>NC_059105.1:101311208-102050931 GCF_020740685.1 Jaculus jaculus | reverse complement strand
AATTCATTTGTTTGGTGTTTGCTTCTGTAGCTGGGTGCCTGTCCAGGAGGCTAAGCAAATCCATGCAGGCCACAAGTGCTTCCACAGGATTCTGGCTGGTTTCCTCCTTTTTGGTAAATCTTGATGTCTTCTGCTTCTCATCTGTAGTCAATCAAAACCTATACACCTTCACTTCTCAGAAGAAAACTGTATTTTGCTATGGCTTTGCTTAAATCCCTCCCTAGTCTCGTTCTCATGTGGCCATCTTACCAGTAAGTCCTTTCAGAAGTTTTATAAATATTCATTATCATGTTGAGAAGCTTTCTTATGAGAGTTTTTCTCTGATCTAATGATACAGTCATGAGTGACTCATTTTTTTATATATCAATATGATAAACAATTTAAACAAGTTCCTTATTAATATAGAACCACTATTGCATATTTGATACCATCCTTCTTAGTCATAAAATATATTGCTTTACATATATACTGGAGTCCATATATTTACATTTTGTTTAGGATTTTTGCATTTATGTTCAGAGTAATTGAGCTATAGATTTCCTTGATGGTATCATTTATGTTCTTTTGATACTCAGGAAAAGCTTTTCTCATAGAATGGGTGAGAAATCATATTTTCTCCGTTTGTAATCTAAATATTATAGAGTAATGGAGTAATGTCTCCTTTAAATGTCTGACTGAATACACAGTGAACCTACATAGCTCTTGCATTTTGTGATTTAGAATATTTGTTTAATGTCTCTTTTCAACTTCTTTTGTGGAAAGTTTTATGTTACTTCTATTTCACAAAATAGCTCATTTTATTTAATTTATCTAATTTATGACCATAGAGATTTTCCAAAAATAGTTCTTTTTCTTTTTACTTTTTGATATCAATACATTAGTAATAATGGATTCTCTTTTAATTTTTAAATGAGTAATTTATAGTATCTATTAGCTTTTAAAAAACATTTATTGTGTGTGTGTGTGTGTGTGTGTGTGTGTGTGTGTATGTGTGTGTGTAAGCACACCAACATCTGTTGCTTCTGCAAATGTACCACTTTCTGAGTCCAGCTTTACAAGAGTCCTTGGAAATTGAACCTAGGCCCATAGAATTTACAAACAAGTGCCTTTAGTCACTGAGCCATCTCCTCAGCCCCTTATGTTCTTATTTCTAAACACAGTTGCACATATGCACAGACTTAAACTATGTGTATAGGAATGCATACTTGGAAAGAGTATTGGCATCTTTGCCTTTGCTGGTCAGTAATGTGAGGAAAACATGGTAAAATAAAAACAAAACAAAAAAAAATAAATTACATCACTGTTTCCAAACAGAAGTGTGCACTGTGTGGAAATGACAAGAATAATATTAACTAATAGCTGTGTGATGGCCTGCTCTATCCAAACCAATACATGCCAAGAATATATTTTTAATTTTGCCTTTGCTATATTCCTTTTCTCCTTAAAATTTGAATTCATAAAATTTTTCAGACAAAATGCATATTCATAGACATTAAATAACTCACCCTTAAGTGGCAAGCCAAGGCTTTGAGGTCATGCCTTTTAGATATCAACACCTTTCCTCAAACTTTATACTTTGCCATTTCTTGTACTGATGCAACTCTGGTTATTCTGGATTCTGAGATTTTAGAAACGCCAGGATAGCTCCTGCCCTTTAACATAACACAAGAGATGGCACTGTTGCAGATTGTGGATGCAGTAGAAATATTTCAGGGCCCAAGCATGCACAGTCAGTACATCATTAGATAAGTAATGCATGTTTTATTCAATGACATTATTGATTTCCCATACTTTGCAAGTGTGAAGTCCCCAGGAAGTTCACATGAATTGATAATCCATGCCAGAAGAAAGGTAGAGGGATCTAGAAACTAGAGAAAGAGAAGAAAAAGAAATATCACAACAAACATGGATAGTTTAAAAGCTATAGCTCCTTCTTGATTTTCACAGAAAGATAATCTGTAATGGAAGTGTATATATAGTGTCCAGTTGGAGCACTTCCAGACAGCTAGAACTGTGCCAGGAACCGTAATGTCACTTCAAGAAACTGACTATTCACAAGTTTGGGAACATACTGGTAGTGAAAAGACAAAGAACCTTGAGTCAAAAGGAAGGAATGAGCTGCAAATTTTCAACTTTGAGATGGGATCCCTTCACAAATCTGTGGCTAAGAAGATGGGGAGACATTTGGCTTTCTAACTGTTTAAATGCTTAAGCATATACAATGAAACAAGATATGACATGTGTGCATTGATGTACGTAATATTTGTAATTATTAAATTACTTGGATGAAAAGAACCTACAATTTTCCTATTATGAAATAGTCGACAAGATTTTTCAGTAAAAGATTGATATTTAATAAAATTTGCAAAGTTGTTGGGATTTCCAAACTTCAGTATATATCCATGACCAATTGTCATAAAAAGTTATAACATTTTTGTTTTTTGGTAGCTTTGCTCCAACAGGACATTTAGATGGGAAGATAAACTCAAGTATTGACGATGTTCTTGGCTAAAACCTAAGTGCAATGGAAAAATGTAAAATGAAATGTCTTGATCATGATTTGGTAATCTAATAAGGAATATAAAATAGATTAATTGCATGGAGTCATGCCTATGAAAGCTAATTCATCTTTCTTTAAAACTAAGATTTGGGCTGGAGAGATGGCTTAGCGGTTAAGTGCTTGCCTGTGAAGCCTAAGGACCCCAGTTCGAGGCTCGGTTCCCCAGGTCCCACATTAGCCAGATGCACAAGGGGGCACACACGTCTGGAGTTCATTTGCAGAGGCTGGAAGCCCTGGCACGCCCATTCTCTCTCTCCCTCTATCTGTCATTCTCTCTGTGTCTGTCGCTGTCAAATAAATAAATAAAAAAAATTTAAAAAAACCTAAGATTTATTACTGCTCCTAATTGAATCCTCTATTTTTTCTTAAGACCAATGTCTTTTTTTAAAATCTAAGCACTGAACATCTAGTACCAGGGTGCTAGGGTAATCCAAGCATAGTCTTTCTATTTCATTCAAAGAAATGAATTTGGAAAACAACAAAAGTTAACATGATTCTGTTGCTACTGAAACTCTGGTTGGTTTAAAAAATTAATGAAGCCAAGCTTGTTAGTGCTAGCCTGCAACACCAGAACTTCTGGGGGAAGATAAGGCAGGAAGATCAAGATTTCAAGATGAGTAGGACCCTGCAAGAAAAAAAGAAGGAGCAGGAAGAGGAAGAGAAAAGAAAGAAGCAGTAGAGAGAGAAAAAGAACATTTTGTGATGAGCTTTCATTTGAATGGGGATTTTATCTTTCATTTCCAGGCAGGAAACTAGCATAGGTTAGATTGGATGGGAAAAGATATTCTTCACTGTAGCACAGAGGGAAAGAGGACCTTTATGCTCAGCAGAGAAGTTAGAAGGCATTTGTAGTGGGTGGAATGAGCTAGCATTGCAAATCAGACTGAAAAAGTGGTAATAAATCTTGGACACCTAATTAGAAAAAGAAAACCCTTCATTGATTCTATATCTTTAAAAAAAAAAGTACAAAAAGCATAGTGTAGATTGGCTGTTTAGAAACAGTGCTTTGTAAATGTGTAGAATTACACTAGGAAAGAGAAACCAATGAGAAATGCATGTGAGAGAGCAGATAATAAACAATAAACCATAAAAGAAGATGTAAAAAGTAGTTTGCTCTCTTGGTAAAAGGCTTGCCTCATATTCATAAGCCCTGGGATCAATCCTATCTTGGAAAAAATAAAAAATAAGAAATAAATAAATAAAAAATTAACTTCCTTATTTTAAGCCAACAAATTAGTGTGTATAAAAATAGAAATTTTGATTAAAATGCTAATAACTGGTGGTGATTTTCCTTGTATGTAATTATTGAAAAAGCTATATCTTATGCTTATGTTCAAGTGCCAATGTACCAATGATTATTTGAATACTTAATATAAAGTTTGCTAATTTGCTTCTGACAGCTTTAACTGGATACTATTAGACTTTTCTTGAACATAGAGGATTAGACTTTCTAGCAACCTGTACATAACTGATGAGGTTAATTTGGAGAATGAGGACTTTTCACATTATTTATTTATTTATTTATTTGACTTTTTCATGCATGTATATTGCACTTTAATCAATATACACTCCTTATTACCTTCTTTTATTCCCCAAGGTCAGTGTACTCTCCTTCGGAGCATTATCAGACAGACCTATCCCACAAAGGAGATGAATCCCCTCTAACCAAACCCATTAACTAATGACTGGTAACGGATGAAAGCTTTTGTAAGAGACTGACAAATCTGTGCTATGGGGGTGATTCATGGTGGACAGGCAAGTGCATTGCAATGTGCGCATCATGAACCTGTGGATGCTACCTTTTGAGCACATATTATTAAAGCTTCATTTGAAACAAACCAACCAGAAGAGCAAAGTTCAGTTTCAGAACCATTGGCATGAAGGTGCCAGGGTAGTTGTGAGATAAAATAAAACATTCTTCTTCAGTTTAGAGATTCAAAAAGATTCAAAAGGAAGTAAGCTCAAGAATTCATCAAGACTATATTTTAGGCATGAAGAAATGTATCAATGTGAGATACTTAAACTGATACAGGATTAAACATTCTAGCCTATTTGCTCAACAAAGAAATCCTTACCATGGTAAAACTCTGGTGAGTGGTGGCATATACAGATAAAGCTGCATGCTGTAGGAGGAACTATGTGTAGAGTACCATTAGTCCAACAAAGAGGAATTCATTGACTCCCTCTCATAAATACCATGATGAATGCAAAACACAGCAGCAAAACCCTAAGTGTTATGCAAAATAAATTAGTATCCTATCTATTGATGACAACATAAACAGGTGCAAGCAATCAATGGCTTAGAAGGGGAAAGGTGGAAATTCTGAAGTAAATAGATGAGGTGAGTGCCTCAAGGTAATTTTGTTTTTAAAATAATAAACTAATACACCAAGATTCACCCACTTTTTTTCTGTTTGTAAATATCAGAAAGAGGCTCTTGAATTGATAATAATGTTTGTTTATCTTGAACATGAGCCAAATAGCAGCAACAGTTGGCAGAGAATTGTGCATGAACAGGGGGGGCTAGGGAATCAGGGACATATGTTCTTGTAAAAAATTCTATTTCCCATGCACAGGTCTTTCCCCAGAGGCATCTAGAGATACAGGCAAATCAGTCACACAGAAGAAACCCAATATATATATATATGATCTATGTATGTATACATTTGAGTTGGTTTGGATTGGATTGGATTGAACCACTTTTTCTCTTAAAAGAAAGAAAAAGAGTTAAATAATAATACCAACAACAATCCAGGACCTGAAAGATGCAAAGTGTGGCCCTAATGAATAATTCATGAACAGGTTTTAATAATCCTGAATTGGTTTATAAGTTAGGCTGTGTGCTAAGTGCTCTGTACACAGTTTTACTTCATCCTCATAAGAAACTTGTGAATAGGTTCTCAACATCATGCCAAGATTATGAAAAATAAGTGACTGTGTAGAAGTAAAAATACTTTGCTCAAGTAAAAAATTACCATTACTAGTAGCATTGTTATTATTAGTTGTTAAACATTATATAGTACAAATGCTATATAAAATTAGTACTAGCATGAGGTCATTGAATTCTCATTTAACTTGACCCTTAAAAATGATAAGAGATGGGCTGGGAAGATGGCTTAGCAGTTAAGGCATTTGCCGGCAAAGCCAAAGGATACTGGTTTGATTCTCCAGGACCCATGTAAGCCAGATGTACAGGGAGGCTCATGCATCTGGAGTTTGTCTGCAGTGTCTGGAAGCCCTGGCTCGCTCGCTCACGCTCTCTCTCTCTCTCTGAAATAAATAAATAAAATATACTAAAAATGGTAAGAGAAAATATCTAAGATAGATCCTATACCCAATTTAAAAACCCTAAATTCCAGAGGCCATTTTTTATTTTTTTAACTTTTGGACAAGTCTTCTCATATCGTATTTGTCTATGAGCCTACCAAAGAGAAACATCCTCACATCTCTTTGTGACAGTTTAGCTGACAATGAACTCAGGATGCTTCCAATGCAACTGACCTGACAATGGGTTCTTTGGGACAGTAAATAAAACCTTGAATTATTATTGCATATCATTATTTTTACAGATAGTGAAAAGAATAATAGTTGAAATAATTGAATAATACCTATGGAACTAGTTGGTTTCTATCTTGAAAAATGCATAGATTAATTAATATGCAAGTATTATATAAGTATTTCTAAGAATACTACATGATAAAATGTTTTAAAATGTTAACGGAGGAGATATCTCAGTAGGTAAAGTGTTTACCTTAATATTATGAATGCATGAATTTAGATCACTAGCCTGTAACCTCAGAGCTGGGCAGATAGAGACTAGCATATCTCTGGAGCTTGCTGGCCAGATAATATATCCCAAATGATGAGGTAAAGATCACTAAGAGATCATGTTTCAAAGGAAATGAACAGCATTCCTGAGGATGATACACATGATTGATTTCTGGAATCCACACACATGAACACATGGACACACACATACATATGCTAACAAAAATAAAATAAAATAAAATTTTTCAATGAAATATAAAATATATGAATGCATATATTCCCTAACAGGGTTTTGGAATGTATGGTACACATTTCAGTTTATATATATTTTTTGTAAAATTTTCACCAGCTCCCAATGACATAAGTTATGGTAAGAGTTCTAGAAAGTTCAATGGATCAAAATTGAAATACTGTATTTTGTTAAATCCTTCTTAATACTTTAGTGTAAAATAACTTCTCTTTTGGTCCATAGGAATAACCCTAAGCCACAACAGAGAAATTTATCTTAATATTCACTATCATAGATTCTTTTTTGAATTTACTTGATAAACATCAATGATTTCAATTCATTGTTGTACTTACATCTATATGTGTATGGAATGATATAAACTTGGCACAAAATATAAAACAATGCTATTTAAAAGAGTATTTTGATGCTTCTCTTTTTCAGATAGATGTAGATCCTAAGGAGAGAGCCACCCCATCATACCTCAAAAGGGCCCCGGCTGAAACTAAGAAAACTTGGCAAAACAATCAAGGGTGCTCTTTTCCTGGTGAACCGGGTACCAGCACAAGGGTGAAGGAGATCAACACAGAAAAATCAAGACCTATCAAATCAAAGAGCCAGAGACCCAGAGGCCCCCAACACCTCATCAATGAAGCAAACCCAAAATGAACCCAACATAGCTCAGGGAAATTTTACAGAAGAGGGGGCAGAAAGAATGTCAGAGCTACATATTGGGTCATGATAAGTAGAGACATTTCTCTTACCCATAACTGTGGGCTAACTCCACAATGCATGACCCATGTATCTCAACAAGGAGGGGCCAAGGGGAGGTGGTAGGTCACAGATGAGCCTAATAATGGTATCAAACTGACTGTATTTGCTGAATACAAAACTAATTACTAATTAATAAAAAATTAAGAAAAATAGTATTTTGAGGAAGAAAAATTAATTAAAATGAACTTAAACTCTCTTTATTGTTGACTTATATATATCTTTATATGAATAATAGAATGTATGGTTTTTCATCCATTAGCTGATAGCCAATGCCCTTCAGTGAGAACCGACCTTACACAATGTTTGGGTGACACTATTTGGAGCTCAGTTTAATAGAAGGGAGACCTTTTGTGTCAATAATTAGTGTAAAATAAAATAGAATTCATGCTGAAAGTATAATCAAGTAATTAAGTTGAGAAAACAAAACAAGCATCTCACATTAAAAACAGAACACAATGAGCATGAAATAAAGCCTACAGAATAGTTTGGACTAGGAGTAAAACTGGATATTTTAAGTATTTTGCTTCTTGTTCATAATTCCAAAGAAAACTGTGTTCTGATCAAAGTGAATAGCAGGAGAAACATGAGCTTCCAGACATGTATAGACACCAGAAGACCTTTGCAAGGCACAGTTTAGAAACAAAAGGTTTTATTTGGATTATTTGTATTTTACTAATTTTCATCTGTTTCGCTTATTAAAATTAATTACCTAATTTATTTTTCAAACAAATTATTAAGTGTCTAACATTCTTACTTCTCTGAGAGTTGTAGTCTTATTGAAAGAGTCAAACATTGGTATAGAGCTATAAAATCATTAACTATATTCCCTGTCATAAAATTAGATTACCTAAAATGATACCAAAAAATTGGTTTGCCTAGATTGTACCACAATAATCTTGCTTCACACAAACTGTCCTGCATCTTGTTCCCTATTGAGTTCTAAACCACAACACCTGTTTCTTCTACCAGAGAAGTCATCCAGTGAAAAATCAGATAAAGGAGAAAATGCTCATTATTTAATTTCCCTGCTTTAGACCATGGCTCAATGTATTTACAATCTGTAATAGAAGCCTGTCCTTGAACTATATCCATGTATACCAAAGTGAAGATTTAAAAATACCATTAGTCAGATTTGTCAATACACTGACAATTATCCTTGCTTTTTTGCTCATCTAAAAGTTACTATGGGAACAGTGGCAGTTCTGTGAACAGACCAGTAAATTTTTAATATTTTAATCAATTACTAGCAATTCCTTCTTGAGAATATTGGTGTAAACCCTTTTGTTTTCAAAAGCCAAATGTTTTTAAAAATATGTTATTTATTTGAAAAAGAAAGAGACAGGTGGGGAAAGAGAAAGAGAATGGGCATGCCAGGGCCTCTAGCTTCTGCAAATGAACTTGAGATGTATGCACCACCGTATGGGTACTGAGAAATCGAACCTGGGTCCTTAGGCTTTGTAAGCACCTTAACCAAAAGCAATCTCTCCAGCCCTCAAACATTTTTTTTTTTAAACTCATATGATGGCTTTGCTTTTAAAAATGTTTCTCAAATAGGAGGCACAAATAAGAGGATTGCTGAAAGAGGCTAGCCTGCACTACATAGTGAGTTGCAGGGAAGCCTGTGCTACAGAATGAGTCTGTCTTAAAAAAATATGCAAACTGGGATGGAGAGATGGCTTAGTGGTTAAGCACTTGCCTGTGAAGCCTAAGGACCCAGGTATGAGGCTAGATTCCCCAGGACCCATATAAGCCAGATGCACAAGTTGGCACATGCACCTGGAGTTCATTTGCAGTGGCTGAAGGCCCTGGCATGCCCATTCTCTCTCTATCTATCTGCCTCTTTCTCTCTCTGTCATGCTTAAATAAATAAATAACTTTTTAAAAAATATGCAAACTAAAACAAAAGTTTCTAAACTACCACCAAATCCCGGCAACTCTCCTTAGTCAGAGCCTCAGAGGCCCCCAACACCTCAGCACTGAAACAGACCAAAAATGAACCCAACATGGCTCAGGGAAATTTTGCGGAAGAGGGGGCGGAAAGAATGTCAGAGTCACATGTTGGGTCATGATTTGCAGAGACATTTATCATACCAATAACTGGGGGCCTACTCCACAATGCATGACCCATTTTCATTAACAAGGAGGGTCTAATGGGAAGGGGTAGATCACAGATGAGCCTAAATAATGGTACCAAACTGCCTGTATTTACTGAAAAGAAAACTAATAAATTTAATTTATTAAAAAAAAAAAGAGTAATGGACATGTGGCATACTCAGATATATTAGGATACACATTTAATATGATAGGAGTACAAACTGAATTTATGTACTGATTTTTTTTAAGGAATTGACAAATAATTAAAAAAGAAAATCAGTAGAGTTAACAGTTTTTGTGTTCATTTTAGCACATGGCTTGATCTGGTGGAATATGGAAGTGGTCAGCTTGTAAAAATGTGCTACCCGGGGGTCTTTTTAATTTACAACAGCATGTTTCCTAATAAATCTCCCTCTCTCCCCATACAGAATATCTGAACCTCAAATAATTAAACTACAGAGTTATTCAACAGCAACAATATTATACTCGATGTATGGTTCTTAAATAACCACACTTCACAAATTATCAGGAAGAAGGAAATTCATATAACCAGTTAAGTATTTTCTTTAAATAACACAAAACAGTTTAAATTAATATACTTCCCTACAATAATTAGTAGCAGAATCAGTATTACAATGTTTGGAATGAAATACAAGAAAATGTCTCATGAATTTTTAAAGATTGTTATTCTTTAAAGAGATGATGGCATGTAAGAAGGTATTTGACAAATTGATTTAAAAGGAAGTTTTAATTATAAGCATAAACATTGATTATATGAATTTTCTTCTCTGAGACTGAAGTGAGAGAAGATGGCAATAGTTTGTTTGTTTGCTTGCTGTTTCCCTCACTAGTAATCTCAACTGAACATACATCTTTAAGTGTTGCTTTCCTAGGTCAGGAACAAAATGAACTGAGGTGCTTTGATTCTTGAGTCCAGAGGCTCTGTTCTGATGGAAATTGATTTCTATTGTTTCTCTTATTGAAAGTGCTCTTTGATGCAGATACTCTACATGTGGAATGAATGAAATAAATCAAATTTATGAAGAACAGTTAATTCTAGAAACATTTGCGCACTATTATTTGTACTTCTGACTCTGGGAGAAAATGTCTTTTGTGAGCATGTTGTCACAGGAGCACCTAACAATAATCAACACGTATTTGTCAGTAAAAAATCTACACTAAGGGCTAGAGATGGCTTAGCGGTTAAACACTTGCCAGTGAAGCCTAAGAACCCCGGTTTGAAGCTCGATTCCCCAGGACCCACATTAGCCAGCTGCACAAGGGGGTACATACATCTGGAGTTTGTAGTGGCTGCAGGCCCTGGTGTGCCCATTCATATTCTTTCTCTCTCTCTCTCTCTTTCTCTCTGCCTCTTTCTCGCTCTATCTCTCTCAAATAAATAAATTTTAAAAACATACTTAAAAATCTACACTAATACAATAGTTTGTTGGATGGATACACATTTGACATTACTTTATTCAAGAATAAAAGGTGGGTCTTCTATGGTGCTCAAGAAAGTCTCCTCATGAATTACATATAATTTTCACTTAAATTTTGCTGGTAAGTTTAGTGACAGTAAGAAAAAAAAAAAAAACTAGCTTTACAGTATGTAGCATCATCTCAATAGAATATGCTAACATTAAAGGCTATTAACTTATGGTCCTTTTTGCAATTTTCAAATCATATTTATAGCTGATAATCTTTAGTAGACAATCTTTCTTCAACCTTTCCATTTTTATTCCTAAATTAATGGGATTTAGGTTTCTCAGAAATGACCCTGTCGAAGGTAGTCTAACAAAACTCTGCTCTAATACAAGAACACTGGGTTCAGTGAATAAACTAGGTAGATAAGTATACTTTAAATGTAGGTTCATAAATTTTACTATTTATAACTGTAAGATGTAATGAGAGAGTGAAGACACAAAGCTTAATCAGAGTTATTACAACAGATAATTTAATAAATATCTAAAATCGTTTTGTTTAATGTGACCTTTTTCATTCTACAAAGTTGTATAATTTTCACCTATGGTATAGCTTGTACAGATCTAGAAAGCAATATAGAATAAAATAACTTCATTTTCAGGTTCTTTACAAAAGAAAATGATTGTCTATAGTTGAACCACTCAATTAGCTTGAATATTGACTTACGCGAATTTTATTTAATGTGACATTTTTCTTCCAACAACCATGAAAAGGAAGCCTCTATGAGCCCCTCTGAGGCATAAAACTTGTACTACGAGGCTAAATGTCCATTTGCATAAAGAACCACAAGTGAATCCAGGCTTCTGATCTGTAGTGTGCCTGACAAGAGTCACCTACATAAAACATTTGACCAAGGAAAAATTACCCAAAGTCTGTGTCTCTGTAAATGAGTGTAGTGAGGAAACCAGAGAAGTGAGCATTATGCTTGAAAAAAACTTCAAAGACCAGCTCCAATCCCAACCAATCCTCCTGTTAATGCATAACAAAGAGGAAAGAAATGCAAGATGCTACAGCTTTCAAACTATTTCTACAGCAAAATAGCAGCTATTCATCACAAGTTACTCTCCATAGTGACATGACTTATATCACCTCTGAGGACAGACAATCACTGGTGAAACAACATGGTGCAAAATTCTACTTTGATAAAAGCTTGCAGTGGGAAAGTATCGCATTACACATAAGACTAAAAGGCACTATTATTAGTAAGTGAAAGCACATAGCTTTGGAATGTGCAATGGAATACTGACTCAGAAAGACTTCAATTTCTTCATTGCTGTCAATGAAATCATTGACACAGATGGTCATGAAATCATGTGAAGTATTAAAGAAGCATCATGTACAGCCACAGAAATCATAAATGTGCCAGTAACCTTAGTAGCATCTGACATTTCTTCTCCAGTGAGGAGAAGGTTCTAGAAAGTTAGGGGGAATTGAAACAAACAAACAAATCTGCAAACCAATTGAGGAGTCAAAAGATCAAGAACTTGTCAGTCACTAAGCTTTCAAAGTTAATTAAATCCATGCATTTAAACACCTAATGATATAATGACGGGTTTAACGTAAAATATTGGCCCATGAGGTAAAATCAACCTCAGTTTGTCTGCCCTCATCAAAGAATTGTCAGAAACATCTTTTCCCCCGTTACTTTGTGAACCTAGGTGTCATTTTAAAAAAATTCAAACAATTTTAGTCTCATGCTACACAGTATTTTGGAAAATATGAATATATGTCGAAAGTGTTCCCTTTAAAAAAAAGAAAAAAAAAAACGTTTATGGTTCGCTTTGTCTTTGGCTCACTAGCTCTGCCCCTCTCTGCTTCCTCTGCGCCATGTTAGTGAAGGCCAACTTCATGCCAGGATGTGAGCTCTCAGGATGACCTAGTTAAAGTCAGGCTGAGCATCCTCAGTTCAAAATCAAAGACCTGTGAGGCAGAGCAGGACTCCGGAGGTCGTTTAGCTCAGACCCCTGCCTTGAGTCATATCTGTTCTAACCCTTGCCAGACTGAGGTTGGATGAGTGGAGTGTTTTCCAAAGGACCCCGGGGTGCTATAGAAGCCAAGCTGGCGACTCTGCTTTCTCCTTCGCAGTCGGGGCGCAATCAAAGTTCCTGCGGGTTGGAAAGGCCACCGCACCTTCAGATGCTTCGCCTTTCAAATGAACTCGAGATGAGTTCCGCACAATGAATGGCCATTTAGACCTTGCCAGGCTTTCTGGAAACCACAGAGTTTAACTGCTCGTTTAAAGAGCTATGCTTCACTTGACACGCTGTTTCCCTCTTTTCCTCAGGACCACAGTTAAGCTTACCAGTCTTCCACTTTCTTGGGCATTTCTTAGTGTATATCTGGTATGATGTAGCCATAAATTTCTCCTGGAAATTGTACAAATGAATAAGTGATTTGCTATAGTACTACAAAAGCACTAAAGTATACCACATTTATTCCCCCCGCCCCATTTACACAGAAGAGAAAATTGGTCAAGCATTGACCAGTGACCTTCCTCTGGTGAAAGTGGGTTTGCTTTGAGCTTTGAATTCAGACATTTTTTTATAATAGTATGAAGGTAGATTTTAAGTTAAGGATCAGCCTAAATTAGTATGGCTCTAAACCTACTTTTTAAATTGAGGATGACTTAGATAAACAGATCTCTTGTAATCAGATATGGAACAAGCTTTTGGGTAACAAATATTTACTGAAATATCTGATGATTCATTGATTATTAATTTGGGGGAAGCTTTATACTGATGTGCATATGGTTTACCTCATGTTTTTGAAGTGTCTTATGAAAAAAAAAAAATGCCCTGCAAAAATAGTTACATCACAGAAAAATAGACTGACTCTTCCCAAAGCAGACTTGAGCTCATAGTTGTAATAGATTCTGTGGATGTCAAAAGGAGCAAGAGGAAGGCATTTTAACAGTTCTTCATCAACTCAATATGGTTATTAATAAAACAGTTTGAAGTGCTTGCTTGCAGTAGTGACCTTATTTCTATATTCAAGAATACAATAATAGCTTCAACTTGAATCCAACGAGACCAATGGCTCTGAAGTTTTAGGGACTCCAAACTGGTGCCCTAAGTGGCAGGATGACATAAGTTTCAGTCAATTTCCCCAAGAAAACATGAGGTCTGACTAGCCAAAACCACAACCCCTCCCTGCCACACACATCATCATTATGGAGCAATGATGGAAATGGTCTAAGGAGTGAGAGCCAATTGTGAATACAGAGGTGGATAGTGCCTGCACTCCTTGAAGACCAATCCAAGAAGGGATGAAATGAGAGTGATGTTCCAAAACAAAACCATGAGTCCCCTTTGAAAACAGCTGCAACCTAGTCAGGACCAACTTTGGATGGAGTGTGGCTAGCTAACAAAATCTACCTTCTGTACATCCATCTTCATTTCTCTTGTTTCCTTGTCAGATAGGGAAGAACCCATTGATTAGCCAGTATCTATGTGAAAGATGTATATTCAACCAGGTAGATCTTGATATGAGATATGACACGAGAGAGACACTTCTAGCTATGTGGCAGTGCTGCACATACATTTTGCACTCGTCTTCTGTTACATCACAGGAAGTAGGAAAATTAGACCTCATGTCAAGCATTTGAAATTTCCTGAGTAGAAGAAAAGGAATACATAAAACATGACATTCTCTTAGAATTGAGGGAAGAATCCTTCCCCCAAAATAAAAACAAAAATGTTGGTATTATTCACATAAGAGAATACAAGGTACCTATTTAGTTTACTCCCTGAGTGTTTGCAATCCTCAGTCACCTATTGGCTCCCTTTCAAAGGAATTTTAAAGATTTGTGCTGGGCGTGGTGGCACATGCCTTTACTCCCAGAACTCGGGAGGCAGAGATAGGAAGATCACAGTAAGTTCAAGGCCACCCTGAGACTCAATAGTGAATTCCAGGTCAGCCTGGGCTAGAGTGGGACCCTACCTCGAAAAACCAAACAACAACAACAAAAAAAGAATTTTAAAGATTTAATATAAAGGGGTACCCATCCCCTGGATAAAAGATGGAATTCATTGGTGTTAAAGTTCTTAAAGACAATATATTTTCTTAAAAATAGTAGGATCCGAAATATTATTTTTTTATATAGAGGGAAAGTTAATAGGGACATTTTCAGTTTTGCAATGCTGTCACTGTGGTCAACTTTGCCTCTGCTGTATGAAACAACTGCATGTAATCTATAAACTAATTGCATGACTAGATTTTAGTTTTCCATTCCTTGGCCTAGATTATAAAATTTCAGGATATATCAAAGATTTAAAGGTAAAATACCAAACTATAAAATCCTAGAAGAAAAATTAAAATCCCAAACACAGAAATCAAAGAGAAATAAATGCTAAACTTAACCACATAAAAATAAAAAATGTAAGTCTATATATATGGTAATTAATTATAGAAAATAGGCTGATATCTTAAATACATTAAAGAATGCTGCTCTAAGAAAGAAAAGCATAGAAGATAGGAAGATAACTCACAAAAATACAAACAAATGAATCATAAACATACAACCTCTGTACACAGCTTCATTCACAGTTGATAAGTTTGAAATTAAAATACTATATGTTGCCATGTTTTTGCTTCTAAGATTAGAAAACATAAAATAATGTACTAGTATGTTACATCCCTAAATATGTGTGTGGAAACAGAACTTCCTAAACATTGCTGATGCTGTTATAAATGAAAGTATTTTGTAGAGTTGAATCAATTATTTATTTAATTTCATGAAAAGCCTTAAAATGATGAGGTGTTGATATAAATACACATTCTAATAACATTTTAAGTTATGACTTTGTTGAAGTTTAAAATTAGATTAAAATATGATGAAGCTGGCTAAGGGTACAGTTTTGCAAGTGTGTCTTATTTCTTTTCATTTTCTAAAAATTGTATAGATTTTTATAATCCTACTTATAAAATTCCCTACATGACTGCTTTTAACTCATGAATACCTCATAGCTTCGTTTGGAATTCAACAGAATTGGCCTATTTTATGTTTTGCCTTAATATTGTTCAATGTTCCTTGAAATGAAGAAATTCTCCACAGAATTTTAGACAGTGAATCCAAGAGAAAGCAAAAACTAAAAGGTGTTCTTGTTGACTGAAATGGAGACTATGGTATCCTATCAGGCAATTAAGCTTTGGTTGAAAGATTTTAAGGCCTGAAATAATACTGTAAGATTCAAGGTCCAGAAACTGAAACAGATTTGTAGACAGATTTCAAAGAAGTCAGCTAGAAGCCACTGTACTAACTCACATGGAAGAAAAAGAATGAACTCAAGATGTAAAAAGAGTTAAATCTTAACCCATAAGGCCATGCAAGTGTAGAGAAAGGATGCTTATGTGGGGCTTAGGTTTGATGACATTCTAATATCTGTTATAAAATAGCCACTTACTTTAATGCATAGCTACTTGATTTCTGAAGAAATGTTTTTTAACAAAGATACAATCCTCAAACAGTCTGAAAATACAGCTAGTATTTTCTTAGCATATCAGCCTTTTGGTATGACAAAAGATATTTGTTGTAACTCAGGGTGTAACTCAGCAGTAGAACACTTGCTAGTATACTTGAGTCGTGGGTTCCAAGCTCAATACCAAGAAACAAAAACAAAATCTTGAATATTACTGTCATTTTATGCACTCTTAAAATATGCCCTGCTTCTGGTGATTCACAGGTGACTTCATACTTTGGTCGGTTTTTCTACTGTAAAGTTTCATACTGTCCATATAAAACTTGGGGTTTTCACCACATTTCTGAATAAGTGTTGCTGCTAATGTACAAATGTTCCTTCAAGCATGTGGGCATTTGAAAGTGTGGTAAAGAGGAGTGGTAGTCACCAAATCATAAAAAAAAAAAAAAATTCATCTTGAAATGTGCTATCTGAATACAGCTGGTTGAATATGTAGCCCATGGCTGAGGTATTTTCCTTAGTTAATAAGAATAGGCACACCCAGTCAGGCCAATCCTGTTTTAGTATTTGCCTATGTGAAGTAAATAAGCCAAATGTAAGACATTTGTAAGGTTAAAAAATTTGTTACTTCAAGACGTCAAAATCTATAGAATCTAAAGATTCTTTTCTCTGAGATGTTGAGAGGTTAATTAAACTGATGCATAAGCCATTTAAGCAGTGAGAAGCAGATAGGAAGTGACATTCTATAGAGTTCTATGACATCTTGAACTGACTTTGCTATCCAGAGTGGATCCATGCATCATCAAAACAAATGGTAAGGCCCTGGAGAGGGTTTGATGAAGACTGACCTTAATCTTCTCCTCTCTCTCTCTCTCTCTCTCTCTCTCTCTCTCTCTCTCTCCCTCTCTCTCTCTTCCCTCCTCTACTTCTTTAGTATCATTATCTTTTCCTTCCTTATTTTCTTTGGTGCTGACCTATAACTCCCAGCACCAGTATGTGGCTAACATCCACAATGTGTGGATGATCAGAGAGACCTACAAGGTTTCCCCAAAGAAGACATATTTCTGTCAGAGTACTTGATGACCCACCAAAGGTTAGTGATAAGACCCTGTGGCTAAAGACACCATATGTTGTTCTTACCGGGAACATGGAGTGACCTGGTTGGAACCTGGAAGAGAGTCAGTCCCGAGGCAGTTATTTTGTCTAGTGCCAGAAGTTGCTATATAAGCAAGTGGGGGAAAATTACCAGCATCTGCCCAAGCAACTTGTGACCTAAGCTACTCAGCAGCAAACAATCCAATGTGATGCTCACACAAGTGCAATAGTGCCACACAGCCATGGTGGGAAACCAAACGCTCTTGATTTGGCTAACTGATATGCTCAGTAGAATGGAACCCATACCTGGAACTGAGAAACAAGTCAGAACCATATCCAAAAATGATCCCACTCTCCATTATCAAACTCTCACCAATTGTGGGCTACAAGAGGGACTACACCTATTAAATTTTCTCTAAAAAAATGGTTATCTCATTTATCTGGCACTAACTTTACTCTCTTTTGGAGAATTTGCTTCTTTTTTTCAGATAGATGCAAATTCTAAGGAAAGAACCAGCCCATCATACCTCAAAAGGGGCTCAGCTGAAACTACTAGTAACTGGGGAAATGGGCAAGAGCGCTGCTTTCTTGGTGAACCTGGTACAAGCATAGGGGTGAAGGAAATAAACACAGAGAATACTCCAATCCTACCAAGCCAGATATCCAGAGATACAGAGACTCCCACAACCTCAACACTGAAGCAGACCTAAAATGAACCCAACGTGGTTCAGAGAAATTTGCGGAAGACCTGGCAGAAAGAATGTTAGAGCCACATGTTGGTTCATTATGCACAGAGACATTGCCTCTTACCCATAACTGATGGCTAACCCCACAATGCACAACCCATATTCCCCAGCAAGGAGGGGCCCTGCAGAGGGGGCAGGGCAGGGAGGAGGCTAATGATGGTACCAACATGACTGTATACACGTTGTATATAACTAATTTTAAAAAATGCCCTCAGGAGCCTGAGCCCACAGGCTTGAATCTAATTTTGTCACTTAAAATTTAGCTAATGGTGGATAAGTCACTTAAACTGCCAATATCTCAGTCTTCTCATTTCCAATCTGAGAATATTGCTTACTTCTTATCGCATTTTGTGAATACTAAGTAAATCCAAAGAGAGTGATTAGAAAGAACATGCCACATCATATAGACAGCTTTGAAGAAATGTAGTAATTTTTGATGTTAATTCTTCCACAGGATGATAAAATCAGGTAAGAGCATTAGTTAAATGGCTAGGTTTTGAGATGAAATGTTTAATCAGAAAAATAATCATGGTTTCTAGAAAGGTTTAATTTAATTCAACTAAGAAGTTGATCTTATTATGATATTTGGTTAAAATGTCTGTCAAGTAATAATAAAAGCAATTTTATAAGGCAAGGACAACCTCTCAGTTTATAGGCCTATCTACCTGAGGAGCAATGATAATAAAATCTTTAAGGTACTTCTCATGCAGATTTTTTTTTTCTCTTTTGTTAACATAGATCCAAATAAAGAAATGTGCTTTGTGATTTGATAACATTCAGCTAGCCATGGTCCTAGTTCAAACAATAGGGGATTCTGACAGTTCAGGAAAACACAACAGATTACAGAAACTGAAGCTCATATGACTAATTAAAACCAGAAACCATAACATTTTGGCCTTTTTCTTCACATACTTCTCAGTAATAAGTAGTTCATTCCTTCTTAAAAAAAAAAAAATCTTCAACAAATTTTGTCCTTCTCAATTGGTCAGAAGGGAAAAAGAAACTACTTCAATAATTTTTTTGTAGGTCAAACAGTATTACAAAGAATCTGGGAAATTTCAGAAATAATTTAATAATGAATAGAAAAAGCTCTGTACAAAGAGCATCCATAGGAATCTCCAGAGGTCACTTAAGGGAACAAAGTTGCCTGACATATATATTTTTTTTCTTTAAAAGACCTTTTATTTCTCTATAAGAATATTGGTATTCATTATTGCATGAACCTTGCTATTATTATGCCTTTGTATAATTTCAAGAATGCTCCCTTTGTGAGGTCATAAGATTTACATTTAACTTAGAATAGCTATGCTAGTTGAAATAGAAAATAATATGGAAAAATGAATGTCTTCAAATCTTATTTCAGTTAGTAAGGTATTCTTCCACCATGGTGAGTGGTCTGGCAATAAGTTAGTGGAAATGAATAATAGAATCTTTCCAGGCAGAATGAATGACAGAGCAATAGAACAACATATTCAGTCCCCTTAACACAGGGCATAGTCAATATAACTAAATGTGACAGCTTGAAATTTGAAGAAAATAAAATATTAATTTATTATGCTTTGAAACTTAATGTGAGAGGTATATATAAGTACAGAAATAAAACTTCACATGATTTTAATTTATTTATAGACCAGTGCACTAATGTTAAAAATATTTTTAAAAATCTTCCCATCTTCTTACCATCCCTTATAGTTATATCTGTTTTGTGTATTATCTTAAATATTGACCCAATTTTTGCATATTTCCACAAAAGTGAAAGTATTTCTTATCTTTTAAAAGTACTCTCCATTAGGCTAAGGAGATAGCTCAGCACTTAGTTAAGAGTGTTGGCCCCTCCCCCTTAAGCATCTATTATCCTACCATCTACTTGGTGGTCTTTGATCAGCACTCACTATGTTATACTCTCCAGAATCCATGTAAAAATCTGGTTATGGCCACACATGTCTATAACCCTAGTCCAAAGGTGGCTGTCAAAGACCAGATAATCTCTGATAAGAGCTGATAGACAGCAGCCCTGGGTTGAGACAGAGACCCTGTCTCGGGAAATAGGTGGATGAGCAATAATAGAACAGCTGATACTCCTCTGGCCTTATACATGCATCTGAACACAAGTTTATACACCACACATGACATACACCACACCATTAATATACTCTATACTCACACATACACACACACTCACATGCAAAAAATATCCATTAAGGTGTTTGAGAAATGGCTTACTGGTGCTTGCCTATGTAGCCTAAGGACCAAGGTTCTATTCTCCAGTATCCTTGTAAGTCAGATGCACAAGGTTGCTCATGTCTCTGGAATTTCTTTGCAGTGGCTAAAGGACATGGAACACCCATGTTCTTCTCTCTAAATATGTTTCTTTCTCTCTCTCCTTCTCTCAAATAAATAAATGAATATTTTTTAAATCCATTAAATATACATTTTATATAATTTGATTATTTTGATAATTAAGTAATTTTAACAAAAGTTTGTTATTAATTTATGATTAAACCTTTTTTCTTTCTTTTGAAGTAGGGTCTCACTCTAGCCCAGGTTAATCTGGAATTCCCTGCGTAGTGCCAGGCTGGCCTCAAACTCAATAGTAATACTCTCACCTCTACCTCCCAAGTGATGAGATTAAAGGTTTGGACCACCAAGCTCAGCTCATGAGTAAATGTTTTACAACCCCATTTCTTAGTAGTTACTCCTTATACTGTCATTTCAAGTTGATATTTCATTGGATTTACCAAGACTATCTAGAATTTAGCATTTTTTCTCCCACTATTGAAGACACCCTGCCTTCATGACTTTGTTACCATATTTGTCTAGCTAACTCAGCCTATTACCAGATTTAGCATAATTAAATTTATTCAGTATTAGTTAACTAAAGGCTAGATCTTAGTTAAGTAAATAGTTGATTTTAAAATGAGTATTTCTCCTTCACTAGAAGCAGGGTATGGATTTCACTGAGATTAAGTTAATCAGGAAATTTCTATTCCCTTGGGTCTGAATCTCACTTTATCATCCTGTCTGTAAGGCCTGTTGTCTTTCTGGAAAATGAGTTTCAATACCTTGATACAACAATAAAAGCTCTCTAGACCTAACCTGTGAACCATGCAATCTGCTTTTCCCTTGAGTGTGAAGAGATAAACCTCTGGCCACTGCCCTTACCTAGGACTGAGAAGTCAGCCTTCTGAGGCTACAAAGATGGGAGCCTGAGTAACATGGGATGACATTATTGCACCATTGTTACCTTATCAAATTTTGTCTCCAATTTTTACCACTCACCTTGTTTTGTGAGATTAATTAGAATATTTAAACTCATTGTTTTGCCTTACAATTGAATATTTTACTTGTAAAACATCACTAATCAGATAGTATGCCATTCTGCTTCTTACACTCCGCTCTATTCTCGTTTGTTTCCTGCCTTTGTGAAGCTTGCTTTGTTTTCTCCTACTTGAGCTAGCATCCTTGGTGATTCACTAGCGGCAGGTTCACATCTACCAAATAGGCATTAGGGAATGTAAGACTCCCATTTATCTGAAGGAATAAATTACTGCGTCTGTGTTAACCTGAGAGTACAAGGACCATGTCTTTTTCAATATTTATCATCAATTAGACAGCATTCAACTGTCCTGTTCTTTTTTATTATCTTTAATAATTTTGTAATCATGGCTATTGTGATTTGAATATATACTGTCATCTTCCACAGGCTCATGTGTTGGAATTCTTTTTCTCCAGCTGGTAGCACTGTTTGAAAAGGTTGTGGAACCATTTACAAGGTGGATACGTTCTGGAAGAAGTGGTTTATTGATGGCTGGCCTTGAGGTTTTATTACCTGGCCCCATCTGCACTTCTCTCTCTCTCTGTTTCCTGACTGTTGAGGCAATGAGAAGCCAGCTTTCCATTCAGGCCTACTCTGACTTACCTACCATGATGAAATTTCCTCTTGACACAAAATTTGGTGAACCAAATTAAATATTCTCCCTCTATACATTGCTTCTGTTTGACATTTGTTCACAGCAACAAGAAAGTAATGGACATGATGGCTATACTTAAGCCTTAGGAAGAAACATTGGAATTAGTACTACTTAAAGGGTGATGTAAAATTCTGCGTGTCTTTGTGTTAGTGTGGTTTGGAGAGAATACTTGCTATTAAAAGCTACATTTGAAAAGTGTAGGCACAGGCCACCAGATTCCTAAGACTATTTAACCTCAGTTGCAAGTTATAAGTCATGGTCCTGGAAGTGCCACCCTCAATTCAAATCAATTAGCTACAAATTCAGTAATTTGCATGGCTACCCTCAAAGCTCCTTAGTTACTAGAGTAGCTGAAGGAATTCAAGAAAGCACTATACTTACCATTATATTTATTATAGTGAAAGGATACAGATCAAGAATGACAAAAGAAAGAAACACATAGGATAGATTGTAGAACTAGAAGAACATTGCAAATGCAAAGCTCTTATGTTTTATAGGGAAATATTACTCATTTAGCATCTAACTGTAGCAATATACACATGGTATTTTCTCAGTCCACAATGTTCAGTTTAACATTAGTGTCCAGAGTTTACACAGAGGCAGGCATGATTGAGCCCACAGGTTTGAATTCAATTTCTGGAAGTTGAACTTATATCATATGTCCTTAACTTCCTAGAACTTTAATTATATGGTTGCTCTTTCTGACATGCTAGCCCCATAATGAATCATATTATATATGCATACACTCACACGCACATGCACACACACACACACACACACACACACATATGTGTGTACATATATATATATATACACACAAACATATATATATATATATATATATATATATATATATATATATATAGACAACTTCTATACTTACAGATAATAAACCATGATATTTCAGTCCCCTCCATCACTTTCTCCTTCACAACTCTGCTTTCCATCATATCCCTTCCCTGTCTCCACTAGTATCTCTTTTAATCTAATGTCATCCTCTTTCTACTATTATGAAGGTCTTGTGTAGGTATTGCTAAGCACTATGAGGTCATGAATATTGAGGCAAATTTCTAACTGGACAGTTGCATTGTACCCTTTATTTGGCTCTTACATACTTTCTGCCACCTCTTCCACAGTGGACCCTGAGTCTTGGAGGGTGTGATAGAGATGTTTTAGTGCTGGACACTCCTCTGCCCTTTATCAGCACTGTTGTTGCCTTTTGGGTCATCCCAATGGTCATCACCATCTCAAAAGAGACACTTCTCTAAGTAGAAGTGAGAGTAGCACTAATATATTAATATGAACATCAAGTGTAGTGCTTTCAGAGCAATTTGGTGAGAATAATATATTCACTGAGCCAGACAAGAGCAGACTTTATATCCCGAAGGCTCATGACCTCCCCTGCCATAGGCTTTTGATTAGATTTTCAGTACTAGGCATGTATTCCCTCCCATAGAGCAGGCCTTCAGTCCAATTAGAGAGCAGTTGGTTTCCCCCAGAGTAGACATGCCACTATTGCACTCATTCAGTCATTTGGCTTGTATCACCAAACTTGAGGCTTCTAGTGTCCACTGTTTTCATAACTGATGACTTCTGTCTCCCATATGGCTGCATACAGTGAGCATTTTCAAGCTTTCAGTTGGCTGATTGATTCAGTTGGTTTTCTAATCAGCACCAGCTTGTTTTCACAGTGACTTTGCCACACAGGTATGTTCAGTCTTCAGTGATATGGTCTTCCCATCCGTTCATCAAGAGAAACCAAGTTAGTTGGAAACAGCCTCTAATGTTTGAAAGCAACAGGGACCTCCCTGGCCAACTCACTGGGATGTATCCCATCCCTGGGACTGAAATTTTTCTAGTAAAAATCGATGGCTTCTGGATGTACCATTCAGAAAAGTAGATTTTTAAATGCCTTTAATTGATCCTTCCCCTCACACTTCTTTTACACAGTCTCTACCCCTGGCCTCACTTAGGCCTTTCCCCTCCTTGTAATCTGTTCTTCTACTTACATATATACAATAACATCACCTTAAGTTCTTCCCTCTCCTCCCTCCCTTATAGCCTTTTTCTTGGTTGCTGGCCTTTGCTACCAATTTTTGGTTCCAGCTCACACAAAACTCACATACAATATATTTATAGCTATGATCCAAAAATGAAAGACATGTGACATTTGAATTCCTGGGCCTGGGTTACCTCACTTAGTATAACCCTTTCTTGATCCATCCATTTCCCTGCAAGTTTCATAATTTCATTTTTCTTTTCTACTGAATAAAACTCCATTGTGTAAATGTACCACATCTTTATTATCCATTCATCTATGAAGGGATGTCTAGGGTGGTTCCAATTCCTAGCTATTGTAAAGGGAGCAGCAATAAACATGGTTGTGCAAGTATCTCTAAGGTAGTGAGAAGAGTCATTAGGATATATGTGTAGGAGTGCTATAGCTGTGTAATATGGTGAATTTATTTTTAACTGTCTTGAGAACTTCCACACTGATTTCCACAATGGCTGTACCAGATTACATTCATACCAACAGTGTAGAAGGGTTCCCATTTTTCTGCATCCTCACTAACATTTTGTGTCTTTTGTTTTCTTGATGTTAGCCATTCTGACAGGAGTGAGATGCAATCTCAAAGTAGTTTGCTTTTGCATCTCCTAATGGCTTAAGGATGTAGAACACTTCTTATATGATTAGGTGCCATCTGTGTTTCTTCTGATGAGAACTCTCTAGTAGTTCCTTAGCACATTTTTAATTGGGTTGCTTGATTTCTTATTGTTCTTTTTTTTGAGTTCTTTTTTTTTTTTAATTTTTATTAACATTTTCCATGATTATAAAATTTATCCCATGGTAATTCCCTCCCTCCCCACCCCCACACTTTCCCATTTGAAATTCCATTCTCAATCATATTACCTCCCCATTACAATCATTGTAATTACATATATACAATATCAACCTATTAAGTATCCTCCTCCCTTCCTTTCTCCACCCTTTATGTCTCCTTTTCAACTTACTGGCCTCTGCTACTAAGTATTTTCATTCTCACACAGAAGCCCAGTTATCTGTAGCTAGGATCCCCATATGAGAGAGAACATGTGGCGCTTGGCTTTCTGGGCCTGGGTTACCTGACTTAGTATAATACTTTCCAGGTCCATCCATTTTTCTGCAAATTTCATAACTTCATTTTTCTTTACCGCTGAGTAGAACTCCATTGTATAAATGTACCACATCTTCATTATCCACTCATCTGTTGAGGGACATCTAGGCTGGTTCCATTTCCCAGCTATTATAAATTGAGCAGCAATAAACATGGTTGAGCATGTACTTCTAAGGAAATGAGATGAGTCCTTTGGATATATGCCTAGGAGTGCTATAGCTGGGTCATATGGTAGATCAATCTCTAGCTGCTTTAGGAACCTCCACACTGTTTTCCACAATGGCTGGACCAGATTGCATTCCCACCAGCAGTGCAGAAGGGTTCCTTTGTTTCCACATCCCCGCCAACATTTATGATCATTTGTTTTCATGATGGTGGCCAATCTGACAGGAGTGAGATGGAATCTCAATGTAGTTTTAATCTGCATTTCCCTGATGACTAGTGATGTAGAACATTTTTTTAGGTGCTTATATGCCATGCGTATTTCTTACTTTGAGAACTTTCTATTTAGCTCCTTAGCCCATTTTTTGATTGGCTTGTATGATTCCTTATTGGTTAACTTTTTGAGTTCTTTGTATATCCTAGATATTAATCCTCTATCAGATATATAGCTGGGAAAGATTTTTTTCCCATTCTGTAGGTTGCCTCTTTGCTTTTTTCACTGTGTCCTTTGCGGTGCAAAATCTTTGTAATTTCATTAGGTCCCAGTGGTTAATCTGTAGTTTTATTGCCTGAGCAATTGGGGTTGTTTTCAGAAAGTCTTTGCCAAGACCAATATGTTGAAGGGTTTCCCCTACTTTTTCCTCTAGCAGTTTCAAAGTTTCCGGTCTGATGTTAAGGTCTTTAATCCATTTGGACTTAATTCTGCAGATATTTATCCAGTTTTCAAAACACCATTTGCTGAAGAGGCTGTCTCTTCTCCAATGAGTATTTTTGGCATTTTTATCGAATATCAGGTGGCTATAGCTACTTGGGCTTACATCTGGGTCCTTTATTCTGTTCCACTGATCTACATGTCTGTTTTTGTGCCAGTACCATGCTGTTTTTGTTACTATGGCTCTGTAGTATAGGTTAAAATCAGGTATGGTGATACCACCAGCCTCTTTTTTGTTGCTCAGTATTATTTTAGATATTCGAGGTTTTTTGTGATTCCAAATGAATTTTTGGATTGTTTTTTCTATTTCCATGAAGAAAGCCTTTGGAATTTTGATAGGGATTGCATTAAATGTGTAGATTGCTTTAGGTAAGATTGCCATTTTCACGATATTGATTCTTCCAAGCCAGGAACAAGGGATGTTTCTCCACTTTCTAGTGTCTTCTGCAATTTCTCGCTTGAGTGTTTTAAAGTTCTCATTGTATAGATTCTTTACTTCCTTGGTTAGGTTTATTCCAAGGTATTTTATTTTTTTTTTGATGCAATTGTGAATGGGAGTGATTCTCTGATTTCATCCTCTGTGTGTTTGTTGTTAGCATATACGAAGGCTACTGATTTCTGTGTATTTATTTTGTATCCTGCTACATTGCTGTAGGTTTTGATCAGCTCTAACAGCTTGCTAGTAGAGTCTTTAGGGTCCTTTATGTATAGAATCATGTCATCTGCAAATAATGATAACTTGATTTCTTCCTTTCCAATTTGTATCCCTTTTATGTGTGTCTCTTGCCTTATTGCTATGGCTAAGACTTCCAAAACTATATTAAATAGAAGTGGAGACAGTGGACACCCTTGTCTTGTTCCTGATTTTAGTGGAAAAGCTTCCAGTTTTTCCCCATTTAGTAATATGTTGGCTGTAGGCTTGTCATAAATAGCCTTTATTATATTGAGATATGTTCCTTCTATTCCCAGTCTCTGTAGGACTTTTATCAAGAAGGGATGTTGGATTTTGTCAAATGCTTTCTCTGCATCTAATGAGATGATCATGTGATTTTTGTCCTTCAACCCATTTATGTAATGTATTACATTTATAGATTTGCGTATGTTGAACCATCCCTGCATCTCTGGGATAAAGCCTACTTGGTCAGGGTGAATGATCTTTTTGATATACTCTTGTATTCTGTTTGCCAATATTTTGTTGAGAATTTTTGCATCTATGTTCATGAGGGAGATTGGTCTGTAATTTTCTTTTTTTGTTCTATCTTTGCCTGGTTTTGGTATCAGGGTGATGCTGGCCTCATAGAAGGAGTTTGGTAGGATTCCTTCTTTTTCTATTTCCTGGAAAAGCTTAAGAAGCAATGGTGTTAGCTCTTACTTAAAAGTCTGGTAAAATTCAGCAGTGAATCCATCCGGGCCTGGGCTTTTTTTAGTTGGGAGATTATTGATAACTGCTCGGATCTCCATGTTTGTTATAGGTCTATTTAAGTGATTAATCTCATTTTGATTTAATTTAGGTAGGTCATATAGATCAAGGAAATCATCCATTTCTTTCAGATTTTCATACTTTGTGGAGTATATGCTTTTATAGTATGTCCCTATAATTTTTTGAATTTCTCTGGAATCTGTTGTGATGTTACCTTGTTCATCTCTGATTTTATTAATTTGTGTCTCTTCTCTCTTTCTTTTGGTCAGATTTGCTAAGGGGTTATCAATCTTGTTTATCCTTTCAAAGAACCAACTCTTTGTTTCATTAATTCTTTGGATTGTTCTTTTTGTTTCTATTTCATTAATTTCTGCCCTAATCTTTATTATTTCTTCCCGTCTACTGATTTTTGGTTTGCCTTGTTCTTCTTTTTCCAAGGCTTTAAGGCGAAGCATTAGGTCGTTTACTTGTGACCTTTCTAATTTCTTAATATAGGCACTTAAGGCTATAAATTTACCTCTTAGAACTGCCTTCATTGTGTCCCAGAGATTTTGGTATGTTGTGTTCTCATTATCATTTGACTCTATAAATTTTTTGATTTCCTTTTTGATTTCTTCATTGACCCACTCATCATTTAGTAGTGTATTGTTTAGTTTCCATGATTTTGTGTATGCTCTATAGCCTTTCTTGCTACTGATTTGTAGTTTAATTCCATTGTGGTCAGATAGAATGCAAGGAATTATTTCAATTTTCCTGAATTTGTTAAGATTTGCTTTGTGTCCTAATATATGGTCTATTTTAGAGAATGTTCCATGTGCTGCTGAAAAGAATGTATATTCTGCAGCCTTTGGATGAAATGTCCTGTATATATCTGTTAGGTCCATTCCTTCTATGACCTCATTTAGTCCAGATGCCTCTCTGTTTATTCTTTCCCTGGATGACCTGTCAATTGATGAGAGTGGGGTGTTAAAGTCACCCACCACCACTGTGTTTGGTGTTATCTGTGACCTTAGTTCTAATAGTGTTTGTTTGACGAATTTGGGAGCCCCCATGTTAGGTGCATATATGTTTAGGATTGTAATGTCCTCCTGTTGGAGTGTGCCCTTAATCAATATAAAGTGACCTTCCTTATCTTTTTTGACTAATGTCGGACTAAAGTCTACCCTGTCTGATATTAGGATAGCAACCCCTGCTTGTTTACTAGGCCCATTTGCTTGAAACACCGTCTTCCAACCTTTCACCCTAAGATAATGTCTATCTTTTGTAGAAAGGTGAGTTTCTTGGAGACAACAAATTGTAGGATCCTGCTTTTTAACCCAGTCTGCAAATCTATGTCTTTTCGTTGTGGCATTGAGACTGTTGATATTAAGAGATATTATTGAAAGGTGTGTATTTATGTTTGCCATTTGTGTGTGTGTGTGTGTGTGTGTTACTTGTTCTACCTGTGCTCTCTTCTGTTAACTGGTATTTGAGTATAGCTGGTTTTTTCTAGGTTCCTTATATGTGTGCTTTTCCTTTTGTTCAGCATGGAGGATTCTATCAAGTATTTTCTGTAGAGCTGGTTTTGTCTTCAGATACTCCTTTAACCTGCTTTTGTCATGGAATGTCTTTATTTCTCCATCTATTTGGATGGATAACTTTGCAGGATAAAGTAACCTTGGTTGACAGTTGTTATCTTTCAGAACTTGAAATATAATACTCCAAGCCCTTCTGGCTTTAAAAGTTTGTGTTGAATAATCTGCTGTAATCCTGATGGGCTTGGTTTTGTAGGTAACTTGATTTTTCTCTCTAACTGCTTTCAATATTTTTTCTTTGGTTTGTGTGTTTGGAAGTTTGAGTATAATGTGGCGAGGAGAGTTTCTTTCTGGGTTTTGTCTGGCTGGGGTTCTAAAGGCTTCCTGTATCTGTATTGGCACCTCTTTCCCAATTTGGGGAAAATTTTCCTCTATGATTTTGTTGAAGATGCCTACTATGCCTCTGGAGTGGAGTTCTTCTCCTTCTACTAGGCCCTGAATTCTTATATTGGATCTTTTCATAGTGTCCCGAATATCTTGAAATTCCCACTCATACTTTTCTATAAGTTTGTCTTTCTCTTTGTTGGACTGCATTAGGTCTGCCACCTGATCTTCTAGCTTAGATATTCTGTCCTCTCCCTCATCCATCCTACTGGTGAGATTTTCTACAGAGTTTTTTATTTCACTAACTGTGTTCTTCATTGCTAGTAATTCTGACTGGTTTTTCTTTATTATTTCTATTTCCCTATTTATGTCTTGTATTGCCTTCTTTATTTCATTAAATTGGTGTCCTGCCTCTTCTTTGATTCCTTTGATTTCCTCTTTGATTTCCTCTTTGATTTCTTCTTTGATTGTTTTCATGTGTTCTTTGACCTCTTTGAACATATTTATAATTATTCTTTTGAACTCTTTCTCAGGCATTTCCTCTAACTCTTTCTCACTGGAGTACATTTCTGATGCATTAATACTTTTAGGTGGATTTATATCGTCTTGCTTTTTAGTGTTTCTTGTGCTATAATGTATATATTTTTGCATCTTGGATTAAATTAATGCTTGGATTTTCTAGCTAGCTGTGTATTCTTAGCTGTATCAATTGATTTGATGTAATATATTTTCAGGGTAGGACCTTAAGGTATTAGGTGTGGCTCTTAGGACTCTCAGAGTATCTACAAAGATGTTCTTAGGGGTTGAGTTTCCCTGCTATAGGAGTATTCAAGCAGGCTGAGTGGAATAAAATACTGGTAGATTCTAAAATTTAACTAAACACTGTACACATTCAATCAAAAACAGCCCCGAGTATGTATGCAAGAGTAGTTATTATAATGACCAGATCCTCTATCAACAAAGAGGTTTAGATTTCTGGTCTGTTGAGGTATCCAAGTCAGCTTGTGACCAAGTGAGACCCTTCCCTGGTGCAATCCCAGTTACCTTGGGTGATTGTGGTCTCAGTCAAGTTGCTGCCTGGGTCGTCGGGCTGCTGTTCTGATTTCTGGAGCTGGGCACTTGCTTTTCCTACGGGGCAAACTGAGCCGCTGATGCTGCCTCGGCTGCTGTTGTAGCTGCCACCCCCGGAGCCACCACCGCTGCTGAAGCTGCCGCTGCCGTGTCCACCGCCGCTGCTCCCCCCGAAGCTGCTGCTGTGGGATCCGCCGCCGCTGCCGCTCCTGGGTCCGCTGCTGCTGGGGCCACTGGTACCGGTGCTGGAGCCCCTGAAGTTGCTGCCGAACTCTGCTCCTGCTTGGGTCCTGCTGTCAGCCCAAGTTGGCGTGGCCGGTTCCCGGGCCGCTGCTGTGTTCGCTGGAGCTGGGTTCAGGTGGTGGGGGAGGGGAGGGAGCCACGGCTGCTCTGGTTGTATCGCTTTTCCACGTGTGCTTCTACCTCGCGGTCTGCTCTTCCCTCCGTTGCTCGCTGCTGCTCTCCCCTCACGTTTCCCGAGTTGTGGAGAGCGTGGTGTGAGGGGAAAATCCCGCATCTGGCTTGTCCTGCTGCTCGAGCCGAGAGTCCGGCGGTTTTCTGCTGCTCCGCGGCTGTAGCGGGTGGCCGAGCCGCCCCGGAGCCGCTGTTCCCGCCTGTGCAGGCTCTGGATGCTCTGGAACTCTTCTACTTCTCCGCTGCCGCCTCAATTTCCTATACACCTCACTTTTTAGTAAAAGTGTGTATTTTGCTGAGTTTTTTTGGTCTTTTTCCCCCCTAGGCTGCTTTGGCGTGGTACCTACGCCGCCATCTTAACCGGAAGTCTCCTCTTGAGTTCTTTATATATTCTGGATATTATTCCTCTGTCAGATGTGTAGCTGGCAAAGTTTTTCTCACATTATGTATGTTGCCTCTTTTCTCTATTCACAGTGTCCTTTTCTGTACAAAGCTTTGTAATTTCATGAGATCTCAGGAGATAATTAGTGGGTTTGTTTCCTGAGTAATTGGGGCTATATTCAGAAAGTCATTGCCTATTCCAGTATGTTAAAGGGTTTCCCCTAAGTTTTCCTCAAGATATTTCAGAGTTTCAGGTCTGACATTAAGGTCCCTTATACACTTGGATTTGATTCATGTGTATGGAGAAAGACAAGGATCTATTTTCATCCTTCTACATATAGATATCCAATTTTCTCAGTGCCACTTGTTGAAGAGGCTATTTGGCTCCAGTGAATATTTTTTGGCATTTTAGTCAAAAATCAGATGGCTATAGCTACCTGGATTAAGATCTGGGACCTCTTTTCTGTTCCATTGATCTACATGTCTGTCTCTGTGTGAATACTATGCTGTTTTTGTTACTATGGCTTTGTAAAATAGCTTAAAATCAGTTATGGTGAAGCAGCCAGTCTTATTTTTGTTGTTCAACATTGTTTTGGCTATTTGAAGGTTTTTGTGCTTCCAAATGAACTTTAAGATTTCTTTTTCTATTTCTGTGAATAATGCCATTGGAATTTTAGTGGGGATTGCATTAAATGTATGGATTACTTTTGATATGATTTAGAGTTTTACAATACTGATTCTTCCAAGCCAAGAACATTGCATGTCTTTCCATTTTCTTGTGTCTTCTGCAATTTCTTGCTTGAGTGTTTTAAAGGTCTCATTATACAGATCCTTTACTTCCTTGGTTACATTTATGCCAATGTATTTATTTATTTTATTTTTAAGGCAATTGTGAGTGCAAGAGATTCCCTGATTTCATCCTCTTCATGCTTGTTGTTTGTATATTAGAAAACTACTGATTTCTGTACATTTATTTTGTATCTTGCTAAGTTGCTAAAAGTGTCAGTGCTAACCATTTGCTAGTAGAGTCTTTAGTGTCCTTTAGGTATATAATCATATCATCTGCAAATAATGATAAGTTGATCTCTTCCTTTCCAATTCGTATCTTTTTTTTTTAGTGTCTTTTGCCTTATTGCTATAGCTAAGACTACCAGTACTATATTAAATAAAAGTGGGGACAGTGGACATCCTTGTTTTGTTCTTGAATTTAGTAGAAAAGCTTGAAGTTTTTCTCCATTTAGTATTATGTTGGCTGTAGGTTTGTCATAAATAGCTTTTATTATGTTGAGGTATGTTCTTTCTGTTCCCAGTTTCTGCAATACTTTCACCCTGTAGGAATGTTGAATTTTGTCAAATGTCTTTTTTGCATCTATTGACATGATCATGTGATTTTTTGCCCTTCACACCATTTATATGATGTATTACATTTATCAATTTGCATATGTTTAACTATTTGTACATCTCTGAGATAAAGCCAGTTTGGTCTGGGTGAATAATTTTTCTTATATATTCGTGTATTCTGTTTGACAATATTTTGTTGAGAATTTGTGCATCTATGTTCATGCAGGAGATTGGTCTGTAATTTTCATTTTTGTTATGAATTTGTCTGGTTTTGGTATCAGGATGATAATGCTAGCTTCAGAGGAGTTCAGTAGAATTCTTTCATTTACAATTTTATGGAAATATTTGAAAAGCAGTGGTATTAGTTTTTCCATGAAGGTCTGGTAAAATGTACCAGTGAATTCTTCTGGGCCTGGACTTTTTTAGTTGGGAGACTTTTATAATTGCTTGGATCTCTCTACTTTTTATAGGTCTATTTAAATGGTTTCTCTCATCTTGATTTAATTTTGGTAGGTCATATAAATCAAGAAAATCATCCATTTCTTTCAGATTTTCAAGCTTAGATACATATATACTTAAAGTATGTCGTTAATTTATGAATTTCTTTGGTAACTTTGTCATCTCTAATTTTATTAATTTTAGTGTCTTCTCTCTTTGGATTTTTTTGGGGGGGTTCTATTTCATTAATTAATTTAGTAATCTTTATTATTTCTTCCCATCTACTGATTTTTGGTTTGCCTTATTCTTCTTTGTCCAAGGCCTTAAGGTGAAATATTAAATTGTTTATTTGTTAACTCTTAAATTTCTTCTTTTTTTTTATTTATTTTTTTTGAGAGTGACAGACACAGAGAAAGAGAGAGGGAGAGAGAGAATGGGCGCGCCAGGGCTTCCAGCCTCTGCAAACGAACTCCAGACGCGTGCGCCCCCTTGTGCATCTGGCTAACGTGGGACCTGGGGAACCAAGCCTCGAACTGAGGTCCTTAGGCTTCACAGGCAAGCGCTTAACCGCTAAGCCATCTCTCCAGCCCAACTCTTAAATTTCTTAATACAGGCACGTAGAGTTATAAATTTCCCTCTTGGGACTGCCTTCATTGCATCCCAAAGGTTTTGGTATGTTGTAATCTCTTCATCTTTTGATTCTATGAATTTATTGATTTGCTTTTTGATTTCTTCAATTACCCTTTCATCATTCAATAATGTACTGTTTAGTCTCCATGAATGTCTGTAGGCTTTTGATGCTTATTTGCAAATTAATCCCATTGTGGTCAGATAGAGTACAGGGGATTATTTCAATTTTCCTGTATTTTTTAAGATTTGCTTTGTGTACTAATATATGGTGTATTTTAGAGAATGTTCTATGTGGTGTTGAGAAAAATGTATATTCTTCAGCATTTGGATGTAATGTTCTGTAGATATCTGTTAGGTACATTTTTTCCATGACATCATTTAATCCAGATGTTTCTCTGTTTGTTTGTTTGTTTATTTATTTATTTATTTTTAGCCAGGATAACCTGTCAGTTGATGAGAATGGGGTATTGAAGTCACCCACTACAATTGTGTTTGGAATTATCTGTGATCTTAAGTCTAATAGTGTTTGTTTGATGAAATTGGGAGCCCCATGTTAAGTGCATATACATTTAGAATTGTAATGTCCTCTTGTTGGAGTGTTCCATCAATCAGTATAAAATAACATTTTTTATCTTCCTTCACTAATGTTGGTTTTAAGTCTATCCTGTCAAATATTAGGATATGAACCCCTGATTGTTTCCTAAGCCCATTGTGGTGGTTTGATTCAGGTGTCCCCCATAAACTTAGGTGTTGTGAATGCTAGGTTCCCAGCTGATGGAGAGTTGGGAATTAATGCCTCCTGGAGGGAGTGTATTGTTGGGGGCTGGCTTATGGGTATTAAAGCCAGTTTTCCCTTGCCAGTGTTTGGCACACCCTCCTGTTGCTGTGGTCCATCTTATGTTGGCCAGGGGGTGATATCCACCCTCTGTTCATGCCATCATTTTCCCCTGCCATCGTGGAGCTTCCCCTCTAGCCTGTAAGCCAAAATAAATCTCTTTTTTCCCAGAAGCTACTCTTGGTTGGGTGATTTCTACCAGCAATGCGAACCTGACTGCAACACCCGTTTTCTTGAAATACCATTTTCTATCCTTTCACCCTAAGAAAATGTCTATCTTTTATTGAGAGATGAGTTACCCAGAGGCAACAAATGGCAGGACCCTGTCTTTTAATCCAGTCTACAAGTCTGTGTCTCTTGGTTGAGGCATTGAGGACATTGATATTAAGAGTTATTATTATAAAGTATGTATTTATTTTCACCATTCTTCTTATTTTGCAGTGCTTCCAGTTTTCCCTTTACTTGCTTGTTTTAACTGTTATTTGAGTATAGTTTATATTTTTCCTGTTTTCTCATAGGCGTGTTTTGCTTTTTGCTCAGTGTGAAGGATCCCTTCAAGTATTTTCTGTAGAGGTGGTTTGGTTGTCATAAGTACCTTTATCCTCTTTTTATTGTGGAATGTCCTTATTTCTCCATCAATGTGGATAGATAGCTTTGCAGGATAAAGTAGTCTTGGTTGATAATTGTTGTCTTTCAGAACTTGGAATACACCATTCCAATCTCTACTGCCTTTTAAAGTTTGTGTTGAGTAATCTGTTGTTATTCTGATGGTCTTACCTTTGTAAGTGATTTTCTTTTTCTCTCTAAATGCTTTCAATACATTTTCTTTGATTTGAATGTTTAGTAGTTTAATTATAACATGACAAGGAGAGTTTCTTTCCAGGTTTTGTCTATTTGGTGTACTAATAGTTTCTTTTATCACCATTGAAATTTCTTTCCCAATTTTGGGGAAATTTTGTTCCGTGATTTTTTTTTTTTTTTTTTTTTTTTGAAAAAGCCTCTGGATTGAAATTTGTCTCCTACTATATCCTGAATTTTTATGTTTAATCTTTTCATAGTATTCTGGATATCTTGAAATTCACATTAATGCCTTCTGATTAGCTTGTCACTCTCTTTGTTGGACTGCATTAGGTTTGCCACATATTCTTCTAGTTTACTTCTAGTACACTTTTAAACAATAAATGGATAGTGGATGAAATAAGGAAAGAAATTGAGAAATTTCTAGAAATGAATGATGATGAGAACACATCATGCCAAAACTTATGGGACACGGTGAAGATGGTCCTCAGGGGAAAATTCATACGACTAAATACCTCCATAACAAAGACAGAGAGATCCCAAATCAATAACCATCCACCTAAAAGCACTGGAAAAGCAAGAAGAATCCAATTCAAAAAGTTCCAGGAGGAAAGAAATAATTAAGATCAGAGCAGAACTTAATGAACTGGAAACTAAGGAAACAATTAAGAAAATTGACAAAACAAAGATCTGGTTCTTTGAAAAAAAATAAACAAGATTGACAACCCTCTGGCCAATTTGATAAAGCAAAAATAAGAGGTGTTTCAAAAATTTGAAATGAGAAAGGAGAGATTACAACATATAAGTGAAATTGGGAGAATCATCAGGACTTATTTCAAAGACTCTACTCCACAAAACTGGATAATATGGAGGAAATTGTTAAATTCCTGGACACATACCATCTATCAAAGCTAGTTTTGATATTCTGTTCTCTCCTGTATCCATTGTAGTGGTGAGACTTTCCACAGTTTTTTATTTGACTGACTGTTCTTCAGAGGTAGAATTTCAGCCTGGTTTTTATGCATTATTTTTATTTTTATTTCTATTTCCTTACTCATGTCTGAAAATGACCTCCTTATTTCATTAAGCTGATTTCCCGTGTTCTCCTTCAGTCATTTGTTTTATTCTTTAATTTCTTTGATTTTTTCCTTTGATTCCTATCATTTCTTTGAGGGTAGACACAATACTTTTTTTTTTTTTTTAATCTTTGTCAGGCAATTTATCTAAAACAGTCTTACTAGTAATCATTTCTGATGGATAATTTGGGGTGGGATTGTATTACCTTGATTCTTTGTGTTTCTTGTATTATAATGCAGTAACTTTTCCATCCTGCATTGAGTTGATGCTTGGATTTTCTACTTATCTGCAGTGTTCTTAGATGTGGAGATCTTCCATTTTATATTTTCAATATATGAGTTTAAGGTGACAAGTGTAGCTCTTGTACCCCAATCCAACCACAGAAGTAATCCCAGGTGTTGAGTTTGCTTGCTGACAAGTATTCTAGTGGACTGAGTGGAGCAATTCACTGGAAAATTCTAAACTTCAACTGAGCAATATACATATTCAACAAAACCCAGCATAGAGCATGAAATTGTGGGGATTAAAATAAACAAATAGCCTTACAAAACCAAAATCTCTAAAGGTGTGTGTTGCTCTACACCCTTAATCCTATCAGCTGGGAGGTAGAGAATTCTATTGTGAATTTGGTTCCAGGTCAGCCTGGATCTGAATCTGACCCTGCCCCCAATCATCACAGAAGCAAAAGACAAAAGCCCTTTAAGTCTGAAAACGGCAAAGGCAGTAATACTTAACCCCCCCAAATATGGTTTATTTGAAGATGGTAAAATCAATCAAGAATGCATAACCTAAACCTGCCCTGACATGCAAAGAAAGATTAGCACTTCCAATGCAGATCTATGTACCTTTTTTTTTTTTTTTTGGTCAGTCAACCTCATTGCCTTTTGGGGTGGCTTCCAATATCACCAATGCTGAGTGCCCACCTTAATCCCTCTGTGTTGTGATGTGGTACCAGAATTCTGATCAGCTGTGCTGGATGCTCTGCCACCAGGGGCTGAATGCCAGAGGTTCAAGATTCTGATTGTTCGGGGATGGGAGAATGCAGGAAGCCTGGAGATGCTCACGCAGCCCTGCATGTGCCCCTTTCTCTAGCTCCTTAGTTATTCTCAGCTGTCTTTTCTTCAGATTTCTTGACTTTGCAAGGAGTCTCATGAGGTTGGAAAATTCCCTTGTTTGATCTCTGCTGCTGCTGCTTGATGTGCCTGGTGGGTAGTGCCAGGCAGGTGTGTGGATCATGTGATCAGCAGGCCACAAAAGCCTCAGTGAGATTCCGGCTGTTTTCCTACTTCTGATGGATCTTGGTCCCTCCTGCTTCTCCACTGTGTCTAAGAATAACCTATACTCCTTCACATTTCAGAAGAAGAGTGTATCTTGCAGGGGTTTTTCTTAAATCCCTCCCTAGACTGGCTCGGTATTGCTCCTATGCTGCCATCTTATCCAGAAATGCCCCTACTCATGCATCATATTTTTAACATAAACTCTCAAATAGGGTTTCATGAAGACAAAGTTAATGATGATATGATCAGACTTCGCATCAAATCTATAAATTTCTGTCTATCGTATTCTTTCAAATAATAAGCATTGAATTACTCCCTTTTGTGTGCATATTGGACATATTTACTTACATACAATAATAGCAGAGTCTAGTTATACACAGAACACATGGACTGTATAAACTAAAATATTTAGTACCTAATCCTTTAGAGAAAATGCGTGGCAATACCCAGTCTAAACAATTCAAACTTCTTATCATAAACTATGAGAAATGTCCAATTTATTTACTGAGGAACAATGTCAAACTGTTTAGAAGAGACACACCATATTCCGAAATCAGGCACCATGGAAACTTTGAAAGAAGAGATTATCAGGGAAGCAGCACTATGTCCTCTATTACAAATGGCACTATCACTACACTGATGGAGTCAATACTTATCAAAATATTTATGGTAACATGAAAAATATTTCAGTACTATTGTTTATTTTGTACGATGAAGTCAATTAAGACACATGATATATATATATGCACTAAAAATATATGATATATATATTTATCATATATATATATATGATATATATATATATGATATATATATATATGATATATATATATCATATATATATATAAATATATATGATATATATATATGCACTAAAAATAGGCTCAAACACTGAAATGAAACTTCACTTTTAAGAATTATGGAAGCAATTGCAAACAAAAGTATATAATGAAGGAAAGCAAAGTTCTAGAGCATAGAAAATGCAAATATCTTTGTCAGAAGTAAATTAATATCTTTTTTGATTATTTTTGGTTTGAAGTCTATATTATCCAATATTCATATAGCTATGCCTGCTTGTTTCTTATTCCCATTTGCTTGGAATATTTTTTTCCTCCCTTTCACCCTGAGGAGGTGTCTGTCTTTAGTGGTGAGGTGGATTTATTGAAGACAACAGATTGAGGAGCATAATTTTCTGATCCATCCTGTTAGTTTGTGTCTCTTGATGGGTGAATTAAGGCCATTAATATTTAGGGTAATGACTGAGATTTTATTTGATCCCTGCCATATTGTGTTGGTATATGTGATTTGGAGTTTTCATGAACTTTGAAGTTTTTTGTGCCTTCTCTGAGTTTGGTTTTTGTGATCTGCTTCTTGTAGGCATTTGAATTTGATTATTTGATTCTTCTCTGTGGAGAATTTCCTGAAATACTCTTTGTAGGTTTGGTTTTGTGTTCATATAGTTGTAAAGCTGAGTTTTGTCATGGAAAGTTTTTCTTTCACCATCTATTATGAGGGATACTTTTGCTGTGTAGAGTAGTTTGGGTTGGAAGCCATAAGTTCTTAGACTTTGCAGTGTGTCATTTCAGGCCCTGCTGGCTTTCAGGGTTCCATTGAGAAGTTTCAAGTAATTCTGATGGGGTTACCTTTAAAACTGATATGCTGTTTTCCCCTAGCTGCTTTTAGGATTTTGTCTTTGGTGTCAATATTTAGAGTCTTGATGACAATATGTCTTGGAGAATTTCTCCTTTGGTCCAATCTATTTGGAGTTCTGTTAGCTTCTTGTACATTGATGGCCCTTTCTTTTGAGAAAGTAGGGAGTTTTCTTCAATTATTTTGTTAAATAAGTTCTCCATGCCTTTGGTCTGAATGTCTTCTCCTTCTGGTATTCCAATGATTTGCCTGAGGCAGATGCCAATGATCCTGATATTAGGATGTTAAAGGGTATCCCACAATTCCCTCATGTTCTGTTCACAGAAACTTTTGAACTTATTGAAACTTTTGAACTCCTGAACTGTTTCTTCTATCTTGTCTTCCAGATCAGAGTTTCTATCCTCCATATGTCTGACTCTTATTTTTGGGAGCTTCTAAAGAGTTTTGGACTCATTCAATTTGGTTTGCATTTTCTACTACTTTTCTATGTAGTTTCCATCCCTCTGTCAAGCTCCCTTTTCACATAATTTTCTGATTTTTTTTTTGATGCTTCTTGGAATTCATCCTTGAATTTCTTTATGTCTTCATTTAGCATTGCCAGCTGATTTTTGAGGTCCCCTTTTTTTCACTCTCCTTCATATCTCTTAACTGTTTTGAATTCCTTCCATTTCCTTATCTATTAGGTCTAGTCTAGTGATGGCAGCATCCATATGATTATCAGTCCTTTGTTGCTTTTCTGCAAGTTCTCCCAGTAGCTTGGTCAGGGTTGCATTGCTCATAGCTTCATTTTGCTGTTCTGATCCTATTGACTCTTCTATGTTTTGATTAGAGATGTTCATTGTAGGACTGGGTGACCTAAATGGATTTTCTTTCTTTTTTTTTAAATTTTTTTCTGTTATTTCTTTTGTGCTGTGGTCTTTCCATCACAGTGTATGGGAAGGGAGAGTAGGACTGTTGTCTCAATGGGCAGGGGAAGTGGTGTCTTTTGGGGGAGCTGGCCTGTACTAGCCATCAGGCAAGCAGATGGGCTGTGTGGTCTTGAGCTAACACACCAGCGGGTGGATCAGCCTGAGCTGAAGCACAGTGAGAAGCTGAAGCAGCCTTAGGCAGATGCCAAGCAGTCTGAGCTCTCACTTCGCAGAATTTCAAACCCATCTGAGCTCCCGCATGGCAAGTGTGCCAAAGTTGCCTGAGCTGTCAGGAGGTGATTTGCCAAAGCTGCCTGCATTGGCGCTGGGAGGGACACTGAAGCAGCCTAAACTCATGTGGTGGAACGCTGGGACCTGAAGCAATCTGAGCTCGCCTGCAACAGGACAATGGCTGTCAGCCAGAGTGGCAGACAAGGAGGGTGTTGGCTTTCACATGAGCTGGCACAGGCGCACAGCAGAGTGAGCCTTTGGTAGTGGAATGGGCCTGGGCTCATATGTGAATGGGTGGTTGCTGGAGTAGTAAGTTAGCAAATGGGCCGAGCAGGCTAAGCTTGCACAAGCAAGGATCACCAGCAGCATACATGAGGTGGGCAAATGGACCCAAGGAGCCTGAGCTCCATCGGGCAAGTGGGCGGAGCCTGCCCAGGGTCATGCGAGGGCAGGGGTAGCAGGGCAGTCACCTCTACGCAGTGAGGCAAGTAGAGCTATGTTAGCCTGGGACCTCTTTCCTGCTGTAAGGGCAAGGGTATCCTGAAGCTGGGACTGTAGGTACAGCAGCTGCTTGGGGGGATTTGGGGACTGGTGGGCTACCGACGAGTCAGGGAATCAGCGATTCCCTGCTTTTTCCCCTCTGTGCCCTCCCACTAGCAATCTATTAGAGATTTCTCTCCCCTAAAAGACCCAGTGAACCCTTAATGCTTTGCCTTTCTTTCCCTGGGATATGCGGCTCAGTTAGGTGGTTGTCATCTGGGCCAAAAGTCTGATATTTATTTATTAAGTTTTGATTAAAAAAAAATGAAGAGTAAAACAACTATTCTAGTATAATATTATGGATTATTCTTCATCCATTTTAAAATGTAAAATATTCCAATTTTATATGCATCCCCCTGGCTGTTACTTTCTCATTGCTAGGACAAAGCTGATGGAGGAAAGTTTGCATTTTGCTTTACAGTCTCAGGGGGAAGATTTATGATGGCAGAGTATGAGCACGGGCTGGACTTCACTTCCAACACTTAAGGTAGAAACCAGCAGGAGGAGGAATCACAATCAAACAAGGGGGTACAGGCTATAATATCCATAAGCCTGGCCCAACAACAACTTCCTCCAGCAAGGCTCCACCTCCCAAATTGCCACCAAATGGAGACCAAGCACTCAGAATATAATACTTTATGGGAAACATCTGATTTAAACCACACCCTCATATATTTTATGCCTATTTATCTATTTTTATTTTATATATTTACATCAATTAATGATATATACCATTATTTTCAAGTATTTAAATAACATAAATACTATCACATCTAATGTATCCTTTTAAAATATAGTCAATGTAATTTATTTTTACCCATTCACATTTACAGATATAGATACAATTTATTGATTTTATCTATATAACATCTCTCATCATCTAACTAGTGTTAATAATAACTGACAACTATTATGTGTCTACTGTATGTTTGATTATATCCTAAATTCTGTACTAAAAGCTAAATTTTTAACAACAAAATCATGAGATTGATGTAAGTTTTACTTTTACATTATAAATAAGAAAACTGAAATTTGTAGTTATATTTTAGAGAATATAACTGGACTCAGAACACTTATTATTTATCTCCCAAAGAAGCATCAATGTTGGCAATAAAAGTGTGTATTTAGGGGCCAGAGACATGGCTTATAAGTTAAGGCACTTGCCTGTGAGCCCTAAGGATCCAGGTTTGATTCCCCAGTGCCCATGTAAATTAGATGCATAAAGTGGTGCATGCATCTGGAGTTCATTTACTGTGGCTAGAGGCACTGGTGCACTAATTCTCTCTCTATTTCTGCCTCTTTCTCTGCCATATAAATAAATAAATGTGTGTACTTAATTTCATGGTGTTCATAGGTTTCCAGAAGCGCATCTGTGGTAGTGTTAGGATACCGAATTGAGAATCCCAGATTGAGTATTCAACTATCACTGCTAGGGCAAAGCTGATGGGAGGAAAGTTTGCATTGCTTTACAGTCTCAGTCAGAGTATGAGCATGGGCTGGACTTCACTTCCAACTACCCATTTCGTGAGTTTAGCCGTAGAATTTCTCCTCTTTCAGCCCAAGTATACAATAATAATTATTAATGACAGTTAATTTATTGGTGACATGTAAAATCATGAAGTGGAATGCATAATCATTTGCCTTGGGACATAAGTCAGAAGCCAACTGTGAGTTAGTAAACATTGAGAAAGTGATGCTTCTCCTCAAACCTGTTCTGAATCATACAATTGGTATTATAGCATATGTCCTTATGCATTGTCCTCTCTGGATTGCAGTTCATATCTGAGTACTGTTTACCAAGCCATTTAGCTAGAGTAAGTGTAGGTGCTTGAAGAAGGAGCCCTGTCATTTACTGTTATGTCACAGTAATTTATTTGGAAGATAAATTTCATTCATATTATTGGTGAAGCTCAGTTAATTATATTTCCTCCTTTAATTTTTCTTTTTTTTTTTTGTAGTTGGCATTTGAAGCACCGTCTTCTTTTCTAGATTACAGTATACATACATTTTGCTGGTACAATGAGAGAAAGGAAGGGTGCTTTCCTATTCCAGAAGGTTGCTGGATGGCTAGCCTGGTAGAAATCCAGCAGTGAGTAATAAGCAATCCTTCTTCAAACAAGGTAGATGGCAAGGACCAACACCTAAAAGTTTTACTCTGAACTCCACATACAGATATGTCATAGAGAAGAAGAAGCAGAGGCCAGTAAGCTAAAACAGAGATACAAAGGGAAGAGAAGGGAAGGGAAGAGGGTACTTAATAGGTTGGTATTGTATATATGTAAGTATAAGAATAGATTAATAGGGGTAAAAAGGCCCAAAGTGAAGTCAAGGGAGGAGACTGAGTAAAGGAAAGGTGGAGGAAGAGCTAATCAAAATCTGAGAGGATATATATAAATCAAATGGAATCCTTCAGTTTTGGACAATGGAATACTCAGGAGCAGTAGATTGTTGCTAGAAAATTTTCAGTGCCAGGGATGGGATACCTTCCAGTGAGTTGTTGGCCAAGGGGGTCCCTGATGCCCCCAAAACATTATAGGCCATTGCTGAGGCCCTTGGTTTCCCACCAGGAATCAATGGTAAGACCATATTGCTGAAGACTCAACATACTTGGGCTGCAAGGCCACTGAGAAATCCTCCTGGAAATGAGCTGATATCCTCCTCCATGTAGACCAGCTGACAGAAAGCTGGGAGAAGCCATTTTACATGCACTTCAATAGGAGAAAGAGATACTACCAGTGAAGATACTCAACAGTGGACACTGCAAGCCTTATAATTGGCCAGTCAGGCCAAATGAGCCAACGGGTGCAATATTGGCACATCTGTCATGGTGGAAACCAACTGCCCTCCAATTGGACTGGAGGCCCACTCCAATGGAGGGAATACATCCCTGATACTGAAAAATTAAAACAGGGGTAGTCATGAGCCCTAGGGTTGTAACATCTGCTGATGTCTGGATAAGTGTATATACTATGCTTATCAAACTGCCCAGTAAGCACTTCTCTTAATATTCATACCCTTATATTAATGCTATTCTCACTTTGGATAGAGAATCTTCTCTTTTCAGATGGCAGTGACCTTGGGACAACTCAGAAGGTATCGTGGTGCTGGAAAGAAATAACTAGAGTACCGAGTAACATCTCTATCACACTTTCCAAAGTTCAGGGTCTAAAACGGAAGAGGTGGCAGAAAGAATGTAAGAGCCAAAGGAAGGTTTGGACTCCTTACAACGTGCTCTGTCCAGACAAAATATTGGCCTCAATATCCATGACCTCATAGGGCCTGATACTACCTACACAAGACCATTAAAAGAGGAGGAAAAGATCATGACATCAAAATAAAAGAGAGACTGATTAAGATGGGGAGGGGATATGATGGAGAATGGAATTTCAAAGGGGAAAGGGGGGGGAGGGTATTACCATGGGATATTTTTTATAATCATGGAAAACGTTTAATAAAATTGAGAAAAAAATCACTTAACTGAATCAATAACTAAGCTATTTTAGCCATTGTCTTATTGTTTTTAGGCAAATATTAAACCATTGTAGTTATGTCTCCAGTCTTTATTATCATTTTTATTCATCTTTGTTCATTCTTCCTGCATTTTGATGCTATTCAGAAATAGACTCCTTATATAGCAATAACTTTCCTTCCATTTTTCATTGCCTGAGTCATTCTCCAATTTGCATTTTGGAATGTCTGAATATGAACTAAATAAAGTTTCTTGGGTAAACTATAATAGCTAAAATAGCTGAAGTTTTAAGTTTTACAAACTTTTGAACATATTTATCCATAGTTTGTAAAACACAAAATGTTAAAATTATGAAGGTTAAATGTACTTTGAATAGTTATTTTTAATTCTCTTGCATCATGTTCATGTGCAATATCATGTAAACATTTATTCTGTTGATATGTAATGATCATGCTAAATATAAATTCTTTCAGATAAGATCCATAGAATCTTTCAACAACTCTTCTATAGTCTCACAAATGGAAAGCTTAATCTAGAAAATGTGTAATTTCTATCTTTCCACTCCCACCTCCCCATAGGCAAAGAAAACAATTCCTTCTCACAGCTGTAAGAAGAAGCTAAAAAAATCCTACCAATCTCATTATTAGGCAGGCTTTCTGAATCTACAAATGTTCAAAATAGTTTCAAACATTTTTAAAGACCTACAGTTTGAATAATTGACTTTCATAGTAGCAAATTTTAGTTCTTATCTATTTTTAATTTGTGAAATTAAGCAAGTAAATAATTGTTTTTATGAGTTCACACAATTTTCTTCCTCTTCCTCATTTTATAGATATCTTAGAATCATACTTTATTGCATACAACTTTTCTTAGGAAATCTGCAAACACATGTCTATTCAATCCCAGATAAAGCACAGAGGTCAAACAAAAGTACAATAGTACCACAACCAGTCTTGGTGAACCAGTGAGTTTACTGGTGCTTCTTACAGAGCAAGGTGAAGGGTTCCTGCTTCAAATGTGAATTAGTGAACTGTGGGTTAGCCTTGCTTTACCATGCTGTTACTAACTGACACGTCAGAACATTGATGGGAGAATTCCAGGCAACAATAAAAGACACAGCATTTGTCTATTGGCAGAAGAGACAATTGCATTTGCCAACACCATTCTCTTTCTAAGTTATGGTCAACATGTTGTCCAGTACTAATATCAGTCCAATTGTAGAAATTTGTTTGCCCCTGCAGAATCTGCTCCACCATTTTTTAAGCAACAAAGGCTGTGCTATCAGACAAATTTTACATGAAATTTTATGTATGTCCCACCTGCAGAAATAATCTGGCAAATGGAGAAGAGTCTGGGAGATACGACTGGTATACGTGTGAATTAGAGCTAGCAATTGGACATAAGACAACTACTTAAAACTAAATATGAAATAATGCCTGCTAAGGTAACTGAATAGATGATAGATAGATAGATAGATAGATAGATAGATAGATAGATCAATCGATCATACTATTCTCTGTAGTAAAGTAAAGTAACAGTGTCTACATCTTAATTTCCGAAACAAAATGCATGGTTTTGTTCTCATATTGCCAGGTAACAAGGGAAGACATGTTTCATACTTTTTAAGTAGAGGCCATTGTTTAAAACTGATGGTCTGCATTTTCTTTAGGAACAAATTTATAGGAGCTCAATGGGAAATTGAGTTTGTGCATAGTTTGCTATCTTGTCTTCAAGGCAAATTAGCTCTCTAACCAAAATAAATATGTTTGTAAATATCTTCCAAATCACATGCAACAGTACATAGCTTCCCTTGTTCACTGAGCCCCTGTCCCTCATCAACTAGGTAAGGTGCCACTTAGTCCCCTCAAAAACAACACCAAAGCAAACAGAGAAAAAAAAAAAAAAAACAAGGTCAATGTCAATAAATATTGCTGATGTGGTTGGGGAAGTGGCTCACCAAGTGTGAACACTTGTCACATAAGCACGAAGCCCTCTCAGGGCCTGAGGCCACCTGTGCTGGATCTCTACCACCTGTATAAAAAAGATGTTCATAACTACCCAACTTCACACCTGTTTGGGGGATCAGATAATTTGGGGGATTGGTGGTTAACCAGTCTGAACAGGAGGGGAAAACACAGCTTCATGTTCAGTAAGACACTCCATCTCAGGTAAACAAAACAGAAAAGTGAGTAAGACATCCATCATTCTCACCTGGCCTAGGCAGGTGTGGACACAGAGCATCAGCACACACATGTACATACACTATACATACATACACCACAGCCATACACATATATACACACATGCACTCCAAAGAAAATATCTCATGTAAGAGGATGCATGAATTTTGATTATGTTAACATTAAAATAAGATTAAAGTCTGGAAGGAATAGTTTCCATACTACTTGGAAGCTGAGCTAAAGAGGCACAGTCTCATACAAGAAGAATAACAGGGCCAGTATACTTCTCTGGTCACAAGGCACAAAGGTAATTTACTCCTGTCTGTATTTTTACCACAGCTCCTTCATTTATAATCTGACCTTTGAGACTTTTGGCCTAGTGCATCCTGTCTCCTGCTGAAGGTCACACTCTGTTCTATTTGCTATGTCAGAAACAGCTGAGCACTTTCATCCCAAATCCATGCTTTGGTTCTGGGACCATCTAAGCATCTGATTAGCTGGATCTTTTATCTCCCATTTCAGTGGCTTATATAGACCTTTGGCCTCAGTGTTTGATGTTTGCTCTACATTCTGATTGATGTGGAACAATAAAGGTGGCTTTACAGCCTTCACGGGAGGATCACTGACTAACTTGTATTCCATTTAATACCATGCCATAAGAATTCTGGTCTCTGAAGAACTATCAACCCTAACTTTAAAGTCTTAGACATTTAATTTTTTCTTGTGCTTTTCATACATGCTTTATAAATAAATATGTAAAAGTTTAACAAAAAGGCTCATGAGCATATTAAAACTAATAATGGGATACTGATTTTGAGTTATTTTTCATTATATATGTATATACATATACATATACATACATACATAAACATATATATGTTTATATATACATATACCCATAATACATACATACATACATACATATATATATATATATATGTATGTATGTATATGCCCTAAAAACAACTTTTTAAAGGATTTATAATTGTCTATAGCAATCATCACTCTAGGAGTATTACAGATTGTCCTAAGTACAGTCAAACATTTTAAAAACTACTATGATGTGATATAAGGGAAACTGGATATGGACAGGTTGGGCATGTAAGCAACAGAACACCTTATGATTCTCGGATTTAGTTATCATTGGGTGAATTAATTTGGTCATGCTATCAAACTTCCCATTGTCACACTCTCCTCTTTTGAATAACTGAAATGAACTGAAAGATAACTTTGAACTTCCTCCCATGTTTGAATTTTATAGAAATACAAACTGCAAACAAAAAGAAGATTCATAACTTAATAATAAAATATACAAAGGATTTGAAACAATCCCTCAGGGAGATACATGTTCAGCATCCTTTTCTGTTAGGAAATACAATTCGGATGTCACTCCACACCCAGAAAACTGCTATAATTACCAGCACAAGGGTGAAGGAGATCAACACAGAAAACAACCAACTCCTACTAAATCAGATATCCAGAGACACAGAAGGTAACAAGACATCATCACTGAAGCAGACCTAAAATGAACCTAACATAGCTCAGGGAAATTTGCTGGACAGGGGGTGGAAAGAATGTCAGAGCCACACATTGGGTCATGATTCACAGAGACATTTCCTCCTACCCATAACTGAGGGCTAACCCCACAATGCATGATCCATATATCCCCAAAAGGGAGGGGCCAGGGAGAAGGGGGAGGACAGGAAGGAGGCTAACAATGGTACCAACTTGACTGTATTCACTGAGTACGAAACTAATTCAAAAATAAATAATTAATTAAAAATACACAAAAACGAAAATAACAGTGTTGGTGAGGAGTGGGGAAACTGAAACTCTCATATACTACTGACACAAATGGAAAATGTGTAACATTTGGGGAAGTATGCAGGGAAGAATCTGGAAGTTAATTTGCTATTTTCTACATATTATTATCATAGGATCCAACAATTCCACCTCTCTTTATCTACCAAGACCACTGAAAATAGTTCTTTAAAGGGTGCATACAAGGATGGAGAGATGGCTTATCCATTGAGTCCCTTGCCTGCAAAGCCAAAGAACCATGGTTTAATTGCCCAGAACCTACATAATCCAGATATATGAGGTGGCACATGTGTATGAAGTTCTTTTGCAGCCAAATGTCCTAGTACACTCTCTCTCCTCTCTCCTCTCTCTCTTTCTCTTTCTCTCTCAATAAATAAATAAATAACATAAAAAACATCTTTTAAAAGATGTACACAAATAGTTCTCATAGTTCCATTAACAACAGCCTAAATATAGAAACAATCCAAATGTCCATAAACAAATAAATAAAAAAAATATGACTGTATCCATAGACTAGGTTATTATTTAGTATTCAGCCCTTAAGTGAATAAAGCACTGGCACACAACACAGATGGGCTGTGGAAGCTTTGTGCAAAGTAAAGAAACAAGATACAACACCACCCCTGGTGGAGGTTTCCGTGGGTGCTGGTGGCTGGAAGAGGATAGAACATAACTCTTAGATGTGTTGCCATTTGTGATGATGAAACAGTTCTGGAAGTAGATAATCAAAATGGCCAAACAGCATTGGGAATTTACTCAATGCTGAAGAAAAAGAAAAAAACATTAATAAAATGTAGCTTAGCTCACTATAAGGTACTTGCTTTCATCATCAATTTTAGAGATAGTGTAGTTAAGCCATATACCCTGGAGTTCCCCTCTGACAGCAAGTTCTGACTCGAATTACAGAAAGTAATATTCTTCATCACTGTACCAATTGAAAAGAAGACTTTTTTCTTTATTTAGTTTTACTACCTAAAAGCAGAGAATGTGGAGTTATGATACAAAGTAAAACACTGGGAGATTAATTTTTAAAACAAGCATGAATTATGGAGATTCAGGAGATCAAATCTACATTTTAGCTGTGTGATACTTTGTTCTAAATGTTAAATAGTCACTTCTTGATATCTTTCTTTTCTGTTAGCTTCATCTTTGTTCTCAGGCATATGATAAGCCTCCTTATGATTTAATATAAATGTAATTTTCTCTGAGTTACCACGCTTTTCATTTAGTTTTTGTCAAGAATTTCTCAAACACTATTGTGCATTAGAATAGACTTCTAATTCAATGTTTTCTAATTAAAATATTTGATAGACAGTGACACAACAGAGCTTGAGGACTCTTTAACTTCCCTCTCAGTTCTTTTTGGAAAATTAGTATATGCAGTTTCAGGTATTATGTTAGATTTCTGTCACTATGAAAAAATTACTGAAGAAAACTTATAATGAGAAAAGACTAATTTTGACTTGTGGTTTCAAAAGTTGCATCCATGGTTGGTGTTCCTATTGTCTTGGGTCCATTGTGATACAGAACATCATAAGAATGCTTAGCAAAGGAAACTTCTCACTGTATAGGGGCTAGGAAGAAAACAGAAAGACAGTATAAACAAGGGGCCCAGTATCCCTTTTGAGGGCAAGCCAAGGATGATCTAACTTCCTTCCACTAGATTCTACCTCATACAGTTTCCACTAGCTCTCAGTAGTGCCAACAGTTGGGGACCAACCCTTTACCACATGAATACATAGGGATCTAAATAATATCAGATAAAATGACACCAGGAACTGAACTATAATTTTGTTGTTTTGTGTAGGTAAAGTTTCACTGTAACACAGGCTGACCTATAACTCACTGTCTAGTTGCAGGCTGACCTTGAACTCATAGGGATCCTCCTACCTCGGACTCTTGAGTGCTAAGATTAAAGATTTGCACCATTATACCCAGAAAAGAAATCACACTTTCTTTTCTTTTTTTTTTTTTTTTTTTTTTGTTTGTTTGTTTTTCTGAGGTAGGGTCTTACTACAGCAGAGAATGACCAAAAACTCACTTTGTAGTTCCAGGTTGGCCTGAACATACAGCGATCTTTCTACCTCTGTGCCCCAAGTGCTGGGATTAAAGGCATAACACAGTATTCCTGGTTGATAATTTATTTTTATCATATTTTAATGAGTATAATATATACTTAAACATACATATTTAATAATTACAAAACAAGTGAAAAATGTCATGCATATAATTTATTTCTTTTTAAATTTTTATTTATATCTACTTTTTTATTAGTTATGTACACAGTGTGTATACAGCTATGTTGATATCATCATTAGGCACCTCCCTGTCCTTCCCCCTCTAAAGGGACCCTCCTTGTTGGGGATTTTGGGTCATGCATTGTGAGGTAACCATCAGTTATTGGTAAGAGACAATGTCTCTGTGCATAATGTCCCAACTTGTGGCTCACAATCATTCCACCCCCTCTTCCATGAATTTCCCTGAGCTATGTTGGGTTTGCTTTAGGTATATTTCAGGGATGAGGTCTTGGAAGTCTGTGTCTCTGGATCTCTGGTTTGATAGGAGTTGAGTGTTCTCTGTGTCTATCTCCTTGTGCTGGTACCAGGTTCACTAAGAAAGCAAAACTCTTGCTCATTTCCCAAATTACTCTCTGATTTCAACTGGGGCCCTGGTAAGGTGCAATAGGCTGATTCTCTCCTCAGGTTCTGAGTCCATCTGTAAAAAAGAAGCAAATTCTCCAACTGAAAGTGAAGTCAGCACCAAATACATGAGATAACCATTATTATGTTAGAGAGAATTTTATAAGTGTAGGCTCTCTTGTAGTCCACAGTTGGTGAGAGTTTAACATTGGAGAGCTGGCATATCTTTTAGGTGTGGATCTGACATGTCTCTCAGTTCCAGCTATGGGTTTCATTCTACTTAACAGATAAATTAACCAAGTCAAGAACAGTTGGTTACCCACTATGGTGTGTGCCACTATTGCACTTGTGTGAGCATCATGTCAGGTTGTTTGCTATTGAATAGCTTAGACCATGAGTTGCTTGGACAGATGTTGGCCATTTCCCCACAGTAGCTCAAGTAGCACCTTCTGGCAGTAGATGAGCTAACTATCTCAGGACTAACTTTCTTCCAGATTCCAGCCAGGTTACTCCATATTCTATACCAACAGCATATGGTGTCATTGACAATAGGGCTTTACCATTAACCTTTGGTGGGTCACCAAGAATTCTGACTGAAAGCTGTCTTCTTTTGGGAAACCTGTAGGTTTCTCTGATCAACAGCTTATTGTAGATTTTAACTGAATGCTGATACTAGGAGTTATAGGCCAGTGCCAAGGGAAAAGAAGGAGGAAAAAGATAATTAATATAAAAGAGAAAGAGAGAAGAGGGAGGTAGGCAGAGAAAAACAGGAGAAGATTAAAGTTATTATTCATCATACACTTTCCAGGGCCCTGTGGTTCAGGTGTTCCCTCTAAGGACCTGATGAATGTTAAACCTTTTAGTCTGTCTTTCAGGATATAGGATTTTATGGTAGAATTTTCATTTGGGTACAGTTTTTTGTCCCCACTCCACCTGTACTCTCTCCTACCACCCTACTGCCCCTAGTGTCAGGTCCTTGAGATGCTTATTAGGTATGGCAGCATCTCAGGAAGATTCAGGTTAGGAGCCACAGATGAGTTAGACCATGCAATAGTTATCTTTCTGTGATTGGGTGAGTTTGCTGAGAATGATATGTTCCAAGTTCAACCATTATTTCTTCAAATGTCATTGTGTCATTTTTCCTTACTACTGTGCAAATATTCCATTGTGTATATATACATCTTGGTTATCCATTCATCTAATGATGGACATCTGGGTTGATTACGGCTCTTAGCTATTATTAATTAAGCATTTATAAACATGGTTGAGAAAATCATTCTGAACTGAGGCATGGAGATTTTAGGGTAAATGCCCAGTAAGGGAATAAATGGGTCTCTTAGTAACTCTATAGTCAACAATTTTAGTTAACTCCATATTGCTTTCCATAGCAGTTATGCCATCTTACATTACCAACAGTGAATGAAGACTCCACATTCTTACCAGCATTTGTTTTCATTAGATTTTTTAATATTTGCTATCCTTACTGGGGTAAGGTGGAATCTCATGTGTTTTTTTTTTTTTTAATATGCATTTCCCTGATGATTAGGGAGGTTGAAAATTTCCTTAAGTGTATATTTGGCATTTATAATTCTTCCTCCGAGAACTTTCTGTTCAGTTCTCTTCCCCATTTTGTGAGTGGGTTATTTGACTTTTTATTGTTAAGGTTTTTTGAGTTCTTTGTAGATTCTAGAAATTAGACCCCTGTCTGATGTATATCTAGCAAAAATTTTCTCCCATTCTGTGGGTAATCTATTGGCTCTGCTAATTTGTCTGTGAAAAAGCTTTTTGGCTTCCTGAGATCCCAATGGTTGAGTGATTGTTTAATTTCTTGAGCTACCATGGTTTTGTTCAGGAAGTCTTTTCCCACTCCTATATTTTGGAAAGTTCCTCCTATTTTTTTCTTCCAGTAATAGCAGAGTATCCAGTCTTATATTGAGGACTTTGACCCATTTGGGCTTTATTTTTGTGCATGGTGAGATGTGAATGAATTTTGAGATCTTTTTTTTTTTTTTCTATCTCTGTGAAGAAAAGTGTTGGGACTTTTATTGGCATTGCATTAAATCTGTATATTGCTTTTGGTAAGGATGCCTTTTTCACAATATTAATTCTGCAGATCCAGGAGCATGGGAGGTCTTTCCATTTTCTCAAGTCCTCCTCACTTTTTGTCTTGTGTGTTTTTATAGTTTCATTGTATAGGAATTTCGCATCCTTGGTCAATGTTATTCTAAGGTATTTTATTTATTTTGCTGTTGTTGCTATTGAAATTGGGACAATTTCTTTTCTGTTCTTTGTCTTGTGCATATAGAAAGACTACTGATTTTAGTGCATTGATTTTGTATCTTGCTACTTTGCTGAAGGAGTGAATCACCTTTAACAGATTTGAGATGGAGATTCTTGGGTTATTTATGTATAGAATCATGTCATCTGTGAATAGAGCTAACTTAACTTCTTCCTTTCCAATTTGTATCCATTTTATTTCATTCTCCTCTCTTATTGCTTGAGCTAGGATTTCCAGTACTATATTGAAGAGCAGCTATGAGATTTGTCACCCTGTCTTGTTCCTAATTTCAATGGGAATTCCTTCAGACTCCATTAAGTATTATTTGGGCTTAAGGAGCTTTATATATAGTCTTTATTATGTTGAGATATAAACTTGCCATGCCAATTATCTCCAATGTTATTGTATTTTATCAAAAGCCTTTTGTGCATTTATTAAAATGGTCATGTAGTTTTTGTGTTTAAGCTTATTTATGTGGTAGATCACATTGACAGATTTCTTTATGTTGAACCACCCCTGCATTCCTGGGATGAAGCCTACTTGATCAAGGTGCATAATGTTTTTGGTGTGTTGTTGAATTCAGTTTGTGAGGATTTTGTTCAGGATCTTTGCATCTAAGTTCACCAGGGAAATAGGTCTATAGTTTTCTGCCTGGTTTTGGTTTTGGTATTAGGATGATGCTAGCTTCACAGAAGAAGTTGAGAATCTTTACTGTTCTCTGATTATGGGACCCAGTTTGAGAAAAAAAAAAAAAATGGTTTCAGTTCTTCCACAAAAGTTTGATAGAATTCTGCTGAGAAGCCATCTGGTCCTGAACTCTTTGCGGGGAAGGTATTTGATTACCTTTTCAATCTCAGTGGGTGTGATCATTTTCTTTAGGAGATTAATCTGCTCTAAGTATAGCTGTGGTATGTGGTATGTATCTAGGAATTCATCCATTTTCTCTGTACTAACCAGTTTTGTGGAGTACAGGTTTTTGAAATTAGTGCTGATGATTCTCCCAATTTTGCCTATATCTGTTGTGATCTATTCTTTTTCTTTTCTAATTTTGTTAATTTGAAGAGTCTCTCTCCCTCCCTCTCTTCCTCCCTCCCTCCCTCTCTCTCTCTCTCCCTCCCTCTCTTTTTTCTTGATCAAACTGGCCAGGGGTTTATCAATCTTGTTTATTGTTTCAAAGAACCAGCTCTTTGTTTCAGCCATTTTCTTAATTGTTTTCTTGGTTTACAATTCATTGATTTCTGTTCTTATCTCAAATATTTTTTTTTTCTGTCTAGATCTTTTTGAGTTGGATTCTTCTTGTTTTTACAATGCCTTTAGGTGGATGGTTAGGTTATTGCTTTGGGATCTCTCTGCTTTTGTTATGAAGGCATTTAGTGCTATGAATTTTCCCCTGAGGACCATCTTCATTGTGTCCCATAAGTTTTGAGTATGTTGTATTCTCATTGTCATTCATTTCTAGAAATTTGCAATTCCATTTTTTTTTATTTTGTCCACTACCCATTTATTATTTAAAAGTGTGTTGTTAGGTTTCCAGGAGCTGGTGAGATTACTAATAAATATTTTGTTGTTAATTTCTAATAATGCAGTATTGTGATCTGATATCATGCAGGAAATTATGTTGATCTTCCTAAATATTATGGAGGCAGTCTTTGTGACCCTGTATATGATCTATTTTAGAAAAGGTTCCATGAAGAAGCACCTTCTGGGGACCTTATGGCTGCTAGTGCCCAGCCCTGGGGTTGGGCTTTGTGGAGGTGGTGCCCGCATGGAGGTTGCGTAGGGAGCACTTTTCCAGCAAGGTGGGCGGGAGGCTGGCATAGCTTGGCACAGCAGGGCTGCCTGGGACTGAGGAGCTGGAGTGTGCGCACTGCAGCAGGCCTCTCACCTTCCTGATACAGGTGAATGCACCGCTGCCGAGCGACCAGGCGCTTTCCATTCAGGTCTCTTCCTCTTCTGCTGTCGCAAGCCGCTGTGTTGTGTGGGCCTACGGGTTTTTAGGAATCAGCTGCCAAGGAAAAATGAGTTTTACTCTTATGATCCACCATCTGAGAAATCTTCCTCAGAAATAGAATCTCAGTGTTTCCACATTAGTCTGGGGCTCATTTCTGCAGGGTTTGTGGCTGTTTCAGACCTAAAGCATGCTCCAGGTGCCAGAACACATATTACTGCAGTAAGGAGCATCAAACTCTAGACTGGGGGTTGGGACATAAGCAGTTATGTACAAAACCAGATCTTTTGAACCATACAGTTCCAGACAACTACCTTTTTCCAGAATTTGAAATTGTAATAGAAACAGAAAATGAGATTCTGCCTGAGGTTGTAGAAAAGGAAGATGATTATGAGGTTATAGGAAGCATGGATGAGGCACTTGAGGAAGAACTGGATTTTATGGCAAAGCATGAATCCAGGGAAGATTATATTTTCCAGAAGTTTAAAACTCAAATAGCCCTTGAACCAGAGCAGATTCTCAGATACAGAAGAGGTATTAAGCCTATCTGGATTTCTGGTGAAAATATCCCTCAAGCAAGAGATATTCCAGATTGTCACTGTGGTTCCAAGAGAATATTTGAATGCCAGGTCATGCCACAGATGCTAAATTACCTGAAGGCAGACAGACTGGGTTAGAGTGTAGACTGGGGTGCCTTGGTAGTCTTCACCTGTGCTGAGAGCTGTAGCCTGGGCACTGGCTACACAGAAGAATTTGTGTGGAAGCAGGACATAACAGACGCATCTTGAAGACATCCTAAAAAAAAAAGTTACTGCCTTATGCCTCACACTCCATCTTTATAGGACTTTATCCCAGGGAAGCAACTGACAGAGATGAAAGTATGAAGGTGGTTTTCTAGAGCAAAAAACATTCAATAACAGAAAATTAAGTAAATCCTTGGTACATCCACATTGAAAGGCAATAGTGTTAATGGTACATCACTTCTGTGGATACCAAATAACTGAGTTACAATTGACAAAATGACATGCATTATATTGGTATTTCTGTAAAAAGAGTCAGACATGTGTACACAGAAAAAAAGCCAGGAAGATACTGTTAAAAATCAAAGAAAAAGGGGGCTGGAGAGATGGCCTAGTGGATGAGGTGCTTGCCTGCAAAGCCAAAAGAGCTAGGTTCAATTCCCCAGGACCCACATGAGCCAGATGCACAAAGTGGCGCGTGTGTCTGGATGCCCTGACACACCCACTCTCTCTCTCTCTCCTCTCTTCTCTGCCTCACTCTCTCTTAAATAAATAAATAAAAATAAAAATAATAAAAATATTATTTTTAAAAAATCAAAGAAAAGAAAAGAAAAGAAAAGGTTCCATGAGCTGCTGAGAGGAATGTGTAGTCTGTGGATTTGGGGTAGAATGTTTGGTAGATGTCCATTAGGTCTAATTGTTCTATGGTTTTGTTGAGCTCTCTCACTTGCCTATTGATTTTTTTGTTTGGATGATCTATCTATTGCTAATAGTGGAGTATTGAAGTCCCCCAACTATGATGGTGTTTTTGCTTATTTTTGTTTTATTGTCAAGTAGGTTTTGTTTTATGAATTATGGTGCCCCTGTGTTTGGTGCATAGAAATTTATGATTGTGATATCCTCTTGTTGGATCATTCCCTTGATAAGTAGGAAGTGTCCTTTTTTTTTTTTAATTACTTTTGGTTTGAATTCTATTTTACCCAATATTAGTGTAGCTATGCCCACTTGTTTCTTATTCTCATTTGCTTGAAATATCATTTTCCACCCTTTTACCTTGAGGAGGTGTCTGTCCTTAGTGGTGAGATGGGTTGCTTGAAGACAACAGATTGAATGGTCTAATTTTCTGATCTACCCTATTAGCTTGTTTCTCTTGATGTGTGAATTAAGATCATTAATATTTAGGGTAATATCTGTGTGGTTTGATTTAATATTTGCCATGTTGTGGAGGAGGTTTATGTGGTTTCATGTTTTCTTGGACTTGGTAGTTTTTTTGTTTGTTTGTTTGTTTGTTTGTTTTGTGTGTGTGTGTGTGTGTGTGTGTGTGTGTGTGTGAGAGAGAGAGAGAGAGAGAGAGAGAGAGAGAGTTAGTTCTCTGATTTTGGTTATTGTAATCAGCTTCTTGTAGGACCTTAAGGTTCATTGTTTGATTCTTCTTGGTGGAGAATTCCCTGAAGTACTCTGTTGGTTTGGCTTTCTGTTCATATGGTTGTAAAGCTAAGTTTTATTGTGGAAAGTTTTTCGTTCACCATCTATTATGAGTGATACTTTTGCTGGGTAGAATAGTTTGGGCTGGAAGCCATAAGTTCTTAGACATTACAGTGTTCCATTCCAGACCCATCTGGCTTTCAGGGTTTCCAATGAGAAGTCTGAAGTAATTTTGATGGGGTTATCTGTATATGTAATGTGTTGGTTTTCCCTAGCTCTCTATGTTTAGACTTTTAATGATAATACACCTTGGAAAAATTCCCCTTTGGTTCAGTCTGTTTGCAGTTCTGTTACCTTTGTATAACTTGATGGGAATTCCTTTTGAGAGTGGGAAAGTTTTCCTCAATAATTTTGTTGAATAAGTACTCCATGCCTTTGGTCGTAATTTTTTCCCCTTCTGGTATTCCCATGATCCAAATGTTGGGACATTTAATGATATCCCACAGTTCTCTCATGTTCTGTTTAAAAAAAATTGAATTTATTGAAACTTTTGGACTCATGAACTGTTTCTTCTGTTTGGTCTTCCAGATCTGAGTTTTTATCCTTCACATGGCTGACTCTGTTCTTGAGAGTTTCTATAGAATTTTTGGCTTGTTCATTTTGGTTCATATTTTCTCCTGATTTTTTATGTATAGTTTCCATCCCTCTGTCGAGTTCCATCTCACATCATTTTCTGATTTTCTTGGAATTCATCCTTGCATTTATTTATGTCTTCATTGAGCTTTGTCAGCTGGTTATTGAGTTCCTCTTAGTTATGCTTTCCTTCAGATCATTTAACTGTCTTTGGGACCCTTCCTGGTTCTTTTATTTTAGGTCTAATCTAGTGAGGACAGCATTCATACAATTATTGCCCCATTTTGATTTTATGCAAGCACCACTATTTGCTTGGCCAGGGCTATATAGCTCCTATCTTCATGTTGGGGTTCTGATCCTATTGTATCTTCCATATTTTGATTAGAGTCATCCATTATGTGAGATTAATCTTGTGGAATTTACTTGCATTTGGTTTTTTAATGTTATTCCTTTTGTACTGTGGTCTGCCCACCATAGTGTAGGAATATTATTTAATATATTCTATATAATGACAGTGGAAATAAGTTGAACACATGTACTTACACTTCACTTAAGGAATTTGACTGGTTCTGGAAAATTTTATCTATATGCTTAACAAATTGTAGAGATATGGTATGAAGATATGTATCATCAGGTGATTTTTTTTTTTTTTGTCTGTGTGTCAACATTACAGAGGCTAGTTACACAAACCTGGTGGAATAGGTCAACCATCTGAGTTGATCTCTCCTCCCTCTTCTCCTTATTATTATTACTATTATATATTTTTGAAGCAGAGTTTTGCTCTAGCCTAGACTGAGCTGGAATTCACCATGTATCTCAGGCTGACCTTGAACTCCTTCTATCTCTTCTTGCTGAATGCTGAGATTAAAGGTGTATGCAACTATGCTTGGCTGTGACTTTCTCTCTTTAATCAGTCAAGAGATACAATTAAAATGAGGTATGTGAGGCTGGTACTATAACACAGAACACTTATAGTGAATATTTTTTTCTAAGTATAATATTCTAAAGTAATGATTAAGGTGTAGTGTACTAACTATATGCACCAGAGCAATAATTTGTTTCATAGTCAAGTGTTATGTAGTATTTATTATGTGTGATATATTTTCCAACTGTCTTTAAAGTAAGGATTTTTTTCTCATTGTCACAACCAACACATACAGAATATGTTTCACTATAATATCATAATACTGTTGGGTAGTTGGGAATTTTTAGTTTCATCATAATCTTATGGGGCCACTGTTTTATTAAGTATAGTACTAACTAAAATATTACTAGGTGGCCCATGAAGTGAAAATATTAGGAAAATACATACAATTATATTAATTTTATTATGTAAAGTGTGGACCATCCCTTTCTAAACAATATTTGCAAATAGAAAGATATATACATTGAATTGTACAATCCTGAAAGTAACAAGTAATACAGATAATATAGATTATTGAATAAATTGCAACAAATACAAGCTTACTGTGCTCATTCATAAGAAATGCATGGTGACTTTGGGGTTATGGTAGATAGCTGATGGAGAAGCAGTAATAGAAAATCATTCTTTTGAAGTTGCATCTTTACACTTTTGAAGGAGTGTGTTTATCTTTCACTCAAATAGCAGTAAGAAACGAGAGATAGAACAGCAAAACACCTTCAGGGAAAAAATAAAAATAAAAAGACTCTTCACAAGACTTCTTTGAAGTATACAGAAATGGACCACACTCAATACTAACAACACCTATAGAACATTGACTGCTCAAAACTCTTGTTTGGCATAAAATACAAAGGAAAACCTTGTGGTTCATCCAAACAGTGAAGACAATCAATGTTTTTTTTTGTGTGTGATATTTCATAACTGGAAGTTGTGGTGAATAAATTGGTGAGTGAATCTCTGCTTGAAACCAATGTGTTGAAATATAACTTCCTTCAGAATACCAATGTAGTCAGTTAAAGGACTTAAAATCTTTCAGTATAAAGACCAAAATGTTAATCTTAAATCCTATATGATTTCCAGAATCTTTCTGTGAAAATTAAACCATCATGTGAAATAGAGCTCTGTTGTCCAACAGAATTCAAGTAAGACTTGATATATGTGCAAATCTAGTTGTAGTTATATCCAAGTAAGACTTGATATACATACAGATCTAGTTGTAGGTATATTTGCACATACACTGGGGTATACAACATGTTATTTATTTCAATATTGTAAGTATCTTTATTATGGAAAGTTCCAACAGGAAATTTAGGTATTTTTATTCAATACAATGCATATATTCACCTAGGAGATACTCTGAATTAAAATAAAGGGTCACAGCAGCACAGAGTTTCCCGAATTGTGGAGAATAGATGGAGCCCTTTCAAATTCTTTGCATTCACACTTCCTTAATTGCAAGTATTCATTCAAGACAACTTAAAGTTGAAACCACAAGTGAAATGGAACACATGGAGACACTATAGATATATAATGTAGATTCTGAGATCAAACAAGTGATCATGAGCAAGAGGATATTGTGGAGGAGTAGGAAGGATTACACTTAACATTATTTGTGGAATTATGTTAATATAGAATGGTTTGGATGAAGTAGTATTTTAGCATTGTAAGATTTAATATATCTCTTCTCTCTCAGTTCTGAGTATATTCATCTTTATTAAAGAGTTCTCAGAGTATTTATTTGCTTTTAAAATAATTTCAACTTTCACTTTATATCTATCTAGATGATCATCATGCCTGCAAGATGATGGAAAAAAATGATATAGGTTATCCCTTTAATTTGACTATTTCCTGTGAATATGTTTTAATGGAAATAAACCTTGAGTAACAATAAAAACCACAGGGAGAAAAATCTCTAAGCTCATAAGCCATGAGAAATTCCTACATGTCTCAAACAATAATGGTAGAATTAAAAAGGAAAATGACTATTTGAATTATATGAAAGGTAGAATATTCCCAATGAGCTGTTTGTCAGCAAGGCCACTGAATCCTCCAAAATAGTGAAGGCAAAACTCGGCACGGTGCATGACTGTAATCCCAGCAATTGGAAGGCAGAGATAGGAGGATTAATGTGAGTTTGAGGCCCTAGGACTACAGAATGGGTGGCAGGTCAGCCTGGGCTAGCAGACATACTTCTTCCAAAAAAAAAAAAAAAAACAGGCTATGCCAATGCTCTTGGTTGCCCACAAAAACTAGGTGATAAAACCTTGTTACTGAAGACATCACATGCTTCAGTTGTAGAACACTGAAATCAAGCTGTAACTGAGCTGGAAACCTCCTCCCTGCTGACTAACTGTCATAGAGTTGAAAGTGCTATGCCGTCTTCTGGGGGAAAGTCATCATTAGGAGTATTAGCCAGCAGTAGGTCCTATAAGCTACACAACTGGCAAGGCAAGATTGTTCACTAGTGAAATAGTGACATGGTTGTTATGGTGATAACCAAGTGCACTCTTACTGGATTTGAGACCCACATAAAAAACTGATCAAAAGCTTGTGGCTAGGAAGATCATAGACCTTAGTCAGAAAGACATTATTGTTGTTTGGATAAATGGATATTTTCTGTCCATCAGGGAGCTCTTTAAATATTTATGAGTTGGTAGTAACTACTTAGGAAACTAAAAACTCATTAAAGTGATGAGAATAAGTCACTGATGAGTGCTTACCACTAAATATATTTTTCTAAGACCTTCCAAGTCTCAGGGACCATTGTGGAAGAGGTAGTAGAAATAATGTAAGAACTAAAGGATGGGAGGAGTGCTTTGAAATGCCACCTTCTAGACATGGTGGTTGCATTTATGACCTCAAAGTGACTGTCATTTCCTGAAAAACACATGCATAACCTTGGGCCTGTCAACATTTCATCATGGAAGATGGGTAACAGCAATAAAGAATATATGAACATTGAAGAACAACTACCTAGAAAGAAGAAGGAATTCAGTGGAACAGGCATGAGGGAAGGGGCATAAATGAAAATAATGGAAAATTACTGTTATTAAAGTATTAAAAAAGTAAGGGTTATCTCATTTGACCTGGCGCTAACTTACTCTCCGTTGGAGATTCTGCTTCTCTTTTTCAGATAGATACAGATCCTAAGGAGAGAATCACCCCATCATACCTCAAAAAGGCCCTGACTGAAACTAAGGAAAATTGGCAAAACAAGCAAAGGTGCTGTTTTCCTGATAAACTAGATACCAGCACAAGGGGGAAGGAGACCAACACAGAGAAAAATCAACTCCTATCAAATCAGAGAGCCAGAGCCGCAGAGGCCCCCAACACCTCATCACTGAAGCAGACCAAAAATGAACCCAACATAGCTCAGGGAAATTTTGCTGAAGAGGGGGCGGGCAGAATGTCAGAGCCACATGTTGGGTCATGAAATGCAGAGACATTTATTGTACCAGTAACTGTGGGCTAACTCCACAATGCACAACCCATTTACATCAACAAGGAGGGGCCACTGGGAGGGGGTAGGTCACGGATAAGCCTAATAATGGTACCAAACTGCCTGTATTTGCTGAATAGAAAACTAATAAAAAATAAAAATAAAATAAAATAAAAGATGTGTCTGGTAGTGTTCCAACATCTTTATAAGATATGTCTGGTAGAACTCCTTCCCTTTCTATTTATGGACCAATTTGAGGAGCATTGGTCTTAGATCTTCACCAGAGTTTGACCTGCTACTGTATTTTCTTTATTGAAAGATTTCATATTACTCTTTTAGTTTCATTGATTGTTATTATGACTAAATAGTTTATATCTTCCTGTTTTAATTTTGATAGGTCAAATTTATCTAAGTTTATCGTACCAGTAACTGTGGGCTAACTCCACAATGCACGAACCATATACATCAACAAGGAGGGGCCATTGGGAAGGGGGTAGGTCATGGATGAGCCCAATAATGGTACCAAACTACCTGTACTTGCTGAATAGAAAACTAATAAAAAAAATTTAAAAAATATTCATAGGCATGGATAAAAAGTGTCAACCAAAGGTGTTAAAAACTACAATGAGATTTCACTTCAAAAAAGATAACAAGGGCTGAAGAGATAGTTAGCAGTTAAGGCACATGCCTGTGAAGCCTAACGACCCAGGTTCGATTTTTCAGGCCCCATGTAAGCCAGATGCACATAGTGGCATATGTGTCTGGCGTTCGTTTGCAGTGGTTAGAGGCCCTGGCATGCCCATTCTCATTCTCTCCCTCTCTTTCTCGCTCTCTCTCTCTCCCTGTCTGTCTATCTCTAAGATAAATAAAAATAAATCTTGCCCAGCATGGTGGTACACGCCTGTAATCTCAGCACTTGAAAGGCAGAGGTAGGTGGATCTCCGTGAGTTTGAGTCCACCCTGAGACTACATACAGGTCAGCCTGAGCTACAGTCAGACCCTACCTTGAAAAAAAAAAAAAATCTTTTAAAAGATAATAAATTACCCTAAAGACATTGTATTGCTGTCACAAAATATCTGAGACTGGTGATTTATTTTTAAAAAGTGTTTTAAGGGCTGGAGGGATGTCTCAATGGTTAAGGCACTTGCCTGCAAAGCCAAAGGACCCAGGTTTGATTCCCCAGGACCCACAGATGCACAAGGGGGCGCACACATCTGGGGTTCGTTTGCAGTGGCTAGAGGCCCTGGTGTGTCCATTCTCTCTCCCTCTTTCTCTGTCAAATAAATAAATAAAATATTTTTTAAAGTGTTTTAAAGTTTGGGGCAATGGATCATAGGTTAAAGATACAAGCTAACAAAGCCTGTCAGCCAAGTTCAATTCCTTAACCACCCCACATAAAGCCAGACCCCCAAAAGTAAAATTTGTTCATAGGCACAAGAGACCCTTGGCAAGCCCTCCCCCACACAACACATGTGCAAATTAATTAATTAATACATAGATTTATATATTTAATAGTTCTGGTGTCCCGAGACAGTGTTCCTGGCATCTGCTTTGACCATGATGATAGGCTCAGGATAGATGCTATCACATGGCAGAGATTTATACAAGGAAGACAGTTGAACAGGTACAGACAAAGCCAAATCCATGGGAATGTCTTGTTCTATAGCCATTCACTCTCTTGGCAAGAAATCCAGTCTGTTAGACCTTCCCCTCAGCCAACAGATGCACACTCATTCCTTCTAAGGTCAGTGCCTCCATGACCCATTTGGCTTGTCTTAAGGTAAATGTCCTGCAAGCTCTCAACAATGTTATGCAGAAAGAAAAACATGTGAACTTTCAGAAAACTAATCATATATAAACCAAAGCAGATATCATTGCTCTCAAAAGGCACTTTGTTCTGCCTGAGGCAGACAGAGCACCAGAGCACACATTGACTATATCACTGATCACACCATTGTGATAGCCATCACTATTTGTGCCTACCATCATTGGCTTTGTGATCCACTGGAACTGTGAGAAAGTTTGTAAATAAAAGGTGCCACAATATAATTTAGATACTTAGGTGGTGGAATTCTCTTAAAAAAATGGGATAACTGAAGATAAGGAAATAAAGTACTTGCTGCTCAAGCTGGAGTACCCAAATTTGATATCCAGACCCAAAAGAAGTAGCTGGAAACCTTGGTGAGCATCTGTAATTCCAAAATGCTATGAATGTTGAGAGAGAGAGAGAGAGAGAGACAGAGAGAGGCAGAGATGAAGAGAGTAGAATTCCCTGGATATTCATGACAAGCACTGCAAAGGGCAGAAAATCCAGAGGGAGAAATAATGCCTCAAATGCGTGGACAGGTGAGACCACACCTCAAAGTGCTCCTATAACCTCCAAAATTGGGCAGTGGTATGCATGCTTCTGTACTTACACTTGTGCTGGCATGCATGCATGTGCACACACACAGACACCCACTACATTTTTAGAAAATAATTGGTCAGACACATTAGTTAGGCTTTATCTCTAATATGACATTAGGTTCATATTCATTTTATTGCATATGGAGTTTGATGCGATTCAACCCCTTGACTTCAAATATAAAGAAAATACAAATGAAATAAACTGTAAACAAAATATATGCTGGAAGTTCAAACTAGTGGGCAGGAATAAGTTCTCACACTTATTTGTTCCAGGTTTCAAACTAGGAAACTAAAAATAAAAAAGGAGATCTATAGCTTAATTTATCTTTGTGCTTTGCAATGTTCTCTTTACTATTTTATTCAGTATTTATAATGATATGGAAGATAGTAATCTTTTCTCATTTAAATATTGATTTCCTCACCGTTTTCCAGAAGCATCTCAAACCATTGCAACGCCATTCTTCCTAAGAGTCACTGTAAGCAATATTGTAGTCAGAGTTAATTAACTCTTGTCTCCTAACTTGCAACTACTGGCACTTGAGTAAACAAGCATTGTTCTGAGATAAGTTATCGCCCTGGAGAGCTTGTGTAGTGAATGTGATAACTTAATTAGCGTTTCCTCCCAGCTCTCAAACAACTTTCACTGTCTTAATAACAAGCTCAATGCACTTTTCTCAAAGAAAATTTATTTTTTCCAGAGTGTTCTATAGACAGATGCCTATAAAATGCTTGTTGTATAACTGTGGGCTAACTCCACAATGCACGACCCATTTACATCAACAAGGAGGGTCCAATGGGAGGGGGTAGATCATAGATGAGCCTAAACAATGGTACCAAACTGCCTGTATTTGCTGAAAAGAAAACTAATAAATTAAAATAAAAAAAATAAAAATAAATGCTTGTTGTAGAGAGAAACTGAGGGGATAAGACAGAAATAACTTGATAAATGGGTGTGTACAATCAGTGATACACAAGTAACTGGAAAAGGCATAGGAGAAAATAGACCTTTCATATCTAGCTGCCTCATGCAGGAGATGCTGCCTGACTTTGAATCATCCATCAAAAAGAAGGGACAGACATTAGTCTTCACTCTCAGTCCTTCAACTTATGAATAAATAAGCTGGAATTTAAGGTAACTAAATGATATATGAAGTTACACAATCATTTAGTGACAAAAGTAAGATGAAAGCCAGGGTTCCCTCCCTCTCAGTGCTGTGCTTCTCCCCGTGTTGCACTATATAACTACGGAAAGGTGATGGATAAGTGTAATTATGTAATGCAATCTACCTCACTCTGAGAACTCCAATTCAAAATTCCACTAAAGTGAACTGCAACTGAGGGTAACAAACCAAAACCTAAAAATATTGAAGAGTTACTATCTTGTGTCATAGGTTAGTGTTAGTATGTGTTAGTATGTACTTCTATGATGTATGATGGGTTCTAAGTAGTTAGTCCTTTCCAAAATAAAGTTTTTCATGTCAGTCTTCCTATTTGATAGAAAAATTATGGCAAGTAGATATGTATGCACATATATGCTTGAGGTATCCATTGAAATAATTTAGCAACTACCAAATAAATGATCTGACAGCAAAGAGTTCTACATTTACCAAAGCTTAAAGTATATTGAAATTAGTTCAGTGTCTTATAGACACATCTTCAGGAAGGGGTATCTAAGTCCTTAGAAATAAGAAAAAAAAAAATAGTATGCTAGGTGGATACTGAGAATTTGAAGAAGAGGGAAATTGAAATTACAAAAGAATGGATAGAATTTAACTTTCTTAAAAAAAAAAAAAAAACACTCCCATGTTAGTGGCCATGTTTAGCACAGGTAGCCATTAATTTAGTTGTCTTGTGCTTTTCTGTATGATAGGAGGAAAATCTCATTCTCTGTAGGTGTTATGTATGATGTTACTTTTGTAAGTTTATTAAGGTCAGGTTACCACTACAGCCCGAAAGTTTACTATTTGTCCTAATTATTAAGGCTGCCTCCACCATCCTGATTTAATTCATTATAGGCAAGTCTTTGTAGAAAAAAGATTTAGTGATTTGATTCAGGTGTCCGCCACAAACTTAGGTGTTCTGAATGCTAGATTCCCATATGATGAAGATTTGGGAATTAATGCCTCCTGGAGGGAGTATATTGTTGCAGGTGGGCTTATGGGTGTTATAGCTAGTTTCCCCATGCCAGTGTTTGGCACACTCTCCTGTTGCTGTCTTCTATGTAATGTCGCCCAGGGGGTGATGTCCACCCTCTGCTCAGGCTGTCATTTTTCCCTGCCATCATGGTGCTTTCCCTTGAGTCTGTAAGTGAAAATAAACCTTTATTTATTTATTTATTTATTTTTTTGCCCCCCACAAGATGCTCTTGGTCAAGTGTTTTCTTCCAGCAATGTGAATATGACTGCAATAAATGCCATAATGGTGTAAATAACCACATTGCTTGTTTCATTTAAATTTAATTAATTCCATCTAAGGGGAAAATGTGTTTGGGTACATACACAGCAGCCCCCCCAGCACAATAAATCATTTAAATGGACAAGCAACACTTATCTAAAACAATTTTGACAAAGTTTTTCTAAGATTGGCAACTTGTTTGGTTTATAGATTTTAAACTACTTTATAAAAAGCTGTTCTCACCACCAATCAAATTCAGATATTGAACTCTTCCTTCACTTACATTGCATTTCAGTCCTCACATATTTCTAGCCTTCTACCTCAAAGCAGTACCTCAAAAGTTGCAATTGTGGCATTATTACACAGGCTATCTACATCCTAAAGTTCTTGATAGGATTTTATTTCTTTCCTAATATGTTATTTATTTGCGAGACAAAGTGATATGTAAAGGACTTGTGCAGGAGCATATTAACTAAGATTTTCTGATCTTGTACCCAATGACTTCTACATAGAGAGCAGTCAGTGAAGTGTCTGGATTCTTGACCTCCATTGAGCTGCTATAAGGTGGCAAGCTTTGTCTAGCTTGGTCCTCCTACACTTTCTACTGGACTTAGAATATCCTTCCCATATACAGCTATGTTCTCAACAACCCTCAACTTTTCCCTTGCTACCTAGTTCCTCTTGGGAACCCAAAGAGTTCCTGATGCATCACATGACAAGACAGTTCTACTACAGCTCTCTTCTTCCTGATTAGACTATGAGGGGACTTCACTTTGATATTTCCTCCTCCTTTGTCCCTCCTGCTGGGGTGAAACAATGTGAGGAACTTTGAGAGACCTAACTATTCATAGGAAATGGATGTAGTAGAAAAGGGTTCCATTCCTTAAGGTTTTCCCTAAACTTATAGATAATATTCCCAAGCTTTGTACTTTGAATATAAGGCGGGGCCGTGGGGGGGCATCATGAGCGATCTCAGACCAACAAGCACCCTCCTTTTGTGCTGGTATGTCCCATATCTGATAGTCAGTTTCAGAATGGCTTCATGGACATGCCACCTTGTGAAAATCTTAATAATTTTTTTTCAAAATATTCTGTATTTTTTAATCAGCTATAAATTATAGACCCAAGGCAAGTTTAGTTTCTATTCAAGATGCCAGGCCTTGAGATAAAATCCTAGAAATCAGAACTAAATATGATATAATTAAATACCCCAAATCTTTTGAGTTTTTTTTTTTTCATTTCTTACTGTCAAATAGAACTTCCTATCTTGCTACAAGAGCAAAAATGTAAATTCAGTTAACACAATTTGAGTAGCTCTACATTTTTAATACTCTATTACAGTAATTATATACCTCCATTCTTTTGCTGATTAAAGAAATCTTGCCTTGTTTAGAAGGAATGTCATCTTCACAGAAATTCAAGAGGAAATCATATCAGTATGATTATATTTATGTTTATATTATTGCTTTAAAAAGCAATATGGTTAAATATTAACAATAAATAAGACAATTCTATTATTTTAGGAATCCCTTAAATTAATAAAAAGAAGACAAATTTCATAACAGAAAAAAATAAATCACAAATAGCTCATTACTTTTTAAAATAGGCTTAAAAAGAGTACAAATTAAGACAAGGAATGTTTCATTTGGCAACAAATTACACGGTAGTTTTGACACAAGAAAATTCCTTCAGTATTTCCAACACTCATTCTTATATATTGCTGCTGCCAATGGAACAGAATGCAATCTGCATACGGCAGTATCTCAGGTTATTTACTCCATTGTAGCCAGTGATCTTATAGGAAGTAATCGCTAATGAAACAATGAGAGGTGCTGTGAAATATTTACATAGTGAAAACACTCACAGCAATAAGATCTATAGTGCAAATACTGGAACACAAAGAATAATATAATTAGTGATAAGATTACCCAAAAATCTATACATAAAAATGTTTATTGTGACTTTTTTGTTTGTTTTTGTGACACATTTGTTTATTGATTAATATTTTTGGTTGGATGATGACATCAAGGAAAGTAATTTCAGAAAGAACTATTGACAGTATCTGATGGGCAAGTACAGAATTGTGTACAAAGATTTCAGTGGTAACTGTACTTTATAAAACTGTACTTTCTCACAAATACAACACTGCTAAATATTGCGCCACATTTTAATTTCCATCTGAAAGTCTGGGAAAACATGAGAGCCTGCAATAGCATTACCAAGTCATTCTTTGCTTCATTAGAGCCATATTTCTGGCTAAATTCTAAATGTGTGTCATGGATAAATGTCACGATTTTTATTTTCTGTTTTTAATTTTAAAAATTCCCATGGAGTGGTTGCTTTTTTTTTTACATTTATTTATTAGTTTTTTTTTTTTTTTTTCAGCAAATACAGGCAGTTTGGTACCATTGTTTAGGCTCATCCATGATCTACCCCCTCCCATTGGACCCTCCTTGTTGATGTAAATGGGTCATGCATTGTGGAATTAGCCCACAGTTATTGGTACGATAAATGTCTCTGCATATCATGACCCAACATGTGACTCTTACATTCTTTCAGCCCCCTCTTCTGCAAAATTTCCGTGAGCCATGTTGGGTTCATTTTTGGTCTGCTTCGGTGCTGAGGTGTTGGGGGCCTCTGAGGATCTGGCTCTATCATTTGGTAGGAGTTGATTTTACTCTGTGTTGGTGTCCTTCCCCTTTGTGCTGGTATCTGGTTCATCAGGAAAACATCACCCTTGCTTATTTTGCCAATTGTCCTTAGTTATAGACGGGCCCCTTTTGAGGTATGTTGGGGTAGCTCTCTCCTTAGGATCTGCATCTATCTGAAAAAGAAGCAGATTCTCCAATGGAGAGTAAGTTAGCACCTGGAAAATTGAGATAACAATTACTTTTTTGATAGGGAGTTTGATAGGTGTAGGCCCTCTTGTATCCCATGATTGATGGTAGCTTGATATTGGAGAGTGGGCTTAGGTTTGGGTATGGTTCTGACTTGTTTCCCAGCTCCAGCTATGGGTCTTGTACCTCTGAGGGGATCAGTTAGCCAAATCAAGAGCAGTTGGTTCCCCACCATGGCTGAGTGCCACTATTGCACTTGTGTGGGCATCACATCAGGTTATTTGTTGCTAAGTAGGTTAGACAATGAGTTGCTTGGACAGATATTGGTTATTTCCCCCAGTCACCCATGTAGCACCTTCTGGCACTAGACACGCTGATTGTCTGGGGACTGACTCTCTCCTGGCTTCCAGCCACGCCATTCCATTTTATGTGTCAGCTGCGTATGGAGTCTTCAGCAATAGGGTCTTACCACTGGCCTTTGGTGGGTCATCAAGTACTCTGACAGAAGTCTGTCATTGTTTTCAGAAACCTTGTAGGTTTCTCTGATCAAAAGCTTGTTGTGGATGGTAGGCCCAAGCTGGTAGTGGGGGTTTCAGGTCAGTTCTCACTAAGATATTGAGGAAAAACATAACTAATATACAAGAGTTAGAGAGGGGAGAGAGAGGGGAGAGGGGGAGAGGGAGGGAAGGAAAATGTAGAAGATTAAGGTTAATCTTGATCCTACACTCTCCAGTGTCTTGTGGTTCAGGTGTTTCCTGTAAGGGTCTAGTGAAGGTTCAGCCATTTGGTCTGTCTTTTAGGAAGTAGAATTTTTTTTTAATTTTTTTTAACTTTTTTATTTATTTATTTGAGAGCAACAGACATAGAGAGAAAGACAGATAGAGGGAGAGAGAGAGAATGGGCACGCCAGAGCTTCCAGCCTCTGCAAACGAACTCCAGATGCATGCGCCCCCTTGTGCATCTGGCTAAGTGGGACCTGAGGAACTGAGCCTCGAACCAGGGTTCTTAGGCTTCACAGGCAACCGCTTAACTGCTAAGCCATCTCTCCAGCCCAGGAAGTAGAATTTTATGGTACCATTGCCGTTTGGGACCAGATTACTGCTTTCCACCCTTCGATACCCTCCCCGCCCATCCCATCCATCCTATTTAGTCCATAAGGTGCTTGCTGGGTATGTAAGGTATCTTGGGTAGATTCAGGTTAGGTGTTGTAGATGAGTGAGACTATGTGTCGATTTTTTTTTTTTTTTTTTTCTGTGATTGGGTAAGTTCACTGAGAATGATCTGTTCCAGGTTCAACCATTTTTCCTCAAATTTCTTTGTGTCGTTTTTTCTTACTGCTGTTTAGAATTCCATTGTGTAGATATACGACATCTTCATTATCTATTCTTCTAATGATGGACATCTGTGTTGATTCCAACACTTAGCTATTACGAATTGAGCCACTACAAACATGGTTGAGCAAATCTCTCTGGCCTGTGGTTGGAAGGTTTTAGGGTAGATGCCCAGTAAGGGTATAACTGAGTCTGTTGGTATTTCTATAGTCAGCTTTTTGAGGAGTCTCCATATTGCTTTCCAAAGTGGTTGTACCATCCTACATTCCCACCAACAGTGAATGAGTATTCCTGCTACTCCACATCCTCACCAGCATTTATTTTCATGTGATTTTTGATGTTGGCTATCCTTATTCGGGTAAGGTGGAATCTCATTGTTGTTTTAATTTGCTTTTCTCTGATGATTAGTGGTGATGAACATTTTCTTAAGTGTGTGTTTGCCATTTGTATATTTTATTCTGTGAATTGCCTGTTCAACTCTGTGCTCCATTTTGTGAGTGGGGTATTTGTCTTCTTATTGTTTAAACTTTTGCATTCTTTGTAGATTCTAGAGATTAGGCCTCTATAAGTTGGATAACCCACAAATATTTCCTCCCATTCTGTGGGTATTCTGTTGGCTTTGCTTATTATATGCTTGTCTGTAAAGAAACTCTTCATATGATCCCATTGGTTGAGTGACTGTTTAAGAACTTGAGCCCCTGGGGTTTTGTTCAGAAAGTCTTTTTCCATTCCTATATCATGGAAAGTACTTCCTAAATTTTCTTCCAGTAGTTTTCGAGTTTCTGGTCTTATGTTGAGGTCTTTGATCCATTTGGATTTGAGTGTAGTGCATGGTGAAATGTGTGGATCAAGTTTTAATTTCCTGCATGTGGTTATCCAGTTTGTCCAGCAACATTTGTTGAAGATGCTATCTTTTTTCCAGTCTATATTGTATGGGCCTTTGTCGAATATCAAGTAGCTATACTAGCTTTACCCAAAACCCGGGTCCTCACATCTATTCCATTGGTCTATACTCCTGTTTTTATGCCAGTACCATGCTGTTTTTATTACTATGGCTTTGTAATATAGCTTTATACCAGGTGTGGTGATGCCACCAGAGGTATTTCTTTTGTTGAGGATATGTTTGGATATGTGAGGCCTTCTGCCTTTCCATATGAAATTTGAGATCATTTTTTCTATCTCTGTGAAGAACACTGTAAGGACTTTAACTGGAATTGCATTAAATCTATATATTGCCTTTGGTAGGATTGTCATCTTCACAGTGTTAATTCTGCCTATCCAGGAGCATGGGAGGTCTTTCCATCTTCTCAAGTCCTCCTCAATTTCTTTTTTGAGAGTTTTTATATTTTTGTTGTATAGATCTTTTACTTCCTTAGTTAACGTTATTCCAAGGTATTTTTGTTGTTGTTGTTGCTATTGAAAATGGGACTATGTTCTTTATTTCTTTTTCTGTTTCTTTGTCATTTGCATACAGAAATGCGACCGTTTTTTGTGCATTGATTTTGTATCCTGCTAGTTTGCTATAGGAGTTAATCATTTTCAGGAGTTTTGGGATGGAGTCTCTCGGGTCTGTTACATATACAAACATTTCATCAGCAAATAGAGCTAACTTAACTTCTTCCTTTCCAAATTGTATCCCTTTTATTTCCTTCTCCTGCCTTATTTCTTGGGCTAGGACTTCCAGAACTATATTGAAAAGCAGAGGTGAGAGAGGACATCCCTGTCTTGTTCCTGATCTCAATAGGAATTCCTCCAGTCTCTCTCCATTAAGTATTATTTGGGCCTTTGGAGCTTTGTATATTGCCTTTATTATGTTAAGATGTGAACCGGCCATGCTGATTCTCTCCAATGTTTTGATCATGAAGTGATGTTGTATCTTGTCAAAGGCCTTTTCTGCATCTATCGAAATGATCATGTGGTTTTTATGTTTAAACTTGTTTATGTGGTGAATTACATTCACAGATTTTCGTATGTTGAACCACCCTTGTGTTCCTGGGATAAATCCCACTTGGTCAAGGTGGATAATGCTTTTGATGTGTTTTTGGATTTGGTTTGCGAGTATTTTGTTGAGGATCTTTGCTTCTATGTTCATTAGGGAAATAGGCCGGTAGTTTTCTTTTCTTGTGGCATCTCTGCCTGGTTTTGGGATTAGGGTGATACTAGCTTCATAGAAGGAGTTGGTTAGCTTTCCCTGTTCTTCAATTGTGTGGCACAGTTTTAGAAAGATTGGTTTGAGTTCTTCCATGAAGGTTTGATAAAATTTGGCTGGGAATCCCTCTGGTCCTGGACTCTTCTTTTTTGGGAGGTTTTTTATTATTTTTTCAATCTCTGTGAGTGTGATGGGTTCATTGAGGTGATTAATCTGCTCTGCATTTAGCTTTGGTAGATGATATGCATCCAGGAATTTATCCACCTCCTCCACATTATCCTGTTTTGTGGAGTAGAGGTTTTTGAAATAAGTCTTGATGATTCTGCCGATTTCACTTATGTCTGTTGTGATCTCTCCTTTTTCATTTTGAATTTTGTTAATTTGGAGTCTCTCCTTTTTTTGCTTGATCAAATTGGCCAGAGGTTTGTCAATCTTGTTTATTTTTTCAAAGAACCAGCTCTTTGTTTTGTCAGTTGCCTTAATTGTTTCCTTGGTTTCCAATTCATTAATTTCTGCTCTGATTTTAATTATTTCTTTCCTTCTGGAGATCTTTGGGTTGGATTTTTCTTGTTTCTCCAATGCCTTTAGGTGGATGGTTAGGCTATTGATTTGGGATCTTTCTGTCTTTTTTATGAAGGCATTGAGTGCTATGAATTTTCCCCTGAGGACTGCCTTCATTGTGTCCCATAAGTTTTGGTATGATGTGTTCTCATTTTCATGCAATTCCAGGAATTTTGCAATTTCATTTTTTATTTCATCCACTATCCATTTATTGTTTAAGAGTGCACTATTCAGTTTACAGTTGCCATTGGGGTTCTCATTTTTTGTTTTTGTTTTTGTTGTTGTTGTTGTTGTTGATTTCTAGGAATATAGCATTATGATCTGATGTCATACAGAAAATTATGTCGATTTTCTAAATATGTGGAGGCAGTCTTTGTGACTCAGTATACGGTTTATTTTAGAGAATGTTCCATGGCCTGCTGAGAATATTGTGTAGCCTGTGGATTTGGGATGGAAAGTTCTGTAGATGTCTGTTAGGTCTAAGTGCTCTATGGTTTTGTTGAGCTCTCTTACTTCCCTGTTTAGCTTCTGTTTGGCTGATCTGTCTATTACTGATAATGGTGTGTTAAAGTCCCCAGGTATGATGGTGTTGGTGGTTATTTCTGTTTTATTGTCAAGTATGTTTTTTTTTTTTTTTTTTTTTTTTATGAACTGTGGTGCCCCTGTGTTTGGTGCATACAGATTTATGATTGTAATATCCTCCTGATGGATTGTTCCCTTGATAAGTAGGAAGTAGCCTTCTTTGTGTTTTTTGATTATTTTTGGTTTGAAGTCAATTTTATACAATATTAATATAGCTACACCTGCTTGTTTCTTATTCCTATTTGCTTAGAATATTGTTTTCAACCCTTTCACCCTGAGGAGGTTTCTCTCTTTAGTGGTAAGGTGGGTTTCTTGAAGGCAGCAGATTGAGGGGTCTAAGATTTTGATCCAGCCTGTTAGTTTGTGTCTCTTGATGGGTGAATTAAGGCCATTAATATTCAGGGTGATGACTGTGAGATTTGATTTGATCCGTGCCATGTTGTGGTGGTAGAGGTGTTTGGTGTTTTCATGAAATTTTAAATTTTGTTTGTCTACTCTGGGTTTGGTTGTTGTGATCTGCTTCTTGTAGGTATTTGTGTTTGGTTATTTGTTTCTTCTCTGTGGAGAATTTCCTGTAATACTTTCTGTAGGTTTGGTTTTGTGTTCATGTAATTGTGAAGCTGTGTTTTGTCATGGAAAGTTTTCCTTTCACCATCTATTATAAGGGAGACTTTTGCTGGGTAGAGTAGTTTGGGCTGTAAACCATAGTTTCTTAGAGTTTGGAGAGTTTCATTCCAGGCCCATCTAGATTTCAGGGTTTCCATTGAGAAGTCTGAAGTAATTTTGATGGGGTTTCCTTTGAAATTGGTGTGCTGTTTTTCCCTAGCTGCTTTTAGGATTTTCTGTTTGGTGTCAATGTTTAGAGTCTTAATGATAATATGTCTTAGGGAGTTTCTCCTTTGGTCTAGTAGGTTAGGAGTTCTGTTTGCCTCTTGTATCTTCATGGGCCTTTCTTTTAAGAGACAGGGGAAGTTTTCTTCAATTATTGTGTTAAATAAGTTCTCCATGCCTTTGGTCTGAAATTCTTCTCCTTCCGGTATTCTAATGTGTCTGATATTAGGACATTTAAATGTATCCCACAATTCCCTCATGTTCTGTTCATAGGAACTTTTGAACTTACTGAATTTTTTGGACTCGAACTGTTTCTTCCATCCTGTCTTCCAGATCAGAGTTTCTATCCTCCACTTCGCTGACTCTATTCTTGAGAGCAAGGTTTGCACTTGTTCAATTAAGTTTGCATTTTCTACTACTTTCCTATGTATCACTTCCATCACTCTGTCCAGCTCCCTTTTCACCTCATTTTCTGATTTTCTTAATGATTCTTGGAAATCATCCTTGCATTTCTTTATGTTTTCATTTAGTGTGGCCAGCTGATTTTTAAGGTCCTCTTTTTTTTTTTTTTCACTCTCCCTCAACTCTCTTATCTCTCTTTGAATTCCTTCCAGTGTCTTATCATATTGCTCTAGCTTAGTGATGGCAGCATCCACATGATTATCTGTCCTTTGTAGCTTTCCTGCGAGTTCTAGCAGTAGGTTGGTCAGGGTTGCATTGCTCATAGCTTCCACTTGATGTTTTGATCCTAAACACTCTTGTATGTTTTTGTTAGATGTAATCCTTGTTGGACTGGGTGATCTGTCTGGATTTTCTTGCATTTTATTTTTCATGTTATTTCTTTTGCGCTGTGGTCTACCCATATCAGTGTTGGGCAGGTACGTGGGTGGAGCAGCCTGGGCTCTAGCTCAATGAGAATCCAAGGCAGCCTGGGGCAGTTGCAAGCAGCCTGGGTTTTTGCTTTCTCTTGCCAAAGCTGCCTATCTAGTGCCTGACAGGGGCGACAAAGTTGCCTGAATTCTCACCCAGTAATGCACCATAGCTGCCTTCCTTCAAGCTTGAATGGGGACTGAGGTAGCAAGCCCTGAAGCTGCCTAAACTCTGGATGGGAACACTGGGACCTGCAAACAGTCTGCGCTCTCCCACCTCAGGGGAGTGGGGAATGGGTGGCGACAGACAGGTAGGGGATGGCACCTGAGCTGGCACTAGTGACTCAGTGTGGGCTTGTGTGGCCCTTGCTGCGGGACTGGGCCCGCTGCAAATGCAATTGTAGTGCAGAGGCAGCTGATGCAGGCACAGGATTGGGACACAGCAGAGGCTGGCCAGCAGGCAAGCGATCGGAGCACAGTAGTGGGGGTTCTGGCAGCTGCCTAATCACAGCAGAGGTGGCCCCCACAGGTGTGTGAACTGAGCACAGCGTGGCAGGCCAGCGCGCATGATCAGAGCACAACAGCAGAGGTCCCCGCACGGTCAGTGCAGCGGGCTGGCAGGCATGAGATGGGCTGGTGGGCGTGCGATCGGAGCACAGCCTCTTGGGGCACAGGGCGCAGTGGCTGTATGGGGGGAGTAGACTACCCACTCGAGAATGGATCCGTGATTCCCTGTTTTTCACCACTCTGTGCCTCCCACTGGCAAGAAGACCCTGATAACCCTTAATTACTTGCCTTTCTTTCCCCGGTATCTGCAGTGCAGCTAGGCAGTCACCATCTTGGCTGGAAGTCTGTAGTGTGATTTGTAAGAGACATAATACCTACCTTTGTATATAATATCTTCAGGAAAGAAAGCACGTATTTTGTATATCAGTAAAAAGATTAAAAACTTACACAGAATAGGCTTTAAAAATTTATAATTTCTTTTAACTTATTTGAAAGAGCAAAAGAGAAAGGGAGAGAAAGAGAGAGAATAGGTGCACCAGAGCCATTGCCATTGCAAAGAAACTTCAGATGTATGTGCCACTTTGTGCATCTGGCTTCATGTGGGTATTGGGAAAGTGAACTCATCAGGCTTTACAAACAAGCACCTTTAACCACTGAGGCATTGTTCCAGTGCAGAACAGGTTTGATACTATATGAAGAAGAAACATTAGAAACCTCTAATGAAAATTTTCAAAAACTAAAACTTCAGTGAAATATGTTAAAGGATTATGCTCTATGCTTTACTTTGTTTCAGATGTATCAATAAATTTTTATTAGTGTCTATGATCTCTTTCATTATTTATGCTTTTCAGAGAGTAAATAAATCTATTAAAAATAATCAATTATGGGCAGGAGAAATGGCTTAGCACTTAAGGTGTTTGCCTATGAAGCCTAGGGACCTGGATTCCATTCCATACAATACTCACATTAGCCAAATGCATCAGGTGGCACATGCATCTGGAGTTCATTTACAGTGGCTAGAGGCCCTGGAATGCCCATTGTCTTCCCCATCTGTCTCTTTCTCTATTCTCAAATAAATAAATAAAATAAATCATCAACTAGTTATATATACATTCAGTAACAAAAAGGATAACAATTGTGTTTATCCCTTACACAATTCATCTGTATTCAAGATTTAAATAAGTGTGTGAGAGTTTATTTAGGATGATATGCATGCTTTATAAGTCTGGAGTTTGAAAAATGCCAAACATATTTTAGCAAGGACCATCTATGCAAAAAAAAATGTATGAAATATTCAATATTACGTTTCAGGACAATAATAAATACTTTAAAGATGTAGGATACAGCTATTCCAAATGGACATAATCCCAGTTTATGAGTCATTTTTCTGAAACATACACACACACACACACACACACACACACACACACACACACGTATATCCCTGTCTACTTTAGGAGTTACTGGACAGCTGGACACTTCAAATGATTCAAATGAGGGTTCGGAGGGCATTCTATAGCTACATAGTTCTGTAACTACCTTTTGAGTATAGAGACAGACAAAAAATTTGAGGGAGCTGACATTCCTAAGATTCAGCAAGTACTCTTTGTCAGAGCAAATTTTTCTCTAGGGCCTGGTAAAATAAATGTATACTAGTATATATTAGAAGAATGCACTAATAAGCTTTAGACGGAACACAAATAATAATTATGCAATAAATTATTTGAAGTTCCCCTCAGACACTATGTTTTCAAACTATTAACATAAATGTTAAGCTTTTACATATTCCCTTAGCAATCTATTGTAGACTGTATTATCAAGTGACTATAAATGTTTATTAGTTCTTCTTAAAAATAAAGAGCACTTCTAATGCAATCACTTTTTTTTTCTTAGCACTTAAAACAGTGAGTAGAAAATAGTATGAGCTCAGTTGATTTTTAATAGATAAAACAAGAAAAAGGAGTTATAACAGGAATAGAAAGGGACTGAGGGGGACTTAATAGAATGATATTGCATATATGTAAGCAGAAGAAGAGATTAATGTGATGAAAAGGACTAAGTGAGGTCAGGGGAAGAGATTGTATAAAGGAAAATTGGAGGGAGGGCTAATAAAAATCTAAGAGTATATAAGTAAGTCATATGGAAACCTACTTTTTTAGACAATGGAACACTCAGGAACCAAAGATTGTTACTACAAAACTTTCAGTGTCAGGGATGGGATACCTTCCAGTGAGTTGTTGACTAGGGAGGTCCCTGATGCCCCCAAAATATTACAGGCCATTGCCGAGGCCCTTGGATTCCCACCAGGAATAGATGGTAAGACCCTATTGCTAAAGACTCCACATACTTGGGCATCAAGGTTGCTGAGAAATCCTGATGGAGCTGAACTGAAAACCTCCTCCATGTAGACCAGTTGACAGAAAGTTGGAGAAAGCCATGATGCATGCAGTTCAGTTGGACAGAGAGAAATAAACAGTAAAGATACTCAACAGTCCAGCAGGCCTTATAGTTGTCCAGCCAGGCCAAATGAGTCAATAGGTGCAAAGGTGGCACATCTATTATGAGAGCAACCAACCACCCTCTAACTTGACAGGAGGCCTGCTCCATAGGAGGGAATACGTCTCTGATACGGAAAACTTACAACAAGGGTGGTCATGAGCTCTAGGGGTGTAATGCCTGCTAGTGTCGGGTTAAATGTATATACTATGCTCACCAAGCTGCACTTCTCTTAATGTTCATACACTTATATTAATGTTACTCTCACATTTTGTTTAAGAAGCTTCACTTTTCAAACAGCAGTGACCTTGGGATGACTCATAAGGCACCATGGGCCTAAGAAGAAGTGACAGAGGAGTGCCCAGCACTGAAATATCTCTATCACACCTTCCAAGGCTCAGGGTCCATTGCAGTAGATGTTGCAGAAAGAATATAGGAGACAAAGGAAGGATAGGACTCTTTACAATGTGTTCCTCCAGACACAAAATGGCCTGGATATCCATGACCTCACAGTGCTGACACTACCTACACAAGACCATCATAATAGGAGGAAAAGAACATGACATCAACATAAAAGAGAAACTGATTGAAAGGGGGAAGGGATATGATGGGGAGTGGAGTTTCAAAGGAAAAGTGGGGCAGGTAGGTAATTACCATGGGGTACTTTTTAGAATTATGGAAGTTGTCCATAAAAATTAAAATAAAATAGCTGGGCAAGGTGGCACATATCTTTAATCCCAGCCCTCGGGAGGCAGAGGAAGGAGAATGTGCTTATGTTTGTCATAGCCCAGTTTCCTCTTGTGAGGAGGATCTCAGTTCAGCTTATTCCTGGTGCTTTCTACCAGCTGCTTTGGCAAGATGTGATGCCCAGCCTCTGTTTCCTTGGTATAATGAAGCTTCCCGTTGAGACTATAAGCAAATATAAACTATGCAAAGTTCTATGTGTGTGTATGTGCGTGCGTGCGTGTGTGTGTGTATTATAAATACTATATAATTGTTCCTCCCACAGCAGCTGCTTTTGGTTGGGTGATTCTTCGCCCTCTCCCACTGCAACTTGAATTATAAATACTACAGAAAATCGTTGCTTCTTAAGATTGAGTTGTATATAAATTCAGATAAGGAAAAAGCTTTTCATATTCATTCCTAGGATGTTATTTGAGAATTATTATCTCAATTGACAAGCAAAGGTTATCAAGATAAAAAGTATGCAAGTTTTATTTTATGTTAAGATTCTTAGTGTTCAAGGTTGGAGAGATGGCTCAACAGTTAAAAGGACTTGTTTGCAAAACTTGATAGCCTGGGTTTGATTCCCTAGTACTCACATAAAGCCTAATTACTTAGGTAATTATTAAGGTCCAGTAGGCACCCATAGGGATTTTTGTGTCCCAGAACAAAAAATTGGAAGGAACTCCTGGACAATGGTTGAAACAGACAGTTTATGCAGGAATAAGATACTTTCCAAGAGTGGAAATTGACCAGAATGAAAGAAACGTCAGAAGCTCAGAGGAATACGTCAGAGGAATACGTACAAATTATTTATGATTTTATATCCAAGTATTGGAAACCATTGCATTATTTGCAGAATGCATGTCCTTTTTAGTATGTGCTATATTTTGTTACATGTAGCACTCAGTTGAGGTTTGGGCTTCCAGGCTTTTTGCTGCTTCTTTCTCTCATGATAGTTTTTACCTAAGTTTTCAGTCTACACTGCTGCTGCAACTCCCCCTGAGAACTGGGGCCCAGAAATATTTTGGAGGAGCTGAATCATGATCATTCATCTCTTGTAGTGTCTTCTGTGCCGATTCACCAACACTTTTTCTATTGGACCAATTGGGAGGAAAGAAGAATATTGGTACCCTGTAGGGATCTCTACATTGGAAGGAATTTAGTTTAAAATCACTGTATTTTAGAAGATGTAAATTTAACAAAAAGAGTAAAAATGCAAAGCAAATAAGTGTAACACACTTATCCCAATCAAAGACCCAAGAAAAGTAAGAGCCAAGAAAGCCATGGCATTGAATGATCCAATAGAGTTGCCCTTCTATAGCTTGCTTTTTTATATAATTTATTTATTTATTTTTTTGTTAATTAGTTTTGTACTTAGTGAATACAGTCAAGTTAGTACCATTGTTAGGATCGTCCATGTCCTACCCCTTCCCCCTGGCCCCTCCTTGTTGAGTTATATGGGTCATGCATTGTGGAGTTAGCCCACAGTTATGGGTAAGAGAAATGCCTCTGTGTATCATGACCCAGAGTGTGGCTCTGACATTCTTGCCACTCCCTCTTCCGCAAAATTTCCCTGAGCCGTGTTGGTCTCATATTTGGTCTGCTTCACTGATGAAGTGTTGGGAGCCTATGTTTCTCTGGATATCTGATTTGGTAGGAGTTGATTGTTCTCTGTGAATATCTCCTTCACCCTTGTGCTGGTACCTGGTTAACCAAGGAAAGAGCACCTTTGCTTGTTTTGCAAATCATTCTTAGTTTCAACTGGGGCCTATTTGAGGTATGATGGGGTGGTTCTCTCCTTAGGATCTGCATCTATCTGAAAAAGAGAAGCAGATTCTCCAATGGAGAGTAAAGTTAGCACCAGACAAATGGGATAACCCCTAATATTTTTTTATAGAGAATTTAATAGGTGTAGGGCCACTTGTAGCCCATGATTGGTGGTAGCTTGATAATGGAGAGCAGGCTCATGTTTGGATATGGTTCTGACTTGTTTCCCAGCTAAAGCTATGTGCCCCATTCCACTGAGGGGATCAGTTAGCCAAATTAAAAGTAGTTGACTTCCATGGCTGTGTGCCACTATTGCACTTATGTGAGCATTATGATAGGTTATTTGCTGCTAAGTAGATTAGACCATGAATTGCTTGGACAGATATTGGTCATTTTTCCCAGTTGGCCCGTGTAGCACCTTCTGGCACTAGATGCACTGTCTGGAGACTGACTCTTCTCCAAATTCCAGCCACACCATTCCATTTTTCATGTCACTGCATATGGTGTCTTCAGCAGTAGGGTTTTACCACTAACTTTTGGTGGGTCATCAAGTACTCTGATAGAAATCTGTCTTTCTTTATGAAATCTTGTAGGTCTCTCTGATCAAAAGCTCATTGTTGATGATAGCTCCATGCTGGTATTGGGAGTTACAGGACAGTGCCCACTAAGAAAAGGAAGAAAAAGATAACTAATATAAAAAAGTTAGAGAGAAGAGAGAGAGAGGCTGTAGAAGATTAAGGTCAGTCTTCACCATACACTCTCCAGTGTCTTGTGGCTCAGGTGTTCCCTCTAACGGCCTGGTAAAGGTTCAACCATTTGGTCTGCCTTTTAGGGTGTAGAATTTTATGGTATCATTACCATTTGGGTCTAGATTTGTCTCCCCCACCCCCTTCCTTCCTTTACCCTCCCTCCCCACCCACCCTATTGTCTAGTCCTCAAGGTGCTTCCTGGGTATGTCAGAATCTTGGGTAGATTCAGGTTAGGTGCTGTAGATGAGTGATATTATGTGGTGATTATCTTTCTGTGATTGGGTAAGTTCACTGAGAATGATCTGTTCCAGGTTCACCATTTTTCCTCAAATTTCATTGTGTTGTTTTTTCTTATTTCTGTGTAGAATTCCATTGTGTAGATAAACCACATCTTAGTTATCCATTCTTCTAGTGATGAACATCTGGGTTGATTCTAGCTCTTAGCTATTATGAATTGAGCCACTATAAAGATGTTTGAGCAAATCTCTCTGGACTGAGGTTTAAAGGTTTTATGGTAGATGCCCAGTAAGGGAATAAGTGGTTCTGTTGGTAACCCTATAGTCAGCCTTTTTAGAAGTCTCCATATTGCTTTCCAAAGTATTTGTACCATCTTACATTCCCACCAACAGTGGATGAGTGTACCTATTTCTCCACATTCTCACCAGCATTTATTTTTATTTGATTTTTTTGATGTTTCCTATTCTTACTGGGGTAAGGTAGGATGTCATAGTTGTTTTAATTTGTGTTCCCCTGATGATTAGGGATGATGAATATTTTCTTAAATGTGTGTTTGCCATTTGTATTTCTTCCTCTGTGAACTGCATGTCCAGCTCTTTGCCCCATTTTGTGAGTGGGTTGTTTGACTTTTTATTGTTTCGGTTTTTGAGTTCTTTGTAGATTCTAGACATTAGGCCTCTGTCAGTTGGATAATCAGCAAATATGTCCTAGCTCAAGCAATAAGACAGGAGAAAGAAATAAAAGGGATACAATTTCGAAAGTAAGAAGTTAAGTTAGCTCTATTCACTGATGACATGATTGTATACATAAGAGACTCCATCCCAAAACTCATGAAGGTGATTAACTCCTATATCAAAGTAGCAGGATACAAAATCAATGCACAAAAATCAGTAGCCTTTCTATAGGCAAATGATAAATATATGAAGAAAGAAATAAGGGACATGGTCCCATTTTCAATAGCAACAAATACAAAAAAAGTACCTTGGAATAATGTTAACCAAGGAAGAGAAATATCTATACTATGAAAACATAAAAACATTCAAAAAATAAATTGAGGAGGACTTGAGAAAATGGAAAGACCTCCAATGCTCCTGGATAGGTAGAATTATCATTGTGAAGGTGGCAATCCTACCAAAGGCAACATACAGATTTAATGCAATTCCAAATAAAATCCCAACATCATTCTTCACAGAGATAGAAAAAATGATCTCAATTTGCATATAGAAAGGCAGAAGGACTCAGATATCCAAGCATATCCTAAGCTAAAGAAATACCTCTTTGAGGCATCACCATACCTGATGTAAAGCTATATTACAAAGCCATAGCAATAAAAACAGCATGGTGTTGGCATAAAAACAGGAGTATAGACCAATAGAATAGAATTGAGGACCTGAACTTTGGGTCAAGCAACTATAGCTACTTGGTATTTGACAAAGGCCCTAACAATATAGTCGGGAAAAAAGACAAGCATCTTCTACAAATGGTGCTGGACAAACTGGATAACCATATGCAAGAAATTGAAACTTGACCCACACATCTTGCCATGCACAACACTCAAGTCCAAATTGATCAAAAGCCTCTATGTAAGACCAGAAACTCAGATAGCACTGGAAGAAAATATAGGAGGAATTTTCCATGATATACCCTAGTAGCTCACTATCTTAAACACTCACTCAAACAATGGGATGACATGAAGCTGAAGCATTTCTTCACAGACAAGCATACAATAAGCAAAGCCAATAAAGTACACACAGAATGGGAGAAAATATTTGCTGATTATAGCTTGCTTTTGAGGGGCAACATCTGTTGAAAATGTGGCAAAATCCCAAAGATTTGTTTTTGGAAGGAATCCAACAGAATAGGCAAAAATGAAAACAGTGCAAGGTTGTAATTATTGTGTCTATATTATACTAACAGTGCCAAAATTAAAACATTGAAGAAGACCAAAACAAAAAGTGAGGTTATAGCTATGAATAGATTATAATAGGACTTACCTTTTTGTTTAGAAAGTTAAGACATCCTGTTTTCCTTGTTAGAATAGAGGATTTAAGTCATTAAGATTTTTAGCAGTTCATGTGCATAAGCAAGCTTAACTTAGAAATGTTCTTAAGGCTGTGGAGTCTCAGAAGTTAAAGATTTTATTCCAGAGTACTTTTATTTATTTATTTTTGCTGTTATTGTTGCTTTGGTTTTGTTTGGTTTGGTGTTTAATCTAGGTAAGTTAGGTCTCTATCTACCATGAGAAATTGTCAGCAAATATAACCTGGACACAGAAACATCAATAAGATCTGACTGCTAAACTTTGGCAGAATGTGCCTGTCCTTTACACTAGATTGAGGGAAGGAAGTGGCTTTATCTACAAGAGCTTCTAAAGCTGTTATGGATTATAACCACGCAAAATGCAGACCTGTTGCAGAGTCTACTGGAGAAGTTAGCTATGGGTCTAGATGAAGACTCATGTTGCTATGTCTTTGCATTGAGCCATATATAGGGAATCTTCCAAGGCTGAGGCTGACAACAATGACTGCTTTGGATTTTGCACATTCCCATCAATGTTTGTTAGTACATTAATTCATTTGGTAAGAATTGAGGTGCTGTTGACTGCATCAGAGAACAAAGCCCTAGTCTTAGAAAGAAAATTCACACATTTTACCTGTCATACAAAGTTACCAAAGGTGCATTAATGAACATCTGTACTTATTGGAGTTGAGCAATCTGGGAACCTTGGGCAGCAGCAGTCTCTATGGGAATCCATCACTAGAAATGGATGTGATTCCCTCTTTGCAGAAAGGACAAAACTTTGCTTCTTACAACCCTTGTGAAGAAAATTCTGTCCTTTTATTCTGGTTTCTCAGATATGACAAGCATAGTCCCTTTAAAATATTTTCTTAAGACTGTTTTTTTTTTTTTTTTTTTTTCCCTGAGATAGCAGGCTATTGTCAGCCTTAAAAGTGCATAACTCCCAAGGCTAATGTATGAATTGGGCTTGTTCTTGCTTCTGTAATCATTTTCCCTGGGTCTTTTGGATTTTCTCCATTTTATATCTGTGGTTGAGAACCCCAGAAGCCAAATTTAAAGTTAGCTGGGAGTTTCTGTGACTATTTTGTATCTTGTTGCTGATTTCTGGTGCTAATGAAATAAACATCTAGCACTAATATGACCCTAAGAAAATATTTTAATAACTGCTAATTTTAGTAAGGTTAAACATTTCCATGCCATCATTAAGTTTTTTTCTCTTAGGTGGCTCTATGGTGCAATGAATAGCACATTGGACTTCTAGTTGATAAAGTTTTATCTCTAAAATCTCTTTGTGACTTTTTGTCAGACCTTCTGCAATGTGCTTAAGCATTCAGACTTTTATCTTTCTGCTTTGGAATAATCCATTACCTCTTGAGGTGGGGGGAAACAACTACCCTCTATTTTTTTTTCTTCTGAAAGTATTTCTCTCTCTTTTATTTTTTCATTAATCCTCTAAGTCAATAACATATTCCTTACCAATAGCATTTTTTTTAAAGACGCGTGGTCTCTTTGTAGCCTAGGCTGCTCTGCAATTCATTCTGTGGTCCCATGCCAACTTCAAACTCATAATGATCCTGCTACCTCTGCTGAGTGCTGGGTTTATAAGTATGTGCCACCACACCTGGCTCTATGCCAATAAATTCTGATGTCATTGTTTTTAATGGTTCATTCCAGTCTTATTGTCTTCAGAGAAAATACACCAAAGCAAACAAAGGAAGCTATATCTGGAACACAGGAAAAATATTTTAACAGGTGCACTTGGACTGGGAGAGTGGCTGGCTTGCTTGGGGCCTGTGTGCTGGGACAGTGTGTGTTGCCTGCATCTTTGAGTCCTGTGCCTTGGGATTGAGTGAGGTGCTTGATTGACTCAGGACTGTGAACTCAGACTAGGGAGGATTGAGAGAGTGGGGCCTGACCCTGATTGGGTAAAGAAATGCTGTTTATGGGCTTGTTTGTGACCCCATACATGGAGGTTCCAACAACTGTCCCAATAACTCCTGTACTCAGACTAACCCACAGAGTGGGTAAACACAGTGCGGGTGCCAGGGCCCAAGTTTCCACCCCAGCCTGTCTCAAGTGGGTTCCTCCAACCCAGTACCCTTCAAAAACATGACCCTCAGATCCCCCACTACTACATCCCCCACACCCCACTATATCCTCTGACCCCGTGCCACCTGTACAGCCCCATAACCAACATCAGAAGATCTTTCTGGCCTCTGCCACCTCCTCTGATTCCTTGCTACCTCAGCACACCAATGCCCCCACAATGGCCAACTCTGCAGATGCTGTTCTGGCCTGGTTTATAGAGCCCTGTGATTTTCACCACCTACTCACTGCCTCTGCACCCCTCCTAGCTACTACTTGAGGCATCACTTCTTCCCCAAATGGGAAGCACAGGAATATATAACAACCACCTTCAAGGGAGAATCAGTGAGTTCTCCACAACCTGCTCCACTGTGTACAGTAGGGGAGCAGGGCAAGTGCTATTCCCCTAGCATCCCACAGGCAAGGCATTGCTATGATTGGGGCCTGAGGAGATTCCAGACCTACAATCACAGCTGTTTGTTTTCTTCTTCTTTTTTTTTCAATTTTTATTTATTTGCTTATTGGAGGGAGGGAGGGAAGAGGAGTAGAGAATGGGTGCTCCAGGGCTTCTAGCGACTGTGAATGAACTCCAGATGCATGCACCACGTTGTGTGTCTGGTTTACAAGTGACTTAACTGCTAGTGCTCTAGTCCTTAGTTCTTATTTTGTTTCTTCCAATACGAACATGTATTTTTTCTTTAAAGTTTTAATTCATTTATTTGTACATGTGTATGTGATGTGTGTATGGGCATGCAAAAGCATGGATGCAACAAATGAAAATGGAACACTTGTGCCTCTTTTTTGCCCTGGTTTACATGGGAGGCTTGGGGACTGAACCCAGAGCTGGCAGGCTTTGCAAGCACGCACCTTTAGCTGCTGAACCGTCTTCTGAGCCCTTCCTTTTCTTCTTTATTTATTTATTTTTATTTTTCAAGGTAGGGTCTCACTCTAGCCTAGACCAACCTGGATTCACTATGTAGTTTCAGGTTAGCCTCAAACTCACTGTGATCCTCCTACCTCTGCTTCCTGAGTACTGGGATTAAAGGAGTGTGCCATCATGCCTGGCTTCCTTTTTTTTTTTTTTTTTTTTTGACAGGGTCTTACTGTGTACTCCAGAATGACCTGGACTTCACTGTATAGACCAGGGTGGTTTCAAACTCACAGGGATCCTATTGCCTCATCCTCCCGAGTGATGGGATAATAGGGAGCTTATTAGAAAAACATTATGTTGGGCCTGAGGAGATAGATAGTTCAGTGGATAAAGTGTTTGCCTCTCAAGTTGGAGCTCCCAAGCTTGACCTCCAGACCCCGTGTAAGAAGCTGGAGGCCATGGAAGGTTTCTGTAACAGGCTAACAGGGATCTGGAAGGCAGAAAATAATTTCCCAGGAGCTTGTGGGCAGTGCAACAAAGAACAGCAGTGCAAGATCCAGAGAGACAGACCCTGCCTCACATGAGGTAGAAGGCAAGGTTCGACCTGAAATGTTGTGCTCTGACCTCCACGTGTCCACGGCTCTTGTATGCCTGCACTCTTACTCCACACACAAAAACGAAATTGAAATAAAAACTAAAACTCATAAAAAAGAACATTATCTTCATTGGGCTAAGGACTCTGGGGGCAGAGGTTTGCGTGAGGAGGTGGGTTGGGCAGCCCAATGTCTTGGCTACTGTTTGAGCTTAAGTAACGGAAAGCAGAAACACAGTACTGAAGGAGCCAGAGCAGAACTAGGCGCAGGCGTGGACCTTAGTTTCTCCATTGCTACCTTCTGCTCCTTTGTCCTACATGACTCAAACGAGTAGGACAGGTGTCACTCTGTGCTCCCCATCCCACAGGTCTCCAGGTTGTGTCCCAAGGTGCGAGTAGGTCACCTCTGGATCCATGTTCTTGGTTTACCTTTCTAACGTCTGCTCACACGTTCGTGCCACATCGCTGAGCTTGAGGAGGGCATAATCTACACGCTTCAGAGCCATTTGGCAGTCCTTCCTTGATGAGTAGCTGGAGCCCTCATGGGGTTGCCCCATGGCCACCTGGGTGATGTAGCGAATCTGAGCCGACAGCTACGCCTCCACGTGCTGCATGGAGGCGGTGAAGGCCGCCACCTGCCGGTCCATGAGCCGGTTGGTCCTTGGTCTTCTCCTTGGACAGTTCTAGGATCACTGTCCCTGCCAGGCTGGGGAGAGGGCAGAGATAGAAAAGGGGTTGGCACCTTAGCCTCACTCTGGGGCAGAGTGCCCGGCTCCATCCCCGCCACTCTCTCCAATCACAGCTTTTGTATCCGCCTCCAGCCCAGAGCTGCTGGCATAGTTATAACATCCACAACCTACACATCCATGGATATAATACCATCCCGTTCCAATTTGGCTCAAGCCCAAAACAGAACACTCACACAGAAGATCCTACAAGGACAATTTTTTTTTTTTTTAATTTTACTGCAAGATGAGTAGATCTCCATGCAAAAAAAGCAACAAAAGATAAACTGAGAAATCTCCACCAAAGTTGCCTAGATCCACATTTGGAAGTATCCAATGAAAACATACAGGAGACAATAGAAATATAATCCCAAAATGAAAGCACAAGAAACTATTTGACCCTGACCAAGCGAGTTGCTGAACTGGAAGCAAATCTTCAAAAAACCAAGAATAAATGCATAAATGAAATTCAACAGAATCATCTGTTAGAGCACATAGTTTTCTTTACTAGAAAACTAGAGCGACCACAGAAGACTGTAAAATGAATTGAAGGTGAGTTAATAAACAGGAGTTTTCAATAACCAGTTGATTAAGGTTAATGAAAACATGAATAAATAAAAGAATAAATTCCATGAAGCATCAAGAAAACCCAACCATGATTACTAATTGGAATTTAGCAAGGGAATAGACATAATACATAAAATGCAAAGAAAAGAAAAATCAAATAGAACTTATAAAAGCCTGTCTAAAAATGCTTACGAAAGAATTAATCATGTGAAGGACAGAATATCAGACCTAGAACAGAAGACAGAATGAATTGCTCAGGAGTCTAAAAACTTGGATAAGTTCACCCCATTAGCCTTTTATATATATATATATATATATATATATATATATATATATATATATATATATATATATGCAATACCATCCTATATATATGTATATATATATACATATGTATATATACATATATATATATGTGTGTGTGTGTGTGTGTGTGTGTGTGTGTATACAATACCATCCTATTAAGTCCCCCCGCCATCCCATTCCATTCCCTTTATATATCCTTTCTAGCTTACTGGCCTCTGTTACTGAATTTTCTTCCTACTCACACAGAAGTCCAATCATTTGTAGCTAGGATCCACATATGAGAGAGAACAGACGACATTTGGCTTTTCTGGACCTGGGTTACCTCCCAGATCCATCCATATTCCTGAAAATTTCATAACTTTATTTTTCTTTACCACTGAGTAGAAAAGTGGAAAGGCCTAAGTGCGGTCAGGGGAAAAGATCATGTAAAAGAAAGGTGGAGGTAGAGCTAATCAAAATCTAAGAGGATATAAATAAGTCATATGGAAACCTACTTTTTTGGACAATGGTAACTCACAGAAGCCATAGATTGTTACCACAAACTTTCAGTGCCAGGGATGGGATACTTCTAGTGAGTTGCTGGCCATGGAGGTCCTTGATGTCCCCAAAACATTACATGCTTTTGCCAAGGCCCTTGGATTCCCACCAGGAATAGATGGTAAGACCCTATTGCTAAAGACTCCACATATTTGGTCTGCAAGGTCACTGAAAAATCCTGCTGGAGCTGTGCTGAAAACCTCCCCCTTGTAGACCAGCTGGAGAAAGCCATGATGCATGCAGTTCAATGGAATGGAGTGAAATCACCAGTCAAGATACTCAACAGTGAACACTGCAGGCCTTATAGTTGGCCAGCCAGGCCAAATGAGCCAATGAGTGCAAAGGTGGCATGTCTATTATGGGGGATACCAACCACCCTCTAACTTGACTGGAGGCCTGCTCCATGGGAGGGAATACATCCCTGATACTGAAAAACTACAACAGGGTAATCATGAGCCCTAGGGGTGTACCGTCTGCTGCTGTCTGGCTAAAAGTATATACTATGTTCACCAAACTTCCCAGTAAGTACTTCTCTTAATGTTCATATGAATTTATTAATGCTACTCTCACTTGGTTACAGAAGCTTCTTGTTTCAGATGGCATTGGCCTTGGGATAACTCAGAAGGCACCATGGTGCTGTGAAGTGACAGAGGAGTCCTCAGCACAGAAATATCTCAATCACACTGTCCACAGCTTGGGGTTCATTGCTGAAGTGGAAAAAGAAATGTCAGAGCCAAAGGAAGGGTAGGACTCCTTACAAGGTGCTCCTCTAGACAAAAAAAAGCCCTGGATATCTATGACCTCACAGTGCCGAACACTACCTACAAAGACTATCATAATAGGAAGAAAAGATCACTAGTTCAAAATAAAAGAGAATTATTGAAAGGGGGAAGGGATATGATGGACAGTGGAGTTTCAAAGGAGATAGTTGGGGGAAGGAGGGAATTAACATGGGATATTGTTTACAATTACGGAAGTTGTCAATAAAAAATATAATAAAAAAAAAAACTTTGAAAGTTCAAAGAGAATTTCAAGCAAATGAAAATAAAAAGAAAAAAGAAAGAAGCAGGTGTGCTGGTATTAATATCTGACCAAATAGGCTTCAAACCAAAAGTAATCAAACAGGACAAAGACTACCGCTTCTAATCATCAAGGCAATGATTCAACACAAGGATATCACAATCAGGAATTTATGTACAACAAACATAGGTGTACCATATTTTATAAAATAAAACCTACCTGACACCAAACAAGAAATAAATCACAATACCATCATAGTAGAGGACTTCAGTACCCACTATCATCAATAGACAGGACATCCAAGCAGAAAGCCAACAGTGAAATAATAGAGCTTAATAATACCATAGATTAACTAGACCTAACAGACATTTATGGAATATTCCATCCCAATTCCACAGAATATACAATGTTCTCAGCAGCCCAAGAAATATTCTTCAAAATAGGCCATATACTAAGTTATAAACCATTCCTCTATAAATTCAGGAAAATTGATGTAATTTCTTTCATCATATTGTACCACAATGCATTAAAGGTAGAAATTATTAGGAAAAGAAACTACAGAAATGACACCACCCCCTGGAGACTGAATAACCCACTATGAAATAATGAATGGTTCATTGAAGAAATCAAAAAGGAACTAAAATTTCTAGAACTGAATGATAATGAAAACAAAACTTATGGGACATGATGAAGGCAATCCTAAGGAGAAAATTCATAGCATGAAATTCTTTTATGACAGTATGGTAGTTTGATTCAGGTAACCCCTGTAAACTTAGGTATTCTGAAATGCTAGGTTCCCAGCTGATGGAGATTTGGGAATCAAAACCTCCTAGAGACGGTATATTGTTGGGGGTGGGCTTTTGGGTGTTATAGCCAGTTTTCCCAAGCCAGTGTTTGGCACACTCTCCTGTTTCTGTTGTCCAACTGATGTTGGCCATGGAGTTATGTATACCCTCTGTTCATGCTATCATTTTTACCTGCCATCATGGAGCTTCTCCCTCGAGTCTGTAAGCCAAAATAAACCTCTTTTCCCACAAGGTGCTCTTCATTGGGTGATTTCGACCAGCAATATGAACCTGACTCAACAGTAAAATGGTACCAATGAGTGGGGTTGATACTAGATACCTGATTACATGACTTTGGTCTTTGAAGCTGATTTTCAAGAAAAATGTGGAAGAATTTGAAACATTGGCTTAAGAGATGCCTTGCAAAGCTGTAATACAGCTTGACGGACTATTCTGGTAAGAGTTGAAAGACCTGAATGCAGTAAAAACTATGGACGCTGAGGTTTGGCTTATGAGGGTGAGAAAGAGCTTTGCTTGGACTGGGCTAGAAGCAGTTTGTGTAAGAAGCTTGCTGTTATGCCCATGTCCTGAGAAGTTGTGCAGGGTTGCTTTGCATAGAAATGAACTGTTGTGAGGAGAGGGATATGGCACAGAAAGAAAAATCTTTGGGCAAACTATCACCCTTTCAGCTGCAATTGAGAGATTATAATATTTGAGGTTGGGCCAGCTGACCTGCACTGGGGCAACAGGAAGGATGTAGACTCTTTGGAAGGGGCCTGAGTGCCCAAGGAGTGTCCTGTTCTTCAAAGTCTGCCTTATTTCCCCCTGAATTAAAAAAAATTGGCACTCTGCCTGGTATTGTGGTATATAAGAAATGCAGGAAAGAGAGGATCATTGAGTTTGCAAGGCCATCTTGTGTTTTGGAAAAAGCCATGGGCAGTGTGAAGCAGGACTGATGGATGCATACAAGGAGACCACTTGGAGCCACGAGGATGGACCGTGGGTTGCACTGGAGATGCCAGGACCATGATATGGCTACTAAAGAAAGCTGCTGGCCCTAGATGCAGTTTTCCAGGACTGTGAGTAGCCTAGCTGGAAGGGTGGAATTGGAACTCCAGAGGCTTGTTGCTGGTTACAATTATTGAACTTGGAGATTTGTGACTGAATAGAGTTGTTAGACTTGGAGTTACAGAGTTTGATATTTGTCCTGTTTAAATCATGTATTGTGTGAGTATTTCTTTTCTATGCCCATTATGGGATTGGGGGGGCAATTTTTGATATTATGGATCAGTTAAAAGACCTTGGAATATGGGTATGTATGAATATCATTCAAATTGATAAGAACTATAGGGACTTTTAAAGTTGGACTGATTGCATTGTATTTTATATCATGTATGGATAACAGTTTATGGGGGCCAGGGGCAGAATGTGGTGGTTAGATTCAGCTTTCCCCCTTAAACTTAGGTATTCTGAAATGCTAGGTTCCCAGCTAATAGAGATTTGGGAATTAACACCCTCTGGAGGTGGTGTATTGTTGGGCATGGGCTTTTGGGGATTATAGCTAGTTTCCCCAAGCCAGTGTTTGGCACACTCTCCTGTTGCTGTTGTCCACCTAATGTTGGCCAAGAGGTGATGTCCACCCTCTGCTCATGCTATCATTTTCCCTGCCATCATGGAGCTTCCCCCTCAAGCCTGTAAGCCAAAATAAACCTCTTGGTTAGACCATTTCTACCAGCAATGTGAACCTGACTGCAACAGAGAGATCTCAAATTAAAAACCTAACCATCCACCTAAAGGCATTAGAAAAACAAGAACAATCAACCCAACCCTACGAGTCCCAGATGGAAAAAAAAAAATAATTAAGCTGGGCATGGTGGCACACGCCTTTAATCCCAGCACTCAGGAGGCAGAGGTAGGAGGAATAATGTGAGTTTGAGACCACCCTGAGACTCCATAGTGAATTCCAGGTCAGCCTGGGCTACAGTGAGACCCTACTTTGAAAAACCAAAAAAAAAAAAATAAATAAATAAGATCAGGTCAGAAATTAATGAATTGGAAACTAAGGAAACAAAAGAGAAATGATGAAATGAAGTACTGGTTCTTTAGAAAACAATCAATATTGATAAGCCCCTGGCCAACTTTATCAAGCAAAAAAAGAGAGAAATGTCTCAAATTATCAAAATTAGAAATGAATGGGGAGAGGTAACAACAGGCATCAAAAAAATTGGAAGAACAATCAGGACATATTTCCAAAATGTCTATTTCACAAAATTGGACAATCAGGAAGAAATGGATTAATTTCTAGACACATACCACCTACCTAAACTGAACACTGAGAAGATAAATCTCTTAAGCAAACATATTACATCCATCAGTTTGATAATGTAATCGAAAACATCCTCAAGAGGAAAAGTCCAGGCCCAGGTGGATCCTCAGCCATATTCTACCAAACCTTAATAGAAGAATTGAAAACACTTTTTCTCAAGCTTTTTAAAACAATTGGAGAACAGGAAATGCTCCCCAACTCCTTCTATGATTCTAGCATCATTCTAATACCAAAACCAAAAAGAGGTAAAGTAATAAAACTGTAGAGTTATAACCCTGATGAACTTGGATGCAAAAATTCGAACAAAATACAACAACACATCATACTCGTTATGTAACTTCATCATACAGGCTTCATCACAGTGATACAAGGATGTTTCAATGTATGGATATCAATAAACATAATACCCCACATAAATAAACTTAAACACAAGAACCATATGATCATTTCAGTAGATACAGAGAAGTCCTTTGATAAAATACAGTATCATCTCATGATCAAAATACCGGAGAGAATAGGCATGGAGGATTTATATCGCAACACAATAAAAGCTATATACAAAGTATATAAAACCAATCATACTTAATGGGAGAAGACTCAAGGAGTTCCCATTAAGATTGAGAACAAGACAAGGGTGCCCACTCTCACCACTGCTCTTCCACATTGGACTCAAAGTCCTAGTCCAAGCAATGAGACAGGAGAAAGATATAAAATGGATAGAAACTGGAAAGGAAGAAGTCCCATTATCCATATTTTCATATGACATGATTATACACATAAGTGACCCAAAAGACTATATCATAAAACCTCTAAAGTTGATAAATTCCTTCAGCAAAGTAACAGAATACAAAGTCAACATGCAAAGATCAATAATCTCCCTACAATCAAAAGAGAAACATACAGAGAGAAAAGTCAGCAAGGCTATATTGTTTTCAATAAACACACACACACACACACAAACACACACACACGCACACACACACACATCAAATACCTCAGAATAACACTAATCTGGGATGTGACAGACCTATATAATGAAAATGGCAATCGTAAAAAAAAGTCAAATAAAAATAGATGTTGGTGAGGAAGTGGGAAAAGTAAGACCTACATTCATTGCTGGTGGGAATGCAAAATTGTTCAACCACTGTGGAAATCTCCTGAAAAAGATTAAAATAGAGTTACCGACTGACCCAACTATTCCTATACTGGTAGTCTACCCTAAAATCTCCACTCTGCACTGCAGAGATATTTGATCAACCTGCTTGTAGCTGCTTAATTCACAGTAGCTAATAACTGGAATCAACCATTTTGTCCATAATTTGATGAATGAATAATGAAGATATGGTTGTATATATCTTTTATACAATGTAATTCTATTTAATACTAAGGATAATGATAAAATACAATATCATCTAACCATCCAGAAATTTGAAGGAAAATGGATGTACTTTGAACATGTCATACGACTATGGAACTTCCCTGGATCTGTAGGTTTCAATAAATATCCCTTCCTCCATAACTGTGCCTGGTCTGGAAGTTCATCTCAGGGAACCTGAAGTTGAGAATATGAACTCACACAAGCACAGAAAGACAAATGTCATGTGTTCTCCATCATCTGTGTTCTATAACTTGGAACGGCACGAGTTGGTGGTATATCTGAGAGACAACTTGAGTGGCAGCTGTTAGGAATGGAAGGGTTTGGGGGAGAAATTAATTGATACTACAGAAACATTCCCCCTGGATAGTAGACTAAAAGGTATAACACTCAGTAGGAGTATGGGGATATCATCTACTAAGAAAGGCCTTGTCAAGAGTGAGATGAAGCCTAACCCTCAAATATTTAGCTCAGGCTTGCAACACCTTTTAGCAGAAATCAGTTATAAGCCACATCCAGATGTTGATCAAAGAGACCTATGACTATAACTGCCTTTTGCAAAAGAGGATTAATTATGATTGCTTTTGCCTCAATATTTTATATGTATATATGAATATGTATTGAAAGACTATTTACAAGCTTAAATATTTATATTTATGTCTTATATTTGGTAGTATTAGGGTAATTTAGATCCTTTGTAAACATGTTTAAACTTTCTAGTTCATTTTTAACTTAGTATAAAATTACACAGAACCCTCTATTATTCTTTTTAAAATATCTCATTAATTTTAGAATGCTAATACTTTAATTATTTTAATGCATGGGAGTGTAAAAAAAAAAAAAAAAGAGACCTATGAGGTCTCCCAAACAAGACAGGCCTCTGTTAAAAGCATTTGATTACATCCCTGAGGTAAAAGGTAAAACTGTTTTACTGAATACACTGCATTCTGCCAACAAAGAATATTGAGAGATCCAGCTTAATCTGGAAGGAAGCCAGTTCACAGGTGCTGAGAGTATACAGTGCTGGAAAGCACTATATGAGATGCTGGGAAAAATGCTCACCAACATTGTGAGAAACCTGGGTATATTGACATATGAAAGCAACCAACCTGACAAGACATATACACCAGTTCAATGGTGGCACCCAGCCTAGGTAACTAATCAATGGCTTTCTGATTTCCTAAGAGATGTGCTCAGTGGAAAGGACCCATAAGTGAAATTGGGCACCAAGTTAGAATCCTATGGAGACAAAGATTATGGACTCCAGCAAGAAACTCACTAGGCTATACACATCAAAATCTCTCTAAATTAATAAGGCTTATCTTATCTTCTTAAACCTATCCCAATCTCACTTTCTATTGAAGAATCTGTTTTTCTTTTTCAGAAGGAAGCAAGAACCAAGGACAACCAAAATTTATCAACAACACAAAATAATTGACTCCTTGGCAGGAGATGAACCACCCCTTGCAAATCAGCCAGGGCCCATGTGAAACCACAAAGGAATTAGTGTGATGCACAAGAATACTGCTTCCATTGTGAGCCTGACCACCTGCACTAGGTTGATCAAGAGACACACACGGGCTGGAGAGATGGCTTAGCGGTTAAGCGCTTGCCTGTGAAGCCTAAGGACCCAGGTTCGAGGCTCGGTTCCCCAGGTCCCACGTTAGCCAGATGCACAAGGGGGCGCACGCGTCTGGAGTTCATTTGCAGAGGCTTGAAAGCCCTGGCGCGCCCATTCTGTCTCTCTCCTGCTATCTGTCTTTCTCTCTGTGTCTGTCGCTCTCAAATAAATAAATAAAAAATTAAAAAAAAAAAAGAGACACACACTTAGGATACACAAAACATACCAAAGGAGAAATCCAGAAGTTCCTAAAAGCTCAGCCCCATAGTAGACTTAAAACACACCTACTATGGCTCAGGGGATTTTGTGAAGATGGGGTGGAGAGATTTTAAGAGCCAAAAGGTAAGAGGGAATCTCCAGAGGCATTGCTCCTCCCTCACAGTGACTGTCTGCTGCTTTCACATCTCAGAACCCACAACTCCATGGTGAATATCAGAAATCCCACCAAGGAGGGCACTCAGTGGAATGGTGGCGGGGAGGAGGGGAATTATAGTGTAGTGGACAACTTCAAGTTCCCTGAGATGAACTTCCAGACCAAGCACAGTTATGGAGGAAAAGATATTTATTGAAGCCTACAGATCCAGGGAAGTTCCATAGTCGCAGAAGTTGGGTCCCTTTTAAAGGACCAGGCAGAGAGAAATAGAGGCCACAAGCCAAATTCCCAAAACACCACAAAACAAGCACACTTCAGAATCTCCAGGCACTTTGCATATTTTAAATTGGAATGTTAAATTCATCAGCATACCTTAGGGCTGAACTGTCCAGTGACACTTCCTCCAGCCAGGTGGCTGGGAATCCAAGAAGTTTTAATAAACCCTGAATCTATTGGGAGACATTTATTTAAACTACCACAGTTGGTACCAACACTTCGTGTGTCCATACAAAATTTCTACTTGATAAAATTTTTAAAAAATAAAAAGATATTTTAACACCCATAAGACATTATTATTAATTTAGGAACAAATATAATGTAGTCAAATTGTTGGAGGATTCATTCCTGTTATGATAAGTATTTATAAACTATTTTTGTTTAAAGACCATTTATATCTGCACTTTATTTTTGTTGTGAACCAATAACAGGATAAGTCTCTTGGATGATGAGGTTGTACTTGAACCATGAGCATCATGTCCTAAAACTTATTTGAGAATTGTGCCAATGATCAACCAGAAAACACCCTGACCAAGATCAGTTTTCCACATTTCTTATCCTCTGTTTTGATACACTCATTGTTTAATGCCAATTATTAATATTTAATTGGAATATTGGGATAGATGGTCAAGTTTTACTTGCTGTGGGCTGAAACAGCTAGAATTTTCCCCTAAAGCTACAATTACAATATAAGCCAAGAAAAATTTGAGATGGTTTCATAATTTTAACTTATATGACCAGTCAATTATGACCCAGTTTTTTTATGATGTGCAAAATATAAAAGCATGGGCACATAATATATATAGACTTAAAAATTATAGATATAACTGTTATTTGGTCTATTATTTTTCATATCTTAATTTTTTATTTGTTTCTTAACAATATGTGTGTGTGTGTGTGTGTGTGTGTGTATGCATTTTGATTACATACACCTCACATTACTGTCCCTTATCCTCTTTCACAGAACTTTTCTTCCCACCAGTAAATTATACTAGCTTGTTTTACTCTAAATCTTGCTATCTTAATGCGTAATATGTATTTCTTAAAAAAATAATTTCTAAGTACATTGTCATTCCAGGTCCTCTTTAGTTGGTCTCTGATATTTGCATACAACTGTCATTCCAGTAAAAATAGGTTTTGTTTGCCATTAATCATTGTCAGTATGCCTCCTGTTGTAGAATGTAATTCACATCCACATATTTTCTCTAATTTTCTTCAATGAATTGCAAAGGATATGTATGAAGTATCTGGGGTTTTGGTATATATCTATCTCAATATCTAAAGTGATAATGATTTTATTGAACTGAGAAAAATACCTGGGATATTAATATTTTATTAAAACTGTTTTGTAAAAAATACATTTTTAAATTTAGTTTTCAAAAAAATACAGGCCATTGCCAAAACAGTTGGTTATCTACAAAAGCTAAATGTAAGCCACTGCTGCTGAATATACCACAGCCTTTGGCCACAGAGCATCAAATGACCATGCTGGAATTAAGATGGAATCCACTTTCTTCATAACTAGCCATCATAGTGCTAGAAAATGCTGTGAGAGTGACTGGAAAATAAAGGTTGCCAAAAGATTGAATAAGCAGGAGATTCTGCCAGTTATAAAATTAACCAGATGAGCAAGAAATATACACCTGTGCAATAATGGCACACAGCCAATGCAGGTAACCATCGGTTACAGATTGGACATGAGATCCTCTTAGTGGGGACAGACTCATATCTGGTTCTGGGAACCAAGTCAGATTGCCTAAGACAGGAAACCAACTGGCTCCAGAGAAAATCTCCATTGATCTTTATTTAAGATGAGCCAGGAGGAGACAAGGGGTGACTTCTGATAACTACTCCCACATGGGCTCTCTAACCCCTCCTGTCCTCCACATAAAAGAACCTCTCTGAACTTTCTTCTCTTTCTCCTCTAAATCCATTTTCATGTTTCAGGCCTATGATCACTTCCCACATGGACTCTCAGAACAGGTGGGTGTATCCATTTCCCTTCCCTTGGTTCCACCCTTCCCTGAAGAAGGAATAACTTAATAATTATACTTCTCAGTCTTGTTTTATTTGCATTCTTTGGAAAAAGACACAATCTCTGGGTTTCAAGTTTAAGAACGCTTTCTGAATTCAAAAAGCTCTGTCAAAGGTGGGTGGGAATAGCTTGAGGCACCATGTGTCCTCTGACCCTGCAGACTGACTGTAGCTTTTTGGTCCTCATAATGATTGCAAATATCAAATATCCCCACCAAAAAGGAACCTTAGCAGAATTGGAGTGAGTGAAAGGGAGTATAAGAGTGTAAGCTTTTTATAAAATATCAATAAATAGCCAGGTGTTGTGGTGCATACCTTTAATACCAGCACTCGGGAGGCAGAGGTAGGAGGCTTGCCATGAGTTTGAGGCCACGCTGAGACTCCATAGTGAATTCCAGGTCAGCCTGGGCTAGACTGAGACCCTATCTTGAAAACACACACACACACACACACACACACACACACACACACACACACATATATATATCCAAAATACAAAAACAACAAACCCTAACCTTTAACCTTAGCATACTTCTCACAAGCTGCTGTGCTCTGAATGCTGGGTGTGTAGCTTGGATCCCTATGACAGATAGAATGGCATCCCTGTTACCTTCCTGCCAGCTGCTTTTTGGTTCTCAGGATCCAGTCACCTGTGCAACTACCTATCAATATACAAAGGCAAGGGGTTCCCATTGATTCACTTGACTGTCCTATTTCTCTTTGATGGTAATATCTTTGAAATGTTTTGCTGTGAAGTTAAATAAAATGGTGGGTAACTTGGCCAAAAAAAGAAATACTAATGCAATTGTAATAATAGTACAAATTAAAAATAAGTTCCATCTTCAAATAAATATGTATTGCATCTAACTATATATTATGAAGAAAGTTTTTATTTGGTTCATTGTGTTCTGTAATAATTCCTTATGATATCCCAAGTCAGTGGTGCCTAGAGCATTCTTATTTCCAAATAGAGTATTATTTCTCACTGAATTTAGAAAAGAATGAATTGTGTTTTTCTTTTTACATAAAAACAAAATATCAAATAAAATTGCAATTAGCTAAATGTAGATAAGTATAGGGGGTAGCTTTAGGAAATCCTACAATTAGAATATGAATCTTTCTTCTTTCAAATTTTAAAAACCTGAACATTCTACCCTTTTTTTCTGTATGTCTAGTCTACATAATTAAACAGAAACTGTCCAATTAGATCACTTTTCCACAAAATGAAATCATATGTAATATGCTTTAAAAATATATTTATTGTTGAAAAAACTTGGATTGCCTTAAGAGTTGTTCAGAGAGAAGATTCAAACCCAGAAATATAACTGAAGATTACCCACATCTTTATTTAGCACAGTGATTAATAAGAGAGCTGAGTAGTATAAGGAGACATGAAAAAGGAAAGGAGACCCTCATTATGAAGCCTGGGTGAAGTATCTTGCCACTTGAAAGTGAACTAACAAAATTCACTGGGCAGGTTGCTTACAGAATCAATCTGTTCATAAAGAAACTTTGAAGTGAGAATGTTAACAGCAATTATCCATGATTTAGACCAAAGTATCCATTGCTTTTGAGTTTACCTTTGAGCTGTTCCATTTTATAAAGCTGGAAGTTATGAAGAATCTCAACAATGGTTAGTGACCTTTGTTTATAGTCAAAATATATGCCTTAATTCCATTGTGATCTGGTATAGTAAGGGCATCTGTGACCCTTTGTGGATTATTGTTTTGTCTTATTGGCCTGTGATCCTGTCTAATGCACTTCAGGTTATCACCCAATGATAACCTTTAAATGAAGTAGGGAAGAAAGAAGGGAATACTGAAGTAACAAAGGGAAGAAAGTAAAGAAAAAATGTTTTTTGTAGAAACCATTTTATACAATGTAACTTCAGAAGCCATCAGAATTGCAAATATGTCTATTATTTTTTTCTTTCCTACATGTACACAATGCTTTTATTTCCTTAATTACCAACTTACTTCCCTAACCTCCTACCATTAAATATTTTCTTCTTTTATTTGTATTTACATCCATTTTCAGGCTTTGTTTATTTGTTTATTTAATTTATTTTGAAGCACTACTTTAAATTATGGTCACATGTACAATTATGAATGTAAGTTTATTTCCTTGAGAAAGGGCAGCCCAGCTAGTAGTTATAGCACTAAAGGATACAATTCTGCATCTTCTAGTAGTTACCAGTGTACATTACTTATTCTGTGGGATGAGGGGTGTCATGGACCCATCCATCACCTATGGTAAAATATTGACAGGTTCAATGATGTGCAGGCAACCACATGTACAATATGAGTTCATGAGTGTGGCAGATTTGAGGTAGACACAAACCGCATTTTGCAGAACCACTTCTCATCCTACTGCTCTTAACTTATCTCTGAAACCAGCCTGCAAGTCTATCAAAGTAATTTTATCCCACTGTAAAGAAAAATGTGAATATGAAGTTTCCACAGAAAATCAGTCAGACTGAACAAGATCTTACTGAGTGAGGTGACCTAGATTCAGAAACACAAATGCAAAGTATGTGGATCTATCTCATATGTGGAACCTAGCTTTAAATTTCTATATCAATGAATATAAGTCAGAATGAGTATCTGTATAAGACAAGATACCAGAAGAGAACCATAGGGGAAGGGGAAGGCTATGCAAGGGTAACATTAGAACAATTGTGACATGCAGGCCTCATGGGGTGTTGCAGTCGGGTTAACATTGCTGGCACAAATCACCTGACCAAGAGCAGCTTTTTGGAAAAAAAAGGGGATTTTTTTGGCTTACAGCCTCAAGGGTAAGCTCGCTGATGGCAGGTGAAAATGATGGCATGAACAGAAGGTGGACATCACCCCTGGCAAACATAAGGTGGACAACAGCTAGAGAGTGTGCCAAACACTGGCAAGGGGAAACTGGCAATAACACCCATAATCCCACCCCCAATAGTACAGTACCTATAAGAGGTATTAATTCTCAAACCTCTATCGGTTGGGAACATTGAGAACACCTAGGCTTATGGGGGACATCTCAACAAACCATCACACTCCATCCTTGGCCCCATAAGCTGTTAAACATGCATGATGAAAAATGCAATGAATTCAATCCAATTTTTAATGTTGCAGTTTTTTTTACTAATCCTAATGATGTTCAAACATTCCCATAGTCCAAAATCTTTTAACTGAGCCATAATGCTAAAAGTAATCCCCCCAAACCCATAATTGCACAGAATAAACATTCACATTGCAAAAGATGGCATTGGGCACAGCAAAGAAATAGTGAAACAATACAAGATATAAAACATCCAGGGCAAACATCAATCTCTATAGCTTCAAGTCCAACAACTCTAGTCAATAAAAAGGCTCCAAGTCTGATAATTCTAACCAGCAACAAGTCTTTGTAGTTCCAATTCTACCCCTCCAGTTAGGCTGCTGAAAGTCCTAGAAAACTCCATCCTGGGCCAGCAGCTCTCCTTGGCATCTCCACTAGGTCTCCATTGCAACACATGGTTCATCCTCATGGCTCTACTGGGTCTCCATGCAGGCATCCAGGAAAACTGCTTCACTCTGCCCATGACTGTTTCCAAAACACAATACCTCATTGCAAACTCAATGACCCTCTCTTCCCTGCATGTCTTATACTTCACAATACTAGGTAGGGTGTCAATTTGTTAAACCAGGGGGAATAAAGCAGACTTTGAAGAACAGGATATTCCTTGAGCACTCAGGCCCCTTCAAAAGAGTCTACATTCTTTTATTGCTCCAGTGCATGTCAGCTGGACCAATCTCAAAGGTTGTAATCTCTCAATTGTAGCCAAATGGGCAGCAGTTTAAGCCCAAAGATTTCATTTCTGTGCCATATCCCTCTGTGCACACCAGTACATTTCTACACAGTGCAACCTTGCACAAATTTCCAGGACATGGGCATAATAGCAAGCCTCTCATACAAACTGCATCTAGTCCAGTCCAGGCAAAGCTCTTTCCCACCCTCATAAGCCACACCTCACAGTCTTCTTACTACATTCAGGTCTTTCAACTCTGACCAGAATAGTCTAACAAGCTATACTTACAGCACTGCAAGGCATCTCTTAGGCCACCTATATTTCAAATCCTTCCACATTCCTCTTGAAAATCAGCTCCAAAAGGCCAAAGCCACAGTTAGTTGTCTAGCAGCAAATGACACCACTCTTGGTACCAACATTACTGCTACAGTCAGGTTCGCATTGCTGGAAAAAAATCACCCAACCAAGAGCAGATTTGTCGGGGGGGGGGGGGGAAGGATTATTTTGGCTTACAGGTTTGATGGGAAGCTCCACTATGGCAGGGTAAAATGAAGGGTGGACATCACCTCTTGGCCAACAAAAGGTGTACAATAGCAACAGGAATGGTGCCAAACACTGGCAAGGGGAAACTGGCTGTAATACCAATAGTCCACCCCCAACAATACACTGCCTCCAAGAGGCATTAATCCCCAAATCTCTATCAGCTGGGAACCTAGCATTCAGAGCATCTAAGTTTATGGGGGACAGCTGAATCAAATCATCACATGGAGTAATAGTAAGAGAAAATGTTTAATCAGTGATAGAGATGGGACTGTGAAGTAGAGATGGGCTAGTGGAAAAATGTACCAAACCAAAGAAAACAAGCATTATGTAAACCTACTAGTTGGCAAGCCAACTTAAAATATAAATTTAAAACAATGTTTAAATGAAGTATCCTACATGTCTGGGTGAAGATGATCTCAGTAGCCATAGGGTACTAATCGAAAATTATATACTAGAGATAAGATATTTTCCAATGAGTTGTTGGTCAGGGAGGCATGAAAGGCCCTACAACCAATATTAGCTATTGCTATTGTTCTAGGTTCTCCACCAAAACTAGATAATAAGTCCTTATTGTTAAAGACACCTCTCCACACTTTTGTTGCAGTACAAAAATAAACCAAGCTAGAAATAGACTGGACTTTTCTTCCCTGCAGAAGAGTTTTCTTCATGCTACGAGGTATTGTGAAAACTACTGGAGAAGAAAAGCCACCTACAATCCTATCCAGCTGTGGATCCGGGATGTACAGTGATTGTCATGACACATATCCATGACTATTCCTTGAGAAGGCTGCACCACCCATGTCTAGGTGTACACTGCTCCCTCTCCCTCTCCCCTCTCTCTTTTTTATCTCTCATACTTAAATCTATACTAAAATTCTTTCTTCCAAAATCAGATGAGATAGGGCATGTTTAGGGTAGTATGGCTGTTGACTAAAACTCTTTCTTAATAAACTTTGCTTCATATGGACTCATCCTAAAATTCTTTTTGTTTGTTTGTTTTTGAGGTAAGGTTTCACTCTAGGCTAGGCTGACCTGGAATTCACTATGTATTCTTGGACTGGCCTCTAATTCATGGTGTTCCTCCTACCTCTGCCTCCCAAGTGTTGGGATTAAAGGCCTGTTTCACCATGCCTGGCTCTAAAATTCTTATTTAAAAATATATATTTATGTATTTACTTATCTTAAAGAGAGTAGGAGATGATAATAGATAGATAGGTAGGCAGGTAGATACATAGATAGATAGATAGATAGATAGATAGATAGATAGATAGATAGATAGAGGGAGAGCAGACAGATAAAGAGACCCAGATCTTTCTTCCAATAGCAAATGAACTCCAGAGGCATGTGCCACTTGTGCCATTGGTTCTATCTGGGTACTGATAAAAAAATCCAGGTCTTCAGACTTTTCAAGAAAATGCCTTTAACTGCTGAGCAATCTCTCCACTGCCTTTAAAAATATTTATTTATTCAAGAGAGGGAGAGAGAGATGGTGAGCTGAAATTCTCCTCTGTAGCAGGCAAGAAGCAGTACTTCATCTAAAAAGAAGTATCTAATAGTACTCAGGCTGCTACAGGCATCAAAGTAGACTTGTAACTCACTTTCACTGCTACTGAAAGAAGCAGCAAAGTTTTCAAAACTATTTGAAAGAGAAATCAAAGGAAGCACACTCATAGAAAATAAGATATAGTGAAGTGAATTTGTAAACATGAGAAAATGACTAATATCCACAGATTGATGACCAATTGCCTTGGTATTTATCATTGGACAAAACTGAATAGCACATAAATATAGTCATATATGTACTTCTAACACAGACAATCATTTATACTATCAATTCTTCATAACTTAGAGTTGTTAAATTAATTGTGGAATCTTAAATTTGAAATAATCTAGAAAAGTACCCTGGATGCTATTTGTGGTGGTTTGATTTGGGTGTCCCCCATAAACTTAGGTGTTCTTAATGTAGTTCCCCAGCTGATGGATATTTGGGAATTAATGCCTCCTGGAGGGAGTGTATTGTTGGGGGCAGGCTTATGGGTGTTACAGCCAGTTTCCCCATGTCAGTGTTTGGCACACTCTCCTGTTGCTATTGTCCACCTTATGTTGGCCAGGGGTTGATGTCCACCCCTCTGCTCATGACATTGTTTTTCCCTGCTGTGGTGGTTTGATTCAGGTGTCCCCCATAAACTTAGGTGTTCTGAATGCTAGGTTCCCAGCTGATAGATATTTGGGAATTAATGCCTCTTGGAGGGAGTGTATTGTTGGGGGCTGGCTTATGGGCTTTATAGCCAGTTTCCCCATGCCAGTGTTTGGCACACTCTCCTGTTGCTGTGGTCCATCTTCTGTTGGCCAGGGGGTGATATCCACCCTCTGCTCATGCCATCGTTTTCCCCTGCCATCGTGGAGCTTCCCCTCGAGCCTGTGAGCCAAAATAAATCTCTTTTTCCCAGAAGCTGCTCTTGGTTGGGTGATTTCTACCAGCAATGCGAACCGGACTGCAACAGTAAAGTGGTACCGAGGAGTGGGGTTGCTGCTAGACACCTGACTATGTGGCTTCAGCCTTTTGTAGCTGATTTTCAAGAGGAATGTGGAAGGAGTTGAAACCTTGGCCTAAGCGATGCCTTGCAGTGATGTAAGTACAGCTTGATGGTCTATCCTGGTCAGAGCTGAAAGACCTGAAGGCAGTAAGAACTATGGACTGTGAGGTTTGGCTTATGAGGGTGAGAAAGAGCTGTGCCTGGACTGGGCTAGCAGTTTGTGTGAGAAGCTTGCTCTTGTGCCCATGTCCTAAGAAGTTGTGCAGGGTTGCCTTGCGTAGAAATGAACTGGTATGAGCAGAGGGATATGGCACAGAAAGAAAAATCTTTGGGTGAACTGCTGCCTGTTCAGCTGCAACTGAGAGATTACAACCTTTGAGACTGGGCTAGCTGACCTGTGCTGGGGCAACAAGAAGAATGTCGACTCTTTAGAAGGGGCCTGAGTGCTCAAGGAGTGTCCTGTTCTTCAAAGTCTGCTTTATTCCCCCCTGGATTAACAAATTGGCACCCTACCTGGTATTGTGGAGTATAAGAAATGCTGGAAAGAGGGTCATTGAGTTTGCAACACGGTTTTGTGTTTTGGAAATGGCCATGGGCAGTGTGAAGCAGGTTTGCTGGTTGCCTGCATAGAGACCCCATGGGGCCATGAAGATGAACCGTGGCTTGCAGTGGAGACCCAGTGGAGATGCCGGGACCATGAGATGGCTGCCGAGGAGCTGCCAGCCCTGGTGAAGTTTCCCAGGACTGTGAGTAGCCTAGCTGGAGGGGCGGAATTGGAATGCCAGAGACTTGTTGCTGGTTAGAATTATCAGACTTGAAGATTTGTCACTGGTTTGAGTTGCTGGACTTGAAGCTACAGAGTTTGATGTTTGCCCTGGTTGTTTTAAATCTTGTATTGGTTGAATGTTTCTTTGCTATGCCTAATGCCATCTATTACAGTGTGAATATTTATTCTGTGCTATTCTGGGTTTTTTGAGGTTATATTTTGGTATTATGGCTCAGTTAAAAGATCTTGAACTATGGGGATATATGAACATCATTGAGATTGATAAAAACTATGGGGACTTTTAAAGTCAGACTGAAAGCATTGTATTTTACATCATGTATGGATATCAGTTTATGGGGGCCAGGGGCGGAATGTGGTGGTTTGATTCAGGTGTCCCCCATAAACTTAGGTGTTCTGAATGCTAGGTTCCCAGCTGATAGATATTTGGGAATTAATGCCTCCTGGAGAGAGTGTATTGTTGGGGGCGGGCTTATGGGCTTTATAGCCAGTTTCCCCATGCCAGTGTTTGGCACACTCTCCTGTTGCTGTGGTCCATCTTCTGTTGGCCAGGGGGTGATGTCCACCCTCTGCTCATGCCATCGTTTTCCCCTGCCATTGTGGAGCTTCCCCTCGAGCCTGTGAGCCAAAATCTCTTTTTCCCAGAAGCTACTCTTGGTTGAGTGATTTCTACCAGCAATGCGAACTGGACTGCAACACCTGCCATCATGGAGCTTCACCTAGAGCTTGTATGCTAAAATAAATCTCTTTTTTCCCATAAGCTTCTCTTGATTGGGTGATTTTTTACCAGCAATGTGAACTGGACTGCAACAGTAAAGGGCTAGACACCTCACTGTGTGGCTTTGGCCTCTTGGAGCTGATTTCCAAGAGGAATGTGGAAGGATTTGAAACCATGGACTAAGAGATGCCTTGCAGTGCTGTAAGTACAGCTTGAGGGACTATTCTGGTCAGAGATGAAAGACCTGAATGCAGTAAGAACTATGGACTGTGAGGTTTGGCTTATGAGGGTGAGAAAGAGCTGTGCCTGGACTGGGCTAGCAGTTTGTGTGAGAAGCTTGCTCTTGTGCCCATGTCCTGAGAAGTTGTGCAGGGTTGCTTTGCATAGAAATGAACTGGTATGAGCAGAGGGATATGGCACAGAAAGAAAAATCTGTGGATGAACTGTTGCCTGTTCAGCTGCAACTGAGCGATAACAACCTTTGAGACTGGGCTAGCTGACCTGCACTGGGGCAACAGAAAGAATGCCGATTATTTTGAAGGGGACTGAGTGCTCAAGGAGTGTCCTGTTCTTCAAAGTCTGCTTTATTCCCCCCTGGATTACCAAACTGGCACCCTACCTGGTATTGTGGAGTAAAAGAAATGCAGGAAAAAGAGGGTCATTTAGTTTACAACACAGTTTGTGTTTTGGAAATGGCCATGGGCAGTGTGAAGCAGGTTTGCTGGATGCCTGCAAGGAGACCCGATGGAGCAATGAGGATGAACCATGGGATTGCAGTAGAGACCCAGTAGAGATATTAAGACCACAAGATGGCTGCCAAGAATAGCTGCCGGCCCTGATGAAGTTTCCCAGGACTGTGAGTAGCCTAGCTGGAGGGGTGGGATCAGAAAGCCAGAGACTTGTTGCCGGTTGGAATTATCGGACTTGGAGATTTGTCACTGGCTAGAGTTGTTGGACTTGAAGCTAGAGTTTGATGTTTGCCCTGGTTGTTTTAAATATTGTATTGGTTGAATGTTTCTTTGCTATTCCCAATGCCATCTTTTGCAGTGTGAATGTTTATTCTGTGCCATTATGGGGTTTTTTGAGATTATTTTTGTTTTTTTTTGGAATTATTGTTTCAGTTAAAAGATCTTGGACTACGGGGATGTATGAACATCATTGGAATGGATAAAAAGTATGGAATTTTTAAAGTTAGAGGAATGCATTGTATTTTACATCATGTATGGTTATCAGTTTATGAGGGCCAGGGGCAGAATGTGGTGGTTTGATTATGATGTCCCCTTTAAACTTAGATGTCTAAATTAGTTTCCCAGCTGATGGATATTTGGGAATTAATGCCTCCTGGAGGGAGTGTGTTGTTGGGGTGGGCTTATGGGTGTTATAGCTGCTTTATCCTTGCCAGCATTTGGCACATACTCCTGATGCTATTTTCCACCTTATGTTGGCCAGGGGTGATGTCCATCCTCTACTCAAGCCATTTTCCCCTGCCATCATGGAGCTTCCCCTCGAGCCTGTAAGCCAAAATAAATCTCTTTTTCCCACAAGCTGCTCTTGGTTGGGTGATTTCTACCAGCAATGTGAACCAGACTGCAACACTACTATTAATCACTTTTCTCCATTTCAATTTGTTTTTAAATTTTCATAAGACATGTTATTTTAAAATTGTAGTTTAATGTATGCTTATCTGTAAAGAAACTTTTCAGCTTCATATGATCCCAATGGTTGAGTGACTGTTTTAGATCATGAGCTACTGGGGTTTTGTTCAGGAAGTCTTTTTCCATTCCTATTTCATGGAAAGTACTTCCTAAATTTTCTTCCAGTAGTATTCGGGTTTCTGGTCTTATATTGAGGTCTTTGATCCATTTGGATTTGAGTGTAGTGCATGGTGAAATGTGTGGATCAAGTTTCAGTTTCCTGCATGTGGTTATCCAGTTTGTCCAGCACCATTTGTTGAAGATGCTGTCTTTTTTCCAGCCTATATTATACGGGCCTCTGGCAAATATCAAGTAGGTATAGTTGCTTGACCGAAAGTCCAGGTTCTCAAGTCTATTCCTTTGGTCTATACTCCTGTTTTTATGCCAGTGCCATGCTGTTTTTATTACTATGGCTTTGTAATATAGCCTTAGATCAGGTATGGTGATGCCACTAGAGGTATTTCTTTTGCTGAGGATATGTTTGGATAAGCAAGGCCCTCTGCCTTTCTATATAAAATTTGAGATCATTTTTTCTATCTCTGTGAAGAACACTGTAGGGATTTTAATTGGAATTGCATTAAATCTATATATTGCCTTTGGTAGGATTGTCATCTTCACAATATTAATTCTGCCTATCCAGGAGCAGGAGAGGTCTTTCCATTTTCTCAAGTCCTCCTCAATTTCTGTTTTGAGTGTTTTTATGTTTTCATTGTATAGATCTTTCACTTCCTTGGATATTGTTATTCCAAGATTTTTTTTTGTATTTTTTTGTTGTTGCTATTGAAAATGGGACTATCTCCTTTATTTCTTTCTCTGTATCTTTGTCATTTGCATATAGAAAGATTACTGATTTTATACATTGATTTTGTATTCTTCTACTTTGCTATAGGAGTTAATCACCTTCAGGAGTTTGGGGGTGGAGTCTCTAGGGTCTCTTACATATACAATCATGCCATCAGCAAATAGAGCTAACTTAACTTCTTCCTTTCCAAATTGTATCCCTTTTATTTCCTTCTCCTGTCTTATTGCTTGAGCTATGACTTCCAGTACTATATTGAAAAGCAGAGGTGAGAGAGGACATCCCTGTCTTGTTTCTGATCTTAATGGAAATTCCTCCAGTCTCTCTCCATTAAGTATTATTTAGGCCTTTGGAGCTTTGTATATTGCCTTTATTATGTTAAGATATGTACCAACTATGCCAATTCTCTCCAATGTTTTGATCATGAAGTGATGTTGTAGCTTGTCAAAGGCCTTTTCTGCATTTATTGAAATGATCATGTGGTTTTTATGTTTAACCTTGTTTATGTGGTATATTACATTGACAGATTTTTGTATGTTGAACCACCCTTGTGTTCCTGGGATAAATCCCACTTGGTCAAGGTGGATAATGCTTTTGATGTGTTTTTGGATTTGGTTTGCGAGTATTTTGTTCAGGATCTTTGCATCTATGTTCATTAGGGAAATAGGCCCATAGTTTTCTTTTCTTGTGGCATCTCTGCCTGGTTTTGGGATTAGGGTGATACTAGCTTCATAGAAGGAGTTGGGTAGCTTTCCCTGTTCTTCAATTGTGTGGCACAGTTTGAGGAAGATTGGTTTGAGTTCTTCTACGAAGGTTTGATAGAATTCAGCTGAGAAGCCATTTGGTCCTGGACTCTTCTTTTGGGGGAGGTTTTTTGTTACTTTTTCAGTCTCCAGGAGTGTGATGGGTTCATTGAGGAGATTAATCTGCTCTGAGTTTAGCTTTGATAGGTGGTATGTGTCCAGTAATTTATCCATCTCCTCCACATTATCCAGTTTTGTGGAGTAGAGGTTTTTGAAATAAGTCCTGATGATTCTCCCAATAGTTTAAGCCTGGCATGGTGGCACATGCCTTTAATCCCAGCACTTGGGAGGAAGAGGTAAGTGGATTTCCATGAGTTCAAGGCCACCCTGAGACTCCATAGTGAATCCCAGGTCATCCTGGTCTAGAGTGAGGCCCTGCCTTGAAAAAACAAAGAAATAATAATAATAATAATAATAATAATAATAATAATAATATTGTAGTTCAAGATAGACTAATGCTATTTTTCACTGTGATGCAATAAAATTAATAAAATAAATATCACAGCTATAATGAGTTTCATTTTACAAATAATTTATAAAATTTGAATACAGGCTATTTATGCAATGAACATTTGAAATTAACTTTCACCAAGGGCAAATTTTAGCTTATGATTAGCACATGTGGCCACTTATATATTCATTTCTTCCTTTAATAAATTTTAATGTAATGTGAAATAAAATTATAAGTCATAATCACCCTTGAAATTGCAGAATGTGGTAGGCTTGGCAAGTTTGCTTGTGCCCCTATTTCAAAGATTTTATGTAAAGCTTTCAGCAGGTTCTTAATGAGATTCATTATTGATAAAATGTTAAAAACTTCTATTTCAGAAAAAAAATGGTCCGACCTACTTGTGTGCTTAATATTAATTCCATACAACTTTCTGTCTATTTATAGTATAAAGGTGGCTAAGCTCTCACAAAACCTCCATAAATGCTGGTGTGATGGCAGATTTGTCAGAAAATCACCTCAACAACCTACACTTGGTTGTTTGGATGCTAAGCTACTTGGGAACATTCCTCTTTCCATGAATTGCTGCTCCATCCAGAAGAACAGGATGTACCATAGTGGAGCCTTTCAAAAGACTGATGCAGAAAGAGTCACAAGAAGCCCATATCCTCAAGTTCAATTGGCTGTATCTTCCCGGTACTGACTCACTCCACTGTAGTCAGATTATTTGACAATGGCTAAGGAGAGAGTAAAGTAAGGTGATGCAGTTGTTTTCCTGAGATGTAGACCTGTAACATGATGTGTAGAAAACCATGCTTCCAGGTCTGCATCATGAAAGTGAGAGCCAAGACCATGTTTTCTATTTTTGTAGCATGCTAATTACCAAGTTTCTCCTTAAGACCTATACTTTTTACTTTTTTTCCATAAAACCTATTCTTGTTTCTCAATCCATGTTGTAAAAAGCTGTGGAATTTTTGCCCAATTTTAGGTTATTACAATTGATGTTAATGAAGGAAAATACACATTTGAAACATGATGGCCAAAGAGAAATTAGACTTCTACTATGATCATGATCATAATATATATGCAATATGTTTATAAGGTTGCTGAGAAAAACTCTGTGAATTGTGAATTCATTGTTTCAGAAGCAAATGTATTGAACATAAGAGAGAGACGCAGATGCTCAGAAGCAGGCAAGACTTCAAGACCATTAGAAGAAGGAGATGCATGTTACAGCCATTGAGTGAGCTTCTTGGTTAAACTCAAGAGGATATTTTAGTGGCTGTCTTATTCCTGACTGAAAATATTGATGGACATGCACATACTGTGGGCAAGCAAAACTGCTTATGAAACAAAGATATGATTTTACTTAAGTTCTGGAGTACAAGTAACTCTGACATTTTGTCCTCTTAAGAAGAATAGAAAGTAAAAAGGCAGGAGATATGTCTCCATCAATGGTAAAATTAAACATAGCCTGTCTAGAGCATTCCAATGCATTGGTTAAAAGCCTGAGATGAGTAACATTGGTAAGCAAGCCTGCATCTGTAAGCACTAAACCATCTCTCCAAACCAAGAGCAAAATGTGTAGGCTTCTGTCAGTGGTATATCTGGCAAAGACCTTCTCCCATTCTGTGGTAGTCTGTTGGCAATATATATATATATATTTTGTTATATATATATATATATATATATATATATATATATATATATATAACAAAAGCTTTCTAGCTCCATGAGATCCCACTGATTGTTTTTTACTTTCCCACTTGGGTATGGTGGAGAGTTCCCCATATTTTGTTACCAAGTACTTTGAAAGATTCAGGTTTTATTTTGAGTTCTTTAATCCATTTGGATTTTATTTGTGTGCATGGTGATAAGATTAGTTCTTGTTTTATTTTTATACATGTAGTGATCTAATTAGTTCAGCACCATTTTTTAAAAATGCTGTCTTTGGGCTGGAGAGATGGCTTAGCGGTTAAGCACTTGCCTGTGAAGCCTAAGGACCCCAGTTCAAGGCTCGGTTCCCCAGGTCCCACATTAGCCAGATGCACAAGGGGGCACACACATCTGGAGTTCGTTTGCAGAGGCTGGAAGCCCTGGCACGTCCATTCTCTCTCTCCCTCTGTCTTTCTCTCTGTGTCTGTCGCTCTCAAATAAATAAATAAATAAAATTTTAAAAAATGCTGTCTTTCCTCCAGTATATATTGCTGACATCTTTGTCAAAGATTAAGTAGCTGTAGTTATTATACTAAGAGCTTTGTCTTCAGCTTTGTTCTACTGGTATACATACCTGTTTTTATTCCAGTACCATGCTGTTTTTGTTACCTATGGCTTTGTAGTATGGTGTAGCTTTAGATTGGGTATTGTGATATCTCAAGAGGTGTTTCTTTTGCTGTAGATATTGTTGGATATATGGGACCATATGGTATTCCATATGAATTTTGAGATTATTTTGTCTATCTCTGTGAAGAATGATGCTAGAATTTTTATTAATATCACATTGAATCTGTATATTGCTTTTAGTAGAATAGCCATTTTCATAATATTAATTCTACATGTCCAGAAGCATGGGTGGTCTTTCCATATCCTCATGTCCTCCTTAATTTGTTTTGTGAGTGGTTTTCTGTTTTCATTACTTAGTTCTTTCACATCATTGGTTAGTATTATTCCAAGGTATTTGATTTTTTTTTTTCATGGCTATTGAAAATGCAACAGTTTTGCTGATTTCTTTCTCTATATATTTGTCCTTTGCATATAGGAAGATTACTGATTTTTGTGTGCTAATTTAGTATACTGCCACTTTATTGGAAGAATTTATCACATTTAGAAGTTTTATAATAGAGTCATTTATGTATAGGATCATGTAATCTGCAAATAGTGCTTGCTGACTTCTCTTTTTCCAATTTGTATTCCTTTTGTGTCTTTCTCCTGTGTTTTTGTGATGGCTAGGACTTTTAGCACTATACTGAAGAGCAGTGGTGAAAGTGGGCACCCATCTTCTGTCCCCAATCTCAGTGGGAACTCCTTGAATCTTCTCCCATTTGGATGATTGGGATTTAGGTGCTTTATAGATAGCCTGTAGTATGTTGTGATATAAATGCTTCATGTTAGTCTTTCCAGTGTTTTAGTCATAAAGTCATGCTTTATTTTGTCAAAGGCCTTCTCTGTGTCTATTGAAATTATCATGTGGTTCTTTCATTTAATATTACTTAAGTGATGCATTATGTTAATCAATTTCCATATATTGAACCATTCATACATCCCTGGGAAGAATTTCATGCCAGCTTGATGGAAGTGGATGATGTTTTTGATGTGTTGCTGAATTCGGTTTGTGAGGATTTTGTTCAGAATTTTTGCATCAGAGATGTTCATCAGGGATATAAGTCTGTTGTTTTCTTGTATCTCTGTAGGATTTTGGAATTAGGGTGATGCTATCTTCATAGAAGGAGTTTGGGTGTATTTCTTGTTGTCTGGTTATGAGAAAGAGCTTAAGAAGAAACTGTTTCAGTACTCCAATAAAGGTTGGTAGAATTTGGCTGAGAATCTGTCAGGTCCCAGACATTTCCTTTTGAGGAAGTTTTTCATTACAGTTTCAATCTTGATGGTTATAATAGGTTTGTTAAGAGATTTATCTACTTGGAATTTAGTTTTGGTAAGTGGCATGTATCTAGACATTCATCCATTTCTCCAGGTTACCCGATTTTGTGAAGTAGGGAATTTAGAAATATGTTCTTATGATTCTTCCAATTACATGCATATCTTTTGTGACCTCTCCATTTCAATCTTGTTTATTTCTTCAAAGAACCTGATTTTTTCTTCTTCAATTGTCTCATTTTTTTTCTTACTTTCCAATTCATTAATTTCTGCTCTGATATTTATTATTTCTTTCTGTCTGGAGCTCTTAAAACTGGATAGTTTTTGTTTTTCCAATGCTTTAGGTATATTGCCAAGTTATTAATTTGATATGTCTCTGTCTTTATTATGAAGACATTTAGTGCTATGAATTTTCCCCCTAGGACTGCCGTCTTCATGTCCCATAAGTTTCAGTATGTTGTGTTTTCATTATCATTCAATTCTACAAAATTTACAATTACCTTATTTATTTCTTCCGCAACCCATTCATTATTTAAAAGTGTGTTGTTCAGTTCCAGGTTCTGGTGTAATTTCTGCTGTGTCTCTTCTTGTTAATTTTTAGCTTTAACAAATTGTAATCTGATATGATGAAAGAAGTAGCCCAATTTCCCCAAATTTATGGAGGCATGATTTATGCCCTAATATATGATCTGTTTTGGAGAATGTTACATAGGCTGATGAGAAAAATGTGTAGTATTGTGTAGAATTGGGGTGGAATATCCTACAGATGTCTTTTAGTTGTAGTTGATCTATTGTTGTTGTGGTTGAGCTCTGTTATTTCCCTTTGATTTTCTGCTTGGATGATCTGTCTACTGATGATAGTGAGGTATTAAAGTTCTCTAATATGATTGTATTGTGATTTATTTCTGGTTTGATGTCAAGAATGTCTTGTCTTATAAAATGTGATGCACCAGTATTTGATGAATATGGTTTTATCATTGTGATGTCCTCTTTGTGGATCATTCCCTTTATAAATAAAAAGTGGCCTTCTTTGTCCTTTCTGGTTACTTTTGGTTTGATGTCTATTTTGTCAGATATTAATACTACCACATCTGCTTCTTTCTTATTTCCATTTGCTTGAAATGTAATTTTCCATTCTTTCATCCTGAGGAGGGGTATATCCTTAGTTGATGTGGGTTTCTTGAAGACAGCAGATAAAAGGATCCATTTTTTTTATCCACTCTGTTGACTTGTGTGCTTTGATGTGTGAGTTAAGACCACTAATATTTAAGATTACAATTATGAGATTCAATTTAATCTCTGTCAGTTGTGGATCTTTATATTGTTTGGTGCTTTCTTGGACTTTATATGCTTGTGTGTCTGTTCAAGCTTTTGTTATTTTGTTCTTCCTCTTGAAGGCTCTTCAGAATGATTGGTTGACTCTTATGTGTGGATTATTCCCTAATATAGTTTCTGTAGGTTTGGTTTTGTGTTCAAATAGTTATAGAGATAGCTTTTATCATGAAAACTTTTCCTTTAATTAATCTATAATGAGGGATACTTTTGCTGGGCACAGTAGCTCTCCATTCCAAGTCCTTATTGCTTTCATGGTTTTCATTGAAGAATCTGAGGTAACTGAAAGGATTGCCTTTGTATGCAATGAATTATTTCTCTTGATGCTTTCAACACACTGTTTTCATTGTGTAAAGTTTTAACTATGATATGTCTTGGAGAGTTGCATCTTTGATGCATTCTGTTTGGTGTTATGTTAGTTTCTTTTATCTGGTTGGGTCTCTTCTTTGAGAGGGTGAGAAAATTTTCTTGATTAATTTTGCTGAATATGTTTTCCATTACTTTGGCCTGAATTCTTCACCTTCTGGTATGTCCATGATCTGGATGTTTGGTTGTTTCGTGTATAACAGAATTCCCTCACATTCTGTTTATATGATATTTTGACCTTATCAAAGATTTTGGATGCCTGATCAATATTATCCATCTTGTCTTCCAGAACAGAGGTCTTTCCTGTACATGTTTGACTTTGTTATTGAGGATTTCCACAGATGCTTTTTAAAACAATTTTTTTATTGACAACTTCTGTACTTACAGACAATAAACCATGATATTTTTCTCACCTCCCCCATTTTCCCCTTCACAAGTCTGCTTTCCATCATATCCCCTCTCTCCATTAGTCTTTTTTTTTTAAATGCCATTATCTTTTGAAAGCTCTATTTGACATTTTTGTGTTATTGTTTTGTTTTGTTTTACAACGTAGGGTCTCACTATAGCCCAGTGTTGTGCCTTGAGAAGCCCACCTGAGACCTTACTGGAACTTCCTGAGCCTAACTGCCTCCACACAGCTATGACTCATCAGGGGGCCAAATGGCCTCTGGCCTGCCCCTTCCACACAGGAAGTTAGAGTTTTCGCTGGTGCATGCTTAGAACCAATCATTTTGGAGGTCCCTGTATGCTATTGGCCATTACATCTCACCCCACCCTAAAGTCTCCGCCTTCATTCTCAACATTATATAAACACCCACCTGTAACAATAGAGTGAGTTCCTGCTTTGAAAGACTCCTGACTCAGTGTGGTTTTTCACTGGTGGCCAGGAGAGGTTTCTGGGTCTTCCAACACTCATCATCCTCCCTCAACCCCTAGGGAGGAACCAGCAGGCCTGGTTCTTCCCTTGGCACTACCTGAGCGGTAAGGAGCCCAGCAGCTCAGACTGACCTGGATTTCACTCGGTAATCTCAGGGTGGCCTCGAACTCATGGCAATCCTCCTACCACTGCCTCCCAAGTGCTGGGATTAAAGGCGTGCACCACCATGCCTTGCTTTGTTTGATGCTTGTTATCTGTTGTTTTTTTCAGCATCATATCCATCTCTATTCTTTTTTATAAAGAGTGAGAGCAAGAGAACGAGAGAGGGAGAGAAAGAGAGAGAGAATTGGTGTGCCAGGGCCTCAGCTGATGCAATTGAATACCAGAATCTTGCACCACCTAGTGGGCATATGAAACCTTATGCTTGCTTTACCTTTTTATGCTTGGCTTATGTGGGATCAGGAGAGAAATCAAACATAGAGAGATGGCTTAGTAGTTAAGGTGCTTGCCTGTGAAACCTCAGGAGCCATCTATTTTTTTTTTTAATGTTTTATTTATTTATTTGAGAGCGACAGACACAGAGAGAAAGACAGATAGAGGGAGAGAGAGAGAATGGGTGCACCAGGGCTTCCAGCCTCTGCAAACGAACTCCAGACGCGTGTGCACCCTTGTGCATCTGGCTAACGTGGGACCTGGGGAACTGAGCCTCGAACCGGGGTCCTTAGGCTGCACAGGCAAGGGCTTAACCACTAAGCCATCTCTCCAGCCCGCCATCTATTTTTTGATGCCCAATTTCACAATAAGATCTGACTTTCTTGATTCTTCCTGGAGTTCATTCTTGCATTTAAACATGTCTTCATTTGCTTGTTTAGTTGGTTATTGATATCCTCTATTTGTTGAGTCATCCTCAATTCATTTATCTCTCCTTTGACAACTCTCTGGGTTTTCTCCACTTTGCTAAGCCTAGTGAGGAAAGCTGTGTGCTATAAGACATGATTCTGCTCAATTTCATTTATGCCTACTGGTACTGGAGTACCCCCCTCACTCCCCTACCCACCCCCCCCCAACCAAAATTCTTGCTTCACTTCATGCCCAGAGCTCTAGTGTAGTTGTGAGTCCACCATCTTTACAGTAAGTCCCTCTCACTGGAAATATTAATTTATTGTTCTTCCCAAGTCATAGGCTAATTCCCCTTTCTTTGCTTTAGACTATTACTCCTTTCTTTAATTTTTGAGTTAAGATGTATGTCTGAGTCTAGCTTTCAGCACTTGTGGGGCTGGGACTTCTTCCCTAAAACTGTGGTTACTGTTCTAATCCCATAAGGGAAGAACCCACCTAAAACTTCACTTCAGTATTGTTGTACTGCATTGGTTTCTTTGTTACTGTTAACTTTCCTTCTTTCTGGGTCCAAACTATCTAATGAATAACTTAAATGGAAGAATTATTTTTCTCATGGAATCAGAGCTTAGTCTATCATTATAAGAAAGGCATGGTGGAGCATATCAGTTTACTTCATGGTGACTGAAAGTACAAAATAAAGGCATACAGTAAGAGGCCATGGTACAATACACCCCCCAAAAACACATCACCAGCTAAGTATTACCTCCATGATCTGATTGTCTAGAAACATCATCACAGACACACTTAAAGGTATACTCTACAATCTCCTAGTTTTTTCAGAACTGAATTATGTTAACAATCAAGATTAACAAAGTTCCAGTAAAATTAATTACAGAAGAAGCATCATATTCAGATCATAGCAATATACATATTCCTCTGTGATAGACCACCATTTAGAATATATCTTTAGAACATTCCTAATGATTTATTAGTTGAATTTATGTAATTGAAGTAAGCATGTAGTAATTTCTTTGTGCTGCACAAAATTAATTTTATATAAATTTGAGAGCATAGAGAGAGCTATGATTAACCTGACAATTTTTCATTTAAGATATGTTTCTAGTTATTCTACTGATTTCATGAGTGTATACAAGCTTATCTCAACATAGAGTTAGGAATAAAGGAGAACATATTTCTTACATTTTCTGTTTCTTTCAGCCCACACCTTCATCATTTTAGTTCAATATCTGATTACTTATGCTAATCCAACTGTACCAGTCTTCTATCTTTTTACAGAACTACAAATTGGTTGGGTTTGACGTTGCTGTTATATGTGTGTGTGTGTGTGTGTGTGTTTTGCACTTAATATATTTTAACAATGTGACTGCACTATATAAAAAAATATCAATTTCATGCTTTTCTATAGAGATTCATTCAATAAAGTTATAAACAATTCATTTTCCTAAAAGGTATTACTTGATATTTCTTACACAAATCATTTCATGGGTTTTCCTCCCACATGTGTGGATTTAGGAACCCTAAGGGAATACATCATAAAAATCTTTAAAAGTGAATTGAGTTTTTACTTGTAAGGAATCATATTCACTATTATAGTCATTTGTTTGAAAACATGTACATACTGGGAAATAAGTACTATGAAAAAGATATATTTGGATATGTTATTTTGAGGGAGCTGCAGAATTTGAGAAGACATGGTCCCTGTCACAAAGATCTCACAACTTAAAGTAATACTATGCATATAGATAAGAAAAAAATGTAAGGGAGGATGCAATTTGTCATGAAGTAGAAGATACAGATGCTGAGTACTATTGAAATTCATAGAAGGAAGAGATCTGTTAGTATTGCAGCCAAAACTGCCCTCTAATTTACTTTTAACTTCAATGAAATCACTACTTTTATCTGTATTGTTTATGCTCTTGGCTAAGATTTCATCTAAATAGAGGGTTCTATATGAATTATAAATTTCAAAATTATTGTGGCAACAATGAAGTGGAACAATGGCAAAGATATTGAAAATGATACTGAATAATTTAATGTATATGAATATGCTTATTTTTGTGATATGTTATGTAGTATTTTGGAAGTACATTGATATATTTTTCTAACCTTCCAACTTGTCATCCATTTCAATGTAAATATAGAAGTTTGTACCTTTTCAAATGCATGTTTTACCTGTCAATGCCTAAAGAATAAAATAGAAACTTTTTTGAAAAGCACATTCTTCATTCTCGGTTAAACTTTCCCATCTGTAACACATTTCTCTTAAATGCAATTGAACCACTGATACTACAATCATAGTACCATGTGGAGTGTCTTCTTTTAAAAATTCTGTATGGGAGACTTCCGGTTAAGATGGCAGCGTAGGTACCATGCCAAAGCAGCCTGGGGGGAAAAAAGACCAAAAAACCTCAGCAAAATACACACTTTTACTAAAAAGTGAGGTGTATAGTAAACTGAAGCGGCAGCGGAGAAGTAGGAGAAATCCAGAGCATCCGGAGCCTGCACAGGCCGGCAAAAGTGGCCCCGGCAGCTCCGCCAACTGCCGCAGCAGCAGGGCGCACCAGAAAGCCGCCAGATTCGGCTCCATCCACAGGAAAAGCCAGGTGTGGGAGCTTCTCCTCACACCGTGCTCTCCGCAACTCAGGAAACGTGAAGGGAGAGCGGCAGTGAGCAGTGGAGGAGCAGACCGCGAGGTAGAAGAACACGCGGAGCACCAAGAGAACCAGAGCAGCTGCAGCTCCCTACCCTCCCCCACTGCCTGAGCCCAGCTCCAGCAAATACAGCAGCTTCCCGGGACCGGCCATGCCAACGTGAGCCGACAGCGGGACCCAAGCAGGAGCAGAGTTCAGCAGCAACATTGGCAGCTCCAGAACCGGTACCAGCATCCCCAGCAGCAGCAGACCCAGGAGCGTCAGCAGTGGCAGACCCAGGAGCAGCAACAAAAGCAGACCCAGAAGCAGCAGCAGTTCCAGCAGCTGGGGTGCTGATCTGCAGGGCCACAGTTGCCAGGCTTGGTTTGCCTCGCAAAAAAAGCCAGTGCCCAGCTCCAGAAATCAGAACAGCAGCCCGACGACTCAGGCAGCAACTTGACTGAGACCAAAATCATCCAAGCCTACTTGAATACTCCCATAGCAGGGAAACTCAACCCCTAGGAGCACCTTTGTAGATACTCTCAGGGACTTAAGAGACACATCTAACACCTTAAGCTCCTACCCTGAAAATATATAACATCAAATCAATTGATAGAGCTAAGAATACCCAGCTAGATAGAAAATCCAGGCATTAACTTAATCCAAGATGCAAAAATATATACATTATAACACAAGAAGCACTAAAAAGCAAGACAATATAAATCCACCTAAAAATATTAATGCATCAGAAATGAGCTCCAGTGAGAAAGAGTTAGAGGAAATGCCTGAAAAAGATTTCAAAAGAATGATTGTAAATATGTTCAAAGAAGTCAGAGAACAAATCAAAGAAGTCAAAGAGGAACTTAAAGAGAAAATCAAAGGAATCAAAGAAGATGCAGGACACCAATATCATGAAATAAAGAAGGCAATACAAGACATAAATAAGGAAATATAAATAATAAAGAAAAACCAGTCAGAATTACTAGCAATGAAGAACACAGTTAATGAAATAAAAAACTCTGTAGAAAATCTCTCCAGTAGAATGGATGAAGGAGAGGACAGAATATCTAAGCTAGAAGACCGTGTGGCAGATCTAATACAGTCCAACAAAGAGAAAGACAAACTTATAGAAAAGTATGAGTGGGAATTTCAAGATATTCGGGACACTATGAAAAGATCAAATATTAGAATTCAGGGCATAGTAGAAGGAGAAGAATTTCACTCAAAAGGCATAGTAGGTGTCTTCAACAAAATCATAGAAGAAAATTTCCCCCAAATTGGGAAAGAGGTGCCAATACAGATACAGGAAGCCTTTAGAAACCCAGCCAGACAAAACCCGGAAAGAACCTCTCCTCGCCATATTATAATCAAACTTCCAAACACACACACCAAAGAAAAAATATTGAAAGCAGTTAGAGAGAAAAATCAAGTTACCTACAAAAGTAAGCCTATCAGGATTACAGCAGATTATTCAACACAAACTTTCAAAGCCAGAAGGGCTTGGGGTGATATATTCCAAGGTCTGAAAGATAACAACTGTCAACCAAGGTTAATTTATCCTGCAAAGTTATCCTTTCATATAGACGGAGAAATAAGGATATTCCATGACAAAAGCAGGTTAAAGGAGTATTTGAAGACAAAACCAGCTCTACAGAAAATACTTGATAGAATCCTCCATGCTGAAGAAAAGGAAAAGCACTCATATAAGGAACCTAGAAAAAACAAGTAATACTCAAATACTAGTTAACATAAGAGAGCACAGGTAGAACCAGAAATACACACACACACACACAAAAAATGGCAAACATAAATACACACCTTTCAATAATATCTCTTAATATCAACGGCCTCAATGCCCCAACAAAAAGACATAGATTCGCAGATTGGGTTAAAAAGCAGGATCCTACAATTTGTTGTCTCCAAGAAATCACCTTTCTACAAAGGATAGACATTACCTTAGGGTGAAAGGTTGGAAGACAGTGTTTCAAGCAAATGGGCCTAGAAAGCAAGCAGGGGTTGCTATCCTAATATCGGACAGGGTAGACTTTACTCCAACGTTAGTCAAGAAAGATAAGGAAGGTCACTTTATATTGATTAAGGGAACACTCCAACAGGAGGACATTACAATCCTAAACATATATGAACCTAACATGGGGGCTCCCAAATTCGTCAAACAAACACTATTAGAACTAAGGTCACAGATAACACCAAACACAGTGGTGGTGGGTGACTTTAACACCACACACTCATCAATTGACAGGTCATCCCAGAAAAAAAAAAAAAACAACAGAGAGGCATCTGGACTAAATGAGGTCATAGAAGGAATGGACCTAACAGATATATACAGAACATTACATACAAAGGCTGCAGAATATACATTCTTTTCAGCAGCACATGCAACATTCTCTAAAATAGACCATATATTAGGACACAAAGCAAATCTTAACAAATTCAGGAAAATTGAAATAATTCCTTGCATTCTATCTGACCACAATGGAATTAAACTACAAATCAGTAACAAGAAAGGCTATAGAGCATACACAAAATCATGGAAACTAAACAATACACTACTAAATGATGAATGGGTCAATGAAGAAATCAAAAAGGAAATCAAAAACTTTATAGAGTCAAATGATAATGAGAATACAACATACCAAAATCTCTGGGACACAATGAAGGCAGTTCTAAGAGGTAAATTTATAGCCTTAAGTGCCTATATTAAGAAATTAGAAAGGTCGCAAGTAAACAACCTAATGCTTCAACTTAAAGCCTTAGAAAAATAAGAACAAGGCAAACCAAAAATCATTAGACGGGAAGAAATAATAAAGATTAGGGTAGATATTAATGAAATAGAAACAAAAAGAACAATCCAAAGAATTCATGAAACAAAGAGTTGGTTCTTTGAAAGGATAAACAAGATTGATAAACCCTTAACAAATCTGACCAAAAGAAAGAGAGAAGAGACACAAATTAATAAAATCAGGGATGAACAAGGTAACATCACAACAGATTCCAGAGAAATTCAAAAAAATCATAAAGGCATCCTATAAAAGCATATACTCCACAAAGTATGAAAATCTGAAAGAAATGGATGATTTCCTTGATCTATATGACCTACCTAAATTAAATCAAAATGAGATTAATCACTTAAATAGACCTATAACAAACATGGAGATCCGAACAGTTATCAATAATCTCCCAACTAAAAAAAGCCCAGGCCCGGATGGATTCACTGCTGAATTTTACCAGAATTTTAAGGAAGAGCTAACACCATTGCTTCTTAAGCTTTTCCAGGAAATAGAAAAAGAAGGAATTCTACCAAACTCCTTCTATGAGGCCAGCATCACCCTGATACCAAAACCAGGCAAAGATAGAACAAAAAAAGAAAATTACAGACCAATCTCCCTCATGAACATAGATGCAAAAATTCTCAGCAAAATATTGGCAAACAGAATACAAGAATATATCAAAAAGATCATTCACCCTTACCAAGTAGGCTTTATCCCAGAGATGCAGGGATGGTTCAACATACGCAAATCTGTAAATGTAATACATTACATAAACAGGTTGAAGGACAAAAATCACATGATCATCTCATTAGACACAGAGAAAGCATTTGACAAAATCCACCATCCCTTCATGATAAAAGTCCTACAGAGACTGGGAATAGAAGGAACATATCTCAATATAATATAGGCTATTTATGACAAGCCTACAGCCAACATATTACTAAATGGAGAAAAACTGGAAGCTTTTCCACTAAAATCAGGAACAAGACAAGGGTGTCCACTGTCCCCAATTTATTTAATAAAGTTTTGGAAGTCTTAGCCATAGCAATAAGGCAAGAGACACACATAAAAGGGATACAAATTGGAAAGGAAGAGATCAAGTTATCATTATTTGCAGATGACATGATTCTATACATAAAGGACCCTAAAGACTCTACTAGCAAACTGTTATAGGTGATCAAAACCTACAGCAATGTAGCAGGATACAAAATAAATACACAGAAATCAGTAGCCTTCATATATGCTAACAACAAACACACAGAGGATGAAATCAGAGAATCACTACCATTCACAATTGCATCAAAAAAATAATAATAATAATAAATTACCTTGGAATAAACCTAACCAAGGAAGTAAAGAATCTCTACAATGACAACTTCAAAACACTCAAGCGAGAAATTGCAGAAGACACTAGAAAGTGGAGAAACATCCCTTGTTCCTGGATTGGAAGAATCAATATTGTGAAAATGGCAACCTTACCTAAAGCAATCTACACATTTAATGCAATCCATATCAAAATTCCAAAGGCTTTCTTCATGGAAATAGAAAAAACAATCCAAAAATTCATTTGGAATCACAAAAAACCTCAAATATCTAAAATAATACTGAGCAACAAAAATGAGGCTGGTGATATCACCATACCTGATTTTAACCTGTACTACAGAGCCATAGTAACAAAAACAGCATGGTACTGGCACAAAAACAGACATGTAGATCATTGGAACAGAATAGAGGATCCAGATGTAAGCCCAAGTAGCTATAGCCACCTGATATTCGATAAAAATGCCAAAAATACTCATTGGAGAAGAGACAGCCTCTTCAGGAAATGGTGTTTTGAAAACTGGATATATATCTGCAGAAGGATGAAAATAGATTCTTCTCTCTCGCCATGCACAAGAATTAAGTCCAAATGGATTAAAGACCTTAACATCAGACCAGAAACTCTGAAACTGGTAGAGGAAAAAGTAGGGGAAACCCTTCAACATATTGGTCTTGGCAAAGACTTTCTGAATACAACCCCAATTTCTCAGGCAATAAAACCACAGATTAATCACTGGGACCTCATGAAATTACAAAGATTTTGCACTGCAAAGGACACAGTGAAAAAATCAAAGAGGCAACCTACAGAATGGGAAAAAATCTTTGCCAGCTATATATCTGATAGAGGATTAATATCTAGGATATACAAAGAACTCAAAAAGTTAAATAATAAGGAATCAATCAAGCCAATCAAAAATTGGGCTATGGAGCTAAATAAGGAGTTCTCAAAGGGAGAAATACGAATGGCATATAAGCATCTAAAAAAATGTTCTATGTCATTAGTCATCAGGGAAATGCAGATTAAAAACTACATTGAGATTCCATCTCACTCCTGTCAGATTGGCCACCATCATGAAAACAAATGATCATAAATGTTGGCGGGGATGTGGAAAAAAAAGGAACCCTTCTACACTGCTGGTGGGAATGCAATCTGTTCCAGCCATTGTGGAAAACAGTGTGGATGTTCCTAAAACAGCTAAATATTGATCTACCTTATGACCCAGCTATAGCACTCCTAGGCATATATCCAAAGGACTCATCTCATTTCCTTAGAAGTACGTGCTCAACCATGTTTATTGCTGCTCAATTTATAATAGCTGGGAAATGGAACCAGCCTAGATGTCCCTCAACAGATGAATGGATAATGAAGATGTGGCACATTTATACAATGGGATTCTACTCAGCAGTAAAGAAAAATGAAGTTATGAAATTTGCAGAAAAATGGATGGACCTGGAAAGTATTATACTAAGTCAGGTAACCCAGGCCCAGAAAGCCAAGCGCCACATGTTCTCTCTCATATGTGGATCCTAGCTACAGATGATTGGGCTTCTGCGTGAGAATGAAAATACTTAGTAGCATAGGCCAGTATGTTAAAAAGGAGACATAAAAGGTAGAGAAAGGAAGGGAGGAGGATACTTAATAGTTTGATATTGTATATATGTAATTACAGTGATTGTAATGGGGAGGTTATATGATGGAGAATGGAATTTCAAATGGGAAAGTGTGGGGTGGGGAGGGAGGGAATTAACATGGGATATATTTTATAATCATGAAATATGTTAATAAAATTTTTTAATTAAAAAAAATAAAATAAAATAAAAATAAATAAAAATTTAAAAAAAAAGAAGGCTAAAAAAATAAAATTCTGTATGTGTGTGTGTGTGCTCACACATGCATATGAGCATTTATGTGGAGACCAGAGGTAGATACTATTTGTCTTCCTTAAAGTATCTCCACTTTTGTTCTTTCTTTTTAGTATTTTTTTCTTCTGTATTTGCTTTTTAATTTTTATTTTTTAATTTGCAAGCAGAAAGAAAGCTAGAGAGGATGGGTATGCAAGGGCCTCTGGCTGCTGCAAACAAACTGAAGATGCATGTGCTACTTTGTGCATCTGATTTTATGTATATACGGGAAAATAAAACCAGGGTTATTAGGCTCTGGAAGCAAACACATTAACCACTAAGCCGCATCTCCAGCCCAAGTGTAACTTTTTTTGTTTTGTTTTGTTTTTGAGATATGGTCTCATTCTAGACCAGGCTAACGTGGAATTCACTCTAGTCCTAGGGTGCCCTCAAACTGACAGTGATCTTCCTACCTGTGCCTCCTGAGTGCTTGGATTAAAGGTGTGGGCCACCATGCCCCATGTTGGGTGTCACTTTGTTGTCTTTGAAACAGGGTCTCTGGAGCAGGGCTTGGTAACATATGCCTTTAATCCCAGCACTCATAAGACTGAAGTTGGAGTGTTGCTATGAGTTTGTGTACAGCCTGGGGGACACATGTCAGCCTGGGTGAGAGTGATATCTAACTGAGAGAAAGAGAAAGAGAGAGAGAGAAGAAATAGGATATCTCTATATTAGATTTCACAAGTTCAGTTCAACTAGCTAATCAGTGAGCTCCTGGCTATCTCCACTATCTGTCTCTATCTCTACTTTCCTAGTGTTGGGATTACAGACACATATAACCATAACCAAGCCAGCATTTTTTGAGTGAACTTGGATTTCATTCTTAGATGCTTATGCTTTTGCAAGTACTTTGCCCACTGAACTATTTATCCCACTTTCTGGAATGTCTATTATTAATACTTATTTTACTAGTGAGAAAACAGATTTATTTTGACTCATTACCAGCAAGTCAGTAGCTGCTACAAAAACATCTTCATCTGCTTCTAGAGTCATATTCTTCCATTACCACTGCCATTTTCCACTGGGATTAACATCTGCAACTTCAATGGTAAAATGATAACAGTTTATAATACATACTTATTAAATGAAAGCAGAAGTAATCAATTAAAAGGGAAATTCAAGATGTAATTCCATGCTGAAGATTGACTACTCTCATGATAGGGAACATGGCAAACAATGACATTTCCTAACTTCTCATTAGATTTAAAAGAAAAGAGATAGAGTATTTCAATCTTTGATTATTTCTAAGCACTACTTACTCATTTACCTTAGAGACAATTGTTAAGTTTGTATAATTTTTTAAAGTCTATTACATACTTTGAAATCACCAGTGTAATGGCCTTGTCCAACATTCTGTGGATATTTTGGTCAAGTAAGGAGGGGAATAAAAGAAAGAAGCTGTGTCATAATTCATGATTAATTAAAGGAACATAGAATAATTTCTATTTATGCTATTACTAAACATCTATTTCTTTTATAATAAATTTGGATAAAGGATCATCTTTCTGCTATTGTACGCTTTGTTCCATTTAAACAGAAATCAGTAGATGGTCTATTTTACACAGTTCTTATACTTGACAGTAATTTAAAAGTTAGACATTTTTATCTGCCAAGCCACTTTTCAAAGAAAAATAACTCTTTCAGTTGACTTATTGAATTTTTAGATAGTGTATGACAAGCTTATTTAATACTTCCGAGGTGTGACTTAAGAGATGACTTTTATTTTGGCTGACAACTCAGGATAAAATAAGCTATACAAGCCAGTTCCCTCATAGTGCCAAATTTTAGAGAATATGAAGGTACCATTTTTAAAAGATACATAAAAGAACTAGAAAGAACTTTTAGCTTCTCTATAATATTAACTAATAAATGATAGTAATCTTTTCCTATTACCAAAATAAACTCAATGATATATGTGAAAAACATTTTTCACATTTTCTGTGTGCGCTTATGTGTATATTTTGTAGAATTAAGAGCTTTTGAGAAATGATAGGAAATGTAATTATACATTGTAAGTATAATTAAGTGATATTACTTGCTATACCAAATTTTATTTCTTTGAGTATAGGATAAAAAAAATTAAACATACATCTTTATTTAACCCAATACAATCAAACTTTCTCATATGATATCTCATACTGTAGTCTCTGCTAAGGCTTAGCCGTACCTTGATGTAGACCTCTTAGATAACAAAAGTTCTCATGCCTTCCTTGAGGAAGCCTGAATATCTACTCAAATATGGTTTAAAACCATCCTTACCAGAATGGACATTGGAAGAAGTCAGCTCATCCAGTCAGTTTCCCTTTGATGTCACAAGTTCAAAAATCCCCTGAACACAACATAAAACTTTCCCCACATATGACCTGCAATAATTATGATGGCTTTATGCGTGAACAAACACAAAATCATTATTCTAGTCAATCAACAAGCAGTTTTTTTCTACTCTCTTACTACAAATTCTCACCATAACTCTTGGCATCCTTATTGTTCAACAATAAGACTTGCTTTTGCCAAAATCAAGTGCCACAAAATCAGCTCCTGTGCACTCCCTGAGCCCTTTCTGGTTAGCAATAGTTTTAATTCTAACCATAATATATCCATTTTATATATTTCATAAATGAGTACTAATTAAACATAAGGTTTTGATTTGTTATAAAAGGTAAAACTCATTTTATCCTTGACACAAACTTTTGCTTCTAAGGCCTACTGCACCTTACAAAAACCAGTAACCTTTCAAAAGGCTTCTGAAAGCAACTATGTTATTTGAAGATAAAAGGGATGACTGTATGGCCTGCATTCTACCCTGCCCAAACTTTAAAGGTAAATCCTTTGATGTACAAATAGGAAAATATCATTTTCTACTTTTAAAAAGTGGTCTAGAATATTTTTTCATAAACATTGTTTTACATTTTCCGTCTTAAATCACTGCTAATTTTTATGTAAACTAGAAGGTAGTGTATTCCATTTGAAAATCAATGTCTCCTTACATTATTTGTCATATTTTCCACCAAGGCAGGATATTTCAGAATAAGTGGAAATCTTGGGCATTTTCCATTATACTACGGACTTGAAATAATCTACGAAATGCAAAATAAAAAAAAATCTATTGACTCCATTAATAAATTATCAATCACCATTTTTGTGTTTAAAAATAAATAAACCTTAACATTCTAGTTTCATGGTCTTTATGCTTGCCATTAATCATGAAGGAAGTCATACCTAATCTATGTTGCCCTACTGTGGAGATCTATTTATTTTCAGCAATATCTAACTATCTCTAAGTTCCCACACATACATTACATGTATCTTATAAATTCCTTAGGTGAGACTCATCTATATATATTTAAAACAAAATGAAACTGCTGCCTGAGTTTAAAGGTTTGTTGGAATCAGTGTTGCTATTACTTCTTGTTGGAAGTCAGCCTCCCCACTGTTCTGCTAGGCCTTCAGAATACCCTTGTGCTCTTGTAGTCCAAAGCCTTCCATTCAGAATCTTGCTGAGTCTGATCTGAAACTTTTACTTTGGTATGATGAAATGAGGGATACATTATTTTAATATGTCAATATACAAAAGTTAGAAAATAAATACAATCAATGTATGTTTACCTACCACTCAAAGGAAAAGAATATATCAGTAGCTTTGAAAACCCATGAGTTACATCCATGATATAATTTCAGTCTTTCTCTGTATCATTTTTAGTTTGTTATGTATATTTTATGTATACTGAAAGGTCACATAATTGTCTAACTTGAAATATCATTCATATTATATTATATACTTGCATCTTTATATTTCTCCATGCTTTTTATAACTTAGTTTTATTTATTTCTTTGCGAGAAAGAGGTAGTTAGAGAGAGAGAGAGAGAGCAAGAAAATGGGTATGGCCTCCAGCCACTGCAAACAAACTCTAGATTTGTGCACCATCTTCTACATCTAGTTTACATGGGTCCTGGGGACTCCAAGGTAGGTACTATATCTTTGCAGGCAAGTTCCTTAACTGCTAAGCCATCTCTCCAGCCCTGTAACTTTTAAAATATATATTTTTTTTTCAATATGTTTTTTGCTTAACTTTTGCTCTAGCTTTTTTCTTCAATATGTAGTTTTTGTCTTTTTTGTTGTTGTTGATTTTGTTGTTGTTGTTGTTTGCTTGTTTGTTTTATCTAGGTAGGGTCTCATGCTAGCTCAAGCTGACCTGGAATTCACTATGTAGTCTCAGGGTGGCTTTGAACTCTCAGTGATCCTCCTACCTCTGCCTCCCAAGTTCTGGGATTACAGGTATGCACCACCACACCCTGCTCAATATATAGTTTTGATTAAGGTATAGTTAGTACATCACATCAGTTTTATTACAAATCATAAGTGACTAACAAGCGTTATCACTATTGGTCAGTACACTATGGATTTACTTCTGTGATGTAGGACCTCACTAGACATACAGCAGATATGCAGTCTCTGAAATCAGGGGTAACAAAACAGATATAAATCTAGTCCATGTCTGTGGAGTGTCGGCCGCTTCTACTGAGGTATCTGCCATCTTGTGATCCTGCCTGACTGCCTAGCAAATGGACTCCAAGTTTCAGACTCCAACACAGTGTTGTCCTTTAATCAAGACAGTACTTCCACCTTATATATAATGTTAAATGAAGTTATCGGTTGCTTTATTATCTGGAAGCATCTTCAACTCAAAATTAAACAAATTTTGATTCATTTCATACCAGACCTATGTAAACTCTCATCTTTATAACTGCTCTAGAAGTATCTTTTTTTTTTTTTTTTTCTCTCTGAGGTAGGGTTTCACAGTAGCCCAGGCTGACATGGAACTCACTATGTAGTCTCAGGGTGGCCTCCAACTCATGGAAATCCTCCTACCTCTGCCTCCCAAGTGCTGGGATTGAAGGTGTATGCCACCACATCCAGCAGAAATATTCTCTGTAAATATGCTAATTCATCTTCTTGGTTTCTGAAACATGATTTTAGTTCTATTTTTGAGTTAAAATTTCAGAAAAAGTTACATTTTGAACTTGAAACTATAGAAGCTTAAAATTAGCATAATATATCCACATTTTCTTTCTAAAATACCTCTTCACCTTTTGAAAATTTATGTTTTGGGGGATCTTTTAAATGAAATACTATTGTATAGTATTTTTTATAAGTGATCTGTACAAATAAGTGCATATCTTTTAAAATAAAGTTTATTACTTTGGAAATCATAACTGCCATGAGAATTTATCTAAAAATTATTAAAGATTATGTAAACTTAACAAGTAGAGAAAATAATTTTCCAAAGTGAATAATTTTTCTCTCCATGTGTTGAAACTATAAATTTCTTAAAATTTAACTTTCAAAATGTGAATCTGAAAGGAGATATTATTTCTGATTGCATATTCTAACATTCTTTTCCTCCCATTCTTGCTGAATGTCCCTTTCGCTTTTATTGTATACTTCACACCATTAGTTATAGTGGCAATGATACACAACAGCATCCTTTTTCTTACAACTACACTCTACCAAATTTCTTAAGTACATTAAATTTACAAAAATTAATGGACTAGGTCTCCTGATTGCTCCATTCCTGCTAATAGTCAACCTTTCCATTTTTTTTTTGAACATATTCTTTCCTCTGACAGAAATATTATCTCCAAATTGGCTTATTCCATGTCTGGCTTATTTACAACTATATAAACACAACTGAGACATCATAAAAATATGGCATAAAATGAATATTGAATTTATAAATCCATGACAGAATCAGTTTTTTCATACCCTTGGGATAATTATTTGCAAACTATCAGATTTAAGGAAAGAACTTCTGGAAGCCATATTATATTGTACAATTAGAATAGAGTATTATAAAGATAATATTTGCAAAAATATAGAGTTTAGAAAAAAAATATGAACCATAGCGCAGTAGTACTCAATACTTCTCATAGTAGCATAGATGAGTAGTACTGTTAAAACATAACAACAAGGAATGGGTTTTTGAAAATTTGAAACAATTTGTTTTCTGGGAAAGGAACCATGAAGAAGTTGTAACATTTGGTCTAAGGAAGCAACCACACCTAGATTATCACATTATAGGTTGACAGAAAATGTAATCTTGGCATTCGTTCTTCTGTCTTTCTGATCTCCTGCAGAGGATTTTTGTTGGTATCTGATAGTCACAACCTGGATAACAGTAAGTCTTTGTTCATATTATCATTTGCACAAGTCATCCATGTTAGATAGAAAATTGTAGAACCTTAAATATATAAAGACTCAAAAAATCTTCAGCAAAATGATTACATACTCTTAGTATAAATAAAATATAATTAGTTAATGGCTTTAATTTCAATTACTTTGTATTAATATTTGATCACAAGAAGACAATAAAATACCAACTAGGTATTTAAACATATTTCAAAAATAAGCATTAAAAGTATTTTAATCAGTTAGTTTTTTCTTTAAATAAGGACTAAGTTAGAAATGAGTCTTTATATAGACATATCTCTTTCAAGTAAATTCTGGAATTTCCTTTAAGCTGTGAAATGTCTGTGGGATAAAGCTGTTCTGATGTGGTTCATGAATTCTGAGTGTGTACCCAATCTGCTTGATAAAACTGTGTGCTCAATTTAATCTTTACTTTGAAGAAATTGCTTCCATATCTCAAACTCTAGTCTAAAACATATGGCATATGGGATACATTAGTCTGTACTCCTAGCACTTGTCCTTGTGTTCTTACCTTTTTGTTTGTGGGATGGCAACCTGATTATTTGCTACCCATTTTTTTAGGGTTGTGCTTGCCAACTTCAACATGCATTACATCACCTGAAGGGGTTGCTAAAACACAATGGCTGACTCAGCACAGAGCCTCTGATTCAGATGGTACAGCACTGAGTCCAATACTTTGTATTTTATTAATTAAAAATATTTATTAGATATAAAGAGAGAGAAAGAGAATGAGAATGGGAGTGTCAGGGCCTCTAGCCCCTGCAAAACAAACTTCAGATACATGCAACACCATGTGTATCTATCTGGCTTATGTAGGATCAGGGAGTTGAACCTAGTTCCTCAGGGTTCATAGGCAAGCACCTTAACCACTGAGCCATCTCTACAGCCCTGGCCTCCTGTATTTTCTGCAATGTATTGGATAAGACCGATGCTTTTTTTTTTTTTTTTTTTTTTTGCAGAAATAGGAGCACAGAAATCATTGATTCATGGGATTATAGAAATAATTATCTCAGCATAACACATTGTCATGTTAAATCATCATAAATTTTTTTTAGTTAAATAATCATCAACTATCTTACTTTTTGTGACAAAGTCTCACTATATAGTCTAGAATGTTCTCAAACTCACTATCCTCATGTCTCAGTCTCTTTCAAATGTTAGGATTATAGATGTGTACCACTGCTATCAGATTCAGAATATTCTACATTCTTAAACAGTTTTTTCTTTAACTTCTTGGTATGATGTCACATTAGAAGTTGATTCTGTAGTCAGGCATAGTGGCACATACCTTTAGTCGCAGCACTCAGGAGGTGGAGGTAGGAAGATCACTAAGAGTTTGAGGCAAACCTGAGACTACATGACTACATCATGAATTCTGGACCAGAGTGAGACCCTACCTGGGGAAAGAAAAAAAAAATGACTGTGTGAATCCATTAAGAATTATCAGAATAAAAAATAATTAGAAATGATTGGGCTCATCAACATTCCATCATGAATCTGGGTAGGGCTCATGAGGCCTCACCATTCCCTGTGAGTAATGACTATGGCTTTAATGGTTGCTGAGGGAGGAGTCATGCTTTTTAGTCCTCTAGCATATGTACAACTGGAATGCTGTTCTTGTTCCAGTAAACAAGCCACCATACCTTTGCTCATGCATGAATCTGTAATTAAACTCACCATGTCTCACACACACACACACAAAATCATGAAAGCAAAAGCAGGATGAGTTGAGAAGAACATGGGATTCAGCAGGCAGAGAAGAAAGATGATCTTCAAAACCTCACATAAAAAGTTTCTTTGAACAGATGAAAAGGTCAAAGAAACAGTAAAAAGAACTAAGCTAATTTGAACATGTCCAGCAACTCAACTTCCCAATGGGGAGAGGGTAAGAAGAAACCTCACTAAAAAGGTGAGTTGAGGGCTGTAGAGATGGATTAATGGTTAAGGCACTTGCCTGTGAAACCTAAGGACCCATATTTGACCTTCCAGATCCCAGGTAAAGTGAAGAAAGTGCAAGGGCACACATGACAACTAGGTGGAGCAAGTGTCTAGAGGTCTAGTGAAGTGGCTGATGACTTGGATGCCACTTGTCTTTCTCTTTCTCTTTCTCTTTCTCTTTCTCTTTCTCTTTCTCTTTCTCTTTCTCTTTCTCTTTCTCTTTCTCTCTCTGTCTCTCTCTTGCTTTCTCTAAACTAAAAAAAAAAAAAATTAAAAGGTGATTTGAACAGATATTGGCACTGACTGACATAATGAGACTGGTAATAATATAAACAGAATAAACATTTATTTCTTCACAGGCCTCAAATTCAGTTGAATGTATTTCTTAGACTGTGAAATAAGCTAATGGAAGAAACACATCTCCCTGGTTAAATTGGTTGTGGTTGCTCACCGTTTTGAAAGGGTACTTATTTTTAAAAGTGAACTTTCCACAGGGCATGAAAAATGGAACAATAAGAAGCCAACCTGCCTGAAGTCAACGTACATTAGCTCCAATCCTGGAAGACAATTATATCAGTCTACTTTGTGTTGCAGGGACAAATACCTGACTACAAACAATTTATAAGAGAAAGGGGTTTGTTTCAGGCTTACAACTTCAAGAAGAATACCATGAGTTGTGGAAGAAACTGGCTCCCTTTCATAGATCCAAGCAGAAAGACACCACCAGTAGCCAACATCATCGAACAAAAAACGCAAATAGTCAAAACTCCAAAATCTTCTCTACAGACACCGTGGGGCTTATCTACAAGATCTGTCCCCAGTGATATACCCCCTGCATCAGGAGTCTGCCTGCTAGTGGCTCAAGTAGGAAATTTAATCAAAACTGCCTGAGTCTACGGTGCCATACATTCAAACTACCATAATCTGTCCCTGGCCCCATAGACTTATGACTATTTCACAATGCAAATTGCATTTTGTATAACTCAAAAGTCCCACAAATTTTACCAACTTTTAGATTGAGTCAAAGTTCAAAGTCTCATCTGAGATTCAAGGCTGTCTCATAACTGTAAGCCCTCTAAAATTTAACAAGTTACAAACTTCCAACCCACAGTGACACAGAGTAAACTTGTCCATTGCAAAAAAAAAAAAAAAAAGCATAACAAGGAGAGATAGTTTCTGTAGCTTGTCTCTTGACTCTGTTGATGGTTTGTCTATCTGTATAATAGCTTTTTTGTTTGATTAGTGGTTGGGTATTTGTCTAATTCTCTGGGCTATTGGGGTCTTATTTAGAAAGTCTTTCCCTATGACTATATCTTGGAGTATTCTTCATGTATTTTCTTCTATTTATTTTAGAGTTTGGGGTTTTATATGAAGGTCCTTGATTCAGCTGCAGTGGATTTTTGTACAGGGTGAGAGAAAAGGGTTTAACTTCATATTTCTTTATTTTTATTTTTTTTTCTTTCTTTATTTATTTGAGAGAGACAGACAGACAGAGAGAGAGAGAATGGGCGCACCAGGGTCGCCGGCCACTGCAAACGAACTCCAGACACGTGCGCCTCTTGTGCATCTGGCTAAAGTGGGTCCTGGGGAATCAAGCCTCAAACTGGGGTCCTTAGGCTTCACAGGCAAGCTCTTAACCACTAAGCCATCTCTTCAGCCCCTAACTTCATTTTTCTACATGTAGTTATCCAATTCTTCCATACCATTTGCTAAAAATGCTGTCTTTTCTCCACTGTGTATTTTTGGCCTCTTTATTTATTTTTTTTAAAATTTTTTATTTATTTATTTGAGAGCAACAGACACAGAGAGAAAGACAGATAGAGGGAGAGAGAGAGAATGGGCGCACCAGGGCCTCCAGCCTCTACAAACGAACTCCAGACGCATGCGCCCCCTTGTGCATCTGGCTAACGTGGGATCTGGGGAACCGAGCCTCGAACCGGGGTCCTTAGGCTTCACAGACAAGCGCTTAACCGCTAAGCCATCTCTCCAGCCCTTTTTGGCCTCTTTATCAAATATCAAGCAGGTGAAGTTACTAAGACTTTCCCTTAGGCTTTCATTTTATGCTATGATCTAGGTGTCTGTTTATTTGTGCCAGTACCATACTATTTCTGTTACATGCGATTTCCTGATTTTGGTTATTTTGAGGACAAGAAGTGTTGTGTGTGTGTGTGTGTGTGTGTGTGTGTGTGTGTGTGTGTGTGTAAGAGAGAGAGAGAGAGAGAGATTAGGTTTTTCCATTTAGCATAATGTCTTCAAGGCTTCTCTATATTATATCACACATTAGTACTACATTCATTTATAGAGGACAAATAATATTCAATTGGAGATATATTGTAATTTTGACTTGCTCATTCATCTGGTAATGAACATTTGAATTGCTTCTATTTTGGACCATTATAAATAATGCTTTTATGAATATGCATATGCTAAGTTTTTCATGGATACATGTTAAAATTCCCTTAGATTATAAATTCTGGGTAGATTTGCTTGGTTGTATGGGAACTAATTTTATGATTTTGAGAAACTTCCACTTTGTTTTCAAAGTGACTATCCAGGTAAGTATTCTTAAATGAGTTAAGCTTTTTCTCTGATGAAGTCTGTATCACATTTGAGTCATTGCTTCACTGTTATTTAATTAGGAACCTGTGATTTAGCAGTCTTGTATTTCTACCATCCCATGATTTCATTACTGCAACATATCATACTATATATTCATTTATTATTTATTTTTCTGGTATTTTTCAATGCATTATGTAGTTGATTGTCCAGTACGAATACATAGAAAGTATATAAACAGTACTTATGGGATAAATGAAAGTATTAGGAAGTATAAGTAGGGGATGGGGAGATGACTCAGCAGTTGAAAGCACTTGCTTGCAAAGCCTAACAGCCAGAGTTTTAAACCCCAGTACCCACATGAAGCCATATTCACAGAGTGGCACATATATCTGGATTTTAGTTTCAGTGGCAAGATTTCCTGGTATGCCTATTTTCTACCCATAATTCTCTTTCAATCTTTATTTCTCTGCTTGCAAATACTAAAAATAAAAAGGATTTTACATAATAGCTTGCCATATTTATGTCTATATATTTTCTAATATACTTGTATTAGTTTTTATCTTGCTTTTGTGTTATGAAAACTTATTATATTTTAAAATTGTAGCTGTGTAATTGTACATATAAAATATCCAATCTACCCAGGTATGGTGGCAACACACCTTTAATTCCAGCACTACAGGAAGCTGAGGCAAGAGTAAAATCATGAGTATGAGATAATCCTGAGGCTACAGAGTTAATTCTAAGACAGCCTGGGCTACGGTGGGAACCTACATTGAATAAACAAGAAATTAAGTTTATTTTATCCTGAAGAACTTCAAAATAGAGACCTTATGTACTCTCCAATGTCTTTTATGTTCACATTTTAAGCCAAATAACTTAATAATGTGTATAAATACAGATAGAAGGCCTACTTGCTTTCTCTCTTCTTTGGACATTAATGAAAATTTAAACACAAACAAAAGCATCAACAAAACCTCAAAGCCACTTAAGTTGATGCAATGTTCTTTTCCACACTTATTGACATTACTTTGCTGGACATGCCTTCACATAGTGAAGAGACTATAATTAGAGAAAAATTTTTAAAGTACATTTTTAATATTAAAATGTTGAAAGCACTATAACTCTGATTAAATACACACAGCCTACAGTAAAGTGAATGAAAGAAGTGCTTTACAAATCACCACTAGGGAATTTAAGGAAATAACTTCCACATTAATAAGTTAAAGCTATCAGGGCAGAGTTTTGCACATTCTCCCTTGAGCTATTATTACATGCACAGCTAAGGGAATAGTTATATTAAAAGCCAAGTATCATTTATTTTTTCTTTTTATAAGTGCTATGCATTGATCATTCTTTAATCATTCCTTTTTCAGGTATCATTGCTTTTAAAGAGCAAGAGAATTGAGTTCTGTGCAAGAAGGAATGACTGAATGTCAGGCAACATGGCAAGACAAAAAAGACTGTGAACTAGAGATTAGCAGTCACTGGATTTCCTTTACAAAAGAATAACCTCCTTTCTTGACATTGGGCTTAAAACCCTGATTTTGCTGTGAAGCTTCTCAATCATAATTACATATTAGAGTCAATTTATACCTTTTCCAGTTTTTATTTTCATATGTGTGTGTGCTATGTGCTGTGTGCTGTTAAGTATCATCACACTCAAGGCCTCCCTAAATACCACTGAAATACATATTGAACTGAGAACTTTTAAAAGCTCTTAAAATACAGATATATTCAGATATATCTGTATTTTATATAAAATTTTATTTTATATAAACATATAAATTTTATTTCATCTAAAGCATATGTGTGTATATATATATATATATATATATATATATATATATATACATACATACATACATACATACATACATACATACATACATACATATACACACATACCAGATTAATAAAGTGAGACTCTTTATTCTGGGAATAACACTTGACAATTAGTATTTTTGAAAATCCTCAAGTAATTGCAATATTCTGCTGAGGTGGAATACTAAAGTTTGGAAAGTTTCTTTCACTCTCTTTTGAAATTAATTAGGCCATATTTTCCACAAATTTGATTTTCATCAATCATATCATTGCTTATCCAAGAACAGGGGAAGATACTGATAGCCATTTTTGGTGGGGGTGGGGAAGCATTTTTTTCCATCTAATATTGTAGTCAGGTTCCCATTGCTGGCAGAAATCACCCAACCAAGAGCAGCTTGTGGGGAAAAAATGTTCATTTTGGGTTACAGGCTTTGAGGGAGGCTCCATGATGGCAGGGGACAATGATAGCATGAGCAGAGGGTGGACATCACACCCTGGCCAACATAAGGTGAACAACAGGAACAGGAGAGTGTGTCAAATGCTAGTAAGGGGAACCAGCTATAATACCCATAAGGCTTCCCTCAAGAATTCACTTCCTCCTGGAGGTGTATTCTTGAATACACTCTAGAATTCTTGAACCAGCTATAACACCCATAAGGCTTCCCTCAAGAATACACTTCCTCCTGGAGGTGTATCCCAAACTCCATCAGGTGGGAACCTAGCATTCAGAACTCCTAAGGTTATGAGGGACACCTGAATCAAACCACCACATTTTACCCCTGGCTCCCATAAACTTGTAGCCATACATGATATAATATGTAATGCACTCCTTCAACTTTAAAAGCTCCCATAGTTTTTATCAATTCCAATGATGTTCCTACATCCCCATAATCTAAGGTCTGTAACAGAGCCATAATACCAAAAAAAAAAAAAAAAAAATTCAAAAGACTATAATAGAACATAATAAACATTCACACTGCAATAGATGGCATTGCGTATAGTAAAGAAATATTCAACCAATACAAGATTTAAAACAACCAGAGGAAATATCAAACTCTGTAGCTTCAAGTCCAACAACTCTAGCCAGTGACAAATCTCTAAGTCTGGTAATTCTAACCAGAAACAAGCCTGTGGAGTTCCTATTCTGCCCCTGAAGTGTCACTTAAAAGTCCTGAAAAACTTCATATGGGGCCAGAAGCTGGCCTCAGCAGCCATCTCGTGGTCCCAGAATCTCCACTGGGCCTCTACTGCAATCCATGGTTCATCCTCACAACTACATCAGGTCTCCATGCAGGCAATCCTGATTCACACTGCCTATGGCCACTTGCAAAACACAAGACTGCATTACAAACCCAATGACCCTCTCTTTCCTACATTTCTTATACTCCACAATACAAGGTAGGATAACAATTTGTTAATCTAGGGGGAATAAGCAGACTTTGAAGAACACGATCCCCCTTGAACATTCAGCCCCCTTTAAAGGAGTCTACATTCTTCCTGTTGCCCATGTTGTAATCTCACACATTATTTCAGCTGAACAGGCAACAGTTTCAGCTCAAAGATTTCATTTTTTTGTGCCATATCCCTATGCACACTCTGGTCTGTTTCTATGTAGTGCAACCCTGCACAAGTTCTCAGGATACAGGCATAACAGCAAGCCTCTCACAAATACTGCTTCTAGCCCAGTCCAAGCAAAACTCTTTTTCAGCCTCATAATCCAAACCTCCCGATCCATGTTTCTTACTGCATTCAGGTCTGAGTTTGACCAGAATAGTCCATCAAGCTGTACTTACAGCTCTGCAAGAAATCTCTTAGGCCAATGTATCAAATTCTTCCACCTTCTTCTTAAAAATCTGCTCTCAAAGGCCAAAGGCACACAGTCAGGGGTTGAGCAGCAATCCTACTCCTTGGTACCAACATTACTGTTGCAGTTATGTTCTCATGCTGCAGAAATCACCCAACCAAGAGCAGCTTATGGAAAAAAAAAAAAAAAAAGGTTTATTTTATCATACAGACTCAAGGGGAAGCTCCACTATGGCAGGGGGAAATGATGGCATGAGTAGAGGGTGGATTTCATATGCTGGCCAACATAAGGTGGACAACAGGAACAGGAGAGTATGCAAAACACTAGCAAGGGGGAGTTCACTATAATACCCATAAGACTGCCTCCAACAATATACTGCCTACTGGGGGTATTAATTCCCAAATTTCTATCATTTGAGAACCTAACATTCAGAACACCTAAGTTTAAGGTGGACATCTGAATGAAACCACCACACCTAGTATTGCAGAGATGAGAGAAGCTTAAGCTCAACTCAGTGAATCCTACTAGTTTTTAATCAGACATTCTTAAAATCTTGAGGTAACAATTGCTTAAAAAGAAAGAAATTTAAGAAATAATAGTTATGAAAGAAGAGTGGGAAGGAAGGAGGAAGAAAGGAAGTAATATTTTCATCACTGAGTTATTTATCTATGTTTCTCTTTGTATTTCCCTATCACCCTCCATTTATTATTAAATATAAAATAGTAAACATTATAACAACTTTACTCTGGGTTGTCTCAGCTCAATTATGTGACTGAAGGGTAGTATTGATCTTTTCTTATTCTTTTTTTTTTTTAAAGCACATTTTATTCAAATTTTATAAAGGACTGTGGAAAGGGCTCGGAGGTAAAGGGAAGCAAAGTGAGAAGAACAGAAATATACCACAGGGATTCCAAGAGCCCATGTGGGCCACATGTAGCTCAGGAGTCCATTTGACCAGATAAGGATTTGGGGGAAAAAGCATGGAAAGAAAAGTGAAAAGAAAGCTCAAGGAGGTCCTGCCATGTGGGGACTTGGAGGAGATAAAGAACCAATGTGGAGAGTAAGGGGTAGGGGTTTCATCCTAGTTGGGCTTGCTAAGGCCTAGGCCTAAGACTAGCCCCTTCTGGCTGGGTCTGGGATAGGGACTAGGCAGCCCAGGCCCAGCCAGGCAATAACACACACAGATCACACAGATGGAAGTTCCCAAGTGATCAGAGAGCCAGAGAGCCTGCCTTCCCCTTGCAAAGGTATTTATAACCTTAGGGTTGTGGGCTGTCTTTTGGTTAGGGCTAGGGGATGTCTCAGGAGAGATTAGCTCTGGGGTCTGAACTTGACCAGCCACAGTGTTTAAATACTATGAAAGACCACCCTCCCAGGAGAGGTCTGCACTGTGGAAAAACAGTTTTTAAAACTAGACAAGAGATAAGAAAAACTTTCCTACCCTTTTTTAGTTTCAGGGGTCTAGTTACCCTAACTCTAACCCCTTCAGTCCTGCCTCTCATGAGAAGACACTGCTATTAGGAGAAAAGGAGATGATGATGTCAGATTGATAACTATTTCCTGCTGAATGGGCAATGAAACTGTAGCAGTTATAGAGTCTCTCCAAGAGTAGGGAACAATTCTAAAGGCCCCTGGAAGTGTATTGATTCAGTTCAGGAAGATAGTTTTGGAAGAGAATGTTGGGAGAAAGAATAAAATAAAGAGTTAATGAAAAGTGAGCACACAGCAATCTGGTCACCTTCAGGGTTATCCTTCTTGTGGACTTCTAGACCTTGGGAAGCTATCGAGGCAGTTGGAGTTGGATTGTCTCATAACCATCTGAACATGAGCTGGCTGAGATTTTCTTCCAGAACTGTTCATCAAATGGCATAGTAGTGTCTGACATGGCCTGAATCTGAAGACATGAGCCAGGACTGGGAATAACCTGACTCTAGACACTTCTATTCACTTTCCTCTACTTTGTTTCAGATAGGACAATCAGCTTGCAAAATAGCTCAGAAGTCTCTGCTAGCCTGCCTCCTTAAAAACTGGGCTCATTTAGGTAATAGAGGGAGAATAGGAATTGTCCATTACTTCTCTCCAAAGACTTGAAGAGACAATTAGAAAACAGACTAATATAACTCCAGAGACCATGAAAGAGGAGATTCTTCTAAATTCTTAACTCAGTCAACATCTGATATTTGTAAGAAATTACAAAATCTGGTAACCAAACCGGATAATAACTTAAAACAGTTTCTCCAGGTGGCAACTTCTGTTTTATTATAATTGGGAAGCCAAGGGGGGGGGGGAGAAAAGAAAAAATGAAAAAAAAAGGACTAAAGAGGATAATGAAAAAAGGGTAGATGTCACAGGACAGCATGATGTTAATAAAGTTGCTGAAGGTAGGGCATTTAATTGGATAAAATATGTTTACCTGATGCCAAGATTTTAATCAGTAGAAAAACCAAGCCTTATAGTTAAGGCCTCACTCATTAACAGTTCACTGATGCTAATTTGTCATGTTTTGAGGCTTATAAAAACTGGCTTTAAGTCTCTCAGTAAACTAATTTAGGTTCCTCTGTTTGTCAAGGTTTTAACTGTTAGAGAAACTGAGTCTTAAGACAAAGGTTCACATATTACTGTTTAATTTCCAAAGATGAGGTACTCATACCTAAAGGTATTGTGACTTTAAAGATAGCTTCTGTTTTATTTGTGCTCATTCTATTAAATGGTCATCACTAGGTTTAATCACTTAGGTTTAAGTGATTTAATCACAGTAATGATAACTTTCATCTTCCTGTTAGGTAAAATATGTTGGGATAGCTTGCCCAAACTTTATCAATTTTAAGTCATGGGTAAAACATGAAGTTGTTTTATGTTAGCAAAAAAAACAAAACAAAATTATGGTATCTAAGATCATTTGCTATCAAGATTAAGCTAAACACCATGGTTGTCAAGTGGTGTTTTCTCTTTCCAATCAGATTTGTCAAGAGTTGTATTAGAAGCCGGGCATGGTGGTACATGCCTTTAATCCCAGCACTTGGGAGGCAGTGGTAGGAGGATTGCCTTTGACATTATATGCCTTTGAAATTATATGCCCTTCTGGAAGAAGGGCTTTCCTAGGACTGCTTTCTCTTCTCCATGCTATGGGAGCCTGGGATATGGGCCCCCTCACCCCATTTATGAATGTTTCAGTATGGTCTGGGGACTAAAAGATATTATTTTAAAGGAAATCTTGATTTTATTACCTTAAATATAGGGATCCTACCCTTTGTTGATATCAGAGAGAGAAATGAGAGAGAGGTACCAGGGTTTATAGCCTCTGCAAACAAACATAAGACACATGTTCCATCATGTGCATCTGGTTTATGTGGGTGCAGGGGAATCATACCTATGTCTTTAGGCTTCCCAGGCAAGCATCTTAACTGATAAGCCATCATTTACTTGATGCCTTTTTAAATCATATCTGTTTATACCCTGATATTCATATTAGGTAAGTCTGATGTTTGCCTTATGAATGGAGTTTATAACCTGATCTAGTAACTTGATTCTGTCTACCTATTTGAACTTTTTGTCTTGTGAGAAATCTCATCTAGCAAATATGACTTAGGTGTTTAAAAGAAAAGATCTATAAAGAGCAACAAAGTTATATGCTGTTTGTCATTCCTTTTTCCTTGTCAGAGACAATTGGCCATTTTGTCTCTGGACAAGGTCTGGGGAACACATGGCTTAAACTTGCATGGGGGTCTGAGATAAAGGGGGCACCATCCTTTTTTACAGAGTCCTGCTTTCCATGCCTTTAAATAGCATATAGCAGTAAGAAAAAGCAAAAGGAAAGAACAGAGCAGAGACCTAAGCATCCTGACATTCCTTATCTTACTCTGAAGTTGTTTGCTTTTACCTAGGAAATTTATTTATCCATTTGCAACACACAATGTTATAGGGTCTTGTCTATGTCTAACCTTGTTAGACCTACTGTCCCCGACCTGCGGGGCCAATGTTATGCGGGGTGGTCGAGGAAGGCTGCAACCTGAAAGAATGGGCGGGAAAGAAGAAGGAGACCAAGTGGAGGTTTTGTCAAGGTCTCGTTTAATGTTGGATTTTTTAGCTCTTTTATAATCAACCAGCAGGTAGGGCAATAAGGAGGGAAAAAAGGGGGAGGAGGTACAAGGAAGGAAGAAGTAGGGCCACCTGGCCGTAATCTTCTGGAACATCTTCTTGGAATCTCTCTTGTGACATCTCCCAGAGCAGCTGTTTGTTCTTGGGGAAGGGGCTGCATGAGGGCTGCTAGTTCTCTTTTGTCCTCAGGGCAGTGAGGGGCCATATGAAGGCTGTTAGTTCTTCTTTTGTCCTAGGGCAGTCAGGTCATGGTCTCTGACATTTCCTCCCTCTTTATATAATTGAAATGGGCGAGGTACCCTGTCTTAGGCTATATAGTATGCTTCCAGTCCCAGCACCAGTTACTGAAGATGGCCCGCCTGTCTTAAGCTATGAGGGCTGCCTCCACCCCTGGATCCACAATAATCCTGTCATTGGCTGCGATCACAGCTCATGGAAGGTGATCCGCCTGTCTTAGGCTATGTGGATGGCCTCCAGGGAATGGGCCCTACAATATTCTTGTCTCTGGCTGCGGCCATAGCTTAGCGGTGTGCCCCTGGGCTTAGTACCATAATAATCCTGTCATTGGGAGCCTCGCAGCCATTTAGGGAATTGAAACCATGACCTATTGTTAACCAAGGAAGAAAAATCAAGTCGGGCTGAAGGAGAGCCTAGGGGTGCCTCATGTGTTTGGCCCTCTTCTTCTTGTAGCTGCAATCTGTGGTAATGGACAGATACTGAATTTCTGGTGGCAGAATCAACCTGTTCTTTGACAAAGAAGTTAGTCGTTTAAATGCCCAAGGTCCAAAAGAAAGAAGAAGGAGAAGTCCTACAAAGGGACCAAGAATAGAGGGGAGCAATGTGGAAAACAGAGGAGAAGTGGAGAACCAGTTTTGGTACCATGACTCCTGCTTTTCCCGCTTATGCTTTCGTTCCTCCAAACTGGAATGGGCCTTGTCAATACTATTTTGAACTAGGCCAGTTTTGTCCATATAAAAACAACATTCTGGGCTGCAGAGATGGCTTAGCGGTTAAGTGCTTGCCTGTGAAGCCTAAGAACCCCGGTTCGAGGCTCAATTCCCCAGGTCCCACGCTAGCTAGATGCACAAGGGGGCGCACGCATCTGGAGTTTGTTTGCAGAGGCTGGAAGCTCTGGTGCGCCCATTCTCTCTCTCCCTCTATCTGTCTTTCTCTCTGTGTTGTCTCTCTCAAATAAATAAATAAATAAATAAATTTTAAAAACAACATTCTTCCTTAAGTGCAGCACAGAGTCCCCCCTCTTGTAGAAAGACTAGGTCTAGCCTGCGTCTGTTTTGGAGAACCACCTCAGACAAGGATACCATAGAGTCCTTTAAGTCTTGAAGACCCTTTTGTAATTCCTGCAAGTCCTTATCTACTGCTAAAGAGAGTTGATTATATTGTTGTTGGGAGGTGACTAATGAAGCGATGCCTGTGCCTGCTCCGGCGGCACCCAGCTCCAGGATAACAGCAAGAGTGATGGCAGTGATAGGCTCCCATTTGGCACGTGATGGAGATGTTTCTCCCTCCCAAAAATGGAGGAACTCATCTTTGGAATGTATTGTTAGCTTGGGGAAGAGTTGTACAAGGACACAATAATCTTTGTGAGCTAAGAAGGTGGAAGTTACAACATAAGGAGTGAGACCAGTAGAGCATGTGAAGTAAGTGCCAGCAGGGGCAACAATATAGAGAAAGCTAGAGTTAACAACATGAGTGAGATTGCAGGTTGTTTGAAGCTCTATAGGGGGAAGCATGGACGGACCCAGGAGGCACACCCCACACCCAGATACTTGGGTGACTGTGAGGCCAACCCCATCTTGCCGTTGCCACCGTAAAGCCATGGTGTCATTGGTCACCGTTAATTCTGCATATAAGGCTATCCCTTCATAAAAAGGGGGTCCAGGTGAATAACATACCCAGCATTCCTGAAATTCAGATACATTGGTCTGATGTATGGCCTCTATAGAGGCATTAGCCATGGTCAGAATAAGGTCTGCTGATGAAGGCAACCCTAGTGGTAAGGTAGTTTGGAACAGGGTGATGCCAGTGACAGCTTGTGGGGTTGGGGGAGAAGGAAGGATTTTTTTCTTTGCTTGGTTGGGAGGGGGAGAAGGAGGGATTTTTTTCTTTGCTTGGTTGGGAGGGGTTTGATGAAGAATGGGATGTGGTCCTATTGCAACCTTAGGGAACTGAGGGGTGTTTTAAGAAGTTTAATTTTAAAAGTAAGGCCGGGGTCTGTCCCGGAGGCATATAACCTAAAGCCCCACTCAAAGCCTCTGTTGGTCCAATCCTGTCTTTTGCCTTCTGGTGTGAAGCTGATATTGAGTGGATTACACCACCCTTTTCTAGAAGAATCATGTCCGCATTCCGAATTTAGCGGTTTTGGATCAGAGACAGTATAAGACTTTTTGGGGGTGTTTAAGTATGGTCTTGTTAATTGAAGCTTGTAAGGAGCTTAACTCTGTAGATAATTGAGCAAACTCTTTTTGAAGCTTAAGCACTTCCTGTAATTCAGTTATCTGTTTAGTGAGATGTTCTTTGGCACCAGTAAGGGTAGAGGGGTGAACCCCTGGAGGTAGCAGAGTGGGTAATAGAGTGGGTGCACAAAGCTGGGAGGGGTAAGGGGGCAGTCTGAAAGGGGGGGCCGATGCAGTGGGAGGCCAGTCGGAATTATGGTATTTAGCAGCCTCCTCCTCAAGAGAGGTAGCGTCACCCGGATCAAGAGGCTTGGGATTGCAAATTCTTGGAAAAACCAGGTTAATGAGGGGTGTACATTGAGAAGCAGTCTCGGGGGGAGTGGGCTTGCGCAAGGGCAGGTACAACCTTTCTACTGCTTGGGGAGCACCAGAGTTATTGGAGTTAGAACCCATATCGATAATGACCGATGGGCAAGGGGATTTTTCAGGAGGAGAGGAAAGTGAAACTAAAGAAACGCCCTGTAAGAGAGGGCGGAGGCAGTATTCAGTGACAGAAAGGAGTTGTTGTTTATCTGGATCTGAATGCGCTTCCTCCACTATGTCTCTTATGAGTCCCCAGTAGGAGAAAATCGTGGAGGGAACAGAATTAGGTCCCACCTCTAGAATATGGCTATATAGGTCTTTACTGACCTTTTGCCATTTTTCAGGATGAATATCAGGACCAGAAATAATGAACCAGGGACACACTTTCTCAATGAAAACAAAAAAATTAACGAGGTCCTTTTTCTTAACTCTAATTCCTCTTTCCCTGAGTGAGCTCTTTAAATCCTTAAGAAAAAGAGCCTCTTTACTAAGCTTTTGGCCCATTCTGAAAATTGGATGAGAATGAAAAATAAGGGCCCTGACTTACCATATCCCGTAGCCGAAATCGCGAGTGATGAAATGGCGGGGCACTCTTCAAAATGTCTCTTCGCATCCCGAGGAGATCTCCAGAGCGGTTAGTCGTCCAGTTGAGACCCGTGCCTCGAGCCCCACGTTGGGCACCACTTGCCCCCGATCTATGGGGCCAATGTTACGCGGGGTGGTCGAGGAGGGCTGCAACCTGAAAGAACGGGTGGGAAAGAAGAAGGAGACCAAGTGGAGGTTTTGTCAAGGTCTCGTTTAATGTTGGATTTTTTAGCTCTTTTATAATCAACCAGCAGGTAGGGCAATAAGGAGGGGAAAAGGGGGGAGGGGGTACAAGGAAGGAGGAAGTAGGGCCACCTGGCCGTAATCTTCTGGAGCATCTTCTCGGAATCTCTCTTGTGACGTCTCCCAGAGCAGCTGTTTGTTCTGGGGGGAGGGGCTGCATGAGGGCTGCTAGTTCTCTTTTTTCCTCAGGGCAGTGAGGGGCCATATGAAGGCTGTTAGTTCTTCTTTTATCCTAGGGCGGTCAGGTCATGGTCTCTGACAACCTACAAAGAATATGAATTATATTTGTGTTCATGACTTTGTGATCCACCTAGCATAGGACATCACCTGTGTCTAATGTAAGTTGAATTTACATTAAGTCTATGTCCCTATATAAAACTTTTAGAGCATCCTTAAGAGTCTGTAAACAGTTGAAAAAACTTTAATTTTTGACATGGTATTTTAGGTTTTGCATGAAAATTAGCTTTTTGTTCCGTATAAAAAGAAATTAATTTTAGGCAAAAATTTAATCTTTTTAGATCTCCTAAATCTTTTCTACATATACACACCTTCATCCACATCTTTTAAAACTGTAATCTAAGTTCCACTCAAAAACTATTTTTAACAAGCATTCTATGTCCAACATTGAAAAATTCCTTACCAATTTCTTCAATCATTTCATCTCAACCACATAATTAACCATCTTTATTATAAGACTACTAAGAGAAACCACAGCAAATTGATTAATTTCATTACCCACTAACAAAGAATCAAGCAGTCTAGCTTAACCACCTTAATCTTTTTCAATACCTATTAAGAGTAACTAAGGCAAATTTTTGTTTCTGTCCTGAGGCAGGCTGCCCTAGACCTCAGGCCAGTTGCTGCCTCCTTTTCAGTAACAGGACATTACAATCTTCTAAAATACCTGGCAAATTATGAGCCACCTCCTCAGAGAAAATTTTGTTTTCAATAATCCTCTATGTAAGTTGAAGTTGACCTAGAACATAAACTGAGTAATTATATTTATGATATCATGTAAAAAAAATGGTTTTGTTTACATAAAATTTTAGCACAGCATAGGCTTTAGGTAAATCTGACTCTTAAAGACAAAAACCAAAATAAACCTTGAAGTAAATCAAATGCCAACAAAAACTTTAGGAGATACCTATTGGACTATTTGGATTAATAAAGAAACAAAACGTTGTCTATAAACAACATCTTATTTGTTTAAAGCCTAAACAAAAGAAAATATCAGGTACAGTTCAAATTAAAATTATGTACTTATTTTTACCAAGCAATTTAAAGGTCATGTGGCTTAAAAATGTGGAGTCAGACTATTCACATTGGAAGCTTTAATTGGTGATCCTCCTGTCTCATCTCCCCAAGTATCTTGTATAATAGGCCTAAGCTTATTTTACTTTTTATAACATTTGGATGAACAAATGATTTACAGTTATATCAAGATATATTTTTCATAGAGCAATTTGACAGAAAATCACAAGTAGTGAGAACCATAAGACACGTCTTTTCCATTGTGTATCTGTATTTTTTGAGAGACAATGTGGTTACTTTTCACACCCTGTTGACATAGTTATAGGCCTCAGCTCCATAGGGGGAAGAAGACATGTTGTGGGGACACAGGCCTGTTAGAAAATCCTTTCCATCCAAGAGTTTAGGCTCTGGGATTGCCTGTAGGATTTTCAGTCTCCAGTTCACTTAGGTAGCCAGAAATCCAGTCTGGTGAAGGTGTCTAGGCCTGTGCTATAGAATGGGCAGAGCACAGAACAGTGTTAGGTCAGGACAAAACAGAGTCATGTCAGGATGGCAACAGAGACATAAGGAAGTGGGTCATTCACATTCTTTAGCCATTATCCCTTCCTTGCCTAACAATGCCTCAGGTCTAGGCTTCCTGCCTCCTATCTCTGACCTGGTCACTATTCTAGTTTCACACCCTAGCTATTTCCCTTCCTCATAGCCCTTCAGCTAAAGAACTCTATATTGCCCACTATCTGTAATCTCAAAGTTGAATGTGATCTGTTCTTGAGAGTCAGTCCTGGCAGCTCAATCTTTTCCCAATAAAAGCTTCCATCTTTGCCTCAGAGTGTTCTCCATGGTCTTGGGCACTGCTGGACTTTGCATCTGGTGCTGTACAAGCAAGAGTTGAGTTCCATCCTCCCATACCCCACAGTCAACCATGTGTCTTGTGGCATAGTGGCTTATAGTGGAAAAGGGGGAAAAACAGAAAACAAAAAAACAAAAAACTAGAAGATATTCAGGTCAAGGATCTTCGGTACCAGGCCTCCATGTGGCCATGAGGCCCTTCCTCCTCAACTCAGCAGAACCAGTTCACAAACTCTGGAGGAGTTTGGCCTCAGGGTCTGAGCAGCTCAAATCAGTGCATCTCCTGAAAAGTTTTCACCTTTACAAAAGAGCCCCACCTGTCCACCAGTTTGGCCTTAGGTATTAGTGCATTTCAATAGGGCTCTGATCCCAGCAGAGTGGAGCAGGCCAGGCCAAGAAGCCATGGCAGTTAGTCAGGATAGACAGAGAAAGAGAGAGTCAGAGAGAGAGAGCAAAATGCAAGCCATTCAGTTTTTATCTTTCTCTGTGTGAGGCTACAAGAAATGAGTAAAATTTTGGGGTAAGTTTTTTTTTTTTTTTTTATTTTTACTCTAGGAAACTGCTAAAGTATAAAGGATCTGGAGTGCCTGTGGAACCAATGGGAGCAGCAGTTGGAGTGTACCAGTGGCTCATAGAAATAAAGTGGGGAGGGGCTGGAGAGATGGCGTAGCGGTTAAGCGCTTGCCTGTGAAGCCTAAGGACCCAAGTTTGAGGCTCGGTTCCCCAGGTTCCACGTTAGCCAGATGCACAAGGGGGCGCACGTGTCTGGAGTTTGTTTGCAGAGGCTGGAAGCCCTGGCGTGCCCATTCTCTCTCTCTCCCTCTACCTGTCTTTCTCTCTGTGTCTGTCGCTCTCAAATAAATAAATAAATAAATAAATTTTTTTAAAAAAGAAATAGAGTGGGGAAACCAAATAAAAATGTGGCTATTTGTATAAAAATCATTCTCAAGGTCTCTTACAATTCTATTCTGTAATGGGGAAATTGGGGTTCTGGGGTGCTTCCTGGTACCCCAAGCACTGAGTTTATATCTGTAAACTAACCGAAGAATTGGCAATTCCAGGTTTAAGAGAGTGATTTTTAAAATACCACATTTTATTCAGATTTTATGAAGAAGTGTGGAAAGGAGAAGGCTGGAACGTAAGGAGAAACAAAGTGGTGAGAAAGGAAGTAAACCACTTGGGGCCCAAAAGCCCATGTGGACCATGTGTAGCTCAGAAGTCCATGTGACCAAATAGGGATATGGGGGGTGGGGAAGCATGGAGAGAAAAGAGAAAAGAAAGTTCAAGGAACTCCTACTATGTGGGGAGCTGGAGGGGATAAAGAGCATGTGGGAGAGAGAGAGAGAGAGAAAGAGAGAGAGAGAGGGCTAGGGGGTGCTCCCAGCTGGGCGTGGGCTAGAGCTTAGGCCAAGCACCTCCCAGCTGGGCCTGGGCCAAGACAAACTTACCAACAGTTGGAAGTTCCCAAATGATCAGAGAACCAGAGACAATCTTTTCCTAAGTAATATTATTGGTAGTAGATAATTGCATCTATGTCCAGATTATAGAGAGAAACTTTTACATGTGGTCTCAAAAAGGTTTCTCAGCCTTATAAAGTTGATTGAACACATTCAATATTGCTTCTTTCAGACGGTGCCCCTACAAGCAGCTTATTAGGAAGCAATTGGTAAGAGCTCTACTTGAGACTGGCCACCATCTTCCTTCTCTCTCCAGTATACTGTTAAAACTATTCTGCTTAAATATTTCATCTTATAATGGCCATAAAATTAACATCTTGCAAAGCCATTGATTAGGTTTTTAGTTTCAAGCTATTTCTACTTCCAGAAACTCTCAATGCAGTTATTCAATTGACCAGACTTTCTCAGGTGCATGGGTATGTGTTAAAATACTGCACTCTGATTTTTATCATGGAAATCACACTTCATTTTTCCTGGGTCTTCTGTCTCTGGTCACCCTGCAGATGATAATCTCCTAGGCTTTTCAATTAGGCCCTTGTTAGTTCTGCATCTGTACTTCCTTCTCTGATGATCTTACTGGTGAAATCACTTTTAACTCTTATTTCTAAGATAATATACCCAAGTTAATACTGGGGTTCCCTGGCATCTTTATTGATCTGTATCAGCCCAAACACTTCCAGTAAACCAATTAATCATTTCTAACTTCACCAGTGAAGGAGTTAGATTACTACTAGCAGACACCAAGAAGTATGTCCTCCAAGAAATCTATTAGAGACAGACCCTGCTACCTTGAAAATCCCAGGGGAGACCGACACCTGGCTGGTTATCTGAGAAGAAGGAGTTAAAGATGTCTGCTCTCTTCACAATTTCTAATACTTCTCCCATCCCCTTCTTCTTGGACAATAAGCCAAGCCCCCACACTCAATGCTAGAGGGACACTTTACATTTCCAGAAACTCTACTGTTGAGATATAGTGTTCCTCTGTGACTGAGATATTCCTACTTTGTCTTTCATTCTTTTTCTAACAACCAGTACCTAGAGGATCCTCTAAGCTTTATCAGATCTGCCATGAAGCTGACCACTCCACCAAGCATCAAAGCATCATAGGTCTCATTGGAACCATAACAGGCAATTCCCTCCCTCTCCTCTCTCTCCCTCTCACTTTCTCTCACTGTCTTTCTCCATCTTCTTTTCAAATTTTCCATATATATATATATATTAAAAAAAAGGATTGGCTGCTTATTTTTAACTGGCATTATCTTTTTGTATCCAAGTTTGAACTAGAGCTCACTTTGGAGCTCAGACTAGTCTCCAACTAGTTAATTTCCTATCCTGGGCAAGATTTGTACACAAATATTATAAACCACACAAACTGGTCAATGAAGGATGATATTAAAACAAAATATTTTAGACCACAGTGCTCCCTTGTTTGTCACAATCCAATGATTTGAAGATTCTTTATTTTCAACTAAAATCAATGCAGTCTAATTTCTTAATCTCACTATCACTGCTACATTCATACAAAAAAATATTGATTCAACTGCCTTGCACTTTGAAGGACCAAAAATATATTGGACTTTGTAGTACTTACATGTTGGTTGGAAAAAAAAAAAAAAACTGAATAGTTAGTGTGAGAGAGAGTGTGTGTGTGTTAGAAAGAAAATATAATTCCCCTATAGCCTTAGATATTTTTGATTAAGTTTCTTACTTAGTCCTCAGCAGGCAAAGTCTTTTTACAGCTCGGTCTGTGGAGAGCCAGCTTGAGCTCTGTCTGTTGGTTATGCCTCTGTTCTGTACATGTATGATATGATCCAGCTTCTTCTACCATGATGAAGCTTGTTTGGGAATCTGTAAAACTGAAATAAACTCTTTCCTCCCATAAGTTTTGTGGTGGTTTGATTCAGGTATCCCCCATAAACTTAGTCTTCTGAATGCTAGGTTCCCAGCTAATGGAGATGTGAGAATTAACACCTCCTGTGGAGTGGTGTATTGTTGGGGTGGGCTTATGGGCATTATATAGCCAGTTCCCCCTTGCCAGTGTTTGGCACACTCTCCTGTTGCCATGGTCCCTCTGATGTTGGCCCGTGGGTGATGTCCACCCTGGGCTCATGCCATCGTTTTCCCCTGCCATCATGGCCCTTCCCCCTTGATCCTGTAAGCCAAAATAAACTTTTTTTTTTTTTTTCCCCACAAGATGCTCTTGGTTGGGTGATTTCCACTAGCAATGCGAACCTGACTGCAACAATAAAGTGGTATGGAGGACTGATTTCCAAGAAGAATGTGGAAAAATTTGAAACCTTGGCCTAAGAGATGCCTTGCAGCACTGTAAGTATAGCTTGATGGACTATTTTGGCCAGAGTTGAAAAACCTGAATGCAGTAAGAACAATGGACTGTGAAGTTTGGCTTATGAGGGTGAGAAAGAACTTTTCTTGGACTGGGCTAGCAGTTTGTGTGAGGCTTGCTGTTATTCCTGTGTCCTGAGAAATTCTACGGGGTTGCTTTACATTGAAATGAATTGGTATAAGCAGAGGGATATGGGACAGAAAGAAAAACCTTTGGGTGGATTTCTGCCCATACGACTCCATTTGAGATAGTACAGCCTTTGTGATTGGGCCAGCTGACCTGAACTGGGGCAAAAAGAAGAATGTAGACTCTTTTAACGGGACCTTAGTGCTCAAGGAGAGTCCTGTTCTTCAAAGTCTGCTTTATTCTCCCCTGGATTAACAAATTAACACACAACCTGGTATTGTGGAGTATAAGAAATGCCGGAAAGAGAGATACTGTGGACAGTGTGAAGCAGGTTTGCTATATTCCTGAATGGAGACCCAGTGGAGCCACAAGGATGGACAGTGTGTTGCCGTGGAGACCTAGTGGCTATGCCAGAGCACATACATGATGGCTACCAAGTGGAGCGGCCAGCCCTGATGAAGTTTTCCAGGACTGTGAGTAGCCTAGCTGGAGAGGAAGAATTGGAACTCCAGAGACTTGTTGCTGGTTAGAATTATCTGACATGGAGACTTTTCACTAGCTAGAGTTGTTGGACTTGGTGCCACAGAGTTTGATGTTTGTCCTGTTTAAAACTTGTGTTGGTTGGTTATTTCTTTGCTATGCCCAATGCCATCTTTTGCAGCATGAATGTTTATTCTGTGCCATTATGGGTTTTTTGATGTAACCTTTTGATATTATGGCTCAGTTGAAAGACCTTGGATTATCATTGTAATTGATAAAAACTACTTTAAAGTTGGTGAACATATTGCATTTTACATCATGTATGGTTATCAGTTTATGGGGGCCAGGAGCACAATGTGGTGGTTTGATTCAGGTGTCCCCCCCCCCCATAAACTTAGGTGTTCTAAATGCTAGGTTCACAGCTGTTGGAGATTTGGGAATGAATGCATCCTGATGACAGTGTATTGTTGCAGGCAGGCTTATGGATGTTATAGCCAGGTCCCCCTTGCCACTGTTTGGCCCACTCTCCTGTTGCTATTGTCTACCTGTTGTTGGCCAGGCCATGATGCCTACCCTTGGCTCATTCCATTGTTTTCCCCTGCCATTGTAGAGATTCCTCTTGAGTCCATAAGCCAAAATAAACCTCTTTTTTCCCACATGCCTCTCTTGGTTGGGTGATTACTACCAGCAATGAAAACCTGACTGCAGCAAGTCTTTTCTGGTCAAGGATTTTCCCATCAACAAAAAGGTAAATGCAATAGAAATTACCAAGAACTGGGATCACTGCTGTCATGAATCGGACCATGGTTTTTGGTCTTTTGGAAGGAAGTTTTAGGAAGAGTGTGGAAGATTTGGTGCTTTGGACCGGAGAAGCTTTGCAGTGGTATAAGCAGAGCTTTATGGGCTGCTCTGTTGAGAGTTTGAAAATGCTTTTTTTTTTTTTTTTTTTGATGTTACAGGACTCACAGTTAAGAGGCAGACTTGAATCTCACTTGATTGAGACTTTGGAGTTTTGAAGAATGTTAAACTTGAGAAAGCCTATGAAGGCCTTTAAAGTTATATTGAATGCAATTTGCATTATGAGCCTATGGGAGCCAGAGGCAGATTGTGGTGGTTTGAATATACATGTATGTCCCCATATTCTTTGGTATTTTTGATTAAGTTTTCTACTTAATATTCACAGGTGAACTCCTGCTGGAGTACGCATGTCACTGGAGGTGGATCTTAAGTCCAGCTGTAATAGGGGTGCAGAGAGCAATTTGAGCTCTGACTGTTGGTTCAACCTCTCTGCTGTGGATGTGGGAAGTGAACAAACTTCTTTTGCCATGATGAAGCTCCTGCTGGAATCTGTAAGCTATAAATAAACCCTTTCCTCCCATAGGATACTTCTGGTTGGGTGCTTGTTCCAGCAACATAAAGGCAGAGGCAATAGTGTGTATGTGTGTGTGTGTGTGTGTGTGTGTGTGTGTGTGTGTTTATATGTGCATGTGAAAGTGTGTATATGTTGCAGTCAGGTTTGCATTGCTATTAGAAATTGTCCAACCAACAGCAGCTTGTAGGAAAAAAAGATGTTTATTTTGGCTTACAGGCTGAGGGGAAAGCTCCATGATGTCAGGGAAAATTATGGCATCAGCAGAGAGTGGACATGACCCCATGGCCAACATCAGGTGGACAGCAGGAACAGAAAAGTGTGCCAAACACTGGCAAAGGGATACCGGCTATAATACCCATAAGCCAACCCTCAACAATGCACTGCCTCCTGGAGGTGTCAATTTCCAAATCTCCATCAGCTGGGAACCTAGCATTCAGAACACCTAATTTTTGAGGGACACCTGAATCCAGCCACCATAGCACACATATGGAGTTTGACATGTAACAGATACTTACTTGAATGAGTTAATGGGGGTGTTCTGCAGTCTGCCTAGTGGAAGATGGTGGTGCTAAAATCTTTCATCAACCATTTGTCATATCCTTCAAATGTACCATGGTTGCAGTCAGGATCACATTATTGGCAGAAATCACCCAACCAAGAGTAGCTTTTGAGGAAAAAAGGGTTTATTTTGGCTTACAGACTTGAGTGGAAGGTCCATGATGGCAGGGGAAAATGCAGCATGAGAAGAGGGTGGACATCACCCCTGGGTAACATCAGATGGACAATAGGAACAGGTGATTGTGCCAAATGCTGGCAAAGAGAAACTGGCTATAATATCCATAAACCTTTCCTCAACAATACACCACCTCCAGGAAGTTTTAATTTCCAATTGCAAATAGCTGGGGAGACCAGCATTCAGAAAACTCAAGTTTATGGGGATACCTGAATCAAACCACCACAACTATCCTTCCATATCTTTAACATTTTAAGATTTTTACTGCCCCATTCTCTCTGCATTCAATTTTCTTCTTACTTGGAAATTAGGCCCTCAGACAGTAGCATGTTTGGGTACATACTCTTATTTGTATTTCAACCTTATGTTATTTCCTTTTTTTAATATTTTATTTTTTTATTTAATTTATTTGAGAGAAAGATACAGAAACAGGCAGGGAGAGCGAGAGCAAGAATGGGCATGCCAGGGCCTCTAGCCTCTGCAAATAAATTCCAGATGTGTGTGCCCCCTTGTGCATCTGGCTTACATGGGTCCTGGGGAGTCTAAGCTAGATCCTTCGGCTTTGCAGGCAAGCACCTTAACCACTAAGCCATCTCTCCAGCCCAACCTTTTTGGTTTCTTCAAGCAGCCCTTTACATGGATACTCTCATTCTAGTCCATCCACTCATTTATTATTAAGTACTCCATAGCTCCCTTTACTGCTGTGCAAGATGTTTTATTTTGGGAAAGCAGAGGAAAGAATGCTATTTACCTCTCTTTTTGTCCAGCAACTTTCACAAGGGAAATATTTTGAATATTCCTGCCCTCTGCCATGTGTGCAAAGCATAGAACAATCAAGAATAGTAGATATAGGTCCTTCTGTTGCTATTTGTATGTATGCACATTTGCATTGTATACATGCACACATATAGATTCTAATTTTTATTTATTTTTTTCTTTTTTTTGTTTTCTAATTTTTATTTTTGCATTGTATATGCATGCATGTGTGCATGTGTGTGCATTTGTGTGCAGTTGTATGTGAAAGATGACTTGCTATTCCTAGAATTTGCTGATAGCGCTATTCAGCAATGGAGACCCAGTGTCGCAGCATTCCCAGTGCTGAGATTACAGGAATGCCCCACCAGATCCAATATCTTATGAGTATACTGAAGATCCAAATTCAGGTCCTCCTGCTTGCATGAAAAGCAGTAGATACATAGAGAAACCTCCCCAGTCCTTTTTATTAAGTGACAGGTTAGAAATTGAACTCTAGAGCCGGGCGTGGTGGGGCACGCCTTTAATCCCAGCACTTGGGAGGCAGAGGTAGGAGGATCACCATGAGTTCAAGGCCACCCTGAGACTACATAGTGCATTCCAGGTCAGCCTGGGCTAGAGTGAGACCCTACCTCAAAAAAAAAAAAAAAAAAAAAAAAGAAGAAGAAAAGGAAAAGAAATTGAACTCTCATCATTGTTCTACATGATTTCCTGACTACATTACTTAGTAATTAATAATTGCAAGCTTTCCAGTATCCTATGAACTATAATTGATTGCCTATTTATATTTTCATAATTTGCTAGTAATCTGACCATTAGAAAATATCAAATATCAATTACAATGTATATTTGGACCTATTCATTGACATTTTCTGACAAATTTAATATTGAACTTGTAGAAGTTAGCATCAACATGGAAAAACATCAGTATTAAAAGATGTGAGGACAGGAATATAAATTCAGATATATATATATATATATATATATATATATATATATATATATATATATATTCAGCAAATAAATATTTTTTATCATGTTACCCCCAAAATGAAATAAATTGTCAATCACCTGTCATGTTTACTAAGCTAATCTATGAGGCTGATATGATCAGTTAAGCTATCTAGTAGATGAATTCTCAACAAACATTATCATTATTATTATTGTACTCCCCTGTCCACATTAGAAATTCCCAGGAAAACTTTATGTCAATCTTTGAACCTCACCTCTAGAGTCTGTGGTATATTTGCTTTTGATGTGGGAAACACTAATGGTATAGGTTTCTTCAGCCACAGTCTAGTTCAAAAAATCTCCAGTGATTTGAATGTACAATGGAGATTGAAAAATACAGCTCAAAAGATAAAGTTGTCCACCCAAAATGAAACTGTATGGTACGAGAAATTGGAGCTTAATGGACAGTTTACACAAAACATTGCTCTGAAAAGTGCCCTGAGTAGTACAAGCAACTGTTTCTGAATTACTACAATAGAATCAGAATGACATACAGAATGTATGGGGCACATCATAGAAAAGCATATGAGTGTTGCTATCAGAAAACACATTTCTATACTCTAATAGGATGAGAGAGATTCTGAGTTGCTTCTCTGCTATAAAGTAATGTGTTATTCTCTTCTTACCTTTTCCTCATGGCCCTGAGTTATGGCAAAGAAAAATAAAATGGAGCCCTGGAGGAGCCCTGTAGGAAATACATATGAGAAAATTGTACAATTTATAAGAGCATGCTGAGCGGGTAAAAGCAACAGAGACATTCCTGAGCTTATTTTTGTTATGCTTGTAGCAATTCTGATCCCAATCCATAATTATTTAGTACAACACAGTGTTACTAAGTAACTACTACAATAAAATAAATGTAATGTGTTGAGGACCAGTTACTTAATGCAGCCCTAGAGTTGATGTTTCATGGACATCAGTACATCTTACCTTGAAATAATCCTTCCATGTTGGGATTCTCAAATATACCTTTCAAATGAAAAAAAAATTGGTTGAGTAAAATAAGGTATTTATGATCTCATTGATTAATATAAAAGCGTGGAGTGGGATTTTGGCTATAAATGTGTGCCCTCTTTTTCTTGGTGTGTGTGGGGGGGTATGCACTTGTACTCATGCCACACCACATGAGCTGGCCTGTGGTGGGGTGCACTCACCTGTGGTGGCCAAAGAACCTAGTATCCTACTCCATTGCTATTCTTCCCATTCTCAGTTATGCCAGTCTCTTACTGATCCGGGATCTTGCTGGTCTTTTGGCAAGAGCAGTCTCTGCTCCCCTGCCTAACATGTATTACAGGCATGTGTGGCCATGCCCAGCTGTTTATGTGGTCCTGGTAATCTAACTCAAGCAGTCTCTCAGATCTCCTCAGGCTCTCATTTTTGCACAGGAAGTTCCCTTAACTGCCAAGCCATCTTTTCAGTTCCATGTGTGCCCTTTGGCAATAGCTCCCCAAAGCACACTTAGGATAGGCCAAGTGCTATCCAATGCAGGGGAACAAGACTTACAGTGGGAAAACATAAAAAAGGGCTTCTAAATAACATTTCTGCAGTAAGAAATACTTCTGAGGATTCCGAGTCATCTTTGTTCTCTTCTACTGCTTTCCAGACAAATCATGAGATTAGCTCAAGACATACTGTGGTGGTTTGATTCAGGTGTCTCCCCATAAATTTAGGTCTTCTGAATGGTAGGTTCCCAACTAATGGATATTTGGGAATTAACACCTCCTGTGGACACAGTGTATTTGGGGGTGGGGGGCTTATAATGTTATATCCAGTTTCCCCTTACCAGTGTTTGGCACACTATCCTGTTGCTATTGTATACCTTATGTTGGCCAGGTGGTGATGTCCACCCTCTGCTCATGTCATTGTTTTCTCTGCCCTCAGGGAGCTTCCCCCTCAACCCTATAAGCCAAAATAAACCTCTGTTTTTCCACAAGCTGCTCTTCTTGGTTGGGTGATTTCTACCAGCAATGCAAACCTGACTGCAACACATACCTTTCCTGAGAAGTAAAATGTAAGAAGCAACAAGGTGCCTTAGAAAATGAATCGTATGTTTTAAACCATAATCAGAGATACATGAATCACACAGAAGAGCCAAGTAGTAGAAATAGGCCTAAGTTCACATGAAAAGTCAGAAAAGGTCAATTTTGGCAACATGATGGCAACATCATGCTCAGCTAGAACCCAGATCAGCACACAACAGAACTTGAGCTAAAACATGAGGAAATGTATCTATTCAGGCTTTGGGATTCCAAGCTCCAAGTTGAAGAAAACTAAAACTTCACCTTCTCATGCAGTAATAATGAAACACTTAAAATGAAAATGTGAAAACTCTATAGCACTAGTCTATCCTTTTTGTTGCATGCTTTTCCTAAACCCACCTGAAGAGAAGTTCCAGCAATTCATTTTGTCTTAATCATAATGACCGTCTAAGCAAAACCTACTTATATTCTGTGAATAATAAAGAGAAGGTAGGAGAACATATGAAAAGGCTTCGAGAGAGCCCCCCCCCTCCCCTGACACACATACTATTTGTCTAATTAGATTCTGTGATATGTATATGTTCAGTCAAGAATAAAAACAATATTATAAATGTTATACTTTGCAGGCTTGGCAGATGCTCATCTTGGGATGGAGTTTCATACAAAGATAGAAAATGAGCTGTAACAAGTTATTTGCAATAGTGTATGTTTTTGGAATCCATGATGAAAACCCACTGTAGCATATATATTATTACTCAGATTTATTCTGTACATTTTTCTTTCCATTATTTCCACCATATCATTAGCAATTTCTACTGTTTCTATGTTATTACTGCTTACTTGGTATAAAACAGAATTCAGTGTTTTATAGCAGCTATATGAAGTCCCATTGAGAATTAAATTGCTTTCTTTTCTTCTTCATCATTGTGAATTTGGTCCTGATGAAAGATGGAGGATTGGCTGTGGGGGAGTTGAAAATCTTATGATATCTATGAGATGCACATGATATGGAAAGAAACAGTCGTGACTTCCTTCTTCCTATTCTCAACAGCCTTATGCCAGCTTTCACATCTTGGAGTAAGAGCTCTGTGAGAGAAAGTGTTATTTGTAAAAGATAGCATTTCAAGATAACATTTCTTTAAACAAGAAAAAAAAAGAGTTGAGATTTACAAAGCAGCTAGATGGGGCAAAAGCATAATAAACTTGGGGAAAGATTCACAAAGATGTCTTCTGGGTTCCTGCTTAGCTTGAGAAAGAAGTAAGTTTCCTTCTTACTTTTTTTCCTTCCCCTTTTGTCTGAGTGTCTGTTTCTCACTCTGTAATTCTCTGCCCATTTTTGTTGTGTCTGAAAGGTCTCAGTTCCTGTAACAAACTCCCTCATCAACTCTAGCCAAGTCCCATGTTTTCCTATAAAAATGCAGCCTGAAGCTCCAGATCAGAGCAGAACAAATGTCTCTACATGTTGCTGCATCCTCATCTCTCCTCCCCATCTGCCTGCTCTTGCCTTAGTGATTTAGCTTCCTCGTTGCCTTGCACCTGGGCTCTGCCTTGCAGCTTAGCAGGATTCCAGATTTGTTCCTTGACAGATCTTTGAGCTGGATTCTTGGAGCCAGGCCTCCAGATCCATACCACTTTACACCACACTCATATTCACAGGCTCAGGAAATTAGAACAAGATAGATAGAGTACAGGCAAAATTTGCCATGGGGTTTTGTCTACCCTACGTAAAATATCTTATGTCATTTTATCCCTATTGATTTTCAAGAGTCTCTAAACTGCCCAAGGTTTCAATATGAGGGAGTTTACCAAAGGCAACAAACCTTTTCCACCTTTTCCCAGACATCAGCATCTTCCCTGCTCAGCTTCAAACTGCAGAATTAACCTTCCTTTTTCCTGATGAGTTTGCTAGACAGCGCCACATGGCTTGCCCTGCTAAGCACAGGCTTTTTGCCATGATGCTGTATTTAATGCAGTTGTCAGGAAGATGATGAGTGTGCTGACATCATGATGATGCTTTCCTTAATTAAATTTTTTCAAGTCAGCAGAACAAAAGTGTTGTTCCTTCTATAATCCCTGTTTTAGTTTATGGTACTGCCATTTTCCAGGCTCCCAGGCCTGAAGACCATGGACACCTCTTCAATCCCTTCCTTGCTGCCATTGGGTACTTCCCTTCAAACCCATTGTCAGCTGTCCCCTATTTTCTCTTCCAACTGTGATTACCCAACTTGTTTGAATAGGATATGAAGAGCCTCTCCGCTGCCATTCTGATTTTTCTCCTTTGAGTGCCCCATTTTATACACTGTTAGCTTAAGAGTTTGGGAACTTTTAAGTTTTTGCTCTTTATATTTACTATGTGAGCAATCCTAGAAAGATAGTTAATTCCTTACTTTTAAGGATTACATTTATTAAATTATGACAGATATTAGTATTATCATTATAGTGATGTTTTGATGCCATGGTGGGACAAAAATTCTTTGCATAACTAAATTTACTCAGGTTCTTGCACCTTTCATAGTACCCTCTATGACTCTCTGTGAAAAGTGAAGTTGTAACAAGAATCTTCCAACCTTGCCATCTGATTGAGCTCCATGTGAAATAGGGCTTGTGGGTTGAATATGTAACATCCTCCATCAGCTCCAGTGCTTTTGTCTGATTCCCAACTGGTAGCACTGCTTTAGAAGGTTATGGAACCTTTAGGAGGTGGGTATAACAAAAGGAAATTGGAATCTAGGGTTGTTCTTTGAGTTTTACAGCTTGGTCCTGCTTCCTGCTTCATCAGTACTTTTTGACCTGCCCTGATATGAGGGGCTGGGAGTCTCAATCACATGCTCCAACCCCTATGGATGAAGCTGTCACCAAGCTTTCCCTCATAGGTTGTACTATATCCTCTCAAACTATGAGCCAAAATTAAAATAAAAAAATTTCAAGGTTATAGAAGACTAACTAGCTATTGTTCATAAAGAGATAGAAGCTCACACTTTTGCAAAGACAATAAGAAAGAAGGCTTTAAGTGCCAAACTGTACCCACCAAACACCTTAGGGTATAGCAAGGAAATTTCATTAAAAATAATATCTTTCATTTTAAAACAGAGGGCCTGTACAAAGACATGGCCCAGGGCACATTATTCTTACAAAGCTACTTATGAATATTTTTCCCAGGCTCAAGCATAAAGACACACACAAGCTACTATAGCTGTGACAGGAGAAGGGCGGGATACATTTCTAACTAGCAGTGGAACTTAGTACTGGGTGTCTAGGCATGTATATCATAGGAGTTAGAAAGTCATAGGATCTGCATTAAGGTTCCAGAATATTTCTGAGGCCAGGTAACAAGTAGCAAAGTTGGATCCCACGAGGAGATGTGGGTGGGCTTTTCAGAAAGCTGTGAGGATGAAACCTAAGTTAGAACGAAGATATAAGATTCTAACCACCTAGGACATCAACTAAGGGATATTGTGGTAGTTTGAATAGATGGCCCCAAATATATTCAGTGTTTTATTAGTTTGTAGTTTGGATCTGCAGCCATTTGGCTGGAGAAGGTGTCACAGGGAAGATCTTAAGGTGAAGTGGTGGGTTCGAAATTCCAATGTAAAAATATGCAAAGTGTCTAGCTGTGCCTGGATTTCCTCAAACGTACTGTGGCTTTTGAGCTTGGGGCTTATGTCTGTCTGTTTGGGCCTGTGAAAGCAGAGCCAGTTCTTCTGTCATTGTGGAACTTCCCCTGAATCTGTAAGCTTTAATAAATATCCCTTCCTCCATAACTGTGCCTTGTCTGGAAGTTCATCTCAGTGAACCTGAAACTGTCTACTACAGAAATTGGTACCAGAATGTTAAGTGAAATGAGAGATGAGTCTGACCATGTGTGTAAGAAAAGTGTAAGAGAAAAACAATAGAGAACACTGGTCTTGATCTCTACAGTTTATTTAGAGGTATAGCAAGGGGCAGCCACCTTCCCATGTGATAAAGGCTGAAGCACTGAGTAAGGCTAGGGTTCAAACTTATAAGCATGATCCTAAGGCAAACAGACTGAATCAGTTGCAGGTTCAAGTGAAGCAGATAAGACATCAAAGTTATTTGCTCAAATAGGCTTTTTAGCAGAATTGACTAGGGAGGACTGGATGTCTCCATTCTTTATGGCCTTCTAATCTTAAAGTTAGTTGTTAACTCTTTAGTTCCTTCTAGTTTTCAAAAAAGGCTATTAACCCTTCAATTTGGATTTTGATCTTTTGGAACTTTTGTTTTGGATTAATGGGCATAGACTTGGTACTTGCAGCTGAAGATGCCTTCTGGAGTGACAAGCCAAATATTATGGACTATTCTGATGAGAGTTTGAGAATACTCAGTGCAGTGAGAATTGTATTTGGAGGCTCAGATTATGAACTTGGAGGCTTGGGAAGGAAAGATGCAGAGGATTTTGTTGGAACTGGGCTATGGGCATAAGGGCTAGCTGTATTCTGTTGCTCAGGCACAGAGAGTTTGATCAAGATTAATTTTGTTATGTACTGATATACTTGGCTAAAAATATTTGACTGAGAGATTTAAGATTTGAAGTTGGAAAACATCAATAAGTTAAAATTCCAGCCCTGAGACCGGTTTTAGTTTACTGAAGCTGCCATGGTCAACACATTAGCAATCTTAAAGAATCATGTTTCTTAAGTTGAACAGAAAAGTTCCTTAAAGAGATCATTACTTTGACCACTTAAAGTAGCTAGGGTGTGACTCCAGAACAGTGACCATATGACCTATGTGATAAGGGGGGCAGGAAACCATGACCTGGGGCATTGTTAGGCAAGGAGGGGTTAATGACCAGGTGGTTTCTTCAGGAATGTGTGTACTACAATTCCCTATGCCTCTCTCACCATTCTGCTAACCCTGGTGAATTCATCTTGACCTAAAATTTGAGCCCTTTTTTATTGTGGTGGGGGAATGGTTGAATGATTTTATTTTATCAAAGAAGCAAATGTATAGACTTCTGACAATTTAGTTAACCCTAGATATTTCCTCTTGACAAATAGAAAAAGAAAACATTAAGTCAGATATGATTGATTTAGAAATGGACTTATTTCAACCAAAGGAGTATGTCTACCAAGTATGTTTTCTTAAATATATTTTTATTAGTTTTGCACTCAGTGAACACAGTCAAGTTGGTACCAATGTTAGTCTCCTCCCTGTCCTACTCCCTCCACAGAGACCCTCCTTGTTGGGGTATATGGGTCATGCATTGTGGGGTTAGCTATCAGTTATGGGTAGGAGGAAATGTCTCTGTGTATCATGACCCATTGTGGAGCCTTTTGTTAATAAGGGACTGATCTCTCTTCTTCTTCTTCTTTTTTTTTTTTTTTTTTTTTGGTTTTTCAAGGTAGTGTCTCACTATAGTTCAGGCTGACCTGCTACTTACTATGTAGTCTCAGGGTGACTTCAATTTCATGGTGATACTCCTATCTCTGCCTCCCAAGTGCTGGGGCTAAAGGTGTGTGCCACCACCACTCCCAGCTATGATCTCTCTTCTGTATTGTCTTCATGCTGACCTTAGGGTGTGATAAGTTCTTATGGGAGAGGCTGGATAATGAGGTTGATAGGTCTCCTTCAGGGAAGGCAATAAGGAGGTGATTCCAAGGTGGCTAGAGGCTGGGAGGAGATAAAGGAGGATCAGGGGAGAAAAATTGGCTGAAATTTTGCTAGGTGAATTGGTCCACTTGATTTTGGATGCATCTCAGATGGCAGGAGGTCAGGAGAAGTAGTAAGAATAGCACAGTTATAGGCTGTAGGAGTTGCAAGAGCCAGGGCCAGACCACCCCAAAGGTGTTCCATGATCCAGAAGGAGTTTGTGTTCATAAAATTGAACTCTTAGATTCCGAAGAAGTTGTTTTGTATGAAAATTTGAGCTCGCTTCCCTTAGCAGCAGATATATCCCTACCTCCACACCCTGAAGTATTACATTCTCCACCCTTGCCTGAGGGAATTAATCCTTCTTTGTTTGAGGAATCATCAGGAGGTGCTGATGTTTCTCGGTTCCCACACATCTTCATGGCTAGGTCTATAACCCGAGATAAGACTAGGCAGGACCCTTAAGGTGAGATAGAAAATTTGACACAAGAGGTGTTGAGGTACACCTTTAAAGAACTTCAGGAGTTTTCTAATTTGTACAGGCAGAAACATTGGGGAATAAGTGTAGAAATGGATTTTAAGTGTGTGGGATGATTGAGAAAGAAACATAAGTTTAGATCAGGCTGAATTTACTGGCATGGGCCCATTGAGCAGAGATTTTATTTTGTTTTATTTTTTAAATTTATTTTAGTTTTTTTATTAAACATTTCCATGATTGTAAAAATTATCCCATGGCAATGCCCTCCCTCCTTCACTTTCCCTTTTGCAACTCCATTCTCCATCATATCCCCTTCTCCTCTCAATCAGTCTCTCTTTTATTTTGATGTTATGATCTTTTTCTCCTATTATGATGGTCTTATGTAGGTAGTGTCAGGCATTATAAGGTCATGGATATCCAGGCCATTTTGTGTCTGGAGGAGAGGGGAAGCACATTGTAGGGAGTCCTACCCTTCTTTGGGCTCTTAGGTATTTTGCACCAACTCTTCTGCAATAGACCCTGAGCCTTGGAAGGAGTGATGGAGATATTTCAGTGTTGAGCACTTCTGTCACTTGTTTCCAGCACCATGATGCATTCTGAGTCATCCTGAGGTCACTGCCATCTGAAAAGAGAAGGTTCTCTACCAAAAGTGAGAGTAACATTAATATATGGGTATGAACATTAAGAGAAGTGCTTACTGGGCAGTTTGATAAGCATAGTATATACATTTAGCCAGGCAGCAGCAGATGTTATACCCCTAGGGCTCATGACTACCCCTCTTTGAAGTTTTCAGTAACAGGGATGTATTCCCTCCCATGGAGGGGGTCTGCTGACCAATTAGAGAGGAGTTGATTTGCACCATGACAGATATGCCACTATTACACTTGCTGTCTCATTTGGCTTGGCTACCAAAATTTAAGACTTGCAGTGTCTACTGTTGAGAATCTTCACTGGTAATTTCTCTCTCCCATTGAACTGCATGCAGAATGGCTTCTGTCCACTGTTATTCATGGAGGAGGTTATCAGCTCAGTTCCAGCAGGATTTCTCAATGGCCTTACAGCACAAGTATCTGAAGTCTTCAGTAATAAGGACTTATCATATATTCCCTTTGGGAAACCAGGCCCTCGGCAATGGCCTATAATGTTTTGGTGGCATCAGGAACCTCCCTGGCCAACAACTCATTGGAAGGTTTCCCATCCCTGGCACTGAAAAATTTCTAGCAACAATCTATGGCTTCTGAGTGTCCCATTGTCCAAAAAAGTAGGTTTCCATATAATTTATTTATATCCTCTTAGATTTTTGATTAGCCCTCTCTCCACCTTTCCTTTACTCAGTCTCTTCCCTTGACCTCACTTGGGCCTTTTCACCCCCATTCATCTGTTCTTCTACTTACATATATGCAATACTATCCTATTAAGTACCCCCTCACTTCCTTTCTCTAGATTAAACACTGTTGATCATGCAGTTGGAAGAGGAGCCAAGAGTTTATTTGATTGGTTGGCTAAAATATTGTTCCAAAGATGGCCTAATGTGATTGAGCTTGAGCTGCTTAATATCCCTTGGCTTAATGTTGATGAAGGGATTAAAAGGCTCAGAGAACTTGGAATGCTGGAGTGGATTTGCCATGTAAACTCATCTTTGCCCCCCACAATGGGAGCATCCAGAAGATGTGCTTTTCATTAAGTCTACAAGGAACAGATTTGTGAGGGGAAACCAGTATACATAAAGTGCCCATTCATTGGTCTTTTATGTAAATAAGACATCACAGTGGGAGATACAGTTTTGGCATTAGATGACTTAGATGCAATGGATCTAACTGGATTTCTGGGTAACAAGGGATAAATTCCAACACTGAATTGGCAAAGGTGGTGTGTGCATGTATAATGGACAGCATAGGCAAAATAATGCACATAAAGGTATGACTTGTATAGACCTTTGCCACTGGTTGATTAATCATGGTGTTCCCACAAGTCAAAGAGATAAGAAACTTACTGAATTCTTGCTTGATCTGTTTTAGCAGAAAAGTTGCAGAGCAAAGGAACATAAGGCCACTTTGAATTATAGCAACAGGTAATCAATGTCTCTTAATCAGATTCCAGACTTAAGCCAGTTGAGAGATCCTGAGCCCCTTGATTGAAGGATTGGCTAGATCCACTCAAGGAAGGACACTCCTACAAGTCCCCCAAAATTTTCTTATTAAGCTTACTTCTATCTTTCCTCAGAGGAACTTGCAGACTTTTGGTAGGGTAACTGTACACTGGGAAAAAGGAAATAATCAGACCTTTCAGGGCATACTGGCTCTGAATTCCAGGAGAACCCAAATAGCATTTTGGCCCAGTATGTTTAAATGTTGAATTTATCATTCAAGGAAAATGTCTACACCTGTGCTATGACACAATTAACATTTATTAGTTTTACATAACACACAAATTCATAGTAAAAAACATTTCAAACTAAGTTATTGATGTGTATACACTTCATTCCTAAACACTAACATTTATATGTTGAATATATGCTTAATTAGAGTTCAATGACTTAATTTGAGATTTTATGTATGTTTGTATAAAGTGAGATGTACATATCCTATGTATTTTTACATAAGCATATACAAATTAATTTCATCAATTCTTCAAATTCATATAAACAAAATGATATACTATGTACTTGTTTAGATAAACTTCACTATTAGTATTATGTTTTTGACATTTATTTACAAATGTGTGCCTATGCTTTCTTCCTTTCATTACTCAATAACAGCACTTGGCATTAATATATAACAGTTATATCTCTATGGCACTGTTTATGAGCACAGGGGTAGTTTTCAGTGTATGATAATACTGCTAATATTCTTGAAAGAGCCTTTTAGTGAATACATTTACTTATTTCTTATGTAAACACCAGTTTATAACACTGTTACCTTATAGACTAAATGCAAATTTAATATTTTTTAAAGACTGCCAGAATTTTAAATTTGTTTCAAACTCCTCTAAATAATAGTGTACGCTTGCATTTGGCAACATTTTGTTTTGTCAATTTTTTTGGCATTTAATTTTATTAAGTATATCAATTATCTTAATGACAAATGAAGCTAAACTCATTTCAGGAGTGTAATGCAAATATATACAATCTTCAGTTATGAATACTTTTCAAATCTTTTTCTCATTAAAATTGGGGTGTACATTTCCTTAACTGAATTATTGAAGCCTTCTCTTCTGTATTTTTTTTATTCTTATACTGTTTCAGACATATTTTTACAAACACTTACTTAAACTCCTATATGTTTATATATGTTCTCAATAGCACATATATGGATTAACACATTTTTGGTGTGTGTGTGTGTGTGTGTGTGTGTGTGTGTGTGTGTGAATAATGTGTGAGTGCATGTTCATGAATGAGAAAGACAAGTTATGCATTTGTCACAATGAGTCAATGTCAGAGGACAACTCTTGTGTATCAGTTCTCATCAACCTCATTTGGAGAAGTGTCATTGTTTAGTGCTCCATGTGTCAGGTAAGATGTTCTGTGAGCTTCTGGAAAATTACTGCATCTCTGCCTTTTTGCTTTCATTATGGGATTACAAAAATACAACACAGGCACATCCAGTTGTCAACCTAACTGAGCCTCACCTCCTGGGAAAGGAAATGGAAGGTCTTTAGGGTTCTTTGGGGTCTTTAGGGGTTTGAAGATCCTAGTAGACCTCCAGTGGGAGGGTGCACAGGAGCAAAGTATGGAATCCATTGATTCCCATGCACTCAGGTAGCCCATCTATCTCCCAATCCCCTCATGCAGTCATCCCAGCTGCAGTCCCAGCCACAGTCCCAGATGCTGTCACAGCAGCTGGTTTCTCATGCACTAACTGCAAGCTAATCAGACCCAGGTCATCAGGTTAGCATTCCCCTTCCCTCAGTTTTCCCACCACTGGGGTCCTCCACATGACTGCAGCTATCCCACCTACTGCCCCTCACTGTGCAGACCAGGTCTTCCTGCACTACCCTCAGACTAAGCAGACCTAGGTCAGGAGGCTAGTGTTGTCCCCTCCCCTGGTATTCCTGCCACTGGGAACCTCCTTGTGACAGCTGTCCCACTCACTGCCCCTCCCTGCACAGACCAGTTCCTACTCTCAGACTAAGCGGACCCAGGTAAGCAGGACAGCATTCCCTGCTCCACTGGGAACCTCTACACATGACCACCAACCCACATGCTGCCCTGCTATGCACAAACCAGGTCCTTGTGCATAACCAACAGGCTGCTCAGACCAAGGTCAGCAGGCTATTGTTCACCCCTCTCTCCTCCATCCCAGCACTGGGATGCCACCCATCCCTCCATGTGTCAGAGGACCTGGCAGTCCCATCCATCCTCTGTAACATGATTCCCAATGGACCCCACAGTCCCATCCTCACCTCTCAGCATCACAGAACCATGATTCAAACCCATCCTCCCCCTCTCTGCTGCCCCATGGCAACAGCAGTATGCTTTGTCCCATTTCCCCCTACCCCCTTTACTCTTGGACCACCTGACCATGTAGTCAAAGACCCCCCAAACCACCAACCAACAAACCCCTTCATCAGTTCCTTGGACCCCAACAAAACGTCATGGACTCCTTCCCTCTGAGGAGACAGGCCCTATTGCCATCAGAAGCCTAATAAAAGCAAACATAAAAGGGAATAATCACAGAAGACACTTCAAGGGTAAACTATAGTTTCCTCCTAAATTAAATAAGATTCCTACACTTTGATGGGTAGACTACAGTGCAAAAGAAATAACATGAAAAAGCAAATGCAAGTAAATACAACAAGATTTCCCAGTCCCACAATAGATGTCTCTAATCAAAGCATGGAAGTGACAATAGGATCAGAATGCTAAAATGAAGATACAAGCTATGCAATCTTGGTCAAGCAATTATCAGAAATTGCAGAATGTCAGCAAAGGTCCAATAATTGTATGAAAGTTGTCCTTGCTAGATAAGACCTAAAACCTAATAGAAAAGAACCAGGAAGGGTTCCAAAGACAGTTAACTGATCTGAAGGAGAAAGAGGGGGAAAAAAAGGACCTCAATAATCAGTTGGCTAAGCTCAAGGAAGACATAAATAAATGCAAAAAAGAATTCCAAGATACATTTAGAAAATCAGAAAATGACATGAAAAGGCAACTCAACAGAGGGATGTATATGAAAAGGCAGTAGAAAATACAAATCAAATCGAACAAATCCAAAACTCTATAGCAGCTCTCAAGAATAGAGTCAGCCATGTGGAAGATACAAACTCAGAACTGAAGAAAGAGAGAGAGAGAGAGAGAGAGAAAGAAACAGTTCATGAGTCCATACGTTTCAATAAGTTCAAAGTTTTTTTGTGAACAAAGCATGAGGAAACTGTGGGAAAATGGCCAACATCTGTCCAAGCAACTTGTGGTCTAAGCTCCTCTAGCAAACAACCTGATGTGATGCTCACCTATTTGCAATAAATGGCACACAGCCACGGTGGGTAACCATCTGCTCTTGAATTGTCTAATGGATTCTCTCAGTGGAAGGGGACCCATAGCTGGAACTGGGCAACAAGGAAGAACCATATCCAAAAAGTCAGTTCACTCTCAAATAGCCAGCTCCCGCCAGTCTTGGGCTACAAGAGGGCCTACACCTACTAAATTCTCTCTAAAACTATAGTTATCTGATTTATGTGGTGCTGATTTTTCTCTCCTTTGGAGAATTTGCTTCTCTTTTTCAGATGTATGCAGAACTGGAGGAGAAATTCATCCCATCACACCTCACCAGGGCCCAAGCTGAAACCATAGAGTAGTTGGGGGAATGAGCAAAAGTGCTGCTTTCTTGGTGAACCTGGTGTCAGCACAAGGGTGAAGGAGATAGACACATAAAAAAACTCAACTCCTACCAAACCAGATATACAGAGAAAGAAGCCCTCAAGACCTCATTCCTGAAGTAGACCTAAAGTGAACCCAACATGGCTTAGGGAAATTCACAGAAGAGGGGACAGAAAGATTGTTAGAGACACAAGTTGGGACATTATGCACAAAGACATTGCCTCTTCCCCCAAACTGATGGCTACCTCCACAATACATGACCCACAATCCCCAACAAGAAGGTCCCTTCAGAGGGGGGAGGACTGGGAAGAGGCTAAGGATGGTACCAACATGGCTGTTTACACAAGAATATGTATAAAAAGGACATAAAAACAAAACAAACAAAAAAGTCCAACACACATTTTGGTTTTTACATGGGGTCTGAGGATATAAACACAGGAACCCAATCTTGCATGGCATGTGCTTTTTCTGATGAGGCATCTCCCTGGACCTGTTTTAGCAATTTTTTTTCTCTTTATCTAGGAGTTTAGTGCTACAAACTATTCTTTTAGAATTGCTTCTTCAGTATTATAGGATTTATGTTGTGTTCTTCTGTTCCTCAATTTTCATATATTTGTGTATTTTCCAAAGTTCCTTCTGCCTCTTTCTCTATCTGTATATATATATATATATATATATATGTGTGTGTGTGTGTGTGTGTGTGTGTGTGTGTGTGTGTATATGTTTTTTTATTAAGCACATATTTTGTATGGATACATAATGTGTTGGTGCTATGTTTTCACTCCATACTGCCTACATTTCACAGGGGCCCTCCTCAGTGGGGTTGCTGGTATTCCCTATTGGATTGTGGGATATGCATTGTGCAATCAACAGTCAGTTATTGGGCTGAGGCAATGCCTCTATGCATGACAATACAATCTGTGGCTCCTACAATCTTTCCTCACCCTTTTCCACAAAATTTCCTGAGCCTTGATGTATTAGTCAGGGCTCACTAGAGGAATAGAACTGCTAGAATGAGTTATATTAAAAGAGAATTTGGCTGGGTGTGGTGGCGCACACCTTTAATCCCAGCACTTGGGAGGCAGAGGTAGGAGGATTGCTGTTAGTTCAAGGCCACCCTGAGACTATGTATTTAATTCCAGGTCATACTGGGGCCAGAGTGAGACCCTACCTTGAAAAACCAAAAAGGGGGGGGGACCAGATTAGCTCACAATAGTCTAATAGCAGTTGCAGGGCCAAGAATCAAGGAACCAGATAGCTGCTCAGCCCACATGACCAGATGTCTCAGCAGTCCCAACCTGGCATTTATGGCCTGGAGACTTCCTGAGTAGCCACTGGTTTTTGATCCATGTGGGTCTTCAGTTGGTGCTGGTCTTCAGTCCATTCTGGTCTTCAATCCATACTAGAAGGCAGCAAGCAGCTCTGGCAGCCAAGTGGAAGGAAGGTAGGGGACTTTTTTCACCCAGAGCTTACTTATATAAAGTCCTCCTCTGAGAGGGGCCACCAGCCCTAGGGGCAAGACTTCCTCCTTCAATTAATCCTTCCTGGAAGCAACCTCAGTGACCCACCCGAAGGGGGAATTCTGTGGATTACTAAACAGATCAAGATGACATCACCTTATCTATCACAAGTCCACCCCTAGTCAACTTGACACCAAACCATATCTCCTTATATCATACTTAATTTCCAAATGAAAATAGTAACAAGGTCATAATTCCACCTAACATGGTATAACTATTCCACATACAACAGGAAACACAAAATATTATCCCCAACACAAAGGAAGGTTCCTTGAGGAATGCTTAGTCTCTAATATAACAGGTCTAATATAAAGTCAACAGGTAGCTAGTGATATAACCTTAATATTGGTGTAGATATGTACAAAAACTCTGTATCAAGGTAGGACAGAAACATGGCAATTACAGTCCAATATACATATAATTGGTCACATGGCCTTAGCTGGTATTTGTAACTGCCTTCTTCTACTACCCATTCTATGTTTCCTCCACCTTCATCAAGAACTTCAGTAGGTCTTTGTTCTTTACCTAGAGGGCTGACCCATTCCTTCATTCCTGAAAGATCTGGGCCATTTATCAGACTACCTCAATAAAATTGTTGCAGTTATCTGTTGACTTTGATAACAGGGCATGGTATCACTAAGAGATACTGTTTATTACCTCCATTGTGGAACATCAGTCCAATTTCCCCTGGTAGTCTGAATTGATTACTGTAACTCCTTTCTTAGCCTGTTTACTAGAGGGCATTAGTAGCTCATACTGGCCAGGGGGAGTGTTCTTAGTGCTTTCTGGCAAAAGCACTCCCCCATAAGTCACCAAGATCTCTAGACCAGCAGAGTGTAAGGTTTCAGAAATGGAAAGCAAAAATTCAGCTAATGGGTCATTTGGAGTGATGGTAAGTGGGACCATTCCCATTTCTACCCCTTTATTCCTGGACCCATGAATCGGGGCTATAGGAGAAACACTACCATATATAGGATGCTGATTCAGAGCATATACAGCAAGCTGGAAGACACTCCCTCAGCCCTCCAAGCTATTGCATCCTAGTTGGCACTGTAGCTGTTTCTTTAAATGGCCATCCCACCATTCTATCAAGTCAGCTGCTTCATAGTCTTGGGGCACATGGTAAAACCAGTGAATTCCACCATCATGAGCCCACTCCCATACTTCTTTGGCTGTGAAGTGAGTTCCTTGGACAGAAGAAATTCTGGGTGGAATACCATGACAGAGGATATGGCATTCTGTAAGCCCAAAGATGGTAGTTGTGCCCAATGCACTATAGGCAGGAAAGGCAAAGGCATACCCAGGATAAGTGTCAATTCCAGTAAGGATAAACCCTGACCTTTCCATGATATAAGTGGTCCAATGTAGTCCACCTGCCACCAAGTTGCTGGCTGGTCACCCTGAGGAAAACTGTCTTATTGGGGATTTAGAGTTGGTCTCTGCTGTTGGCAAATTTGGCACTCAGCAGTAGCCCTAGCCAGGTCATCCTTAGTCAGTGGAAGGCCATGTTGTTGGGCCCATGCATAGCCTGCATCTCTGTCACCATGGCCACTTTGTTCATGGGCCCATTGGGAAATGACAGGGATGGCTGAGGAAAGAAGTTGACCACTATCCACTGAACCTGTCAGCTTATCAACTTGATTATTAAAGATATCCTCTGACGCAGTCACCTTTTGATGAGCATTAACATGGGATAGAAGTATCTTAATATCATTTGCCCCTTCAGAGAGTTCTATCCACATACACCTTCCCCAAATGTCCCTCTCACCTCTCTCACCTCACCTATCTTCCTTGAGATCATGTATGTGGATCTTAAGCATGGAATTTTCCTTTCTGAGCTTCTGTTGTTCCCTCACTAGTTTGTTCACAGATAGTAGAAGCAACCAACCAGCCTCATCATTTGCCTTACTTTTCTCAAACTATTCAAATGTTTTAAATACAGGGTAACTAAATTCCTTGCTGTTCACAAGATATGATTCAGGATCACCAAATACATCTCTCTCATGGAGTTCTTTAAATAGTTCACACCATGGATTATGAGTGCCCTCCTTATTTCCAGTAAAAGTGCTCTCCTTATTACCAGTAGGGCTTTTAGTAGCATTGAAGTTGGAAAGCCAACCCCAGATAGCACCAAGCCTACTAGAGAAATTCATCCTTACAATTCTGTTTCTCTAAAACCACTTCTGGCACCAAAATCCGTATTAGTCAGGGTTCTCTAGAGCAATGCAACTGCTACAATGAATTATATTAAAAAGGGAATTTGGGGCTGGAGAGATGGCTTAGCGGTTAAGCGCTTGCCTGTGAAGCCTAACGACCCTGGTTCTAGGCTCGGTTCCCCAGGTCCCACGTTAGCCAGATGCACAAGGGGGCGCACGCCTCTGGAGTTTGTTTGCAGAGGCTGGAAGCCCTGGCACGCCCATTCTCTCTCTCTCCCTTTACCTGTCTTTCTCTCTGTGTCTGTTGCTCTCAAATAAATAAATAAATAAATAATTTTAAAAAATTAAGAAAATAAAAAAAAATTAAAAAAGGGAATTTTGGGGATGAGCTTACAGTAGTCCAAGAGCAGTTGCAGGCCCAAGAATCAAGGAATCTGATAGCTGCTCAGTCCACATAACCAGATGCCTCAGCAGTCCCAATCTTGCACTGAAGGCCTGGAAGCTTCCTGAGGAGCCACTGGTTTTCGATCCATGTGGGTCTTCAGTTGGTGCTGGTATTCAATCCATGCTGGAAGGCTGCAAGCAGCTCTGGAAGCCAAGCAGGAGGAAAAAAAAAAGTGGCTCTTTTCAGGCCAAACGTCCTTATATAAAGTTCCCATCTGAGAGGCCCAACCAGCACTGGGGGAAGGGCTTATTCTGTGAGAGGGACTTCTTCCTTCATTTAATCCAAGTTGGCAACTCCTTAACTATCATGTCTGGTGAGTGTGTTTTAAGTATGCTTTAGTAATTAGCTCTTACAAGCCTCTGAACTTTTGCTGTGGTATGAGCTGAATACCCTCAGCATCTATCTCCTTCACTCTGGCACCTATTATCAGATTCACCATGGAAGCAGAACTTTTGCTCATCTCCCCAACTCCTCTGTGTTTTCCCCTGGGCATTGACTGAGATGTGAGGAGTGGTTATCTCCTCAGTTTTGCTATCTTCTGGGAAAGGAAAAGATTCTCCAAAGAGAATATAGTCAGTATAGGTTAAAATAGACATGTTTTATTCATTTAGGGAGAGTTGGATGGATGCAGCCCCTCTTTTAGCCACAGACTAGTGGGAACTTGTCATTGGAGAGCATAATCTTTATCTTCATAGGGTCCACACCTGGTTCCTAGTTCCAGATATGAGTTCATTTCCACTGATCAGATACCTTAGCCAGTCAAAAAGCCATTGATTATGCACAAAGGCTGTGTGCTCCCATTGCACTAGTGTGTGCTTTCTGTCAGGTTTTTGATGCTGAGTAGCTTAGTCCCCTGCTTGCTCAAACCACTGTTGGCCACTTTTGGCCAGTAGCTTATGTAGTGCTTTCTAATGCTATACAGGCTAGCTCTCTGGGGATGGTCTCTCTTCTGTATTCTAACCAGGTGTCACCATGTTGTGTCACCAGCATATGGTATCTTCAGCAATAGGATCTTACCTTTTGCCTTATGTGCTCTGACAGTAGCTTGCCTTGTTTTGAAGAACATATATGTCTCTCTGATCAACAGCTCATTGTGAGTAGCACACATTTTATTGTGAGTAGCACAAATTTCTCGTACTGGGAATTACAGAAAATAGCCAATTAAAAAAAAATATTTCATTTATTTGTTAGAGAGAGAGGCAGATAGAGAGAAAATAGGGCAACTAACCACTGCAAATAAATTCCAGACACATGCACCACCTTGTGCATCTGGCTTATGTGGGTACTGGGGAACTGAACCTGAGTCCATTGGCTTTTCAGGCAAGTGCCAGAGTCACTAAGTTATCTCCTCCAGTACCCAGAGCCAAAGTTTTTAAGGTTAGGTTTCATCCCACCCTCTCCAGGGCCCTTCTTATCTGATGTTCCGCCTATATTCCTGTTGAGGGTTAAATATTTTAGTCTATGTAGCAGACAGCTTCAGGTTCACTGAGGTGGACTTCCAGACCAAGCACAGCTATGGAGGAAGGGATTTATTGAAGCTCACAGATCCAGGGGAAGTTCCATCATGGTAGAAGAAATTTACCTTTCTTAAAGGACCAGTTGGGAAAAAAGAGAGAGAGAGAGAGAGAGAGAGAGAGAGAGAGAGAGAGAGAGAGAGAGAGAGAGAAAGCTAAAAGCCAAAAGCCACACAACACAGCATACTTCAGGAACTCCCACTAGGCACACTTTGCATATATTTAGATTAAAATCTCTAACTCACCACCACACCTTAAGATCTACCCAGTGACTCTGCTTCCAGTCAGGTGGCTGCAGATCCAAACTATAAGCTAAAAAAAAAACACTGAATGTATTTGGGGACAGATATTTAAACTACCACAGGCTATCTTCATGGGGTATAGTTTTATGTTTATTTTTCTTGAATTTCCATTCTTGTCTCCCCAATCACTTCTGTCTCTACTCTCTGGGTCTCAAGTTGCCTATCCAGTATGCCAAGAACTCAAGATAATCCAGGTTAGGAGCCACAGATGAGTGAGAACATGTGGCATTTGTGTTTGCTGAGTGTGATGTGTTCTAAGTCCATCCATTTTCCTACAAATTTCATTGCATCAAATTTTTCTTACTGCTGAGTAAAAGTCCATTTCATATATGTACCAAAACTTCATTGTCCATTCCCCCAAAGATGGGCACTTGGGTAGATTCCAGTTCTTAGCTGTTATGAATTGAGTAACTATGAACATGGGAGCAAATATCTCTGTAGTGAAGCATGGACCATTTAGGATAAATGCCCAGTAAGGGAATAACTAGGTGTGTCGGTAGTTCTATACACATCTCTCTCAGGAATCTCCATATTGAATTCCATAGTGATTGTACAAGTTTATATTCCCACTAACAGAGAATGAAGATTCCTTTTTCCTCACACCCTCACCAACATTCATTGCCATTTGATTTTTTTAAATCATTGCCATCCTTACTGGAGTATGGTAGAAACTCATAGTTGTAATTTACATTTCCCTGATGATTAGGAATGTTGAACATTTTCCTAACAGTGTATTATTAACCATTTGAATTTCGTCCTCTGAGAAGTACCTACTAACTTCTCTACCCAATTTTTTTGAGTTGGTTGATTGATGTTTCATTGTTTAGTTGCTTGAGTTCTTTTTAGATTCTAGATTTTAGTACTTCTCAGTGATATGGCTAGTGGAAATTTTCTTCCATTCTGTGAATAATCTATTGGCTCTGCTTATGGTACATTTGTCTGTACAAAAGGTTTTAGCTTCATGACATCCTGTTGGTTCATAGATTGTTTAATGTGCTGGGCTACTGAGGTTCTGTTCAGAGATTCCTTCCCCACTCCTCTATCATGAGAGTTTCTTCTGTTGTTTTCTTTTAATAATTGAAGAGTTTTAGGTCCCATATTGAAGTCCTTAATCCATTTGAACTTGATTTCTGTGTATAGTGAGATGAGTGGTTCTAGTTTCATTTTTCTACATGTGGTTATCCAATTTGTTCAGAACCATTTGTTGAGGATGCTGTCTTATCTCCAGTCTATGTTATTGGTATCTGTGTCAAAGCTCAAGTAGTTATAATTATTTAACCAAAGTGTTGGATCTTCAATTCTATTCCCTTGGTCTGTATGTCTGGTTTTATGTCCCAGTCCCATGTTATTTTTATTATTTTTATTACTATGGCTTTGTAGTATACTTTTATATCTGGTATGGTGATGCCTTCAGCATTGATTTTTTTGCTTAGGATATGTTTGGATATCTGAGGTCTGCTGCCATTCTGTATGAAGCTTGAGACCATTTTTTCCATCTCTGTGAAGAATGATGTTGGAATTTTTTATTAGTATTACATTAAATCTCTATATTACCTTTGGTAGAATATACATCTTCACACTATTAATAATGCCTATTCAGGAACATGGGAGGTATTCTCATCTTATCAATTCCTTCTCAATTTCTTTTTAACGTGTTTTTTATATTTTCCTTGTATAGGTCTTCCACATCCTTGGTTAGTGTTATGCCAAGTTAATTGATTTGTGTGTGTGTGTGTGTGTGTGTGTATTGAAAAGAGGACAGCCTTGCTGATTTCCTTTTCTGTATATTTTTACTTTGCATATAGAAATTCTAATGATTTTTGTGTGTTGATTTTGTAACCTGCCACATTTATGAAGGAAGCAATCTCCTTTAGAAGTTTTGAGACAGAGATATTTGGGCCACTTATGTATAAGATCATGTCATTTGTGAATTGGACTAACTTGAGTTCTTCCTTCCCAATTTGCATTCTTTTTATTTCACTTTCCTGTCTTTTGCTGGGGATAGGATATCTGGTACTATGTTGAAGAGCACTGGTTAGAGTGTATTGTTCCTGAGTGGGACAATGTGAACTCCTTGAGTCTGTCCCCATTCAATATTGTTTGGGCTTTAGGAGATATGTGTGTGTGTGTGTGTGTGTGTGTGTGTGTGTGTGTGTGTGTGTGTATATATATATATATATATATATATATATATATATATATATATATATATTGTTGATAAACTCTTCTCCAGTGCTTTTTCATGGACTGATGTTGTATTTTGTCAAAGGCTTTCTCTGCATCTGTTGAAATGATCATGGGGTTCTTGTGTTTAAGTTTATTTATGTAGTGTACTACCTTGACCAGTTTCTTTATGTTGAAACACACCTGAATCCCTGGGATGAATCCTCCTTGATCAAAGTAGGTAATGCTTTTGATGTGTTGCTGAATTCAGTTTACATGGATTTTGGTTAGAATCTATGCATCTAAGTGCACCATTGATATAGGCCTATAGTTTTTGTTTCTTGTTGTATCCCTGCCTGCTTTTGGTATTAGGGTGATGGTAGCTTCATAAAAGGAGTTGGGGAAGATTCCTTATTCCCCTATTATTTGAAACAGTTTGAGAAATATAAGTTTCAGTTCTGCAATGAAGGTTTTATAGAATTTTATTGAGAGGCTGTTGCAGTCCAGTTCGCATTGCTGGTAGAAATCACCCAACCAAGAGCAGCTTCTGGGAAAAAGAGATTTATTTTGGCTTACAGGCTGGAAGGGAAGCTCAAGGATGGCAGGGGAAAACAATGGCATGAGCAGAGGGTGGATACCACCCCCTGGCCAACATAAGGTGTACCACAGCAACAGGAGGGTGTGCCAAACACTGGCAAGGGGAAACTAGCTATAAAGCCCATAAGCCTGCCCCCAACAATACACTCCCTCCAGGAGGCATTAATTCCCAAATATCCATCAGCTGGGAACCTAGCATTCAGAACACCTAAGTTTATGGGGGACACCTGAATCAAACCACCACAGAGGCCATCCTGTCCTGGACTTTTCTTTTTGGGAATGTTTTTGATTGCTTTTTCAATCTTGATGGATATGATACGTTTGTTTAGGAGATTAATCTGCTCTGAGTTTAGTTTTGGTGGGTAGTATGTGTATAGAAATTTATCCATTTCTTCCATGTTATCCAATTTTGTGGAATAGATGGTTTGGAAGTAATTTCTGATGAGTCTTCCAATTTTATTGATGTATATTGTGAACTCTTCCACTTCATGTTTTACTTCTATTTGTTTCACTTGATAAGATTGGCCCAAGGTTTGTCAACCTTGTTTATTTTTTTCAAAGAACCTGTTCTTCATTTCATCATTTTAATTGTTTTATTATTTTCCAATTCATTAATTTCTGTTATGATCTTGATTATTTCTTTCCATCTGGAGCTCATAGGGTTGGCTTCTTCTTGTTTATCCAGTGTCTTTAGGTGAACAGTTAGGTGTAATTAATTATGGATATCTCTGTCTTTATTATGAGGGAATTTAGTGGTATAAATTTTCCTCTTAGGACTGCCTTCATTGTGTTCCATAAGTTTTGGTAAGTTGTGTTTTAATTCTCATTCAATTCTAGAAAGTTTACAATTTGTTTTTTGGTTTTTGCATAACCCATTTATTATTTTTAAATGTGTTGTTCAATCTCCAGGAACTGGTGGAATTTCTGATGTGTCTCTTCTTGTTAATTTCTAGCTTTAAAACATTGTGATCTGATATGAGTCAGGAAATAACGTCAATTTTCCTGAATTTGTGGAGACATTTTTTATGGCCTAATATATGATCTATTTTGGAGAAGGTTCCATGGGCTGCTAAGAAGAATGTATATTCTATAGGTCTAGTTGATCTATGCTATTGTTGATCTCTGTTCTTTTTTACTTTTTCTTTTTAACTGATAAATTCCATAATTACAGACAATAAACCAGGTTAATTCCCACCCCTCTCCCACTTTTCCCTTTGCAACTCCACTCTCCAACATACCCTTCTCCCCTTCAGTCAGTCTCTCTTTTATTTTGATGTCATCATCTTTTCCTCCTGTTATGGTGGTATTGTGTAGGTAGTGTCAGGCACTGCGAGGTTATGGATATTCAGACAAATTTTATCTGGAAGAGTGCATTGTAAAGAGTCCTATCCTTTCTTTGGCTCTTACATTCTTTCTGCCACCTCTTATGCAATCGATGCTGAGCCTTTCAAGGTATGATAGAGATGTTTCAGTGCTAAGCACTCCTGTCACTTCTTCTGATCACTATGGTGCCTTCTGGATCATTCCAAGGTCACCATCATCTGAAAAGAGAAGCTTCTCTAACCAAACATGAGAGTAGCATTAATATATGGCTATAAACAGCAAAGTGCTTTCCAGGCTGTTTGGTGAACATAGTATATACATTTAGCCAGACATCAGCAGATATTACACCCCTAGATTCATAACTTCCTCCATTATAGGTTTTCAGAATCAGGCATGTGTTCCCTCCCATGGAGCAGGGATCTCTGTTATTTCACTACGGATTTTCTATTTGGATGATATGTATATTGATGATAGTGCAGTATTAAGGTACAAAACTATAATGGTGTTGGTGTTTATTTCTATTACATTGTCAAGTAGGTTTCATTTTATAAACTATGGTGTATTTGTGTTTGGTGTATATAGCTTTATGATTGTGATTTTCTCATGTTGTAATTTTACTTTGATGATTAAGAAGTGGCATTCTTTGTCCTTTATGATGCTTGCTTTTTATTTCTATTTTCTTGGAATATCATTTTCCAATTTTTCACCCTAAGGAGGTGTCTGTCCTTACTGGGAAGTTGGGCTTCTTGAAAATAGGATGGTCCATTTTTCTGATCCTTAACTTGTGTCTTTTAAAAAATATTTTATTTATTAATTCAAGACCGGGAGGCAGAGAGAGAGATAAACAAAGAATGATAATGGGTACCCCAGTGCCTACAACCACTGTAAATGAACTCCAGATGCATGTGCCACCTTGTGCATCTACTTTATGTGGGTCCTGGGTAATTGAACCTGGGTACTTTGGCTTTTTAGGCAAGCACCTTAACTACTAAGTCATCTCTCCAACCCAAATTGTGTCTTTTGATAGGTGAGTTTTAACCAATGATATTTAAGGTTATAACTTTGAGGTTTGATTTAATCCCTGCTATCATATGGTACTTTATGAGGTTTTATGCTTTCTTAGGACTTGTTCTTTTATTTATTTATTTATTTTTTAGCCTGCCGTAGTTTTGGTTATTGTGGTCTTATTCTTGTAGGCTCTTGAGATTTGTTGTGGTGAATGCCCTTAAGTACTCTCTGCAGTTTTGGCTTTGTGTTCATATAACCACTGAGCTGGCTTTTACCATGGAACATTTTATGTTCACTAACTATTATGAAGAATACTTTTAGTGGGAATTGTACTTTGGGTTGGAAGCCATAGTGTTTTAGACTTTGAAGTGTCCCATTACAGGCCCTTCTGGCTTTCAGGGTTACCATTGAGAAATCTGAGGTAATTCTCATGGAATTGCCTTTGTATGTAGTGAGTTGTTTTTCTCTTGATGCTTTTAGCACTCTCTGTTATTTTTGATCATTCAAAGTTTAAAATATTAAGTGCCTTGGAGAGTTTCTTCTTTGGTTCTGTCTGCTTGATATTCTGTGATCTTCTAGTATCTGGTGGGCCTCTCTTTTGAGAGATTGGAAAATTTTTCTTCAGTAATTTCACTGAATATTTTCTCAATGCCTTTGCTATGGGATTCTTCTTTTTCAAGTATACCCATGATCTGGGCATTTGGTTGTTTTAGTGTATTGTACATTTCCCTCATATTCTCTTTTTATGATTCTTTAAACTCAGCAGTGGTTTTCGACTCCTGCTCAATTTCTTCTGTCTTTTCTTCCAGATCAGAGTTTCTGTCCTCCACATGAGTGTCTCTATTAGTGAGGGAATATAGAGAGGTTCTTATAAGCTCTATTTGGTTTTGTTTTCTGTTGTGTTTTTTACATTGTGTCCATCTATTTTTTGAGGTATGATTTCAGTTCAAGGTCTAATTTTCTTGGTTGTGCCAGGAAATCATTTCATATCTTCATTAAACTTAATCAGTTGGCTATTGAGATCCTGTATTTATTAATTCACCCTCAATTCATTTATCTTTCTTTTCAGGCCTCTCTTGTTTTCTTTTTTATTAATTTTTTTTTTCTCAATTTTTTTAAAATTTAATTTATTGGTTTTCTTTTCAGCAAATGCAGGCAGTTTGGTACCATTGTTTAGGCTCATCCATGATCTACCCCCTCCCATTGGACCCTCCTTGTTGATGTAAATGGGTCATGCATTGTGGTATTAGCTCACAGTTATTGGTACAATAAGTGTCTCTGCACATCATGACCCAATATGTGACTCTGACATTCTTTCCGCCCCCTCTTCCGCAAAATTTCCCTAAGCCATGTTGCATTCATTTTTGGTCTGCTTCAGTGCTGAGGTGTTGGGGGCCTCTGAGGCTCTGGCTCTCTGATTTGGTAGGAGTTGATTTTTCTCTGCGTTGGTCTCCTTCCCCTTTGTGCTGGTATCTGGTTCATCAGGAAAACATCACCCTTGCTTGTTTCACCAATTGTCCTTAGTTTCAGTCAGGCCCCTTTTGAGGTATGTTGGAGCAGCTCTATCCTTAGGATCTGCATCTGTATGAAAAAGAGAAGCAGATTCTCCAGCACACTTAAGAAAATGTTCATCACCCTAATCATCAGAGAAATGCAAATTAAAACAACTATGAGATTCCACCTTACCTCAATAAGGATAGCCAACATCAAAAAATCACATGCAAATAAATGCTGGCAAGGATTTGGAGTAGCAGGAACACTCATTCACTGTTGGTGGGAATGTAGGATGGTACAACCACTCTGGAAAGCAATATGGAGACTCCTGAAAAAGCTGACTATAGAGATACCAACAGACCCAGTTATACCCTTACTGGGCATCTACCCTAAAACCTTCAAACCACAGGCCAGAGAGATTTGCTCAACCATGTTTGGAGTGGCTCAATTCGTAATAGCTAAAAGCTGGAATCAACCCAGATGTCCATCATTAGAAGAATGGATAACAAAGATGTGGTATATCTACACAATGGAATTCTATACAGCAGTAAGAAAAAACAACACAAAGAAATTTGAGGAAAAATGGTTGAATCTGGAACAAATCATTCTCAGTGAACTTACCCAATCACAGAAAAAAAAAAATGACACATAGTCTCACTCATCTACAACACCTAACCTGAATCTACCCAAGATACCTTACATACCCAGCAAGCACTAGACAATAGGATGGATGAGGAGGGCGAGGAGGGCATCAAAGGGTGGAAAACAGTAATCTGGACCCAAATGGAAATGGTACCATAAAATTCTACTTCCTAAAAGACAGACCAAATGGCTGAACCTTCACTACACCCTTACAGGGAACACCTGAACCACAAGACACTGGAGACAGTAGAATCAAGACTAACCTAAATCTTCTACATTTTCCCTCCCTCCCTCTCCCCCTCTCCCCTCTATCTCCTCTCTAACTCTTGTATATTAGTTATGTTTTTCCTCAATTTCTTAGTGGGCACTGACCTGTAACACCCACTTCCAGCTTGGGGCTACCATCCACAATGAGCTTTTGATCAAAGAAACCTACAAGGTTTCCTAAAACAATGACAGACTTCTGTCAGAGTACTTGATGACCCACAAAAGGCCAGTGGTAAGACCCTATTGCTGAAGACTCCATGTGCAGCTGACACGTAAAATGGAATGGCATGGCTGGAAGCCAGGAGAGATTCAGTCCCCAGACAGTCAGCATGTCTAGTGCCAGAAGGTGCTACATGGGTGACTGGGGGAAATGACCAATATCTGTCCAAGCAACTCATGGTCTAACCTAATTAGCAACAAATAACCTGATGTGATGCCCACAGAAGTGCAACTTTTCATTCCACCAACTTGTGATAATATTGTCTCTTTTATAAGTATAAACACTTCCTTACTAAAGTTGTTGTTTTGTTGCACCAATGAGGAAACTAAATAATGCAAAAAAAAAAAAACAAAAAAAAAACAAAACAAAACAAAACAAAAAAACTTGGTATTGATAAATGGAGTTGCAACTGGAATAAATCTGACCAGTGAATTACAGGTTTGTGCAACTATTTTGTGGGAAGAATGTGGAAGAGTTTGTAAGACCAAAATGCTGAGAAAAAATAGACAACAGTAGAGGTCTGCCTCATCAGGTTTCAGTGGACAGAAAAGAACTCTGTCAGGAAATTAGCTTCAGGTAGTTCCTACTATATTCTATAAAGAATCTTCCTATGTCCTGGATGTTGAATTACACTGATATCAAAATAATGGACTTTTTCATATGCAGAGAAAATAAGACCATCCTGTGATGGGCTGTGCTATGACATGCTATGTCATGGTTTCCACTTACTGTTCGAATCCTGATCTATAATCAAAGAGTGCTATAAGTAGAGCAGAGAGATGTGAGAAATATGTTGTTTGGTGAGGAAAAAACCATGAATGAGTTCAAAGTTATAGAGAACGCAGCTTGGAAAACAGCTGTAATTATTGAAGATATCAATGCCATTAAGTGAAGAAACCCAATGCTCAATATTGGGACAAGAAAGGTACCCTGATGGTGCAAGCACACCCATTGGAGGATTCCTATTATGAAAATGTAAGTTCAATTGAAAGATATACTGTAAAATGAGAATGCAACTAAAAGAATTCCCTGCTTGAAAACAATTGACTAAGGAAGTGGTTCCCAGCATCAGCTTGGAAAGCACAAAGCTCATTTAATTGTAGCTCATGAGGGTCAGGCTCCAGCAAAATCTGGATGCAGAACTTGGCAGTGTTATCCACAGGGCACTTGTTTTATAGGTCTGAGCAATGTGAATCCCAGGGAGCCATGAAGTCTTACAGTAAGATCCCAGAAAACCGTCAAATACAGGCGGTGTGTGGCATTCATTGTTGGATTGATTCTCTACAAAGAGGTTCTGAGAAGACCTCATTTAAAATGAGGAAAAGGAAGGTATAGTTTTAATGGAAACTTAAAGTTGTTACTGAACCATGGGTCTTTTGCAGAGAAAACCTGCAGACATGTATTGGAGATATCCCAAAAGAGAGGCTCTGTGTGCTGCAGACAGCATGGCTGGAATGGTAGTCTACCCAAGTCTTTTGAAAACTAGATAATTCTATAATGAGCCCCATAGGCTGCACAAAGCTGTAGGGCTTGGGATTTTTCCTGATGGATTTTTATGCTGCTTTGGTTTGATCTTTCTTGCTGTGATATATCCCTGTTCCTCCCTTTTGGAATAGTAATGTTTACTGTGTGCCACTGCATATTTGAAATATTTAAAATTATTTATTATTATTATCTTTTTGATTTTTACTTATTTATTACAGATACAGGGAGGGAGATAGGGAGAAAGAGAAAGAGAGAGAGAGAAAGAGAGACAGGGAGAGAAAGAGAAATGCATGAGCACACCACGGCTTCTATCCACTGCAGAGGAATTCCAGATCTGGCTTACATGGGACCTGGAGAATCAAACCTGGGTCTTTAGCCTTCATAGGCAAGTGCCTTAACCACTAAGCAATCTCTCCAGCCCTTGTTTATTATTTTTATAGGAGCTTTGCGTCTTAGAAGAGACTTTGGACTTCTGAAAGTGTTGGGACTCAAAAGAAACTGTGGGGAGTTTTGAAGTTAGACTAAATGTATTTTATATTAAGAGATGGCCAGGAGCCTATGGAGCATTAGAGCTTTAATAGGATTGGCAAGTTATAACTTAAAAGTGAAAAGTTTTGATTTTTAAATTGAAAAGGGCCACCTTGTGTAGGAGATTAATTTCAGTTGTCATCTTGACGGAATCTACAATCGCCTAGGAAACAAATATCTGAATATTTGTATATGAAGTAGTATCTAGATTAGGTTAATTGATAATTAAAACTCAACTTTAACAGTAAGAAGCACCATACCATGTGCTGAGTTCATAGATGGAATAAAAAAAGGAGAAAAGTATTTGAGTTCCAGTGTTCATTACTCTCTGGTCTCTGATTATTGGTGTGAAATTATCAGCTTCCTCAAGGACCATGATTTCCCTGGCCTAATGGACTACATCCTCTAAATGTGAGCTAAGATAAAGAGCTTTTACCTGCTATTTTTCTAGTTCCATGTGAAAAGAAACAAATATAGCTATGGTGTATATAGGTAAATTTTATATAGTTTATTGAGTCTATAAGTTTATTAATTTCATGAAATCACAAATGTGTGATATTTTTGAGCCATTATCTATTCACAGACTTTTTTGCCTTGTTCTTTCTTCCATTCAGCCATTTTATTATGGTACATTTGGTGTTGGTTTCTGTCTATATTTTTCCTGGTTGGTGTTAATAGAATTATTGATCTATCTTGATATTTTTCATGGATTTTAGAAACCTTTTAGCCATTATTTCTTATCATATTATCTTTATTCTATTCTGCTTACCAGATCTAGATATATAGTTAGTTAATCTTTCCTGCATCAATCTTTATATTTAACACTTTTCTGCTTATGCTTTATTCTGGAAATGGGTAGTCCAACTTACTTTCATCTGGGTTTTAAGAAGATGTCACACACTTCCATTGCCTTATCTGATTATGTTCTAGGATTCTTAGTTGTTTAAGTGTTGTCTCCTTTGCTTTTAATTCATCCATAATATAAGATGGACACTCTTTGGGAGAACCCTGATGGGAGGAGAATTAATTTATGTGATGATCATGTAAGACATTAATATGCAGCACATAAAAGAAAAACAAAGTACATGACATTTTTAGTTATTGATTTGAGAGAAAATATAGTAGTATATATAACAGAATAAATTGGAAAATTGGCACATGTTCAACTAGTGAGCAGAAATGAAAGAATAAAAAGGGGCTTGAGAGATGGCTTAGTGGTTAAGCACTTGCCTGTGAAACCTAAGGACCCTGGTTCAAGGCTTGATTCCCCAGGACCCATGTTAGCCAGATGCACAAGGGGTGCATGTGTCTGGAGTTCGTTTGCAGTGGCTGGAGGCCCTGGCATGCCCATTCTCTCCCCTCCCCCCTGCCTCTTTCTCTCTCTGTGTTACTCTCAAATAAATAAATAAAAATAACAACAAAATAAAAAAAGAATAAAGAAAACAGGATAAAGAGAATGGGATAAAGAAAGTGAAAGACTGGGGAGGTAGAAGGTGAGAGAAGGAAAGGAAGAAGGGAATGAAGAGGGAGGGAGAGAGACCTCTAAGCCAATCCAAAACCTGGACTGAGTTCTGGTACATTACTTGATCAAGTATCCTACAACAGAGAAAATGCTGGAGGATCAGAAAAGAAAATGCAAAACTGGTGAGGGTGACTATATTTTGTTTTGTATGTGGGAAAAAGTGGATTGGAGGCAATTTAAAATTATAAGAATTCATCCTAACTCCACAAATCATGAAGTTTTATCATCACTATAGCTTTGTCTTTTCCAGAATGTTTCAAAGTCTTCTCTTCTACAGGGGAAGGGCTGAGAAGGCTAGAATTGAAGAATTACTATCTTTAGGTTGTTAAACTTCTAATAAACTCTTATATGTCAGGCACTCATGAATAGTTTACCTTGAGGGCAACTTTTGTAAAGGACAAAATGTTCTTTCATATTCCAAAATGATTACTTTAGCTCTCCTTTTGCCAGAATCACAAGGTAAATTGTCTTTGATGATTCACTCTAAGAGGTATTGAGATGAAGGTCATTCAGAAGAATCCGCTTCTCAAGCATATCCACACTGGGCCACCTACCACTCACCAGTGACTGTTTGTGTTTCCCTAGGCACTAGCTCCAGCAATGTGCTACTCTTTGATGAGCTGAGATTCTTCTTGTGTGCCTGACCTTCTAACGTTAAGAGCAGAAGTGTTGCTTGTATCATAACTATATTACATATCAAAGACAAGTTGTTGAATATTAGTATAGTCATCCTTTTTCTCTTGTGGTGAAGACAGGAACATTAACCCCTTGATTCCTTGAATGTTACCTGGAAATAGGCAGTTAACAGAATAATCAATGCATTTACAATAAATTATTCTTTTCAGTTTGTGCCATCTGAGTTGGATGGTTGATCCAAGAGATATACTTAGATATTTTTATTTATCTCTACCACTAATCATATTTGTACTCACATTTAGCACTACATTAAATGTATGAATAAAAGGAAAATAAGATGCAGAGCCAAAATAACTAAGTCAAGATTGAACAATCTTGATCGAGGAACTTCTTACATTTACTCTGTGTGTGTGTGTGTGTGTGTGTGTGTGTGTGTGTGTATTTGTGTGTGTTTTTCTTACTCGAAGTCCCCCTTTGTTATAGGATAATATAGATTCAGATTCAGTAACAAATTGAAATGCGTTTCAAACAAACTGTTAATTAGTTTTCTACACTTATTTTTCAGTTCTCTATAAAGTGCCCCAAATGAATAATATACAGTTACATTACAACACCAACGTGGCAGTAAGAAAGGCAGGGGATGAGGCAAAAATCTAGGACCACTGCCAGAGATGAAGGAAAAGTGTCTATGGTATCAAATTGACAATTGCTAGGTCAAGCAAAAATAAGTGAGAAATTTTAAGTTTGCATTGGGAATATCTGAGAAAAAATGGAGCTGGGATATAAAAATGAGAAACATTATTTTCAAACTAGAAATGTCTTTCAGAATTTGTATTTGCTGTGCTTTTGTCTGGAATAGACATTTTTGGTTTTCATGCCTTAAAAGAGATTTAAAGAAATAAGAGGGCCAACAAAATATACAAAAGTAACTAAGGAACTGTAAATCAAAGACTTTAAGAAAAATTAAATAAACTATACTTCCTAATATAAATTAATTTAATTTTACAATAAGTCTCTACTGTGCTTCTCTCGTCTTTATGCTGATCTTATGTAAGAGTGGATATACAGAACAGTTTTAGAATTCATAACAGCTACTTTTCAGGTTATTTTATTGCCATTTCTTTTCAGCAGAATATTGTGTCACTGGTAAGTGGTATAGCATGAGTAATTAGGAGCACAAACATTGGCCTTAAATGAACCTGGTTCAAGTTCCAGTTTTACAATGCACTTATCATGTAAATTTGGATGAAATGTTATTAGTTTGTGGACTTTCATCATCCCTCTAAGGTGAAAATTATAATAGTGCTTTATTCAGTAGATTAAGTAAAATGTATATTAAATGTAAATATACACACAGTTCTTACTTCTTGACTGACAAACATTAGTTGCTTAATAAAATGTAATTTTTTTTTTTTTCTGTAATACATCACTTTCAAGCAGGTCTATGGACTATGACTCATACTCTCTGGGTCTGTAAAGAATTAATCAACTTTCTGGAGACCAAAATTGAGGAAATTAATGTAATGGCAGGCATCAAATCAAATCTCACAGTCATTAAATATTAATGGCCTTAATTCACCCATCAAGAGACACAAGCTAAAATTGTGGATCAAAAAATTAGACCCCTCAATCTGTTGTTTTCAAGAAAGCCACCTTAGTTGGACATGGTGGAGCATACCTTTAATCCCAGCACTTGGGAGGCAGAGGTAGGAGGATCACTGTGAGTTTGAGGCCACCCCAAGACTCCATAGTGAATTCCAGGTCAGCCTGGGCGAGAGAACCTACCTTGAAAAATTAAAAAAAAAAAAAAAAGAAAGCCACCTCACCACTAAAGACAGACTCCTCAGCAAGAAAATGTGGAAAACAATATTCCAAGCAAATGGGAATAAGACACAATCAGGCATAGCTACATTAATATCAGATAAAATAGACTTAAACCAAAAATATTCAACAAAGACAAATAAGGCCACTTCATACTTTTCAAGGGAATGATCCATCAAGAGGATATTACAATCATAAATCTGTATGTACCTAACACAGGGACACCAGAGTTCATAAATAAAACCTACTTGACTACTTGACAATAAAACAGAAATAACCACCAATACCATCATAGTTGGGGACTTCAATACACCATTATATGTGATAGACAGATCATCCAAACAGAAGCTCAATGGGGAAGTAAGAGAGCTCAACAAAACCATAGATCACTTAGACTTAATGGACATCTACAGAACTTTCCATCCCAAATCCAAAGACTACACCTTCTTCTTAGCAGCCCATGGAACATTCTCTAAAATAGACCATATACAGGGTCACAAAGACTGCCTCCATATATTTAGGAAAATTGACATAATTCCCTGCATGATATCAGATCACAATGCTATGTTACTAGAAATTAACAACAAAAGACCCACCAAGAATCCCAACGGCACCTGGAAACTGAACAGTACACTTTTAAACAATAAATGGATAATGGATGAAATAAAAAATGCAATTGAAAATTTCTAGAAATGAATGACAATGAGAACATATTGTACCAAAATTTATAGGACACAATGAAGGCATTTCCTGGGGAAAATTCATAGCACTCAATGCCTTCATAAAAAAGACAGAGAGATCCCAAATCAATAACTGAACCATCCACCTAAAGGCACTAGAAAAGCAAGAACATTCCAACCCAAAGAGATCCCAAAGTAAAGAAATAATTAAAGTAGAGCAGAAATCAATGAATTGGAAACCAAGGAAACAACTAAGACAATTGACAAAACAAAGAGCTGGTACTTTGACAAAATAAACATGATTGACAAACCCCCGGCCAATTTGATCAAGCAAAATAAATAAATAAATAAATAAATAAAAGGAAAAGCTTGAAATTAACAAAATTCAAAATGAAAAAGGAGAGATCACAACAGACATAAGTGAAATTGGGAGAATCATAAGGACTTATTTCAAAAACCTCTAATCCATAAAACTGGATAATGTGGAGGAGATAGATAAATTCCTGGATGTATACCATCTATCAAAGCTAAACTCAGAGCAGATTAATCTCCTCAACAAACCCATCACACTCCTGGAGATTGAAAAAGTAATAATAAAAAAAAAGTCCTCCCCAAAAAGAGTCCAGGACCAGATGGCTTCTTAGCTGAATTCTATCAAACCTTCGTAGAAGAACTCAAACCAATCTTCCTCAAATGTGCCATACAATTGGAGAACAGGGAAAGTTACCCAACTGATCTTATGAAGATAGTATCACCCTAATTCCAAAACCAGGCAGAGATGCCACAAGAAAAGAAAACTACCAGCCTATTTCCCTGATGAACTTAGATCCAAATATCCTGAACAAAATCCTCGCAAACCGAATCCAACAACACATCAAAAGCATTATCCACCTTGACCAAGTTGGATTCATCCCAGGAACACAAGGGTGGTTCAACAAATGGAAATCTGTCAAAGTAATACACCACATAAACAAGGTTAAACACAAAAATCACATGGTCATTTTGATAGATGCAGAAAAGACCTTTGACAAGACACACCATCACTTCATGATCAAGATATTGGAGAGAATTGGCATGGTTGGTTCATATCTTAACACAATAAAGGCAATATACAAAGCTCCAAAGGCCCAAATAATACTTAATGGAGACTGGAGGAATTTCCATTAAGATCAGAAACAAGACAGGGATGTCCTCTCTCACCTCTGCTTTTCAATATAGTACTGGAAGTCCTAGCTCAAGCAATATGACAGGAGAAGTTAATAAAAGGGATACAATTTGGAAAGGAAGAAGTTAAGTTATCTCTATTTGCTGATGGCATAATTGTATATGTAAGAGACCTGAGAGACTCCATACCAAAACTCCTGAAGGTGATTAACTCCTATAGCAAAGTTGCAGGATACAAAAGTAATACACAAAAATCAGTAGCTTTTCTATATGCAAATGACAAAGATACAGAAAAAGAAATAAGGGACATGGTCCCATTTGCAATAGCAACGAAAAAAAAAAAAAAAAACAACCTTGGAATAACGTTAACCAAGGAAGTGAAAGATCTATACAATGAAAACATAAAAACATTCAAAAAAGAAATTGAGGAGGACTTGAGAAAATGGAAAGACCTTCCATGCTCCTGGATAGGCAGAATTAACATTGTGAAGATGGCAATCCTACCAAAGGCAATATATAGATTTAATGCAATTCCAATTAAAATCCCTACAGCGTTCTCCAGAGAGATAGAAAAAAATGATCTCAAACTTCATATGGAAAGGCAGAAGGCCTTGCATATCCAAACATATACTCAGCAAAAGAAATATCTCTGGAGGCATCACCATACCTGATCTACAGCTATATTACAAAGCTATAGTAATAAAAAAAATAGCATGGTACTGGCATGAAAACAGGAGTACAGAGAGGTGGAATCGACTCAAGGACCTAGACTTTGGGTCAAGCAACTACAGCTACTTGATATTTGACAAAGGCCCGTACAATATAGGCTGGAGAAAAGACAGCATCTTCAACAAATGGTGCTGGACAAACTGGATAACCACATGCAAGAAAGTGAAACTTGAACCACACATTTATCCAAGCACTACTCTCAAGTCCAAATGGATCAAAGACCTCAATATAAGAGCAGAAACTCGACTACTACTGGAAGAATATGTAGGAAGTACTTTCTTTCCATGATATAGGAATGGAAAAAGAATTCCTGAACAAAACCCCAGTAGCTAACAATCTTAAACAGTCACTCAACCAATGGGATCACGTGAAGCTGAAGAGTTTCTTTACAGACAAGCATACAATAAGCATCGCCAATAGATTTCCCATAGAATGGGAGAAAGTATTTGCTGATTATCCAACTGACAGAGGCCTAATCTCTAGAATCTACAAAGAACTCAAAAATCTAAACAGTAAGAAGTCAAACACCCCACTCACAAAATGGGGCTAAGATCTGAGCAGGCAGTTCACAGAGGAAGAAATACAAATGGAAAACACACACTTAAGAAAATGTTCATCATCCCTAAACATCAGGGAAATGCAACTGAAAACTCTATGAGCGCGTTTAGAACCAATCATTTCAAAAGCCACGATATGCAATTGGCTCTTACACCTCATCCTTTCCTGAGATCCCTGCCTTTATTCTCAACATTATATAGGCAACTGCCTGTAATAATAAAGTGAGTTCCTGCTTCGACAAACTCCCGACTCAGTGTGTTTTTTCTCCAGTGACTAGGAGAGGTTTTGAGCCATGGACACTCATCCTCCTCCTCAACCCCTTGGGAGGAACCAGCAGGCCTGGTCTTTCCTCAGCACTACCTGCCAGGGGAGCCCAGCACCATATACTTCAACAAGGAGGGGCTAAGGGGATGGAGTAGGTAATGGATGAGCCTTATAATGGTACCAAATTGACTGTATTCACTGAGTACAAAACTAATTAACAAAAATAAATTGAGTTCTGGCATATAGTATGCTAAATATTAAGAAGTAAGCTAAAATACAAGTTCCTTTTATAATTAGTAATTGATAGAGATATACTTGAATCTCTGCATGCTTTATTATCATTTCCTCAGCCAACGGGTTTTAAATAATATTGCATAAAACTTTATCACTTAATTAACAAGCCTTATTAATGATCTTGAAATCTGCCTAGAATCTGGAATTCCAAGAATCTGTCTAAAGATGACAAGAGAAGAGATCATAGGAAGCTACAAGCTTGCAGATCTGGAGAGAGGAACCAGTTTTGTATACTTACTAGCTCATGACAAAGAAAATAATGATTTTTATAGTCTCTGACCTCCTTCTACATATTTGGGTCATGTACAAAATTTGACTATAGAAGTTTGTGTTTGAGGGAAAGGGCATCTGTGAGGAAGCTATATTACATGACAAGCAAGGACGACCCATTTTAGGGGTGGGAATGGGGTTAATAATCTAAATAGGGCTACCAATTTTCTCATGGCTTTACCCCAGGGAAGATTTTATAAGAGTAGTGCATCATCTAGGGAGTCTGTATCAATAAGTGATTTTATAATTCCTCACTGTGTGTGATTTCTCTGTGATGTATTTCTCAGGAACTAGGTCCTAAGGTCACTTTCTGTAAGAAACTACTTATAATAATATTCTTTGAATATTCTGCCTCCCTACTAACCTATTTTGTCCTTTTATGGTGTTATTACTTCTGGCCATATTTCACAGAAACTTGTTCTGCCTTTCTTAGCTTTAGGTATAAGCTGCTTCCGAGTGAATGGTGGTCATGATTATCATACCACTGACCCTATGGCTAGAATAGTTGTAGGTATAGATTGAACAAATAGGCTAATATATGTAGTAATTGCAAGCATTTCTCTTTGTTAAAAATGAAATAAAAATAAACTGTTTAAAGACAACAGCTTATATTTCACTTAAATTTTAGGTCATGTTTAACATACAAAATGTACTTGCTAAAGCTAGCAAGTATTAGAAAAACAGTAAACAACTGTATGCTTTGTTACCAGGTTTTTCCCTCTCTAAACATTGCTTATTATCTTTTTTTCACTTGTGTAATGCCTCAGGCTTTTTTTTTTTTTTCTTTTACAATGTCTGGCTGATGTAAGTATTTAACTTACATTCAGCTACAAGAACATGATAGTTGTTAAATTCATCATTAATACTGACCCATTATCTATGTTAAAGCAAGGAATTCTCTCAATATTTCCTTTTATTTGTTTATTTATATTTATTCTTTATTATGATTATGTTGAATTTATTTTTATTAGGTATGGATATACTTAGCATGTAAACAACACATGTTGGTACCTGCTTTTCTCTCATTCCTGCCCCTTTTCTGAAGAGGCTTTCCTCACTGGGGATACAGGTCAACCCCATGGATATTGCGAGTCATGCATTGTGGGGGTAGCAGTCAGTTATGGGGGGGAGGCAATGTCTCCATGCAAAATGGACCAATTTGTGCCTCTAATAATCTTTCCTCCCCTCGTTTGAAAAATTCCCTGAGCCCTGCTGAGTACATTTTAAGTCTATTTCAGCGATAGACTCTTAGGAGCCTCTGGATGTCTTCTTTGGTAGGTGTTGAGTGTCCTCAGTGTCTATCACCTTCACCCATGTGCTGATATCAGATTTACTAAGAAAGCAGAACTCTTCCTCATTTCCCTAAAGGCTGGGGTGAAGTGCTCTGGGTTGTTTATTGCCTCAGATCCAGCTGCCATCTGAAAAAGAGAAGCAGATTCTCCAAGGGAGAGTAAGTCAGCACTGGTTATGTGGGATCACCGTTATTAATTTAGAGAGAATTTAAAGAGCTTAGACCCTCTTATAGCACAAGATTAGTGGGAGGTTGACAATGGAAAGCAAAATCATTATCTAGATATGATTCTGAGTTGTTTCCCAATTCCAGATATGGTTTCCTTTCCACTGAGCAGATCTGTTAGCCAATCAAGAGCAGTTGGTTAATCACCATGGCTGTGTGCCACTGCTGCTCTTGTGTGAGCATTACATCAGGTTGGTTGTTTCTGAGTAGCTTAGACTTTTAGTTGCCCAGGCAGATGTTGGCAACTTTCCCCTGGTAGCATCTTCAGCAGTAGGGTCTTACCATTAACATCTGGAGGGTAATCAAGTGCTTGGACAGAAGTCTGTCTTGTTTGTTTTGGGAGACCTCTCTGATCAACAGGTCATTGTGGGTGTTAACCACAACCTGGTACAGGGAATTACAGGCCAGAGCCAAGGGAAAAGAAAAAAAAGAAAAAGACAGAAAAGGAGAAACAGGAGAAATTTAATGTTAGGCTTCACGTCACCCACTCCAGAGCCCTTTTATTCTGATGGTTTCCCTAAGGTCCTCTTGAGGATTCCACCTTTTAGTCTAAATTCCAGGATATAGGTTTCTATGGTACTCATTCAATTTGGGTTCAATTTTGTGTCCCCACCCTTCTGCTTCTCCTTCTCCTTCCCCCAAGCCCTACCCTCCCTTTTGTACAAGCCTCAAGATGCCATTCAGATATTTCAGCAATTCAGGCTGTTCCAGGTTAGGAACCACAGATGAGTGAGATGACCGTGTGATGATTGCTTTTCTGTGACTGTGTAAATTCACTGAGTATGATCTGTTCCAAGTTTGAGCATTTTTCTAAAAATTTCATTGTTTCATATTGTTTTCCTTACTACTTAGTAGAATTCCATCAGGTAGATACACCACATCTTGGTTATCCATTTGTCCAATTATGGGCACCTGGATTGATTCCAATTCTTAGCTATTATGAATTGAGCAGCTATAAACATGGTTGAGTAAATAACTCTGAACTGAGATGTGGAGCTTTGGGGGGTAAATGCCCAGTAAGTGAATAACAGAGTCTATTAGTAACTCTATATTCATTATTTTCAGGAGTGTCCATATTGATTTCTATACTAATTGTATCAGCTTACATTCCTACCAAGAGTGAATGAGTGTTCATTTCTCCACATCCTCATCAATTTTTTAATTTGATTTAAAAAAAAAAAAACATCTAATTACTTACTTGAGAGAGAGAGTGAGGGAGAGAGAAAGCAAGAGGAAATTAGAGAGAATGGGTGAGCCAGGACCTCCAGCCACTGCAAACAGTTTAGATGCATGCACCAGCTTGTGTCCCTGGTTTATATGGGTTCTGGGGAATTGAACCTGGGTCCTTAAGCTTCGTAGGCAAGCACATTAAATGCTAAGTCATCTTTCCAGCACTTCATTTGATTTTTTTTTTAAATTTGCTATCTTTATTGGGGTAAGGTACAATCTCATACTTGTTTTGAGTTACATTTCCCTAATGGTTAGGGATGTTGAACATTTTCTTAAATGTGTTTTACGCATTTGTAATTCTTCCTCTGAGAACTCCCTATTCAGTTCTGAGTGCCACTTTTGGAGTAGGCTGTTTGATTTTCTTATTGTTTAGTTTTTTTTTAGTTCTTTGTAGATTATAGACATTAGGCTTCTGTCAATGGTAAAGATATTCTCCCATTCAGTGGGTATTCTATTGGCTCTGCTATGGTATGTTTGCCTGTGCAATAGGTTTTTAGCTTCATGATATCCCACTGGTTGAGTGTTTATTTGATTTCCTGGTCTACTAAGGTTTTCTTTAGGAATTCTATCCCCAGTCCTATATTGTGCAGAGTGCCTCCTATTTTTTTCTCTAGTAATTTAAGAGTTTCAAGTCTTATATTGAGGTCTTTCATGCATTTGGACTTTTTTTTTTTTTGTATGGTGAAATAAGTGGTCTAACTTCATTATTCTATACATGGGCATCCAACTTGTCTAACACCATTTGTTGAAGATGCTGTCATTTCTCCAGTCTACATTACTGGCATCTTTCTCAAAGATTAAGCAGCTAGAGTAACTTGACCTCAGATTGGGGTCTTCAATTCTCTTCCATTTGTCTATATTTCTGTTTTTGTCACTGTGGCATTTTTTTTAATATAGATATCCCTTGGCCTTCTGCTATTCCATATGAATTTTGAGATCATATTTTCAATCTCTGTGAAGAATGATGCTTGTATTTTATTGGTATCACATTCAATTTATATATTGCTTTTGGTAGAAGTGCCATTTTCCCAATATTAATTCTACTTATCCAGGAGCATGGGAGGTCTTTACATCTTATCAAATCATCCTAGACTTCTTCTTGAAAATTTTAAAGTTTTCATTATGTAGGTCTTTCACATCATTGGCTAGTGTTATTTCAAGGTATATATATATATATGACCACATAAGTTCAAGGATACCCTGAGGCTGCTTCTGAGCTTTGGAGCAGACCGCCAAGGAATGTGAAGGAGTCTCCACCACCCTTACTAAATCTGGTCTTCGGCCTCCGTTCTCCCACCTACAAATATCCCATTGTAACCCTGCTGCCTACAAGTAAGCACTGGTTTCCCAAAGCCAGTGGGGTGGTGTGTGTGCATGATCTCAGCACTGAGGAGCTAAAGGCAGAAAGATTAGGAGTTCAAGGTCATTTTCTATTACATACATATTGAGTTTAAAACTAGCCTGGGGTACATAAGATCTTGACTCAAAAAAAAATAAACAGGGCTGGAGAGATGGTTTAGCATTTAAGCGCTTGCCTGTGAAGCCTAAGGACCCCGGTTCGAGGCTCGGTTCCCCAGGTACCATGTTAGCCAGATGCACAAGGGGGCGCACGCGTCTGGAGTTCGTTTGCAGAGGCTGGAAGCCCTGGTGCACCCATTCTCTCTCTCTCCCTCTGTCTTTCTCTCTGTGTCTGTCGCTCTCAAATAGTTAAATAAAAATTTTTAAAAAAAAACAACAACAACAACAAAAAAAACTGCCAGGCGTGGTGGTGCATGCCTTTAATTCCAGTACTGGTGAGGCAAAGGTAGGAGGATCACTGTGAGTTCCAGGCCTCCCTGAGACTACATAATGAATTCCAGGTCAGCCTGGGCCAGAGACCCTATCTCGAAAAACCAAAACAAAACCAAACAAAAACAAAAACAAGGGCTGAAGAGATGGTTTAGCAGTTAAGGTATTAGTCTGCAGAGCCAAAGGACCTTGGTTTGATTCCTGATTCCCTAATACCCAGTAAGCCGTGTATCTAGAGTTTGTTTGCAGTGGCTGGAGGCTCCGGCATGCCCATTCTTGCTCTCTATCTGCCTCTTTCTCTATCAAGTAAAAATTAAAAAATATATATACAGCACTTTGTAAGGCAGGCAGTGGTAGAAGGACTGCTGTGAATTCAAGGCCACCCTGAGACTACATAGTGAATTCCAGGTCAGCCTGGGCTAGAATGAGACCCTACCTTGAACCCCTCCCCCCCCAAAAAAGAAAAGAAAAACAAAACTAAAAAAAGCCAAACAACAGCAAAAATACCACAACAAACCCTGAGACTTCAGAGCCAGATAGACCTGGTCCCCATTTCCCCCCTCCATTCAAGCTTCTGGGTACCTGCCCATCCTGCACCCTGACCCTGCTGGGCATCTGTCCACTCTGCACCTTGACCCGGCTGGGCTCCCGAGGTGGCTGCTACTGGTCATCTTTTGCTGTCCTCAGCCTCCTTGTGCACCCTGCTGGTCAGGCATTTCCATGCCATCAGGCCTCACTTGTTGAACGTGTTTGCCTCACCGCCTCTTCTCATCATGCAGGCCATGAGGGAGCTGCTCTGTGGTGGTCTTGAAGGGGCCAAAGAGCATTTTTTTGCCCCTTTGGTTTTTTGAGGTAGGGTCTCGCCGTGGCCCAGGGTGGCCTGGAATTCACTCTTCTGCTTCAGGCTGGCCTGGAACTCACAGTGATCCTCTACTTCTGCCTCCCAAGTGCTGGGATTAAAGGCATGTGCCACCTCACCTGGTCTCAAAGAGCATTTTGTTTTTTACCACTCAGAACCCTTCCAGCTTAGCTCTGAAAGACCAAGTTGTTATGATTGTTTCAAGCTACTATGCACAAAGCCAAAAAAGGGGGGAGGGATAATGAATGAATCAATCAATCAAAAAATATTCTTTCTGGGTATGGTGGTTATATAGAGACCTTCCTTAAAAGAAGAGTTAGTGGTGGCACACCTTTAATCCCAGCACTCTGGAGGCAGAGGTAGGAGGATTACTGTGAGTTCAAGGCCACCCTGAGACTACAGAATCTCAAGGTATATTTTTGTTGATGCTATTGAAAATGGGACAGCTTCACTGATTTCTTTCTCTGTGTATTTATAGTTTGCATATGGAAAAGCTAAAGATTTTGTGCATTAATTTTGTATCCTGCCAGTTTACTGAAGGAATTAATCACCTTTAGAAGTTTTGAGATGGAGACTGGGTCACTTATATATAGGATCATTCATCTGCAAATAGGACTAACTTGACTTCTTCCTTTCCAATTTGAATCTCTTTTATTTCTTTCTCCTGTCTTATTGCTTGAGCTCGTACTTTTAGTACTATGTTGAAGAGCAGTGGTTGAGAGTGGGCACCCCATCTTGTTCCCGCTCTCAGTGGGAGTTCCTTGAATTTTTCCCCACTAACTACTATTTGGACTTTACGTGCTTTAAATATAGCCTTTATTGTGTTGAGATATAAACCCTCCATGCCTATTCTTTCCAGTGTTTTGATAAGGAAGTGATGTTGTATTTTGTCAAAGGCCTTCTCAGCATCAATTGAGATGATCATGTGGTTAAGTTTATTTATGTGGTGTATTATGTTGAGTGATTTTCATTTGTTAAAGAATCCCTGCATCCCTGGGATGAAGCCTACTTGATCAAGGTGAATAATACTTTTGATGTATTGTTGAATTTGGTTTGCAATGATTTTGTTCAGGATCTTTGGATATAAGTTCATCAGGGGTATAGACCTATAGTTTCCGTTCCTTGTTGCATCTCTTTCTGGTTTTGGTATTAGGGTAATGCTAGCTTCATTTAAGGAGTTGTGGAGGATTCTCTGGTCTCCAATTATGCAAAATAATTTGAGAAAAGTTGGTTTCAGTTTTTCAATGAATGTTGCATAAAATTTGGCTGAGAAGCCATCTGGTCTTAGACTCTTCTTTTGGGGAAGTTTTTGACTAAGTCTATTTTTTCAGATATTAATTAAATTTCTATTTGCTTGGAATATCATTTTCCAACCCTTTACCCTGAGAAGGTTTCTATCTTTAGTGGTGAGGTGGGTTGCTTGAAGACAGCAAATAGGAAGATCTAGTTTTTTGATACATCCTGATAACCTGTGTCTTTTGATGGGTTAGTTAAGACGGTTAATATTTAAGGTTATTACTATGAGGTTTGAATTCATTCTTGCCATTATGAGGTGTTATATGGGGTTTGGGGCTTTCTTGTGATTTGTACTATGCTGAGTCTGGTTTACTTTTGGTTATTGTGATCTTCTTGTTGGCTCTACAGATTGCTTGTTTGACTCTTCTGTGTGGAATATTCCCTCAAGTAATCTCTGTAGGTTTGGCTTTGTGTTATATAAGTATAGAGTTGACTTTTTTTCCATGGAATGTTTTCCTTTCACCAGCTATTATGAAGGATACTTTTGCTGGGTAGAATAGCTTGGCTTGGAAGCCATAGTTTTTTAGACTTTGAAGTGCTCCATTGTAGGCCCTTCTGGCTTTCAGGGTTTCCTTTGAGAAATCTAATGTAACTCTCATAGAATTGCCCTTGTGTGTTGAGAGTTGTTTCTTGCTGGATGTTTTTAACACTTTCCCTTTCTTTTAATTGTTAAGAGTTTTAACTATGATGTGCTTTGGAGAGTTTCGTTTTTGGTCCTGTCTGTTTGGTGTTCTGTGGGCTTCTTGTATCTGGATGGGACTCTCTTTTGTGAGACTCAGAAAAATGTCTTCAACAATTTTGCTGAATATGTTCATTAGGCCTCTGGCCTGGCTTTCCTCTCCTCTGGTATACACATATTCTGGATGTTTTGTCACTTTTAGGGTATCCCACAGTTCCCTCATATTCCGTTCACTTGATTTTTTTGAACTTAGTGAAGTTTTTGGCCTCCTGATCAATTTCTTCTGTCTTGTCTTCCAGGCCAGAGGCTCTGTCTTCCATATGAATGACTCTGTTGCTAAGGGTTTCTAGACAGGTTTTTGTAATTTATATTTTATTTTTGTTTTCTATTGTGTTATTTTTCATGTCGTGTCCATCTCTTTTTTGAGGTACAGTTTCAGTTCAAGTTCTGATTTTCTTGATGCTTCCTGGAATTCATTCTTGCATTTGATCAAGTCTTCAATAACCTTAATCAACTGGTTGCTGAGATCTTCCATTTATTGACTTACCTTCAATTCATTCATATCTCTTTTGAGGGTTATAACATTTTCTTAAATCATTTTCTTAAATCATGTATGGCTGCTGTCGAACACTTTATGCTCTAAGAGACGATTCTGTTAAATTTCATTATTATGACTGCTGGTTCTTTGATGGCTGGCTTCTAGTTCAGTGATTCTTTTGATCAGGGTCTCCTTGATTATTGTTTTCATTTTGGGAATGAATTTCTGTTGATTTCTCTATAATTTCAATGGAGGCTTCCATGGTAGGACTATGTATCCTTAGTGGAGATCTATCAGTTTTCTGACTTTTGCTGGCTTTTTTGCATTGTTGTCTACCCATTTTAGGGAAACTCTTTATTTTATTGAGAAGGAAGCAAGTTTTTGTCCTTTGGCTGGTATACCCTCTGACTCAGTGAACAGGGATATTGGTACCCAGTGGCCAGGAAACAGGGCTCTGTCCTACTCACTCTGGGCTGCACCTGCCAGCGCACAGTCTGGAACAGGGAACTTGGACAAGGGAACTAGGAGGAGCCAGCAAACTGGAGTCTGGCCTACTCACTGTATGCCACACCTGCACACTGTCTGGTGCAGGGTACCCAGACCAGGGAAATGGGAGGATCCAGGAAATGGGGTTCTGGCCTACTCACTCAGATCCATGCCTGCCTGAACACAGTCCAGTGCAGGGAACCAAGAACCAGGGAACTGGGTGGAACCAGGAAATGATGCTCTGTCCTATTCACTCCTCACCACATCCGTCCTCCCGCCCACATGAACACAGTCAGGTGCAGGAACCCAGACCAGGGAGAATTATTTATTCTCAAATAAATGTAGTCCTTTTACCTATCTATTTTTAAATTTCAATGTTAGATATCTGTTTACTTCTCCAAATTGAAAAGAATCCAAGTGGCATTTACTCAGAGTTTTGTTTAATTTTAAAACATAAGAAGAGAGATGATTAATTTTGTAAATTAATACTCAATAAACCATAAAGTATTAAAAGTTAGTTGTGGCCTATAAGAAAAGGTTAGGAAAAAGGGGCTTTTGCTCTCATGGTGGAATTAGTGTCTTTTAAACAGAGCTAAAAGAAATTTACCTGCAAAGCCAAAATAATGTCATCCAAGACATAAAAGGGTGGAGAAAGATTTATTACCCACAATAGGCAAGAATCCCACAGAAACAATTTCCAAAACAAAGGAAATTTTATATTTGAGCCCTACAAAGTTTTATATGAGTGGGTCCATATTCAAAATAGCTGAGTTGAGGTCATAGTTCTAAAAAGATAGTAGATATATTTTTATCTATGTTTAGCTCAAAGTCATGGAACACATATGGGAAAGATTAAAATTAGGGACAAAATTGCCTATGGGCATGCTTAGCTAGAACCATAAACTTTTATCTAAAAATAAAAGATTCTTTAGAAAATATACTAACAGAGGATTCTGCCTTAGAAGGAGATTTCCTTGCTTAGTCACTAACATTACCTCATCAGCTAGATGAAAATATAGATTATCTTTTCCTGTCAATATACAGTCTTTTCATTCTCTAGATTATGGTAAAATGGGACAATTTACATAAGAGATATCTAAAGTTTTTACATGGGGTAAAACATATCTTTAAAAAAAATTTAGGGAGAAAAAATATGTAATTTTGGTCATTGTTATCATCTTCTCAATTCTTGTCTGATAATCATCCAGATTTGATGAGAATCACTAACTGCATTTCTTCAATTTCATGGTTACTTACAACCTGGGCTATAGCTATTTTTAACATGTCTTGTTCTTATATTTTTAAATATTATTTATTTACAAGTAGAGAGAGATGGGCAAGGGCTACAAGCATAGCAGGCACTTTTGCTATTGCAAACTAAAACCACTCCAGGTGCATGTGCCACTTTGTGAATCTGGCTCCATGTAGGTACTGGGGAATTGAACCTGGGCTATTAGGCTTTGCAAACAAGTACCTTCAACAGTTAAATTCTATACCACAAAGTATAAGATTTATCTAGAGGTTGCAAATTTATAGCCCTCACATTCTGGTGAGTTACTTTTTATTTTCACTAAGCATACTTTTTCCATTGTGTGCATATTCATAATATATACTATTAGTAGTCTTTAGAATATGTCAAACACAATTTAAAATATATAATATTCTTGAAACAGAATATCTGCCCAATTTACACTCACATCCTCACCTAGTAGACATCTACACAGGATATATTGTATCGCTATTCATGTTCAGATGTTGCATTCTTGGTTACATTTAAATTTTAGTACATTAGCAAAGTATGCACCTTTTTCTTCTTGGGAACAGTCATGAATTTATTCATTTTCCCGTTGAAAAATTCCAAAATGTACTTTTTAAATCTTTAGATCATTTCCTTCTCTGCACTCACACTAACCTCAATAGCTTTACTTCATCTGTTTTTCTTCAAGTGAATAGTTGCTGATGTTTTTTTTTTTTCCATTTGTTTGATATTTTTGTTTGATTCTGATGTTAACTCTTGCTTCACAGATGAGTTGTCTAAAAGAGCAATCTTATTAGGTAATTTATCATTTCTATTATTTTTTTTTCTCTTTGGTAACGTTTCTGGGAATTTCCAGTCTTCTATTCAAGCCAGTTGCCTACCAGGCTTATTGCACAATTGGCTTGCTAATATATTTTTTTGTCATACATTTTCCTGTCTCTAAGATTCAAATGAAGATATGAAGAAATTTGTATCTTTCCCCTGCCTACACTCTTCTTTTTATGGATCACTTTCTCTAGAAATGCTATCAGTGTAAATGCTGAGCAGCAGAAGACATGATGAAGACACTGTATCCTTTCTGGCTACCCCTAATCAGATGAATACATAGACTCGTACACAGCTTGAGAACTGTCTGCCAACATGCTACATGCTTTCTGTGTATCTTTCAACTTAAATTTCCACTTTGTGAATCTACTTACACAAGTTTGTTTTCATCTACTTGACCACAGAAAAAGTTTTGATGGTACTATGGGCTTGGGTCTATGTAAAGATGCAGGAGAGAGACAAGACTCTGGGCTTAGAATTCCCCAGACCTGGGTTGTAGGGATGGCTTGGTGATTAAGGGGCTTGCCTGCAAGATCAAAGAATTCCTTAGACCTATTATTCTCAAGCCTTAAGTCCTTGTCCATGTTCAGCAAAACAAACAAACAAACAAAAAACAAGATTTAGAAAAGTAAGATATGATAGATTACTAAGGGAGAGTTGAAGTAGAAAGAAAGAGCAACAAGCAAACAAGCCAAGAGCCAACATTAAGTCAAATGGGGAACAATTGAAAGCACTTCTACTAAAATCAGAAACAAGACAAGGGTGTCCATTTTTTCGATCTTACTCAATTGTGTGTTTTAAGTTTTATTTAGAGCAACAAGAGGTGGGAATACAATGGATAAAAACAGAAAAGAAAATAAATCAAAGCATCCTTATTTGTAGGTAATAAGTTTCTATGCAAAATTAACCTTAGAGACACTACCAGGAAAGTATTAGAACTCATCAACATTTATAGCAAAGTGAATACAAAATTCACATATAAATGTCAGTAAACTTCCCATATAACAATGAAAATATGCTGAGAAAGAAATCATAGAGATAATCCCAATTATAGTAGCTTCAAAAATTATTTGAATAAATTTAACTAAGGAATTAAAAGATATGTACAGAAAAAATTTGAATTATTGAAGAAATAAATTGAAAAAGACATCAGAAGATAGGAAAAAACTCCCATGTTCATGAATTTTGAAAAATATAAAAATGACCAACTTACCAGAACAATATGCAAGTTCACTCTAATTAAGACTAAATTTAAATATTCTTCCTTATTGAAACTGAAGAAATCATCTTCAAACCCATGTGGAAAAAAGACCCCCAAAGACACAACAATACTGAGCAGATAGAATCTTGGAGTTATCACCATACCAGATTTCAAGTTTTCTTCATAGCTATAATAACAAAATAACATGGTACTGGCACCAAAAAGAGACATGTAGGTCAATAAAATAGAATAGGTGACTCAGACATGAACCCAAACAGGTATAGACAACAGAGTTTTGACAAACATACCAAAAATATATATTGGAGGAAAAGAATGTGCTGGAAAAACTTGATAACCATATGTAGAACAATAAGACTAGGTCATTACATTTCACCTTTTACAGCCATCAATTCCAAATGCATCCCTTCTTTAAAGTAAGAACTGTAATTTTGAAACTGAGAGAAAAAATTAAGAAAACCATTTGAGAATATGAGCAAATACAAGGACAAATGGAATAAGCTTCCAGTCACTTAGGAATTTATGCCAATAAATTGACAAATGAGTTCTCATGAAATCAAACAGACAGAGCAAATCAACTAACTGAGTGAATACACAGCCTACAGAATGAGAGAACATCTTTACTAACTATAACTGACAGAGGGTTAAGATATAGAAAGTACACAAAAATACCTAGGAAAATGTGAAATCTACTGACACAATGAAAAATGAAGAGACAGTTCTCAAAAAGTTAAGTGAAAAGGCCAATGGATATAAAAAAATATACAATCTCAGTCATTAAAGAAATGTATATTATACAGAACACTGAGGGCTGGAGAGATGGCTTAGCCAACATGGTGCTTGCCTATAGAGCCAAAGGACCCACTTTTGACTCCCCAGAACCCACCATAAGCCAGATGCACAAGGTGGCACATGCATCCATGAGTTCATTTGTGTTGGCTGAAGGTCCTGGCATGCTCATTCTCCCTTCCTTCCCCACCCCCCATTTCCCTCTTCCTTTTTCTTTCAAATAAATAAAGAAAAAAATAATTAAAAACACTGAGATTTTATCTCATCTCAGTCAGAATTACAATCTTTGGAAAACAAGTAACAGCATATGTCCATAAGGATGCAAGCAAAGGAAACCTTGTAAACTGCTTGTGGTACTATAAACTTTGTAGCCATTATGGAAAACAACATGGAAGTGGTGGTGATTTGAATCAGATTTCCCATATAAACTCATATGTTTTGATTACTTGGTCTTAATGTGGTGGTAACTGAGGAGGTGAAGCCTTGCTGGAAGAGGTACATTGTTGTAGAGAAGCACTGGGTTGTTATAGCCAGCTCCCCCTGTGAGAGCCTGGCTCACTGGCTTGTTGTGTTTCTCACCTGCTGTGGCAGAAGTGCTGTCCAGCTCCTGCTCGTGCCATGTTGGCCCTGCCATCTTGAAGCTGCCTCATGAAACTGTATACTAAAAATGTCTTTTTATTTCATAAGCTATTTTTGGTCAGGTGTTTCAGCACAGCTATAAGAATAACAGAGGTTCCTTAAAACATTACAAGACAATCTATCGTGACTCAGATATGCCAATCTTTTGAAAAATACTTGAAAAACACCAAGTCAATATATCATTGTACATATGTACATCAATGCTTATTGCTACCGTATTAACAAAAGTCAAGAATACAGAAGAAATGTACATATACATATTATAAATCTTTCTGTCATAAAGAAGAATGAAGTTGTGCCATTTACAGAAAAATGGATACAATTGATGATAATCATATCATGCAAATTAAGTCAGTCTTTATGTGGTTTCTAGATTATATAGAGATATAGAAAACATGTTTGCATATGTGACATAAAAGCAGAAATAAAATTGTCCTGGAGAACAAAGGGGACTAAGAGGAAAGAGAGAGAAAGGTAAACTTAGAAATTTGAGGGCAAATATGCTTAAAGAAATTTGGATTTATTTTTCTCACAAAATTTCTGATGAATGATCCAAAAACAACCAACAGGAACAAAACTTATTCAACAAATGTTCTTTTTTAAAATTTTTATTTATTTATTTATTTGAGAGCGACAGACATAGAGAGAAAGACAGATAGAGGGAGAGAGAGAGAATGGGCACGTCAGGGCTTCCAGCCACTGCAAACGAACTCCAGATGCGTGCGCCCCCTTGTGCATCTGGCTAACGTGGGACCTGGGGAACCGAGCCTCAAACTTGGGTCCTTAGGCTTCACAGGCAAGCGCTTAACCGTTAAGCCATCTCTCCAGCCCACAACAAATGTTCTTTACAGGTCTATATATCCACTGTGGTGGTTTGATTCAGGTGATTCAGGTGTCCCCATTAAACATATGTGCTCTCAATGCTAGTGGCAATTTGGGAATTGCAACCTCCTGGAGTTAGTGTATTATTAGGGGGAGGCTCATAAATGTTATAGCCAGCTTCCCCTTGCCAGTGTTTAGCACACTCTTCAGCTGCTTTTTCCCATCTGATGTTGGCCAGGAGGTGATGTCCACCCTGAGCTCATGCCACATTTACCTCTGCCATCATTGAGCTTCTCCTCAAGTCTATAAGCCAAAATAAACCTTTCCTTCTACAAGTTGTTCTTGGTTGGGTGTTTTCTGACAGCAACATGAAGCTGATGGAAACACCAGTTCACTTGTAGAAGTATAGAAATAGATTCATATATTTCATCTTGTATTAATATCAACTAAAAGTGTATTATAGATCTTGATCTAAGTGCTAAAACTTCCTGAGGCACACATTAGGGAGTAGACTTCAAGACATTGGTATAAGCAAGAACTTTTTCAACAGGACTCAAATAGCACAGGAAATAGCCTTAAGAATTAACAAATGGGACTCCAAGAAATTCAAAAGGTTACGCATAGTAAAAGAAATGAAAGACCAACTTTCTAGACTTTGGGATATAGTTTAGACAGGTTTAGGAGGAAATCACACTTATGGATGCATTTATTAATAAATCAAAGAGATCACAAATAAATAACCTAATTTTATACTTCAAAGTCTGAAACTACTAGGAATAAGCCAGAACTTATAGGAAGAAAAAAAAAAAATTCTGACAGAAATGAAAGAAATGAAGCTAAAAGAATGATACACATAAAATTTCATGAAAATAAGGAAGAAATAGGTAAGTAATATAAAAGACATAGTGAGATGGGTGGATAGAGAAATAGAAACAAGAGAAGATTAAGGTCAGTTTTCATTGTACCCTCTCCAGGGCCTAGTGATTCAGGTGTGCCCTCTAAAGAGACTGGTGAAGGTTTAACCATTTGGTCTGTCTCTTAGGATGTAGAGTTTTATGGTACCATTGCCATTTGCATCCAGTTTTGGGTCCTCCACCTACTTCCTTACTTCACCTCCCTCCCCAATCCACCCTATTGTCTGTTCCTCAAGATATTTGCTGGGTATGTCAGAATCTTGGGTAGATTCAGGTTAGGAGCTGTAGATGAGTGAGACTATTCAGTGAGTATCTTTTTCTGATTGGATGAGTTCACTGAGAATGCTCTGTTCCAGGTTTGATCATTTTGCTTCATATTTCAACTTGTCATTTTTCCTTACTGCTGTGCAGAATTCCATCATGTAGATATACCACATCTTAGTTATCCATTCTCATCCAATAATGGGCATCTGGGTTGATTCCAGCTCTTAGCTATTACAAATTGAGCAGCTATAAACATGGTTGAGAAAATCTCTCTGAACTGAGACATGGAGGCTTTAGGGTCAATACCCAGTAAGGGAATAACTGGGTACATTGGTAACTCTTTTTTAGGAGTCTCCATATTGCTTTCCAAAGTGGTTGTACCATCTTACATTCCAACCAACAGTGGATAAGGGTGCCTCTCTATCTATATCCTCAACATCCTTTATTTTCATTTGATTTTTATGTTTGCTATCTTTACTGGGATATTTTTTTTTTTGCTCAATTACTATCAAAATGATTGCATTTTTTAATATTTCTGCTTGAACTATGTGTGCACAGATTTTTCATTGCTAATATTGATTTTAACATCCTTACATTATTATACTTCTTTATTTTTAAAACTAAAACAGATTATAAGTGTTATTGTTCCAATAGATAATGTATCTTTAAACACATCTACACAGATGAGAGTTTACTTGTTCACCATTCCTCCTGGTATCTCACAACTCTTTGGTCTTCCATTTTTTTTTTTCTTAAAGAAGTTTTTCAGAATGCATTTCCTTGACAATTTGTTGGATGAAGTAGATACTCTGTCAGTGTGAAATCATTTTTTACATTACCCATAATTTTTTGTTGGTTATAGATTTATGTGATTATTTCCTCTTAACAACATGTTCAATATGTGCATATACTGAACTTAATGATCTTTTGACTTATTAGTATTAAAATGCCTATACTGATCTAATTTTCATTCCATTTTTACCTAGTTTATCTTTCCATTTTTAATTTTTTTTTAGTTTCTATGATATCTTTCTTTGGTTTTGTTTACAGGTGAATGTTTTATATTAATTGTGGTTTTTAGACCTATGAATCTATTACCTCTAGCTAAAATTTTCTCATTCATTAACTTTTCACCACTTTCTTTGTATTCATTGTATTTTATTTTTTTCATTTCTACTGGAGAAATATTGGAAGTAGGCAGTATCTTCTGTTTCTATTAAACACCATTCCCATGTTTCATTGTTATATCTTGAAGCTGAGTTCTGGCTAGTGTACCCACATCTATCTTTAGGCTTTTTTTTTTTTTTTTTTTGTTCTCTGTATCAATTATTATGGCTTCTTTTCTACTGAATTCTCAGTATTTTGTTGAATATTAGAGAGATGGCAGTGACCTTGGGACAACTCAGAAGGTCTCATGGTACTGGAAAGAAGTGACTAGAGTACTGAGTAACATCTTGATCACACCTTCCAAGGCTCAGGGTCTAATGAGAAAGAGATGGCAGAAAGAATGTAAGAGCCAAAGGAAGGGTAGGACTCCTTACAACATGCTCCCTCCAGACATAAAATTGCCTGGATATCCATGACTTTATAATGCCTGACACTACGTACACAAGACCATCATAAGAGAAGGAAAAGATCATGGCATCAAAGTAAAAGAGAGACTGATTGAGATGGGGTGGGGATATGATGGAGAATGGAATTTCAAAGGGGTAAGTGGGGGGGAGGGAGGGTATTACCATGGGATATTTTTATAATCATGGAAAATGTTTAAAATAATTGAGAAAAAAATAAATTAAATTAAAAAATAAATTTACAAAAGATAGACTTATTTTTCACCTGCATCTTGACAAGTATTCAAAGTTTCTTTTACTTTACTTTGTGCCAGAATATACATTTGTCATATTTAGGTAACATTTTCTCAGGGGATGTGGCACTTTGAGAGTCCTAACTATATGCATTGCTTTGGAACCCCCATCTCTCCCGAACCATACAATTCATTGTTCCCAAAGTGGTCATGAGCTACTTTCCATTACTTTTTCCTTATATATACTCCTCACTGCCTCCTCATTACATTTCCAGTACAAATTTACATTTCTGATTCTATTTTGATTACCTCTTTGTGATTTCTTTCCAAGATTTTCTTTACTTGTTTAAGAACTCAGCTGTATATTTCAAAGGATTTTTTTTGTTGTTGTTTATCTTTACTTATTTGAGAGCAACAGACAAAAAAAGGCAGATAAATAGAGAATGGGTACATCAGGGCCTCCAAACATGGTAAACGAACTCCAGAGGCATGTGATCCCTTGTGCATCTGGATAACGTGGGTCTTGGGGAATTGAGCCTCGAACTGGGGTCCTTAGGCTTCACAGGCAAGTGTTTAGCTGTTAAGTCATCTCTCCAGCCATTCAAAGGAATTTTAAAACATGTTATGAATCATTTTTATACATTGTGATGATTAGTGTACAATCTAATCTTAGCTGTATATTTCTATTCAAAAGACTATGAGCAGAATGAGAGGGATCGGTACTTGTTGAAAAATTGCCTTGTGCAGGACATTGTGTTGGTCCTTTAATACTTATATTTGTTTTAATGTTTACAAAGAAAATGTAGAGGATGCCCTGTGCTATTAGCAATATTGTGATTAGGCCCTGGTCTAGAATGAGCTGGGAAGCAAAGTAGTTCTTTCCAAAATAAAGGCTTCTTCACAACTATTCTCTATATTGCTTATATATCATATATGCATAGAACATACATTTGTAAAGATTACATGCTAGAAGAAATAAATGAAAAAACTGAGCATCCAAGAGAAAAGAAGGAAGAAACAGATAGGTAATATAAAAGAGAAAGAAGAGGGAGACAGAGAAACAGGAGAAGATTAATGTCAGTTTTCATCATACACTTTCCAGGGCCCTGTGATTCAGATGTTCTAAGGTTCAAACTTAGTCTGTCTTTCAGGATATAGGATTTTATGGCACCATTTCCATTTGTGTCCAGTTTTGCATCCTCTCTCCCATCCTCCCTTGTCCAGTCCTCGAGGTGCTTATTAGGTATGCCAGCATCTCAGGCAGATTCAGGTTAGCAGCCACAGATAAGTGAGACCATATGACAATTATCTTTCTGTGATTGGTTGAGTTTGCTGAAAATGATGTGTTCCAATTTCAACCATTTTTCTCCAAATTTCAATGTGTCATCTTTTTCTTACAGCTGTGTAGAATTTCATCGTGTAGATATATCTCATCTTGGTTATCCATTCATGTAATGATGGACATCTGGGTTGATTCCAGTTCTTAGCTATTATGAATGGAGCAGCTATAGCCATGGTTGAGCAAATCTCTCTGAACTGAGACATGAAGCTTTTATGGTCAGTGCCCAGTAAGGTAATAACTGGGACTGTTGGTAACTCTATAGTCAACCTTTTTACGAGTCTCCATGCTTTCCATAGTGGTTGTGCCATCTTACATTCCCACCAACAGTGAATGAGGGTTCTGCTGTCACCATCTGTCATCAAGGCTATTTAGGGGAGGTTGAGGTACAAGATCCTTACTAAATCAAAAATATATTACCAGAGGAGAAAGAGTAGAATTTGACATGAATATATCTGTCAATATTTCATGAAATATTGTTCAAGAAGTCAAATCAGATTTATGATAAAGAAGCCACACTTATAAAGTAGTCCCATGATGTTTTCCATAAATTAAAGATGTTAACTAACCCTGATAGATTTCCCCAGTGTTTAAGCAGCTCTAAATCATATGCAAATTATATGCATGTTTGTGACTTTATATCTGTCTTCTAAAAAATATTTTGTTCACATTGACATGCTTGTCTTCAGACAACTGAAGAGTTAAAAAATCAGTAGGTATCTTCAACCATTTCCTCTTCACTTTGATTTGTGAGCACTGAGTGCTTCCTGCCACTCATCTCCTCAGCTTTCTGACCTTGTCTGGATCACCTCTCTTTTGCCAACTTTTATTGAAGCTCCTCATTGATTTTTTTTCACCCTAGCTCCTAATACTTGCCAACCTTTAAACTTTTTAGCTCAAGTCAGTCTCCATGCCTTTAGAAACCACTTGATATGGTTCCATTTTTCTATTGCAGCTTTTGAACTTTTAAGTGAGGCCAGGACCTGTTTCCTTGCATGTTTTATGTAAGAATTATTTTGAAAATCTGAAGTCTGTAGCTGCTAGCTCAAGGACAACTCAAGGGAAATTCTTTTTGCTTAGTGTAGGTCAAAAGAAGGGAGAGCTAATAATCAGAAACCCCTCAATACACATCTTTCATGCCTGATTTTTTTTTTTCCATTTTCCTTAATGAGAGGATAGCTTCAGGAAAAACATGGTACCAAATCATGTCATGGCTTTTCTTCACAGAATAAATATGAATCTACTTTAAAGAAAAATCACAAAAAGACTTGCAACTAGAGAGGAAAAGGAGACCTCAATCCAACTTTTTCATCCATTTAAGAATTCTTCACAATTTTTCTTCTTTATGGTAGCAGCTAAGCAAAGCAGGCACCTTGAGAGGCAGATCTTCAAAGTACCCTTTCCTTTATTTTCAGCTAAAATTTTATGGAGCATAACCAGAGGCATTTCTGTCCACCACTTTAATCTTTTACATATGTGCTCCACAACTTTGAGTTAAACCCCACAATGTGTCTAGTATCTTTTCTTTATAAATTATGGCCTTAAATTGAGCATGCTGAGAACACATTTCTTAGCTGATAATGCTTAGGTCCATCCCTATATAAACATATAAAGAAGCACTGAATAGGATTAAATCCCTTTGCTTCCATTTTATGGGAGAGTGTTGCTTTGGAATTATACCTGTCCTCTCTTTGTCTAAAGCAGGTAATGAATTTCTGTTGATTCTTTTTTCTGTCTCGACAGTGCTTAATTTGGCCTTGAATTCACCAAGAGCTGAACCCTTTGCATTAGGTACACAGTTTTTCAGAAACAGCAAGTAAAATGAAAACTGAAACAATTCCTCAGATAAAGTATAATTTTGAATTTCCTTTGTAAAGGCAGTTTCCATATTAGATGTCTAATGACAGCCAATACCTCTTGGGTACATATATTTCTCTTTGAGAGCAGTATTAAAATTTAATATTTGAAGGATATAATTAAATCCAGAATATGCTCCATGTTTTTAAAGCATTGCAGTTACAAACACCAAACTCATATTATTGGTTAGTGATATATTTAGAATTATATTTTAGCACAATTCATTGATTATTACCTTATTGTGCAAAAGAAGGCACAGTGTTCATTAGTTATAAATCCCATTATTTTAATTGAGATTTTATGCATGTATATAATGTATTTTGATCATAATCCTATCTGATTACCTACTTTTGACATCTCTCCCCTGTACTTTTTTGAATCCCCTCTTCTAAATATTAACTGTAGCCTATAATAAAACATGTTAATTTGGTGTAATAATGACAGGTGAAAAAAGGGTAGAGATTGAACATCAACTGCCAATTCTCAGAGCAGTAGTCTAGAGAAAACCACCAAACTCAAACTAATTATTATAAACTAAAGCAATTCTATAGAAGAACCCATGGAATTCATAGGAACACATCATCTCCTTATGGAATTATTCATCCAGTTGGGCAGACAGCACTGGGGCTTAAGAGAACAAAATATAGCAACAAACAACAGCAACAACAACAATAGCAGCAACAGCAGCAAAATACTGGGAGATGTTAGTGTCATATAAAAAAGAAAACCGGATGTCTGTGGTTCATATACTCTGGTCTTCACAAAAGTCTTAACATTTTAAATGGATACTTAAAGATAAGCTATACTTAAGTAACTGAAGAAGAATATAGGGTTTGGATGATTGTAGGGTTTATGTGAAGAAGGTAAGAAGAAAGGCTTTATAAAAATCTTGCTAGCACAGAAAATCTATGACAGACCATACAGAATCTCTTCTAGTCCCATAAGTTATAGTCTCACTTGCCTTTTTATCCATGTAGTAAGGTGTGGCATAATTATTTATTAGAGCAAGCTCAGAGATCTCCATATCCCATTTCAACTAAATTATACTACATAAATTCCAGTACTATATTTTAAGCTCATATTGTTTGGAATAAAATTGATTCCTATAACTTTTTGTAATGAAAAGGAAAGGAAGAAATAAAGAAGAAAGAAGGTAGACATGGTGATCATGCCTGTAACCTTACCATTTAGGAGACTGAGGCAGGAGACAGATTACATAGCAAGGATCCTGCTTCCAAGCAAAAGAGGACAGACAAAAACAGATGACGAAGAAAGAGAGGAAATTAAACATGAATATTGATTATTGGATTATTGCTACTATCGAGAAAATACTTACCATTTTTTCAGTTTTAGGAGTTTTATGCTTTGAGTTAAGTCTAAAAGAACATATTTCCATAGAATAAAAAACACTAGTTTAAAATCATAATCTAAAAATAAAGTAAGTCACCTGGAAACTTGATTAACTTAGATTAATAAACTTTTGGTTAATTATTTTTTTTTCCATTTTGAACTTGATTTTATATATCAAAAGCATGTAGTCACTATTATACTTTCTTCAAGGTAGTTGCCCTGTTTATTTATTTATTTATTTTTGTGTGTATATCCAAGAAGTAAGTGTTTATATTGTGATAACTTTAAAAATTATTGTTTTACTTTTTTTCCAAATTTTGCAGAAAGTATTTGGATAACCTAATCAAACAATTAATTTAATTAAACAATTAATTCCCTGTCTTGTTGCCATTATGAAAATAGATTTTAAACTGCTATTCAAGTGATAGTTGCTTTGATGGTCTTTGTTTTCTAACAGGTACACTTTAGAATTAATATTATTGCAAATGAATTTCTACAACTTTTTAGAAGCTGAGAAAAATAATTTAAAATTACACTGTAGCAATTACTGAATAAATTACTATAAATTACTACCTCCATTATTTGCAGTAAGTGATACAAGAGATATCTAAATTAACTTCAACTTTTATTGTCTCCTACAAGGTAATGGCACCTGGTAGATAAGTGCTGGTGGATAATGCGACATTGTAGGCTCCATATTACTGGCAAGGTGGCATTCCTGTTTTCTTTCCATTAACAATGTACTCCTTTTAAAGGTTCTTCTTAGAGGACTCTCTTGCCCAAGGCAGAATAAATGCCAGAAATAATGAAAACAACTCAGAGGCTTCAACAAAAAAGAAATATTCTGGTCTCTTAAGAGGCTGTAAGCCATACATAAAAGTCAAGGGAGTGGGTAGATTCTGAAGATCAAAACTGTCAAACTCAAAACTGCCCTTTTTACAGTAAAATTTAAAGGTCAGTAGAAAAGAATGTTTAAAAATGAAATCTAGACCTAGGGATCTAAATGTAGCTCTAACCTTTAACAAAATAAGTACAGAATTGTAAGATGTTCTCCTTCTTACATCCCTTTTCTATCATCACCTTTTCAGAAAAAATATCCTATGAGGGATTAACTCTTTCAAGGTAAGGTCAGAAGAGTGTTACCCAGCTATTTCCCCTGAATTTAAACATCCTTCCTTGCAGGAAGAGGGAGGTTTATAAGGCACAGGAAGTAAAGGAAACATAACAAAGCTTAGGAGGCTCTTCTCAGCCCCTAAAATTTCAATTTTTAATGGTTCCTTACTGCCTTTAAGGATTTTAACATATTATCTCTTCTCATCCAATTTTCTTCATTGCTTTCATACCTCTCAAGTACAGGCAATAATAGAAATATGTAGGAAATGACAAAATATGGAGTATTTGAATTGTGAACATTGAAAAACAGGAAGAAATTCTAGTTATCTTTGCTGAATAATAATTGTACCATAATCCCTGTGCACTTGGAGAAGGTATGAATAGTGAATATTTTAACCACCTGGACACTGCTTGGTTTGAGCAATAAACATATCCTTCAAAACACCTAGAAACCCATTGAAACTGAACGGCATATATACCTACTCCACAAAATGAACTTGTTTTCTCCTCCCCTTAGTGATCATCCTATGTGATCAGTTCCCTCTGAATTCTTAGATTTGGCAATGGAACAGGAGGGGAACATCAAGATCGAACTGGTTTTAGATCCAGGCCCAGTAAAACAATGTGTCCACTAAGTGAACATTTATGGAGAAACTATCAAAAAAATGCCATTGATGTAGTAGTATTAAGTAGTGTATTTGATAAGTTTGAGCATACTGAATTCAGACAAGATGAAGTTGAGATGGCTCAGCTCTGTCTCATAATGTCCATGACATCTAAAGAACTGAGATAGGAGCAGTTAGGAGTAACTCTATGTTTGGCTTCCATTTAGCTTGTTATTGACAGTTATTTAGTTTTATAAAATGGAGACCTAATGTATCCTCTCCACTCTCCCAAAAAATAAGTATTACAAAGAGGCTTTTCAGGAGACCCTAGGTTTCATCAGTGACCTCATCAACTATATTCTATTAATTATTTCCTGTTGCTCAAGCAAATTAATAATTCCTATCTGAATACAAGGAAAAGTGATTTAGATTCTACTTTCAGCAGAAGGAAAATGAAATATTTGTGCTCATATTTAATATGTCAATATGGACACATACATGAATCCTTACATTGAATTATTAGTAATATATAATTTAAAACTGTTCACTGATTATCTATACAGAATTCAATATACTTCCTTTCAGAAAACAAATGATCCATTAAACTCAGAGCACTATGCATAGTGAAAGTACCAGCTTGGGTGCACAGAAAATATGTATAATAAGAAATTCAGAGGCTCCTAGGAGCTCATCACTGAGGTAGACATAAAACACACCCACCAAGGCTCAGGGAACTTTGTGGAAGAGGGGCAGAAAGACCGTAAGATCCACGGGTTGGGATGTCATGTCAACTGACACTGCTTCCCCCAGTAACTGATTGCTACTCCACAATGCATAACTCATAACTCCATGGGGAGTACCAGCAACCCCATTGAGGAATGGGGACAGAGAAGAGAGAGAAGATGGTACCAACTCATAATGTATCATTGTAAAGTATGTTATTAATAAAAATTGCAAAAATAATAAGCTGAAAGCAAATATTAAAAATTGTTCATTTTACTAACAAAAAGTATGAGGAAAAGGATAAATTTAATCATTTAAAAATAGTGTGCTACAGCTGGGTGTGGTGGTGCATGCCTTTAATCCCAGCACTCGGGAGGCAGAAGTAGGAGGATCACTGTGAGTTCGAGGCCACCCTGAGATTACATAGTGAATTCCAGGTCAGCCAGGGGCAGAGTGAGACCCTACCTCAAACAACAATAACAACAACAAAAATAGAATGCTGATACTGTTTTTTATTGACTCAGAACAGACAAATGTTAACAGTTCCAAATATTTTATGAGCAAGTTAATAACACAATGGTAGATTGAATTCAGCTTTGATATACATGTTAATATCAAATAAATATGCAAACTTTCCAGATAAGTTCTTTTGTACACCACCACCCACAGAGAATTTGTTGTTAAAAATATGTGAAACAGCATGTCAGTTTTGTCTATGGTCTGCTTTGGAATTTTTATTTTGATATTCTCTCATGAGATATATGAACATTTTTTGTTCCTCAGACCATTAATTGATCCCTAATTTTTTTCTTAACAAATCCATGCTGCCAAATTTTGACTTCTACATTTCTTATAAGACTGAAGTTTGTCTTGTTTTTGCTAGCCTCTGTAGACACAAATGTTTGACCTAGAAATTCAACTCTGTGACAATGCTTGTTTGTAGGAACTCCATAGAGCCTGTGACTTGCGATAAAATCTATCACCTCCTTCCTGTTTTTGTTAACACTAGCTTCCTGTGCCTTAACCAGATATAGCAAGGCTTAACTGGAAGCTGTGATTATGGTCTGCTTTTCTATGCCTGCTATATTTATGTGGATTCCCTACTTCTAAAGTGATCACTTCCCTAGCCACATTATTGCATCCCATCAACCTTCCTCACTAGCAGAGAAGCTTGCATTTGTAAAAACCTATAATTAAATACATTGATTTGTTGTGTCTGTTTTGATGTAGATATAATGATAGCACAACCAATTTGTTCATATCGAATTCATAAATTCATGGAGCTCATACATGATTAATTGACAAAATGGCAGCCACACATAAATAGCTACCCGGGCACTTTGCCACATGTAGATTTTTATCACATTATATCTATATCAAATTCTTAAACAGTAAGCATTTTATTCAAGAAGAAATATTAGAAGATAGTTTCTTATTCAATGTATTTCAAATCCCATCTTTTAAAGAGGTACTAAATATTAGATAAAGAATTACCTGACTCATTGTATAAAGGCTTGACAACTATTCATACAGAGGAGTAATAAATTATTTTTAATGGCAAAAAATCACATTAGATAGAGTACTTAAGATTCTCTGCTTATTGATAGTAGACACTAACCTGAAGACCAATAATTTCTCTACTTACTTCATTTTGATATTCATTTGTTTGAGCAGAAGCTGTGTTTCAGCAATCATGATAATGCATTTTTTGGTTCTTTCAGCTCTAGATTAGCAGTGACCATAAGAGATTGTAGTCTCCAAAAGAAGCTTGCCACACCAAAAATCTCCATTTCCTAAGCAAAATTTGTATATAGATAAGTATACTCCATAATCATAAAAAAAATCTTTTAAATTTAATGTTGTTTGTGCTAATTTACAGTAAATAAAACTTTTTCTATTTTATCACCAAGATATCAAAAAACATGGCCATTAAGCAGAGCATGGTGGCACATGCCCGCATGCCTTTAATCCCAGCACTTGAGAGGCAGAGGTAGGAGGATTGCCGTGAGTTTGAGGTCACCCTGAGACTACAGAGTGAATTCCATTCTCCATCATATCCCTTCCCCATCTCAATCAGTCTCTCTTTTATTTTGATGTCATGACCTTTTCCTCCTCTTATGATGGTCTTGTGTAGGTAGTGTCAGGCACTATGAGGTCATGGATATTCAGGCCATTTTATGTCTGGAGGGAGCACATTGTAAGGAGTCCTACCCTTCCTTTGGCTCTTACATTCTTTCTGCCACCTCATCCACATTAGACCCTGAGCCTTGGAAGGTGTGATCAAGATGTTAGTCAGTACTCCAATTCTTTCCAGCACCTTCTGATTGATCCCAAGGTCACTGTCATCTGAAAAGAGAAGATTCTGTACCCAAAGTAAGAATAGCGTTAACTTAAGGGTATAAATGTTAAGAGAAGTGCTTACTGGGCAGTTTGATAAGCATAGTATATACATTTTTCCAGACATCAGCAGATGTTACACCCCTAGGGCTCATGACTATCCCTGTTTTAAGTTTTCAGTATCAGAGATGTGTTTCCTCCCCATGGAGCGGGCCTCCAGTCCAATTGGAGGGCAGTTGGTTTCCACCATGACAGACCTACCACTGTTGCACCTGTTGGAGAGTCTATTTCATTTTTAGGTCATAGGCCATCATGGTGAAGCCATGGCAGCAGCAGTAGGAACATGAGGTAGTAGATCACATTCAAACTGCAGACAGATAGCAAAGAGCAGTAATACTCATTCTGAGTTTGATTTCTCCCATTATTTTTGTTTGTTTCAGTCAACACCTAGCCCATGGGATGTTGTAGGTCACAGTTAATGAGTATTCTCACCTCAATTAATTTAATTAAGAAACTTCCTCAATCCCAGATATTTATCTCCAATGTGATTATAAATCCAATAAAGTTGATAAGATTATTACAAGAATATTTTTCCAGTTTTTAATTTCCAGCCAATATATATATGAGAGAGAGAAAAAATGGGGGTGCCAGGACTGACAGCCAGTGCAAGGAACTCCAGATGTATGCACTACCTTGTGCCTCTGGCTTACATGAGTTCTGGGAAATCAAACCTGGATCATTTGGCTTCATAGCAAGTGCATTAACCACTAAGCCATCTCTCCAGTCCATTTTCCAGATTCTTAATTTATAGTTAGTAATAAAAGTACCATCAGCCTAGCAAGAGGGATAAAAGAAAGGTTGTGTTTACTTAAATGCAGGAATTTAGGCATGGTCTATTCAGCTATCCTTATGTGTTGTCAGAATTTCATGGTTAAAACACATTTTCTTAAGCAGAATGTGTCAATGCCTGCCTAAGCTTCTGTATATTACCATCCATTATAACATATTTTATTTTATTTCCAGAAAGTATTCAAAACAAACTAACAAAACAAAAAAACTCACCTATATATTCATCTGAGCATTTGGTCATGCCAGTCTTCATGTGGAAAGTACCTATATAACAAAATCATTTACATTTGGTTACCCCAGGAATGATTTAAATTAAACATGCTAAATATTTTATAATATTTAAAGAGCTAGTGATATTTTTGCAAAACTTGAGCACATAGCCATAGCACATAAGAGAGAAAATCTTCTAAACACCACCTGGTAAAATAATTTGTGCTCAAGGGACAGACAGAGTTGGCAAAGAGGTAGAACTCATTGCTGATCATTACTGAAGCTGGGTGATGAGTGCTAGGGGGTTCATTACAGTTTTCTCTACTTTTGTATCTTTGATGGTAAAAAATTTTAAATTAATATCCTGCTTAGCATTTGCCTCTTCAAAAACCTAAGTAAAAGATGAAGTCTAAGATAGCTGGAAAGTCATACCTCTGGGAAATATTAAGGGCACATCTGAAGATACATTTATGATTAAGAGCCTAGGTAGTGTGCCAGTTTTTCACATCAACATATTAAATTGATCTCCCAAAGTTCCAGCAAAAGTTTTCTTTTCCTCTGGAGATAGGAAGTTAGAGTTTAACAAAAAAATCATATATAATACATAATCATCCAAATATATTTTTCCTTAAAAGTTAAAACTTATAGAAATGGTAAAAGACATGTAATAGTAAAACTAAGAATATGATCACATTAAATTCAGTGTGATATTGATACATTAATAGGCAGGTCAATGAAAAATTTTACAAAACAACGTTTGCACAAAACTATCATGCCACAAAGAACAGAACTGGAAGAAAATTTTTAGGGGTATACATTGTAGTAAAGGTTGTGAAGAACATGGAAACAATTGGTGACATGTAATTACATTCTGAATTTTCACACAATAACATAAAGGATACTTAGGGGGAATAACAAGCTTAATTTGTACTTGTTTGTATCTATGTTGTACACTTTTGTGTTGCTGTGTCCAAAATACCTTAAGAGAGAAAGGAATTATTTTGGCTCATGATTTCTGGGGGAATTAAGTCCATCATAGCAGGGAAGAGATCGCAGAGTCAGAAAGATGACATCATATCTTCAGAAACTTTTAGAAGAAAACAATATACTTGGCAACCTGGGAAATACCATGTTATTTTTGGCCTTTTAAACTTTTCTGTGTTCTTTATTTGTGAGGACAGTTCCTCTTAATCTTTGAATCCTTTCATTTTTAAATTCTTTTGTTATTTTAATTTATTTATTTGAGAATAACACACAGAGAGAGAAAGACAGAGAGAGAGACAGACAGAGAGAGAGAGAGAGAGAGAGAGAGAGAGAGAGAGAGAGAAGGAATGAGCTTGCCAGGGCCTCCAACCACTGCAAACAAACTCCAGACACATGCGCCCCCTTGTGCATTTGGCTAAAGTGGGTCCTGGGGAATTGAGCCTTGAACTGGGGTCCTTAGGCTTCGCAGGCAAGTGCTTAACCACTAGACCATCTCTCCAGCCTCTTTTTCATTTTTGCAAGTAAATATTTCCTCTCCTCTTCTAAATGATTTTGTACCTGATTTTTCTTGATGCAAGGGATGACTCCACCATTGAGGTCAATACAAGCAATATGTTTCATACAGCAGCTACTGCCACAAAAACCCTGCTGAAAGAGGTATCTGAAGCAGATGGACAAATCAAGGAGAGGTGCAGACCCAGAGTGTCCAGGGCATTGGTGCTAATTGCAGGAACCCTTAGCAGGAGTTTTCATCCAATGATGAAGGGAAAGATGGTGGTGGTATGTTTAGAGGGCTTCAGGGCCAGTTTAATCAACTGATTGAAACAAATTGAAGAGGTATGTAATTATTTACATGTCACAAAGATAAGAAACAATGACAGTGGGTGGTCCTATGGGAACATTGTAGCTGAATCCGAAATACTAAACAAGCCCTGGTGGTGCATACTTTTAATCCCAGCACTTGCAAGGCAGAGGCAGGAGGATCACAGTGATTTAGCAGAATTCTAGGTAAGATCAATGTGTGTGAGTCAAGATTGTATAGCCTTCAAAGAAATCTATAAGTATGGCATTCGGGGGAGGGGGGTGGAAATGAATGTTCCATGAACCCTTACTGAAGAGGTGGTCTGCCTGGAGAAGACCATTTTTTTTTTTTTTTAAATTTTAGAAAAGCACTTTTTTTTAATAAAATATGATCAAATTTTTCCTTTTTTTGGTGGGGACTTTCGAGGTAGGGTCTCACTCTAGCTCAAGCTGAACTGGAATTCACTCTGTAGTTTCAGGGTGACCTCAAACTCACAGTGATCCTCCTACATCTGCCTCCCTAGTGCTGGGATTAAAGGTGTGCCCCACCATGCTCAGCTCTCTTTTCAGTTGCAACATTTTTTTTTTCTTTTCACAATTTTTATTAACATTTTCCATCATTATAAAAAATCCATGGTAATACCTTCCGGCCCTCCTCCTGCACTTTCCCCTTTGAAATTCCATTATCCATCACATTACCTCTCCATCTCAATCATTGTACTTACATATATATAATATCAACCTATTAAGTACCCTCCTCCCTTCCTTTCTCTTCCCTTTGTATCTCCTTTTTAAGTTACTGGCCTCTGCTACTAAGTATTTTCATTCTCACGCAGAAGCCCAATCATCTGTAGCTAACATCCACATATGAAGGAGAACATGTGGCACTTGGCTTTCTGGGCCTGGGTTACCTCACTTAGTAGAATCATTTCCACATCCATCCATTTTTCTGCAAATTTCATAACTTCATTTGTCTTTACAGCTGAGTAGAACTCCATTGTATAAATGTGCCATATCTTCATTATCCACTCATCAGTTGAGGGACATCTAGGCTGGTTCCATTTCCCAGCTATTATAAACTGAGCAGCAAAAAACATGGTTGAGCATGTACTTCTAAGGAAATGAGATGATTCCTTCGGATATATGCCTAGGAGTGCTATAGCTGGGTCATATGGTAGATCAGTCTTAAGCTGTTTTAGGAACCTCCACACTGATTTCCACAATGGCTGGACCAGATTGCATTCCCACCAGCAGTGTAGGAGGGTTCCTCTTTTTCCACATCCCCGCCAACATTTATGATCATTTGTTTTCATGATGTTAGCCAATCTGACAGGAGTGAGATGGAATCTCAATGTAGTTTTAATCTGCATTTCCTGATGACTAGTGACGTAGATCATTTTTAGATGCTTATATGCCATTCGTATTTCTTCCTTTGAGAATGCTCTGTTTAGCTCCATAGCCCATTTTTTGATTGGCTTGTTTGATTCCTAATTATTTAACTTTTTTAGTTCTTTGTATATCCTAGATATTAATTATCTATCAGATATATAACTGGCGAAGATATATTCCCATTCTGCAGGTTGCCTCTTTGCTTTTGACACTGTGTCCTTTGCAGTGCAAAATCTTTGTAATTTCATGAGGTCCCAGTGATTAATTTGTGGTTTAATTGCCTGAGCAATTGGGGTTGTAATCAGAAAGTCTTTGCCAAGACCAATATGTTGAAGGATATTCTCTACTTTTTCCTCTAGCAGTTTCAGAGTTTCAGGTCTGATGTTAAGGTCTTTAATCCATTTGGACTTAATTCTTGTGCATGGAGAGAGAGAAGGATCTATTTTCATCCTTCTACAGATATATATATCCAGTTTTCCCAAAACCATTTGCTGAAGAGGCTGTCTTTTCCCCAATGAGTATTTTTGGCATTTTTATTGAATATCAGGTGTCTATAGCTACCTGGACTTACATCTGGGTCCTCTATTCTGTTCCACTGATCTACATGTCTATTTTTGTATAAGTACCATGCTGTTTTTGTTATTATGACTCTGTCATATAGGCTAAAATCAGGTGTGGTGATACCACCAGCCTCATTTTTTTTTTAAATTTTATTTATTTATTTGAGAGCGACAGACACACAGAGAAAGACAGATAGAGGGAGAGAGAATGGGCGCGCCAAGGCCTCCAGCCTCTGCAAACAAGCTCCAGACATGTGCGCCCCCTTGTGCATCTTGCTAACTTGGGACCTGGGGAACCGAGCCTCGAACAAGGGTCCTTAGGCTTCACAGGCAAGTGCTTAACCACTAAGCCATCTCTCCAGCCCATCACCAGCCTCATTTTTGTTGCTCAGCATTATATTAGATATTCGAGGTTTTTGTGATTCCAAATGAATTTTTGGATTGTTTTTTCTATTTCCATGAAGAAAGCCTTTGGAATTTTGATAGGAATTGCATTAAATATGTAGATTGCTTTTGGTAAGATTGCCATTTTTACAATATTGATTCTTCCAATCCAGGAACAAAGGATGTTTCTCCACTTTCTAGTGTCTTCTGCAATTTCTCGCTTGAGTGTTTTTAAGTTCTCATTGTGGAGATTCTTTACTTCCTTGGTTAGGTTTATTCCAAGGTACTTTACTTATTTATTTATTTAATGCAATTGTGAATGGGAGTGATTCTCTGATTTCATCCTCTGTGTGTTTGTTGTTAGCATATATGAAGGCTACTGACTTCTGTGTATTTATTTTGTATCCTGCTACATGATTGTAGGTTTTGATCAGCTCTAACAGTTTGCTAGTAGGCTTTAGGGTCCTTTATGTATAGAATCATGTCTTCTGCAAATAATGATAACTTGATCTCTTCCTTTCCAATTTGGATCCCTTTTATGTGTCTCTTGCCTTGTTGCTACGGCTAAGACTTCCAAAACTATATTAAATAAAAGTGGGACAGTGGACACCCTTGTCTTCTTGTTAGGAGCCGCGCAGACGCTATTACAAGCTGGCGCCGGTTTCTGGCCTCTTATTGGTCACAGCTGGTGTAAATTTAGCACAGTGCGCATGCTCCAACCCGTTGCGGGCCGATGCTAATAAGGCATCCAGAAAGTAACCAATCACTGGTGGCCACATATCCACAGTTGACCAATCATTTGTGGGTAAGCAGCCTAAACCCTATATAAACAGTTGCCTTTCGTGGTTCTGGGTCTTCGCGTCTTCGCATCTAGCAGTTTGGCAGTCCCCAATAAAGTGTGTTCAGAAGAATCCTGATTGTGGCGTCCTCCTTGCTGGCGAGGCGGGCGTGACATCTTCTTCCTGATTTTAGTGGAAAAGCTTCCAGTTTTTCTCCATTTAGTAATATGTTGGCTGTAGGCTTGTCATAAATAGTTTTTATTATATTGAGATATGTTCCTTCTATTCCCAGTCTCTGTAGGACTTTTATCATGAAGGTATGGTAGATTTTCCCAAACGCTTTCTCTGCATCTAATGAGATGATCATATGATTTTTGTCCTTTAACCCATTTATATAACGTATTACACTTATAGCTTTGGGTATATTGAACCATTCCTGCATCTCTGGGATAAAGGCTACTTGGTCAGGGTGAATGATCTTTATGATATATTCTTGTATTCTGTTCGCCAATATTTTGTTGAGAATTTTTGCATCAATGTTCATGAGGGATATTTGTCTGTAATTTTCTTTTTTTGTTCTATCTTTGCCTGGTTTTGGTATCAGGGTGATGCTGGCTTCATTGAAGGAGTTTGGTAGAATTGCTTCTTTTTCTATTTCCTGGAAAAGCTTAAGAAGCAATGGTGTTAGCTCTTCCTTGAATGTCTGGTAAATTTCAGCAGTGAATCCATCCGGGTCTGTGCTTTTTTTAGTTGGGAGATTATTGATAACTGTTCAGATCTCCATGCTTGCTATATGTCTATTTAAGTGATTAACCTCATTTTGATTTAATTTAGGTAGGTCATATAAATCAAGGAAATCATCCATTTCTTTCAGATTTTCATACTTTGTGGAGTATATGCTTTTATAGTATGTCCCTATGATTTTTTGAATTTCTCTGGAATCTGTTATGATGTTACCTTTTTCATCTCTGATTTTATTAATTTGTGTCTCTTCTCTCTTTCTTTTGGTCAGATTTGCTAAGGGTTTATCAATCTTGTTTAGCCTTTCAAAGAACGAACTCCTTGTTTCATTAATTGTTCAGATTTTTTTTTTTGTTTCTATTTCATTAATTTCTGCCCTAATCTTTATTATTTCTTCCCATCTACTGATTTTTGGATTGCCTTGTTCTTCTTTTTCTAAGGCTTTAAGGTGAAACATTAGGTCGTTTACTTGCGACCTTTCTAATTTCTTAATATAGGCACTTAAGGCTCTAAATTTACCTCTTAGAACTGCCTTCAATGTGTCCCTGAGATTTTGGTATGTTGTGTTCTCATTATCGTTTGACTCTATGAATTTTTTGATTTCCTTCTTGATTTCTTCATTGACCCATTCATCATTTAGTAGTGTATTGCTTAGTTTCCATGATTTTGTGTATGCTCTATAGCCTTTCTTGCTACTGATTTGTAGTTTAATTCCATTGTGGTCAGATAGAATGCAAGGAATTCTTTCAATTTTCCTGAATTTGTTAAGATTTGCTTTGTGTCCTAATATATGGTCTATTTTAGAGAATGTTCCATGTGCTGCTGAAAAGAATGTATATTCTGCAGCCTTTGGATGAAATGTCCTGTATATATGTGTTAGGTCCATTCCTTCTATGACCTCATTTAGTCCAGTTGCCTCTCTGTTTATTTTTTCCTGGGGTGACCTGTCAATTGATGAGAGTGGGGTGTTAAAGTCACACACCACCACTGTGTTTGATGTTATCTGTGACCTTAGTTCTAATAGTGTTTGTTTGACGAATTTGGGAGCCCCATGTTAGGTGCATATATGTTTAGGATTGTAATGTCCTCCTGTTGGAGTGTGCCCCTAATTAATATAAAGTGACCTTCCTTATCTTTCTTGATTAACATTAGACTTAAGTCTACCCAGTCTGATATTAGGATAGCAACCCCTGCTTGTTTTCTAGGCCCATTTGCTTGAAACACCGTTTTCCAACTTTTCACCCTGAGATAATGTCTATCCTTTGTAGAACGGTGAGTTTCTTGGAGACAACAAATTGTAGGATCCTGGTTTTTATCCCAGTCTGCAAACCTATGTCTTTTCATTGGGGCATTGAGGCCATTGATATTAAGAGATATTATTGAAAGGGGTGTATTTATGTTTGCCATTTGTGTGTGTGTGGTTCTGGTTCTACCTTTGCTCTCTTGTGTTAACTACTATTTGAGTATTGCTTGTTTTTTCCAGGTTCTTTATATGTGTGCTTTTTCTTTTCTTCAGCATGGAGGATTCTATCAAGTATTTTCTGTAGAGCTGTTTTTGTCTTCAAATACTCCTTTAGCCTGCTTTTTTCATGGAATATCCTTATTTCTTTCTTTTTTTTTTTTAAATATTTTTTGTTCATTTTTTATTTATTTGAGAGTGACAGATGGAGAGAAAGACAGATAGAGGGAGAGAGAGAGAATGGGCGAGCCAGGGCTTCCAGCCACTGCAAACGAACTCCAGACGCGTGCGCCCCCTTGTGCATCTGGCTAACGTGGGACCTGGGGAACCGAGCCTCGAACCTGGGTCCTTAGGCTTCACATGCAAGCGCTTAACCGCTAAGCCATCTCTCCAGCCCAGAATGTCCTTATTTCTCCCTCTATTTGAATGGATAGCTTTGGAGGATAAAGTAACCTTGGTTGACAGTTGTTATCTTTCAGAACATGGAATACATTACTCCATACCCGTCTGGCTTTTAAAGTTTGTGTGGAATAAACTGCTGTAATCCTGATGGGTTTGACTTTTTAGGTAACTTGATTTTTCTCTCTAACTGCTTTCAATATTTTTTCTTTGGTTTGTGTGTTTGGTAGTTTGATTATAATGTGGTGAGGAGAGGTTCTTTCCAGGTTGTATCTGGCTGGGGTTCTAAAGGCTTCTTCTATCTGCATTGGCATCTGTTTCCCAATTTGGGGGAAGTTTCCTTCTATGATTTTGTTGAAGATGCCTACTATGCCTTTGTAGTAGAATTCTTCTCCTTCTACTATGCCCTGAATTCTTATATTTGATCTTTTCATAGTGTCCTGAATATCTAGAAATTCCCACTCATACTTTTCTATAAGTTTGTCTTTCTCTTTGTTGGACTGTATTAGATCTGCCACCTGGTTTTCTAGCTTAGATATCCTGTCCTCTCCTTCATCCATTCTACTGGTGAGATTTTCTACAGAGTTTTTTTTTTTTTTTTTTTTAATATATATTTCATTAACTGTGTTCTTCATTGCTAGTAATTCTGACTGTTTTTTCTTTATTATTCCTACTTCCTTATTTATGTCTTATATTGCCTTCTTTGTTTCATTAAATCAGTGCCTTGCATCTTCTTTGATTTCCTCTTTGATTCCTTTGATTTCCTCTTTGATTTCTTTTTTGAGTCCTTTGGTTTGTTCTTTGACTTCTTTGAACATATTTATAATCATTCTTTTGAACTCTTTCTCAGGCATTTCCTCTAACTCATTCTCACTGGAGGTCATTTCCGTTGCATTAATACTTTTAGGTGGATTTATAATGTCTTGCCTTTTAGTGTATCTTGTGTTATAATGTATATATTTTTGTATCTTGCATTAAGTTAATGCTTGGATTTTCTAGCTAGCTGGGTATTCTTAGCTGTATCAATTGATTTGATGTTATATATTTTCAGGGTAGGAGCTTAAGGTGTTAGGTGTGGCTCTTAAGACTCTCAGAGTATCTACAAAGGTGTTCCTAGGGGTTGAGTTGCCCTGCTATGGGAGTATTCACATAGGCTGAGTGGAATAAAATACAGGTAGATTCTAAAATTTAACTAAACACTGTACACATTCAATCAAAAATAACACCGAGTCTTTTTTCAAGAGTAGTTATTAGAACAACCAGATCCTCTATCAGCAAAGAGGTTAAGATTTCTGGTCTGCTGAGGGATCCAAGTCCCTTGTGACCAAGTGAGACCCTTCCCTGGTGCAATCCCAGTTACCTTTTTGGATGGTCTTGGTCTCAGTCATGTTGTTGGCTGGGTCGTTTGGCCTCTGTTCTGATTTCTGGAGCTGGGCACTGGCTTTTCCTGTGGTGCAAACTGAGCCTGGCAACTGTGGCCCTGCAGATCGGCACCCCCACTGCTGGAACTGCTACTGCTGGTACTGAAGCTGCTGGTGATCCACCGCTGCTGCTGCCATTGCTGCTGCTGTGGCTGCCACTGCTGAAACAGCTGCTGCTTCCTCTGAAACTGCTGCTACTGGATCTGCTGCTGCTGCTGGATCTTCTGACACTGTTTATGTCAGTTGGATATTACAAAGAATACAATAAAATAGTTAAAGGTAACAGTTGATTACATTTGTTAGTAGACCAATATGCTCTTTTTACTTAAATGGGATTCAAACTTAACCTTGATGAGATTAAATTTGCAATGGTTGCCTTCTTTCCTTTCTCATGATTTATAAATTGAAATAAAAACTATAAAGTGATATTCTGTCCTATTGGAATTTCAGCCAATTTATTGAGATTTTCTATATGGCACTATTTACTTATTTATTTATTTTTTGTTTATTTTTATTTATTTGAGAGCAACAGAGAGAGAGAGAGAGAGAGAGAGAGAGAGAGAGAGAGAGAGAGAGAGAGAGAGGGAGAATGGGTGCACCTGGACCTCCAGCCACTGCAAACGAACTCCAGATGAGTATGTCCCCTTGTGCATCTGGCTAACATGGGTCCTGGAGAACTGAGCCTCAAACTGGGGTCCTTCAGCTTCACAGGCAAGTGTTTAACCACTAAGCCATCTCTCCAGCCCTTATTTATTTTTATATAAAAAAAAAACAGCTTTAATGGGATAGTATTATCCCATTTAACTCAATTCACAAGACTATGCAACCATTAACAAAATTCATTTGGAAGTATTTTCCCATTTTTCAAAGAAACCTCATAATATACCGTCACCCTCTTCTCTTACCTACTACTGCTTTAGCCTTAAGCAACCATTAATCTACTTACATAATTTTCTGATTGAATTGTTTGAAACCTATTAGGTAGTTATTGGTTTGTCTCCTTTCATATACCATCATGTTTACAAAGTTTATTCATGCTTCAATACATTTTGAGGATATTGGTTTTGTTCAAGATGTCATTTAAGTTAAATTATCTTAGTATTTGTGTCTCTAGCAGAAATGCAGTTGCTCAAAGCTTTGAGGCTGGAAGTTCACAATCAACATGCCAGAAGAACTGACTTCGTGTCTTCCTGCTTTGCAGATGACTGAAGTCTCATTGCGGCTTCACATGACATGCCTTTGATTGTACACTTCTGGTGTCTCTTTTCCTTCTTAAAGAGATGCAGATTCTGTAGGGTATAGGCCCTATCCGTATAATGTCTTTTCACCTGAAGTGGATCTTTTAATTGCTGACTATAAGTATGGTCACTTTGGGAGTAAGGGTCTCAAGACATTTTTAGAGTGACACAATTTAATTCACTGTAAAGCTACTATATTATTATTTTATATTTTAATTCTATGGTACAGTCTTGATAATCTAAAGAATGTGATAATATTGTTGTTCTACTCTATGATAACCACAGCTGTTACTCTGCTAGCTGTCAATAAGTATAAAGTCAGCCATAACTGTTAGAGATCACAACTATGTGAATGGTGTAACCTGAATACATAGGTACAGTTCACTGCCATTCATTTCCATCACACCTTCTCTCATTAACTCTACCCAACTGTTGCTACCAACACTATTTATATTTCCTTTATTTCTGATTCTTGCATCTTCTTTTCACCAACATTTTATTATAATTATTCTTGCTTTTAGTTTCCTGAAATATTCTTGAAACAAGGCAAAAATGCATAGAAACAAATCAAATTGAGTCAAGTCAGTGTGCCTATATTTTTTTCAGGGACACAATTTAAGTCTATGATGGACATACAGCTATAGACCAGTACCTGAAATTTTAGTTTATAGCTTTTGCTCTTTCTAGCCTTTCACTTTGTTTCTGAATCTTCCCATTAAGCTGAAAGTTAAAAGGATTTGGAGAGAATACATTTCCATTCATTATAGCAAACCATGTTGAAATACTTTTATATGCAAGTATCAAAAGATTTATATTAGTCCTCCCAAGGAGGAATTGCATATGTCACTTTTTACCCCGCCCCCTGTATGAACATGTTCCATTTTTTCAAAAGAGTAGATTGGAAAGAATGTCACCAAAGGAAGGACAGAGAGCACTTTCATTCTTTCTCTGACTTAGTATCATTTACCATTGTGTCTGAAGAAGGGTTTCCTAACTCCTGAAGGAAGTAAGGAATGCCAAGAATTTCAGTCTCTTCCTCTTAACTTCCTTATATATCTTTCAAAGGTGTATAAAGGAGTATTGGAAAGAAAGAACTCAGATAATAAATGACATCCTCCTAATGGAATTTAAAGCTCAATATTATGCTGCACTTTTGGACACAACTTATATTTACTGAGAGAAACACAAGATGACTAGAGCAGCTAGTCTCTGAAGATAGGTATACATGCAGGGGATCAAATATTCCTTTAAGAGCAGCAGGAGACTAGTGTTTGATTCCATCTTCATGGGGCAAATAAAGTCACTTTGGACTATCTTACCAAAGAATATAACTTACTCAAAGGAAGAAGTTTATTGATAATCTATTGTATTTATTTAAAAGTAAAATAGCCATAACAGTTCATTGAAAACAAACTTAATGCGTTTTTTCCTTAATGCACATCAATATAGGGAATAATAAAAGAAAATAGAGGTTCTTTCCTGATCACTAATGAAGCTAATGACATTTCTGGAATATAATTGTGGATTTTAAGTACAGATTTATCCACCATGCTAACATATAGTGTTATTAGTGGCTAAAGGTATTATATTGTGGTCGAAAGTATATTAGAATACAAAGTAGAAAATAGAGGCTTTGAGTCAGAGTCTAACATATTTGCTATGTGATTATAGGAATCTCATATAATTTTCCATAATCCAAAAAATATTTATCTACTTTGTAATGGGGTGCTAGGGGTCCAGGAAAGTACTTGAACCCCAAAGTCTAGGTTCATTTCTAATTTTAACCAAGAACTTGAATTTTAACAAAAAGCAGATTGAGAAGGATAATTATTCAATTATTATACTTATGGAGATTAGTACAGAGCCAAGGGAAGGCATCCACATGGTTAGAAATCCCATGTAGAGGGCTGTTGGGGGGAGGCACGGAAAGAAAAGAAAATTCAAGTATTGCTATGTGGGGAGCTACAGGTGATAAAGAACCCATGTGGAGAGTAAGGGCTAGGGGGCCCTCCTTGCTGGGCTTGGGCCTAGGCCATGGTCAAGCCAACCCAGGTTCAGCTGAGGGAAAAGCTCACCAACAGCTGAAAGTTCCCAAGTGGACAGACAGCTTGCAATGGTTCTTTTTATTATTATTATTTTTTTTTTAATTTATTTTCGAGGTAGGGTTCCACTCTAGCCCAGGCTGGCCTGGAATTCACTATGGAGTCTCAGAGTGGCCTCAAACTCTACCTATACCTTCTGAGTGATAGGATTAAATGTGTGCACCACCATGCTGGGCTTACAAAGGTATTTTTTTTTTAATTTTTATTAACATTTTCCATGATTGTAAAATATATCCCATGATAATTCCCTCCCTCCCCACCCCCACACTTTCCCATTTGAAATTCCATTCTCCATCATATTACCTCCCCATTACAATCATTGTAATTACATATATACAATATCAAACTATTAAGTATCCTCCTCCCTTCCTTTCTCTTCCCTTTATGTCTCCTTTTTAACTTACTGGCCTCTGCTACTAAGTGTTTTCATTCTCACGCAGAAGCCCAATAATCTGCAGCTAGGATCCACATATGAGAGGAAACATGGGGCGCTTGGCTTTCTGGGCCTGGGTTACCTGACTTAGTATAATACTTTCCAGGTCCATCCATTTTTCTGCAAATTTCATAACTTCATTATTCTTTACCGCTGAGTAGAACTCCATTGTATAAATGTGCCACATCTTCATTATCCACTCATCAGTTGAGGGACATCTAGGCTGGTTCCATTTCCCAGCTATTACAAACTGAGCAGCAAAAAACATGGTTGAGCATGTACTTCTAAGGAAATGAGATGAGTCCTTTGGATATATGCCTAGGAGTGCTATAGCTGGGTCATATGGTAGATCAATCTTCAGCTGTTTTAGGAACCTCCACACTGATTTCCACAATGACTGGACCAGATTGCATTCCCAACAGCAGTGTAGAAGGGTTCCTTTTTTTCAACATCCCCGGTAACTTTTATGATCATTTGTTTCATGATGGTGGCCAATCTGAAAGGAGTGAGAGGGAATCTCAATGTAGTTTTAATCTGCATTTCCTCATGACTAGTGATGTAGAACATTTTTTTAGATGCTTATATGCCATTTGTATTTCTTCCTTTGAGAATGCTCTATTTAGCTCCATAGCCCATTTTTTGATTGGCTTGTTTGAATCCTTGTTATTTAACTTTTTGAGTTCTTTGTATATCCTAGATATTAATCCTCTATCAGATATATAGCTGGCAAAGATTTTTTCCCATTCTGTAGGTTGCCTCTTTGCTTTTTTCACTGTGTCCTTTGCAGTGCAAAATCTTTGTAATTTCATGAGGACCCAGTGATTAATCTATGGTTTAATTGCCTGAGCAATTGGGGTTGTATTCTGAAAGTCTTTGCCAAGACCAATATGTTGAAGGGTTTCTCCTACTTTTTCCTCTAGCAGTTTCAGAGTTTCAGGTCTGATGTTAAGGTCTTTAATCCATTTGGACTTAATTCTTGTGAATGGCTAGAGAGAAGAATCTATTTTCATCCTTCTGCAAATATATATCCATTTTTCAAAACACCATATTCTGAACAGGCTGTATCTTCTCCAATGAGTATTTTTGGCACTTTTTTTTTGAATATCAGGTGGCTATAGCTACTTGGGTTTACATCTGGGTCCTCTATTCTGTTCCACTGATCTACATGTCTGTTTCTGTGCCAGTAACATGCTGTTTTTGTTACTATGGCTCTGTAGTATAGGTTAAAATCAGGTATGATGATACCACCAGCCTCATTTTTGTTGCTCAGTATTATTTTAGATATTAGAGTTTTTTGTTATTCCAAATGAATTTTTGGATTGTTTTTTCTATTTCCATGGAGAAAGCCTGTGGAATTTTGGTATGGATTGCATTAAATGTGTAGATTGCTTTAGGTAAGATTGCCATTTTCACAATATTGATTCTTCCAATCCAGGAACAGGGGATGTTTCTCCACTTTCTAGTGTCTTCTACAATTTCTCGGTTGAGTGTTTTAAAGTTCTCATTGTAGAGATTCTTTACTTCCTTGGTTAGGTTTATTCCAAGGTACTTTACTTATTTATTTATTTAATGCAATTGTGAATGGGAATGATTCTCTGATTTCATCCTCTGTGTGTTTATTGTTAGCATATATGAAGGTGACTGATTTCTGTGTATTTATTTTGTATCCTGCTACATGACTGTAGATTTTGATCAGCTCTAACAGTTTGCTAGTAGAATATTCAGGGTCCTTTATGTATAGAATCATGTCATCTGCAAATAATGATAACTTGATCTCTTCCTTTCCAATTTGTATCCCTTTTATGTGTGTCTCTTGCCTTATTGCTATGGCTAAGACTTCCAAATCTATATTAAATAAAAGTGGGGACAGTGGACACCCTTGCTTTGTTCCTGATTTTAGTGGAAAAGCTTCAAGTTTTTCCCCATTTAGTAATATGTTGGCTGTAGGCTTGTCATAAATAGCCTTTATTATATTGAGATATGTTCCTTCTAGGCCCAGTCTCTGTAGGACTTTTATCATGAAGGGATGTTGGATTTTGTCAAATGATTTGTCTGCCTCTAATGAGATGATCATGTGATTTTTGTCCTTCAACCCGTTTACATAATATAATACATTTATAGATTTGCGTATGTTGAACCATCCCTGCATCTCTGGGATAAAGCCTACTTGGTCAGGGTGAATGATCTTTTTGATATACTTTTGTATTCTGTTTGCCAATATTTTGTTGAGAATTTTTGCATCTATGTTCATGAGGGAGATTTGTCTGTAATTTTCTTTTTTTGTTCTATCTTTGCCTGGTTTTGGTATCAGGGTGATGCTGGCCTCATAGAAGGAGTTTGGTAGAATTCCTTCTTTTTCTATTTCCTAGAAAAGTTTAAGAAACAATGGTGTTAGCTCTTCCTTCAAGGTTTGGTAAAATTCAGCAGTGAATCCATCTGGGCCTGGGCTTTTTTTAGTTGGGAGATTATTGATAACTGTCGGATCTCCATGTTTTTTATAGGTCTATTTAAATGTTTAACCTCATTTTGATTTAATTTAGGTAGGTCATATAGATCAAGGAAATCATCCATTTCTTTCAGATTTTCATACTTTGTGGAATATATGCTTTTATAGTATGCCCCTATGATTTTTTGAATTTCACTGAAATCTCTTGTGATGTTACCTTGTTCATCTCTGATTTTATTAATTTGTGTCTCTTCTCTCTTTCTTTTTTGTCATATTTCCTAAGAGTTTATCAATCTTGTTTATCCTTTCCAAGAACCAACTCTTTGTTTCTTTAATTCTTTGATTGTTCTTTTTGTTTCTGTTTCATTAATTTCTGCCCTAATCTTTATTATTTCTTCCCATCTACTGATTTTTGGATTGCCTTGTTCTTCTTTTTCCAAGGCTTTAAGGTGAAATATTAGGTCGTTTACTTGCGACCTTTCTAATTTCTTAATATAGGCACTTAAGGCTATAAATTTACCTCTTAGAACTGCCTTCAATGTGTCCCTGAGATTTTGGTATGTTGTGTTCTCATTATCGTTTGACTCTATGAATTTTTTGATTTCCTTCTTGATTTCTTCATTGACCCATTCATCATTTAGTAGTGTATTGCTTAGTTTCCATGATTTTGTGTATGCTCTATAGCCTTTCTTGCTACTGATTTGTAGTTTAATTCCATTGTGGTCAGATAGAATACAAGGAATTCTTTCAATTTTCCTGAATTTGTTAAGATTTGCTTTGTGTCCTAATATATGGTCTATTTTAGAGAATGTTCCATGTGCTGCTGAAAAGAATGTATATTCTGCAGCCTTTGGATGAAATGTCCTGTATATATGTGTTAGGTCCATTCCTTCTATGACCTCATTTAGTCCAGTTGCCTCTCTGTTTATTTTTTCCTGGGGTGACCTGTCAATTGATGAGAGTGGGGTGTTAAAGTCACACACCACCACTGTGTTTGATGTTATCTGTGACCTTAGTTCTAATAGTGTTTGTTTGACGAATTTGGGAGCCCCATGTTAGGTGCATATATGTTTAGGATTGTAATGTCCTCCTGTTGGAGTGTGCCCCTACTTAATATAAAGTGACCTTCCTTATCTTTCTTGATTAACGTTGGACTAAAGTCTACCCAGTCTGATATTAGGATAGCAACCCCTGCTTGTTTTCTAGGCCCATTTGCTTGAAACACCGTTTTCCAACCTTTTACCCTAAGATAGTGTCTATCCTTTGTAGAAAGGTGAGTTTCTTGTAGACAACAAATTGTGGGATCCTGCTTTTTAACCCAGTTTGCAAACCTATGTCTTTTTGAGGGGGGGGAATTGAGGCCATTGATATTAAGAGATATTATTGAAAGGTGTGTATTTTTGTTTGCCTTTTTTTTTTTTTTTTGTGGTTCTGGTTCTACCTGTGCTCTCTTCTGTTAACTAGTATTTGAGTATTTCTTTTGTTTTTTTCTAGGTTCCTTATATGTGTGCTTTTCCTTTACTTCAGCATGGAGGATTCTATGCAGTATTTTCTGTAGAGCTGTTTTTGTCTTCAAATACTCCTTTAACCTGATTTTGTCATGGAATGTCCTTATTTCTCCGTCTATTTGAATGGATAACTTTGCAGGATAAAGTAACCTTGGTTGACAGTTGTTATCTTTCAGAACGTGGAATATATCACTCTAAGCCCTTCTAGCTTTAAAAGGTTGTGCTGAATAATCTGCTGTAATCCTGATGGGCTTGCTTTTGTAAGTAACATGATTTTTCTCTCTAACTGCTTTCAATATTTTTTCTTTGGTATGTGTGTTTGGAAGTTTGATTATAATATGGCGAGGAGAGGTTCTTTCTGGGTTTTATCTGGCTGGGGTTCTAAAGGCTTCCTGTATCTGCATTGGCACCTCTTTCCCAATTTGGGGGAAGTTTTCTTCTATGATTTTGTTGAAGACACCTTCTATTCCTTTGTAGTGGAAATCTTCTCCTTCTACTATGCCCTGAATTCTTATATTTGTTCTTTTCATAGTGTCCCGAATATCTTGAAATTCCCACTCATACTTTTCTGTAAGTTTGTCTTTCTCTTTGTTGGACTGTATTAAATCTGCCACCTGGTCTTCTAGCTTAGATATTCTGTCCTCTCCCTCATCTATCCTACTGGTGTGATATTCTACAGAGTTTTTTTTTTTTTATTTTATTAACTGTGTTCTTCATTGCTAGGAATTCTGACTGGTTTTTCTTTATTATTTCTATTTCCTTATTTATGTCTTGTATTGCCTTCTTTATTTCATGAAATTGGTGTCCTACATCTTCTTTGATTCCTTTGATTTCCTCTTTAAGTTCCTCTTTGACTTCTTTGATTTGTTCTCTGACTTCTTTGAACATATTTACAGTCATTCTTTTGAACTCTTTCTCAGGCATTTCCTCTAACTCTTTCTCACTGGAGGACATTTCTGATGCATTAATACTTTTAGGTGGATTTATATCATCTTGCTTTTTTAGTGTTTCTTGTGTTATAATGTACATATTTTTGCATCTTGGATTAAGTTAATGCTTGGATTTTCCAGCTAGCTGGGTATTTATTCTTAGCTGTATCAATTGATTTGATGTAATATATTTTCAGGGTAGGAGCTTAACGTGTTAGGTGTGGCTCTTAAGACTCTCAGAGTATCTACAAAGATGTTCTTAGGAGTTGATTTTCACTGCTATAGGAGTATTCAAGCATGTTGAGTGGAATAAAATACAGGTAGATTCTAAAATTTAACTAAACACTATACACATTCAATCAAAAACAGCCCTGAGCACAAGAGTAGTAGTTATTATAACGACCAGATCCTGTATCAACAAAGAGGTTAAGATTTCTGGTCTGTTGAGGGATCCAAGTCAGCTTGCGACCAAGTGAGACCCTTCCCTGGTGCAATCCCAGTTACCTTGGATGATTTTCATCTTAGTCAAGTTGCTGCTTGGGTCGTCGGGCTGCTGTTCTGATTTCTGGAGCTGTGCACTGGCTTTTCCTGCAGGGCAAACTCAGCCTGGCATGTGTGGCCCTGCAGATCAGCACCCCTGCTGCTGGAACTGCTGCTGCTCAAGCTGCCGCTGCTGGGTCTGTAGCCGCTGCTGCTGAAGGTGCTGCTGCTGTACACACCACTGCTGCTGCCTCTGCTGCTGCTGTAGCTGCCACTGCTGGAGCCACCACTGTGGCTGAAGCTGCTGCTGCTGTGTCCACTGCCACTGCTCCCACTGAAGCTGCTGCTGCGGGATCTGCTGCTGCTGCCACTCCTGGGTCTGCTGCTGCTGGGTCTGCTGCTGCTGCCCTGACTAGAGCTGCTACTGCCTGGGCCATTGTTACAGGTGCTGGAGCCACTGATGTTGCTGTGGAACTCTTTCCTGCTTGGGTCCCACTGTTGGCTCAATTGGCGTGGCCGGGTCCCCGGGACGTTGCTCTGTTCACCGGAGCTGGGCTCAGGTGGTGGGGGAAGGGAGGGAGCCACAGCTGCTCTGGTTCTCTCGCTGCTCCATGTGTTCTTCTACCTTGTGGTCTGCTCCTCCATTGCTCACTTCTGCTCTCCCTTCACGTTTCCTGAGTTGTGGAGAGCACCGGTGTGAGGGGAAGCTCCCACACCTGGCTTTCCCCATGGCTCAAGCCAAGGCTGGTGGCTTTCTGGTGTGCTGCCTCCACGGCAGTTGGCCAAACTGCTGGAGCCACTTTTTCCAGCCTGTGCGGGCTCTGTATGCTCTGGATCTCTCCTACTTCTCCGCTGCCACTTCAATCTCCTATACACCTCACTTTTTAGTAAAAGTTTGTATTTTGCTGAATTTTTTTGGTCTTTTTTCCCCCCTAGGCTGCTTTGGCGTAGTACCTACGCCACCATCTTAACCAGAAGTCCTACAAAGGTATTTTTAACCAGAAGGACTCCTTGTTGGTTAGGGCTAGGAGCTGTCTCAGGAGGAGGCTAGCCATGGCACCAAGTTCCAGGGGCTGAACTTGCCCAATCACAATGTTTAAAACCTGGGAAAGATATCCCTCCCAGGAGGGTTTCTGATTGTGGAGAAACAGGTCTAGGGAATAAGGCAAGAGATTGGAAGTCAGGTGATCTTTAATTTCTAGCAAGTGCAGACTTTCCTGCCTTTTTTACCTTCAGGGGTTCAGTTACCCTAACTGTAAGCCCCTCTCAACTTGACTTACTTTCTTAACAATTTAAGAAGAAAATAATACAGGGTAAATATGGAAGCACTATATATTATTAAGGCATTATTTTTACTATAACTTTATATTATTAAATTCAAATTACAAATTAAATTACAAGATTTAAAAGCTCTTTTTCTAAGGATAAACAAACAACAAAAACTTTTGGATAGGGCTGGAGACATAGCTTAGTGGCTAAGTGCTTGCCTGTGAAGCCCAAGGACCTCAGTTCCAGACTCGATTCTCTAGGACCCACGTAAGCCAAATGCTCAAGATGCATCTGGAGTTCATTTGCCATGGCTGGAGACCCTGGTGCATCCATTCTCTCTCTCTCTCTCTCTCTCTCTCTCTCTCTCTCTCTCTCTCTCTCTCTGTCACTCCCAAGTAAATAAATAAAAATAAACAAAAACAATTTAAAAAAAAGAGTTAAAACAAAACTGCTGGGTAAAGGAGATTGCAACCCACCATGATGTGTGCAAATTGTGTGGGGAGTCCCATGCAGGCAGGTTTTGTGAGTAGTGACCCAGGGTTACATGGGCATTCCAGTTATGCTGCTGCCTGATAGTCACCCTTGTTTCTGTAGGTATGCCCTCACCAGAATGCCTGTAAGTAACCCCAATAAACTCACTAGGTCACTAAATTAGACTTAGCTGGAATAATTTCTTTGTTCCATCAACTGTACTTACCTGTGGTGAACAGACATTTATTTATGTCTCCTTAGGAAAGGTCACAAAATACATGTCTTATTAAGTATATAAAAGATTCATTTGTATCATGCACAAAGTCAGTAGCAAGGCATTTCGTTATCACATAGCCAAAACAGCATTTGAGTGTTTTATTTTTATATTTTTATTTGTTTATTTATTAAAGTGAGAGAGAGAGAGAAAGTGAGAATGGGTGTGCCAGGGTTTCCAGCCACTGCTAAAGAACTCCAGACACATGTGCCCCCTTGTGCATCTGGCTAACATGGGTCCTGGGGAATTGAACCTGGGTCCTTTGGCTTTGCAAGCACACACCTTGCACCTTAACTGCTAAGCCATCCCTCCAGTCTATTTGAGTGTTTTAATGTGCCACAATTTAGGCTTAAGAAGAGTTTCAGGGAGCTTTCAGCGAGCTAGGAATCTACAACAAGAAACAAACTCTGATTGTTTCTGTGGCCACATGGCAGAAGTGCTTGCTAGAGAATCTAGGAACGGTGGAAACACAACCATAGAGAAGCAAACCCTATAACTTTGTTATTACTTACATTTTAAATTTTAAAAATCGCACAGAACATTCTAACATAGATTGTAAAACCCATAGCCTGTAGACCTAATAGACATGTTGTCTCTTATTGTAAATAAAGTTTTGTTTGACCATAGTCACACTTATCTGATTATGTTTCTCTATGCTTCATATCATGTTATCAACATTGTACATCTATAAAAGAGACTTTCCCCTCTGGAACACTAACTCTCTTGCCCTTTACAAAAGTGTTGGCACCGTAGTCTAGGTTATTGCCTCTTTAACATAACTGGAAATCTCAAAAATCAAGTGAGAAATATTATAGACCTGTTAAATCTACTTGAATAGTCATAGACTTAGGCATTGACAATTGGACCATTCCATATTATTCCTTCAACTGTTTGTGAAGCATAATACTTCTTAATGTGATTTGAACTTCAATTGTTAATGTAAAGGAAACATGATGAAACCTTCTCTGTGAAGACTGTTGTCTATTCTACTTCCCTTCTTTAGCATGGCTCCTTAAGAGCACAGTAGGCCTGAAAAACGTGAGTATAGATTTTATGATGCTAGTTCATGGGCTGTTTGCTCATAGGAGCTATACTAGCTTACTTTAAGAATAAGTTAAGTAATCTCTACAGGCATAGATGAGAAAATCCACAAAGCATGTCTTCTTGTCTCTCAAGGAAGTAAGAGGTTTAGTGATTCTCTTTTACTTTTTGCATTAATTTGTGTGAAGCCCTGACTAGATTTTGTATTCATTTTACACTGCCGTATGTGCACAGATGCTAATCATGCTGACCCATTACAAAAACTGTGCTCTTTTTGTCAATTCCTATACATTAGTATGGGAGAGTCTTTTGTTGGCAACACTATCTTCTTTCTCTCACAGAGGGTTATAGCCTTCAGAATATAGAATTTTCAGAGAGGCTCTTCTACTAGCTACATAGAGTGAAAGGATGATACTCATTCTGCAAGAGCTATGTGGGAAGTAAGATAACTCTGGAGGAACTATGAAGTTAGGGAAATCTATGAAGAAGAATGACAACTGGCACTGTGCTTACTGAAAGAAATGAGCATGAAGGTGGCTTGGCAAATGTCTCAATTTCCCACTGTGCTCCTAAAATAGCTAGTGGCTTGCAGTTATGACAGCCCTGAGACTTAACTTTCAGTGATCATTTATCCAGATAGTTGAGAGTTTTAATGAAATAACATCATCCACTGGGTGAAGGGCTGGAGGACAGGGAGCAGTCTGGTCTATAAGTTATCATACAGTCGGGGTTCCTGGACAGAAGCTTGCACACAGCATCACTTGGGAAGAAATGATAAGGATTGCTTTAAGGGAATTCTTTAAGAGCTGACCTCCCACTCTTTATTTTCATCTAAATGAATATAGATAGATAGATAGATAGATAGATAGATAGATAGATAGATAGATAGACAGATAGATAGATAAAAGACTGTGAAAAACTGAATACTGACCATTACAAAGTAGACATTGTCTTTCCCTATGACTTTAATACTGCCTAATGAAAAATAACAATTTACAACATTTAGTTCAATTAGTTTTGCTTTTATATTTTCCTGTGTATTTTCAGGAATATGCTATGTGTAGTCACTGGTTAAATGATTTAGTGCAGTTTCTTCTCTACCTTTCATTTTCTTAACTTGATAAATGAGTCCAGTAACAGTCAGTAGGTGGTGCTGTTATTTCAAAGAATATACAGTACTGCATATTCCAGATTCTCATAGCAAGAAAGAGAGAGAGAGAGAGAGAGAGAGAGAGAGAGAGAGAGAGAGAGAGAGAGAGAGAGAGGAAGAGAGGGAGAGAGAGAGGGAAGGAAAGGAAGAAAACGTGTGAGAAAAGTATGAAAACTTGACTGGCATGACTTTCTTGTTTACAAAGGTTATGGAATAGAAAGTTATTTTTTGTAATGACCTCTTCTGTCCCTTTGGGGGTGAAACAACAAGGCCTCCCTTTGTAATTAATAATGGCTGGTTCCTTTTTAAAGTTAAAAACAAAAAGCACACACCCACCGTTAATTTTCTCCTTGAAACACTAACAGCTGCAGACGCTGTTGCTCATTCTGAGTGCCATTACAGAGAGCCATCCATGCGCTCTCAGCTATGCAGAATATATTAAAATGTAAAATACATGAATGTGAAGTTGCCTTAAAAATAGTGGGAAAAAGCTTTTTCTAATGTAAAGCAATTTACATGTAAAACATCTGTAATCACAAAAGCACCTTAAATATAATATTCAAATACAAGCAATAAAACCTTGTATTGGAAGATAATAAATCAACATATTAAAAGCTTGCTTCTCCTGGTAGCAGATGCTCTTTGAAAGAGAATTGGTAACAGATGCCTGTGATAGAAGGGTTCAAACAGTGGAGACAGACAAAAGGGGGTGCATGAGCCATAGATACATAGTGGTTCTCAGAGCCTGCAGTGGAAGCACAACATTGCTCTGGAGATTCCAAACGAGTCTGGGTGCAGCCGTTCTTTAAAACCCCATTGCTTATACAGAATGGCTACTGAGGGAAGCTTTACCCATCTCAAATGCAACAGCTTAGGTTAGGTTCATTTTTCTTTTCTTTTCGTTTTTTTTAAATTTTATTTTGCTTATTTATTTATTTGAGAGTGACAGAGAGAGAGAGAGAGAGAGAGAGAGAGAGAGAGAGAGGGAGAGAATGGGCACGCCAGGGCCTCCGGCCACTGCAAACGAACCTCAGATGCGTGTGCACCCCCTTGTGCGTCTGGCTAACGTGGGTCCTGGGGAATCGAGCCTCGAACTGGGGTCCTTAGGCTTCACAGGCAAGCGCTTAACCACTAAGCCATCTCTCCAGCCCAGGTCCATTTTTCATACCCAAACACAAACATATGGTGTCTGAAGAGTGAACCAACTTTGCCTCACTGAAGTATAAAGAACACATTGTCCTAAATGACTGGTGGTGGTGTGAAAATGACAGCAAGCACTGATATTTGAAATATCTGGATAATTGTCTCATGATTTCTCATAAGGGAGCCAAGCACAGCTTCAAGCATTGCATTCTAAGAAACATAGTTGTTTCTAAATATGTTCTAAAATTCATGAGCTCCAAAAAAAAATGATCTCAAATTAGAAATATGCTTGTTAATTGGTGACATACTATGTACATTGCTTTAGTCTTGCTAACACTACTATGTACAGTGTAAATTTCCTAATCATAACTGCTGTAGGAAGAAAAGAAATCCTTGTCAGGATTCACTAGGGTCTTGACTGCAGCCCCTGTAACAAAAGACAGCTCCATAACAGAGGATGTGAATGTGTCTAATACACATTTTATGCAACATGGGGGCTGTTTGCAGTCAAGTTCGCATTGCTGGTAGAAATCACCCAACCAAGAGCACCTTGTAGAAAAACAAAAGAGATTTATTTTGGCTTACAGGCTCAAGGGGGAAGGTCCATGATGGCAGAGAAGATGATGGCATGAGCAGAGGGTGGACATCACCACCTTGGCCAACATAAGGTGGACAATAGCAACAGGAGAGTGTGCCAAACACTGGCATGGGGAAACTGGCTATAACACCCACAAACTGGCCTCCCAAAAAACATCACCTCCAGGAGGCTTTAATTTCCAATTGCCATCAGCTGAGGAACCTAACATCCAGAATACCTAAGTTTATGGGGGACACCTGAATCAAACCACCACATTCAACCCCTGGCTCCCATAAACTGATAACATCCATAATTTAAAATGCAATACATACATCCAACTTTAAAAGTCCCTATAATTTTTTTTTATCAATTGCAATGATGTTCATACATCCCCATAATCCAAGGTCTTTTAACTGAGCCATAATATCAAAAAATAACCTAAAAAAAAACATCCATAATAGCACAGAATAAACATTCACACTGCAAAAGATGGCATTGGGCATAACAAAGAAATAGTTAACCAATAAAAGTTTTAAAACAATTAAGACAAACATCAAATTCTGTAGCTTCAAGTCCAACAACTCTAGTCAATGACAAGTCTCTAAGTTTGATAACTCTAACCCTCAACAAGTCTCTGATATTCCAGCTCTGCCCTTCCAGCTAGGCTCACAGTCTTGGAAACTTCACCCCAGAGCAGCAGCTGTCCTTGGCAGTCATCTCGTAGTCACAGCATCTCTACTGTGTCTCCACTGCAATTCATGGTTCATCCTCATGGCCCCATGGGGTCTCTGTGCAGACAACCAATAAACCTGCTTCACACTGTCCATGACCATTTCCAAAACACAAGCCCGTGTTGCAAAATCAATGAGCCTCTCTTTCCTGAATTTCTTATACTCCACAATACCAGGTAGGGTGCCAACTTGTTAATCCCGGGGGGGGGGGGGGGTCATAAAGCAGACTATGAAGAACAGGGCACTTCTTGAGCACTTAGAACCCTTCCAAAAGAGTCTACATTCTTCCTGTTGTCCTGGTGCAGGACAACTAGCCCAGTCTCAAAGGCTGTAATCTCTCAATTACAGCTGAACAGGTGACAAAGATTTTTCTTTTTCTGTGCCATATCCCTTTGCTCACACCAGGTCATTTCTATGCAAAGCAACCCTGAACAACTTCTCAGGACATGGGAATAACAGTAAACCTCATACAAACTGCTAGCCCAGTCCAAGCAAAAGTTTTTCTCACCTTCATAAGGCAACTCTCACAGTCCATTGTTCTTACTGTATTCAGGTCTTTCAAATCTGACCAGAATGGTCCATCAAGCTGTACTTACAGCACTGCAAGGCATCTCTTAGGCCAGAGTTTCAAATGTTTCCACATTCCTCTTGAAAATCAGCTCTTAAAGGCCAAAGCCACACAGTCAGGTGTCTAGCAGCAATCCCACTCCTTGGTACTGCTTTACTCTTGCAGTCAGGTTCGCATTGCTGGTAGAAATCACCCAACCAAGAGCAGCTTGTGGGGAAAAAAAAAAAAAAAAAAGAGTTTTATTTTGACTTACAGGCTCAAGGGGGAAGCTACATGATGGCTGGGAAAATAATGGCATAAACAGAGGGTGAACATAAGGCCAACATAAGGTGGACAATAGCAACAGGAGAGTCTGCCAAACTGGCATGGAGAAACTGACTATAATATCCACAAGCCTGCCCCCAACAGAACACCACCTCTAGGAGGCTTTAATTTCCAATTGCCATGAACTGGGGAACCTAACATCCAGAACACCTAAATTTATGGGCGACACCTGAATCAAACCACCACAGAGGCCTTTAGAAATGAAGACTCAGTGGCAATGGAAATGTATTTTAATGCTCTGTTAAATGAAGCATGTGGACATGTAGAGAAGTGACTAGAAAATGGTTATGCTCACTCTAGTGGCCATAAACTGGGAGGAAGTGAGAAAGCCAGGCTTTTGAAGGTTCTTATGTTCATGCCCTCTTTAGAAGCATGGTCCTTTCCTCTGAGCTAGAGCAATGAGTCTGTACAATAAGGATCTTGTGATTTGTGTTGGGAGAAGATTAGAAAATTCTCAATAGGAATTAAATACATTCCTTAAATTCTCATTTAAGGAAGAGTAGTAGAGGAACATGAGACTGTCCTCCCTGCTTCTGCTATTTTCTCAAATGCCAAGCAACTGTGTTTTGGAACAGTCTATTCTGAATGCTGTCGATATTGCAGAAACATATGAATAATGTCAAAAATAAGAATTATGCAATATTTCGTGAATGATTTGAAAAGACTTTCTAATACTGTTTTGATTTTTATGTTATATTAAGGTTATCCAGAGAAAAATAGCAATGGAATGGGTTTACAAATCCAAGGGGATTTATTTGGTTGGCTCACATGATAACAGGCTGGAGAGTCCTATTGTGGCTTTCTGAAGGTTGGAGAGCCCAGAAGCCAGGAATTGCTCAGTCCAAGCAGCTAGAAGCCTCAAAACAAGAGGCTACATGCAGCTATAGGATAGGGCTGAATTTTGGAGGCTCCTTAGAGAGTCACTGGAACAATTCCACATTCAAAGGATAGAGAATATGTGGAATAAAGTCGAAAGATGATGGCAATTGCAAAATCCTGCTCTAAAAGGACGACCTTACTCAAACCTGTGAGGCTCTACATTTACTGCACAGTGGTGCCCACATTGAGGCCTGGTCTCCTTGCCACATGCAGTTCATTGACTTAAATGTTACTCATCTCTGTGTACGTCCTCACAGACCTACAGAGTGTGTTTGAATGATTTTATAAGTATCTCTTAATCTAGTCTAGCTGGTGACTATGATTAATTTTAACTATAACTTTCTTTTCTGTTATCATCTACAACTTGAAAGTTTTAGTGTGGCAACTTTAAAGCATGAACTCTGACTCAATGCCATTCCTATCATTGGGACATGATGTCAATATCCCATTTTCTTGAATCTGGATGACAATCAGTATAACATAAATGGATTGATGAGGCCTACAAAATTCTATGACAAGTAAGAAGCCTTAAAACCTGTCTTTTCCTTGATCACACAGATCACTCCCTCATTCCCCTGTCATTCTCCCTCATGCATCCAAATAATCTGCAGATAATTCCAGTTTGAGATGGTGAGTCACCCCAGCTGCTCAACTACTTCCAGTTGAGGCCCATTTTATTATTTTGGAGTCCTTATGAAATTGCATTCTCTCCCTCACTCTTTCTGCCTCTCTTCATGCATATATATTTTATTCAGCACTGATGCCTGGAGCAGTGGATTTGTAAACAGTAACCATATTCACAGTCATAAACTGGCAAAACATTCAGGTAAGCTTATTTCATTTTAAGCACTTTCAGTATTGCAAGAGTCTCTGATAAGCTTCCTTTCATTGAGATGTCCTTTCCTCCATCCAGACTCAATACATAACAGACATATTTACTCCAGTTCCATTACTGTGCACAACTGTGTCTTCCTTCAGTCAGTAGTCCACCCTCCATCATATCCATTCATATCCATTCATATTTCAAGCTAGCTCTACATATTGTTTATTAGATGCTGAATTTCAAGAGAAAACAAGAAGAAATAAAGTATATGGCCAGACTCAAGCTACAAGTTCATCTTGAACATACTGCTTCAAACACCAGTCCTCCCTAGAGAATCACAGTTTCAGTGTTCCAGTACTGGAGGTGGGCTTCTGACCTAATTAAGAACCTCTAAACATATGGGTTGCACTTGTTTAACAAGAGCTTTGCCTTCCCACTTTCATTATCTAGTACACTGTTCTTTGGAACTCCCCTGGGTTTATACAAAATAAATTCTTCCCCGTAATTCTTCCCAAGTAGTGTTTATGTTTATTCCCCTTAGTTGTTATGTTAGGATTTAGAGGAGATAGTACTCTTTGGTGTCATTCCATGAAAAATAGAAAATGATAGATCCTCAGGCTAGAGAGATGGCCCAGTGCTTAATGGTGCTTGCTTGCAAAGCCTCCAGTTCAATTGCTTAATACCCACATAAATCCAGATGTACAAGGTTGTACATGCATCTGGAATTTGTTTGCAGTGACAGGAGGTGTAGGTGGACACATTCTCTTTTCCTCTCTCTCTCTTTCCTTCTCTCTCTCTCTCTCTCTCTCTCTTTCTATCTCTTCCTTTGCAAATAAATAAAGATTTTTTTTTATTTTTATCTTTTCATAAATTTTATTAACATTTCCCTGATTATAAAAAATATCCCATGGTAATACCCTCCCCCCTTACACTTTCCCCTTTGAAATTCCATTCTCCATAATTAAAGATTTTTTTAAATGATGGTGTTTCACTTCATTCTTTCATGTGATGGGTTGTTGGTGTACTTACTTTCTCCAGTATTTTCCATACCAATAATTTGGCAATTGTCATATAGTTTTCTTCACTGTTTATCTTTCAACATTGACCCATGGTATTTCCCTGTAAGGATAAGGATTTTGTACCCATTTTCCTTGAAGATCCCTAGATGTTTATACAGTAAGCTCAATAACCAATAACTATATGTAATGAACAATACAACTAAATAAATGATTCACATCTACCCTACTAGACTAGATGTCTTCAAACGTTGGCTCTTCTCATTATGTCAATCAGGTCCTTAATGGGTTGAGTTACAATCCTATTGAATAGTTTTTTTTTTCTTTTTAAAAAATATTCATTTATTTATTTATTTATTTTTAAATTTTTAATTTTTATAAGCATTTTCCATGATTATTAAAAATATTCCATGGTAATTCCCTCCCCCCTCCACATACTTTCCCCTTTGAAATTCCATTCTCCATCATATTACCTCCCCATTACAATCATTGTAATTACATATATACAATATCAAACTATTAAGTATCCTCCTCCCTTCCTTTCTCTTCCCTTTATGTCTCCTTTTTAACTTACTGGCCTCTGATACTAAGTGTTTTCATTCTCATGCAGAAGCCCAATAATCTGCAGCTAGGATCCACATATGAGAGGGAACATGGGGCACTTGGTTTTCTGGGCCTGGGTTACCTCACTTAGTATAATACTTTCCAGGTCCATCCATTTTTCTGCAAATTTCATAACTTCATTATTCTTTACCGCTGAGTAGAACTCCATTGTATAAATGTGCCACATCTGCATTATCTACTGATAGGTTGAGGGACATCTAGGCTGGTTCCATTTCCCTGCTATTATAAATTGAGCAGCAAAAAAACATGGTTGAACACGTACTTCTAAGGAAATGAGATGATTCCTTCGGATATATGCCTAGGAGTGCTATAGCTGGGTCATATGGTAGATCAATCTTTAGCTGTTTTAGGAACCTCCACACTGATTTCCACAATGGCTGGAACAGATTGCATTCCCATCAGCAGTGTAGAAGGGTTCCTCTTTTTCCACATCCCCACCAACATTTATGATCATTTGCTTTCTTGATGGTGGCCAATCTGACAGGAGTGAGATGGAATCTCAATGTAGTTTTAATCTGTATTTCCCTGGTGACTAGTGACGTAGAACATTTTTTTAGATGCTTAAATGCCATTCGTATTTCTTCCCTTGAGGATGCTATATTTAGCTCCATAGCCCATTTTTTGATTGGCTTGTTTGATTCCTTATTATGTAACTTTTTGAGTCCTTTCTATATCCTAGATATTAATCCTCTATCAGATACATAGCTGGCGAAGATTTTTTACCATTATGTAGGTTGGCTCTTTGCTTTTTACACTGTATCCTTGGCAGTGAAAATCTATATAATTTCATGAGGTCCCAGTGATTAATCTGTGGTTTTATTGCATGAGCAATTGGGGTTGTATTCAGAAAGTCTTTGTAAAGACCAATATGTTGAAGGGTTTCCCCTACTTTTTCCTCTAGCAGTTTCAGATCTGATGTAAGGTCTTTAATCCATTTGGACTTAATTCTTGTGCATGGCAAGAGAGAAGAATCTATTTTCATCCTTCTGTAGATATATATCCAGTTTCCCCAACACCATTTGCTGAAGAGGCAGTCTTTTCTCCAGTAAGTATTTTTGGCATTTTTATCTAATAGCAGGTGGCTATAGCTACTTGGGCTTACATCGGGGTCCTCTGTTCTGTTGCACTGGTCTACATGTCTGTTTTTGTGCCAGTACCAAGATGTTTTTGTTACTATGGCTCTGTAGTGTAGGTTAAAATCAGTTATGGTGATGCCACCAGCCTCTTTTTTGTTGCTCAGTATTATTTTCGATATTAGAGGTTTTTTGTTATTCCAAATGAATTTTTGGATTGTTTTTTCTATTTCCATGAAGAATGCTTTTGGAATATTGATAGGGATTGCATTAAATGTGTAGATTGCTTTTGGTAAGATTGCCATTTTCAAAATATTGATTCTTCCAATCCAGGAACAAAGGATGTTTCTTCACTTTCTAGTGTCTTCTGAAATTTCTCGCTTGAGTATTTTAAAGTACTCATTGTAGAGATTCTTTACTTCCTTGGTTAGGTTTATTTCAAGGTACTTTATTTTTATTTTTATTTTTTTGATGCAATTGGGATGGGAGTGATTCTCTGATTTCATCCTCTGTGTGTTTGTTGTTAGCATATATGAAGGCTACTGATTTCTGTGTATTTATTTTGTATCCTGCTACATGGCTGTAGGTTTGGATCAGCTCTAACAGTTTGCTAGTAGAGTCTTTAGGGTCCTTTATGTATAGAATCATGTCATCTGCAAATAATGATAACTTGATCTCTTCCTTTCCAATTTGTATCCCTTTTATGTGTGTCTCTTGCCTTATTGCTATGGCTAAGACTTCCAAACCTATATTAAATAAAAGTGGGGACAGTGGACACCCTTTTCTTGTTCCTGATTTTAGTGGAAAAGCTTCCAGTTTTTCCCCACTTAGTAATATGTTGACTGTAGGCTTGTCATAAACATCTTTTATATATTGAGATATGTTCCTTTTATTCCCAGTCTCTGAAGGACTTTTAATCTGAAGGGATGTTGAGTTTTGTCAAATGCTTTCTCTGCGTCCAATGACATGATCATGTGATTTTTATTCTTCAACCCATTTATATAATGTATTACACTTATAGATTTGGGTATATTGAACCATCCCTGCATCTCTGGGATAAAGTCTACTTGGTCAGGGTGAATGATCTCTTTGATATACACTTGTACTCTGTTTGCCAATATTTTGTTGAGAATTTTTGCATCTATGTTCATGAGGGAGATTTGTCTGTAATTTTCTTTTTTTGTTCTATCTTCGCCTGGTTTTGGTATCAAGGTGATGCTGGCCTCATAGAAGGAGTTTGGAAGAATTCCTTCTTTTTCTATTTCCTGGAATAGCTTAAGAAGCAATGGTGTTAGCTCTTCCTGAAAGGTCTGATAAAATTCAGCAGTGAATCCATCTGTGCCTGGGCTTTTTTTAGTTGGGAGATTGTTGATAACTGTTCTCCATGAACTGATCTCCATGTTTGTTATACGTCTATTTAAGTGATTAATCTCATTTTGATTTAATTTAGGTAGGTCATATAAATCAAGGAAATCATCCATTTCTTTCAGATTTTCATAATTTGTGGAGTATATGCTTTTATAGTATGTCCCTATGATTTTTTGAATTTCTCTGGAATCTATTGTGATGTTACCTTTTTCATCTCTGATTTTATTAATTTGTGTCTCTTCTCTCTTTCTTTTGGTCAGATTTACTAAGGGTTTATCAATCTTGTTTATCCTTTCAAAGAACCAACTCTTTGTTTCATTGATTCTTTGGATTGTTTTTTTGTTTCTATTTCATTTATTTCTGCCCCAATCTTTATTATTTCTTCCAACCTACAAACTTTTGGTTTGCCTTGTTCTTCTTTTTCCAAGGCTTTAAGGTGAAGCATTAGGTCATTTACTTGCGACTTTTCTAATTTCTTAATATAAGCACTGAAGCCTATATATATATACCTCTTAGAAATGCATTCATTGTGTCCCAGAGATTTTGATATGTTGTGTTCTCATTATCATTTGACTCTATAAATTTTTTGATTTCCTTCTTGATTTCTTCATTGACCCATTCATCATTTAGTAGTGTATTGTTTAGTTTCCATGATTTTGTGCATGCTCTATAGCCTTTCTTGCTACTGATTTGTACTTTAATTCCATTGTGATCAGATAGAATGCAAGGAATTCTTTCAATTTTCCTGAATTTGTTAAGATTTGCTTTGTGTCCTAATATATGGTCTATTTTAGAGAATGTTCCATGTGCTGCTGAAAAGAATGTATATTCTGCAGCCTTTGGATGAAATGTTCTGTATATATCTGTTAGGTCCATTCCTTCTATGACCTCATTTAGTCCAGATGCCTCTCTGTTTATTTTTTTCCCAGGATGACCTGTCAATTGATGAGATTGGGGTGTTAAAGTCATCACTGTGTTTGGTGATATCTGTGAACTTAATTCTAATAGTGTTTGTTTGATGAATTTGGGAGCCCCCATGTTAGGTGCATATATGTTTAGGATTGTGAGGTCCTCCTGTTGGAGTGTGCCCTTAATCAATATAAAGTGACCTTCCTTATCTTTCTTGAGTAAGGTTGGACTAAAGTCTACCTTGTCAGATATTAGTATAGCAACCCCTGCTTGTTTTCTAGGCCCATTTGATTGAAACACTGCTGTAATCCTGATGGGCTTGCTTTTGTAGGTAACTTGGTTTTTCTCTCTAACTGCTTTCAATATTTTTTCTTTGGTTTGTGTGTTTGGAAGTTTGATTATAATATGGTTAGGAGAGGTTCTTTCCAGGGTTTGTCTGGCTGGGGTTCTAAAGGCTTCCTGTATCTGCATTGGCACCTCTTTTCCAATTTGTGGGAAATTTTCTTCTATGATTTTATTGAAGACGCCTACTATGCCTTTGGAGAGGAATTCTTCTCCTTCTACTATGCCCTGAATTCTTATATTTGATCTTTTCATAGTGTCCCAAATATCTTGAAATTCCCACTCATACTTTTCTAGAAGTTTGTCTTTCTCTTTGTTGGACTGCATTAGATCTGCCACCTGGTCTTCTAGCTTAGATATCCTGTCCTCTCCTTCATCCATTCTACTGGTGAGATTTTCTACAGAGTTTTTAAATTCATTAACTGTGTTCTTCATTGCTAGTAATTTTGACTGGTTTTTCTTTATTATTTCTATTTCCTTATTTATGTCTTGTATTGCCTTTTTTATTTCATGAAATTGGTGTCCTGTGTCTTCATTGATTCCTTTGATTTCCTCTTTGAATTCCTCTTTCACTCCTTTGATTTGTTCTCTGACTTCTTTGAACATATTTACAGTCATTCTTTTGAAATCTTTCTCAGGCATTTCCCCTAACTCATTCTCACTGGAGGTCACTTCTTATGCATTAATACTTTTAGGTGGATTTATATCGTCTTGCTTTTTAATGTTTCTTGTGTTATAATGTATATATTTTTTGCATCTTGCATTAAGTTAATGCTTGGACTTTTTAGCTAGCTGGGTATTCTTAGCTCTATCAATTGATTTGATGTTGTATATTTTCAGTGTAGGAGCTTAAAGTGTTAGGTGTGGTTCTTAAGACTCTCAGAGTATCTACAAAGGTGTTCCTATGGGTTGAGTTTCCCTGCTATGGGAGTATTCAAGTATCCTGGGTGGAATAAAATACAGGTATATTCTAAAAGTTAACTAAACACTCTACACATTCAATCGAAAACAGCCCCAAGTATGTATGCAAGAGTAGTTATTATAACAACCAGATCATCTATTAACATAGAGGTTAAGATTTCTGGTCTGTTGAGGGATCCAAGTCAGCTTGTGACCAAGTGAGACCCTTCCCTGGTACAATCCCACTTACCTTGGATGATTTTGGTCTCAGTCAAGTTGCTGCCTGGGTCATAGGGCTGCTGTTCTGATTTTTGGAGCTGGGCACTGGCTTTTCCTGCAGGGCAAACCGTGCCTGGCAACTGTGGCCCTGCAGATCAACACACCTGCTGCTGGAACTGCTGCTGCTAAAGCTGCCTCTGCTGGGTCTGTTGCCACTGCTACTGAAGCTGCTGCTAATGGGTCCACTGCTGCTGCTGCCTCTGCTTCTGTAGCTGCTACTGCTGGAGCCACCTCTGCTTCTGATGCTGCTGTTGCTGGGTCCACCGCCGCTGCTACCACTGAGGCTGCTACTGCTGCTGCCTCTGAAGCTGCTGCTGGGTCTGCCACTTCTGTCACTGCTGGCTCTGCTGCTGCTGGTTCTGCCGCTGCTGCTGCTACTGAATCTGCTATTGCTGGGGCCGCTGTTACCAGTGCCAGATCTGCTGATGTTGCTGTCGGATTCTGCTCCTGCTTAGGTCCCTCTGTCCGCTCAAGTTGTTGTGGCCTGGTCCCGGGACTGCTGCTCTGTTCACTGGAGCTAGGCTCAGGTGGTGGGGGAGGGGAGGGAGCCGCAGCTGCTCTAGTTCTCTCACTGTTCCACGTGTTCTTCTACCTCGTGGTCTGCTCCTCCGTTGCTCACTGCTCCTCTCCCTTCATGTTTCTTGAGTTGCAAAGAGCACTGCTGTGAGTGGAGGCTCCCTGCACTCGGCTTTTTCTGCGGCTGGAGCCAAGTCTGGCAGCTTTCTGGTGCACCACCACTGTGGTTGGCTGAGCTGCCGGGGCCGCTTTTGCTGGCCTGTGAGTGCTCTGGATGCTGTGGATCACTTCTTCTTCTCCGCTGCTGCTTCAATTTCCTATACACCCCACTTTTTAGTAAAAGTGTGTATTTTGCTGAGTTTTTTTGGTCTTTTTTCCCCCCTAGGCTGCTTTGGCATGGTACCTATGCAGCCATCTTATCTGGAATTCTCTATTGAATACTTTTACAAACACAATTTATTATTAGGTGGCTGCTTTGAAAATTTCCATTGTTGATGAGGGTTTGTTTTTAGGAAGGGAATTAAGGGACAATATAGCTCATGACTTCTACTAAAAACAGTGAAATTTTACATTTTGTTTCTCCTTCATGCCAACTACTAATGATATTTTGCCCTAATTTTTCTTCATATGTATGTTAAGTTATGATAACTCTCATTAAAGTTAGAAATTAATGTGTGTATATTTCAAGAACTACGATATCACTTTAATATGTTAAAATTTTTCACTGTTTTCTTTTAGCTACTAATATCACAAATGCACACACAGAGGAATATGTTTTCCAAGTTTCTGGATGACACAGTTCAGTGAACTATGGGCTTATGACATATAGGCAGCCTTATAAATTCTATCTTGATACAAGGATTAGGAAAATTGTTGTTCTGGAATTTTAACTTTGCTGAAGCAATGAAAAATAAGGTTTTGTTTTGTTTTGTTTTGGAGGTAGTGTCACATTCTAGCCCACTCTGATCTAGAACTCACGCTGTAGTTCCAAGCTGGTCTCAAACTCACAGCCATTTTTGTACCTCTGCCCACCAAGTGCTGGGATTAAAGATGTGCACAACCATGCTTAGCTATTAGACTATTAAAATAGGAAGAGTATTCACTAATAAGGAACATTTCAGAAACAACGGAAAGGGTTGCATGAAATCCCACAAAGGAGTCATCTGCGCATATCTTGTGAATCATGTGGAAGGGTGGAGTATATTTTTTTTCTAAGATTTTCATTGAGAGTGGGTTTTACCTAGAAATACATAAGGTTAGGACAGTACTTTGGAAGAGATTACCTACAACTGAATACTGTTACAGGGGATGAGGATGGACAAGTGACAGCTAGAACGGAAGCATGACAATTTTGTGGTAGAAAACACAAGGTATGAATCTTGGGAGAGGGCCATAATTACAAATACTGTCTTGAGGAAGAAGTCATTTTACCTGTATACATTACAGACTGTTTCTAAATCTCTTAGCTTCATTTTTTTCCCACCTGTAATTCCCCACCTCTATATTAGCAAGGTGGAACTATGGCTTGCTTGCTTAGAACATGAAAGCTCCTTGAAATAGGAGATGGATCAATGAGAACAGCTATGGCATAGAAGATTATGAAAATGTCCTTCGAAAGTGACTGTGTTAGAAATTGTTATTAAACTTCACACAAACAAGATCATAATTTCAAAGACAAATGAAAGCATGTTTATGGCCTTAAAGTGCTAGCAAAGGTTTTTTGCAAATTTTCAGGAAGTATAGTCTATACAGTGATTTGATTATCCCCTTAGCTCTCCTTCAGTGTGGCATTGAAGTAAGACATCACTCCAAGTTCTACTTACTGTCAGTAACCCTTGCATTACTCATAGTTTAACACTAATTAGTGAGGCCTCCAGATTACCAGTAATCATAGCCTGTTTCACCAAATCAGGGACCTGGGTGTTTTTTGTTGAAAACAAATGAGAAATAGAAGTCAAGTTTGGGCACTTGTCTAACCCTACTGTGGTCAATATTCTGTGTTACAAAGCCAAATAGTGATTTTTCTGAGATGTACCATATGAATGGGTATCACAGAAAAACTATGCCATTGTATAACTAGGTAAAATTTTGCTTCTTGGCCTTTCACAGTACACTAATACATGTATGCGCACACATATACACACACACTGCACACACACACATGCATAATTAGATTAAATATCACAAAGACTTTTTCATAGCTTTAAATTAGTTTGAAATAAAATCCTACTATGTTACCCAGGCTGGCCTGCCTGAGCTTAAATAATTTTTCTGTATCTGCCTCATGAGTCCCTTGAATAACACATGTAGGCCTTTGAATCTATTTCTCTAAATATTCCATATTTTAATTTCTTATTTTCACATTTAATATACCATCAATCAGGAATTCCTAAGACTACTACAATGTCTCATTCCAGGCAATTTTTTCCTGTATCTAAAAATAATGAACAGTTGCAAATTAGTTGAATTAATCAGTAAAGAGTAAAATATAACATTAAAAGAATGCTTGGGCTGGTGAAGACAGCTTAGAGGTTAATGTGTTTGCCTGCAAAGCCAAAGAATTTCAGTTCAATTCTCCAGGACCCACATAAGCCAGGTACAGAAGGAGGCACATGCATCTGGAGTTCATTTGCAGTGGCTGGAGGCCCTGGTGTGCCCATTCTCTCTCTCTTTCTCTCTCACAAATAAATAAATAAATAAATAAATAAATAAATAAATAAATAAATAAATAAAATAGAAAAAAAGGAATGCTTGATGGATGGAACTGTCCAATGGTGAATATCTATCCATGAAGATAAAACTTAGAGAAATCATCTATTTCATAATTACAATTTAACTAATGGTGTGGGAAAACTTGCCTGGAAGAATATTATCAGTGGTTATACTGACTGAGTAATATAATTACTATTTTAATAATAAAATCACTGTGGCTATTTGGTGGCGTGTGAAATGTAAATATAGCAATGCCAGTTCAACTAGAACTTGAGACAGATTGGGTCTTCATGGCAGGACTGACTATGCCTGCAAGATTGCACTCTTTTTCTGTTTGTTTATTTCTGATCTCAACTTAGCTTTAAATTGCAGAGTAATGTTTTTAGCTATAATAGTCTGTGTAATGCGGCAGTTGTATTATCAATCTTAAATATAATAAGGATAAATAAATAAATACATACATACATACATACATATATATATGTATGTATATTGGCATGCAAAATAATATCTTTATTTCCTTCTCTGAAACTTTCAAAATTAACACGTGCCTGGGCATGATGGTAAATGTACACTTGGGAGGCTTAGTTGAGAGTATCATGTGTTCAGGGCAGCCTGGGCTAAATAGTGAGACAATGTTTCAAAACCAACCAGTAAATGTATAAAAAAATCACACACACATTTGAGAAAATAATTTATAATAACATAAAGCTCTTAAGAGTTTGAAGTCAGATAGAAGAAAATGTAGTTCTGAGACTCACTCATTTCTTTTTATGTGGTTGATGTTTGTAGTATTTACAGTAAGATTTGTTCTAGTTCACTCCTGCTGCACAAACAGAAATGCTTGCCATGTAGCAGCTAGGAAAATAAAGTTATGGTAAAAAATGGCAGTGATTTGAATCAGGACATAGTAGATTTATTGTATTCTGCTATTTGAAATGGCAAAAAAAATCTTTTATTATTATCTATAATGGCATTCATAGTTTATACATGAAAAGTATATACAAAAAGAATGAAAATAGCAAAGCAAAGTTATCACTTATTAAATAGCTATAATTATATTATTACATAATTATCTTATTGTAAACAAGTCTAAAATCATTCCTATACTGCTTTGAGTTCACCCGTGGTGATGTGTTGGGTATTAACTTCCTAAATTTTTTACAGACATGAGGATTTTATAGGAAAGAGATTAAGATACATACAGGTGGTTAAATTTTGGAGCTTACATACCATTTTAACAAAGACAATAAATTGTGAGAAGTGAGAAGACAAAATAAAGCATGATATAATCTTCTGCAGAGTGGTAAGTTGTGGGAAAGTAAATTTGCGAGGAAAATTAATGGAAGATAAAATGTACAGTAAAGTTTAGTTCATGAAGACCTTACTCATGTTGCCTCCATCTCCAGGATTAAAGGTGGTTCTCTCCATGGTACAAAACAGGGGAATGCTTTGACAGGAATTTATATTTTGCTTTCAGGCATATAGCAAAAGGTCAGGGAAATTTTCCTGTTTTTGTTAATTTCCTTTAGCGTTATAAAAATGTGTCATATTTTAGGTTGACATGTTCTGATTCTTCTCACTATATGATCTTAGATATATGAATGTACAACATTGTCATATTTGTTGCAGATCCTGTATTAAATTATATATATATATATATATATGTATATATATATATATATATATATATATATATATATATATATATGAATGAGATGCTAAAATATCTGTTACAAATTCCACTACATGAAATTCCCATTTAATTACAAAAATCATGCTTGTGTTCTACTCTTTTTTTAGTATATATAGTTTTATTGACAAGTTCTATACACAGACAATAAACCGTGGTATTTTCCTCCCCTAGACCACTTTCTCCTTTATAGCTCTGCCGTCCATTATATGTCCTCCCTCTCTCCATTAGTCTCTCTTTGAATTTGATTTCATCATCTTTTTCTCCTATTATGAGGGTCTTGTGTAGGTATTGGTAGGCAGTGTGAGGTCTTGGATATGGAGGCTAAAATCTGTCTGGATACCTGTATGTAAGGAGTGGTACCCTTTCTTTTACTCTTACATTCTTTCTGCCATCTCTTCCACAGTTGACCTTGAGCCTTGGAGGGTGTGAGATATTTCAGTGCTGGAAATTCCTCCATCCCTTCTTTTCAGTACTATCTTGCCTTTTGGGTCATCCCAGTGGTCAATCAAGGGGATTGGCAATAGTCTACAATGTTTTGGAGGTAACAGGGACTTCCCTGGCCAACAACTCAAGGGAAGGTATCCCATCTCTAGCATTGAAAATTTTCTAATAGCAATCTATGGCTTCTGAAGGTGCCATTATTCAAGAAAGTAGATTTTCATATGTCTTATTAATGAATATCTTGAATTTTGACTTACCATCCCCCCACCTTTCTTTTATACAATCTCTTCCCCTGACCTCAGTTAGGCCTTTCTCTTCCCTGTTATCTGTTTTTCTATTTACATATATATAATACCATTCCCTTAAGATCTTCCCTCTCCTCCCTCCCTTATAACCTTTTTCTAGCTTCTGGGCCTCTGCTATTAATTTTTGGTTCCAGATCACACAGAAGTCTATAGATTTGTAGCTAGGATCCCCATATAAGAGAGAACATGTGACGTTTGGCTTTCTGGGCCTGGGTTACCTCACTTTTATAATGCTTTCCAGATCCATCTATTTCCAAGAAAATTTCATTTTTCTTTACTGCTGAATAGAACTCCATTGTACAGATGCACCACATCTTTATTAGCCATTCATCTGTGGATGGATATCTAGGCTGGTCCCATTTCCTAGCTATTGTGAATAGAGGAGCAAAAACAAGGTTGTGCAAGTATCTCTAAGGGGGTGAGAAGAGTCATTATGATATATGCCTAGGAGTGCTATAGCTGGATCTTATGGCAAACCTATTTTTAGCTGTCTCAAAACCTCCCCACCAGATTACATTCCTACCAACAGTGCAGAAGGGTTCCCCTTTTGCCACATCCTCGCCAACATTTATTGTCATTTGTTTTCTTGATGGTAGCCATTCTGACAGGAGAGAGATGGAATCTCAAGGTAGTTTTAATTTGCATTTTCCTGATTGCTAAGGATGCAGAACTCTCTATTCAGTTCCGTAGCCCATTTTTTTCTTTTTCTTTAATAATTTTTATTGAAGACTTCCATAATTATAAACAATATCCCATGGTAATTCCCTCCCTCCTCCCACCTTCCCCTTTGAAACTCCACTCTCCATCATATCCTCTCCCCCTCTCAGTCAGTCTCTCTTTTATTTTGATGTCATCATCTTTGCTTCCTATTATGATGGTCTTGTGTAGGTAGTGTCAGGCACTGTGAGGTCATGGATATCGAGGCCATTTTGTGTCTGGAGGAGCCCATTGTAAGAAGTCCTACCTTTCCTTTGGCTCTTACATTCTTTCTGCCACCTCTTCCGCAATGTACCCTGAGCCTTGGAAGTTGTGAGAGGGATATTTCAGTACTGAGTACTCCTCTGTCACTTCTTCTCAGTACCATAGCCATACCCCATTTTTTTTTTTTTTTGATTGAGTTGTTTGATTTCTTATTATTCTGTTTGTTGAGTTCTTTGTATATTCTGGATGTTAATCCTCTGCCAGAATTGTAGTTGGCAAAGATTTTCTTCCATTCTGTAGGTTGTCTCTTTGCTCTATTCACTGTGCCCTTTGCTATACAAAAGCTTTGTAATTTTATGAGATCCCAGTAGTTGATTAGTGGTTTTCTGAGCAATTGGGGTTATATTCAGAAAGTCATTATATATGCCAATATGTTGAAGGGTTTCCCCTACCTTTTCCTCTAGCAATTTCTGAGTTTCGGGTCTAATATTGAGGATATTGCTCCACTTGGATTTGATTCTTGTGCATGGAGAAAGACAAGGATCTATTTTAATCTTTCTACGTATAGATATACAGTCTTCCCAGCACCACTTGTTGATGAGGCTGTTTTTTCCCCAATGAATATTTTTTGCAAAAATAAGATGGAGATGGCTATAACTGCTTGAATTAACATTTGGGTACTCTGTTCTGTTCCATTGATCTACATATCTGTCTTTGTGCCAATATGATATTGTGTTTTCTTTGTACTATGACTTTATAATATAGTTTAAAATCAGATATGGTGATAACACTAGCCTTAATTTTGTTGCTCAAAACATTTTGACTCTTTGGGGTTTTCTTTCCTTCCAAATGAATTTAGTATTGTTTTTTCTATTCCTGTGAATAATGCCATTTGCATTTTACTGGGGATTATATTAAATGTGCAGATTGCTTTTGGTAAGATTGACATGTTCACAATATTGATTCTTCCAATCCAAGAATATGGGATGTCTTTCCATTTCCTTGCAACTTCTGTAATTTCTCACTTAGTGTTTTAAAGTTCTCATTATAGAGCGTCTTCACTCCCTTAGTTACGTTTATTCTAAGGTACTTTATTTATTTAAGGCAATTTTGAATGGGAGAAATGCCCTGATTTCATTCTCCACATGGTTTTTGTTAGTATGTAGGAAAGCTACTGATTTATGTGTGTTTATTTGTTATCCTGCTACATTGCTAAAAGTGATAATCAGCTTTCCCAGTTTGCTGGTAGAGTTTTTAGGGTCTTTTATGAATAGAACAATATCACCTGTAAAAAGTGATAATTTGATCTCTACTTTTCAAATTTTTATCCCTTTTGCGAGTGTCTCTTGCCTTCTTGCTATAGCTAAGACTTCTAGTACCATATTAGATAAAAGGGGGGACAGTGACACCCTTGTTTCGTTCCTGAATTTAGAGGAAAAGCTTCAAGTTTTTCACCATTTAGTATTATGTTGGCTGTGGGTTTGTTATAAATAGCTTTTATTACGTTGAGAAATGTTTCTTCTAGTCCCAGTTTCTGTAATACTTTTACCATGAAGGGATGTTGGATTTTGTCAAATGCCTTTTCTGCATCTATTGAGATGATCATGTGATTTTTGTCCTTCAGACCATTTATATGGTATATTATAGAGATTATTAAGAGATTTGCATAGGACTGCAGGTTGTGGGTGACCCTGGGCAGACCATCACCCTTTGCTCACAAGCCCATGTGCCCTCAGAGGGTGCTCAGACAGATTGAAGCCATGGCAATTCTATTTGCTGTTGTTGCCAGGGGGACCACTATCCTTGCCAAACATGCTTGATGTGGAGGAAAATTCCTGGAGGTGAAGGAGCAGATTCTGGCTAAGATACCTTCTGAAAATAATAAACTAACATATTCACATGGCAATTACTTGTTCCATTACATCTGCAAGACAGGATTGTGTATCTTTGTATCACTGATGATGATTTTGAATGTTCCAGAGCCTTCAATTTTATAAATGAAGTAAAGAAAAGGTTCCAGACTACTTATGGTTCAAGAGCACAGACAGCACTTCCATATGGCATGAACAGAGAGTTCTCAAGCCTCTTGGCTGCACAGCTGAAGCATCACTCTGGGAATAAGGGCCTAGACAGAGTGATGGAGACTCAAGCACAAGTTGATGAACTAAAAGGAATCATTGTCAGAAACATAGATTTGGTTGCTCAGCGAGGAGAAAGATTAGAATTATTGATTGATAAAATGGGCAACCTTGTGGATTCATCTGTCACCTTCAAAACTACCAGCTGAAATCTTGCTTGAACCATGTGTATCAAAATATCAAGCTCACTGTCATCATTATCTTCATAGCAATTGTGTTCATCTATATTATTGTGTCACCTCTCTGTGGTGGATTTACATGGCCAAGCTGTGTGAAGAAGTAAGAAAAAGCTAGCATTAACCAAAAATATGAGAGAAAAATGAGTTCAAAGCAATCCATGCGACTTGGGCTTTTTGCTACTTACAGAAAGTATCTGCCAGTTTTTTCAGCCTTCTTTTTATTTTTTGAAATAGTTTTCTATGCCTCCAGATTTATCTGTCCTTTTAAAAAGTTTATTCTAGTAAACTTCAAGTTGAGCTATTCATTACAGTAATGGCTTTAAAAAGGTAATTGTGTGTTTCTTTGGTTTGTTAAGCATCGTCATCAACTTTGAAAGACATTTAGTTTTAACTGTTCAAAGTTTTTGCCAAGATAGAAACCAACAGTCTTAAGACCTGGCTGCTAAAACTGTACAGCAACTTTGTATGTTCACACAAAAGTATTCAGGAAACAGACTGTACAGCTAAGGTCTCATCTTAGTGACTTTTGTTATGAAAGAGTTTTAGGTGCTTCAAAATAATATAAATAGAGAATAGTTATTTTGGGAATAACAATTAGATTGTTGGTGCTGCTTATATCCAGGAGCCCAAACAGGTAAAGTGTTAAGCATTTTTATTTATCAAATGCAGAGTACTCTGCTAGCTCATTGGAAGCACACAGAATTATCCTTGTCCCTACCATTTATTTTTAGGAATAAAAGTCCAATGTTCTCTCGGAGTGGAGAGATAATTTAATATCTTCCATTTCCCCAGTGTAAAGTTGATTTGAGAAGATGATTTATTGTTGAGGGTTGTGGGTTTTCAGTATTCCTTTTTCTTCTGTGGCTATTTGGGACAAATACATTGGTAATAGAATGGGTAATGGAGGAGTTGAGAGACAAATACCTCTGACTCACCAAAGAAAAAAAAAGGAGCCATAGTGAATGTGAGCATTTTAGCTGTACAAATGGTGGTCATGTGGGAAGTTTTTTTGTTTGTTTGTTTGTTTTTGTTTGTTTGTTTGTTTTCATTCTAGGAAAAGCCCAAATGGAATACAGTCAGAAGCCAATTCTAAAGTTTGGATTTGACTCCTGTTGAATAATAGTTTTTTGAGCGTCTTAAAAAATCTTTAATTTCTGCCTAATTTTGAAAATTCTTTGTGAAACCTAAAAGAGAATAGACAATATGGCATATAGAAATAATATAACAACCATTTTACTGCACTGTAAGGAAATTGGAATGTTATGCTGCTTTAGCTGCTCTGACATCTATCTAGTAGTTGGTGTGTATCTGAAAGGGAGACATTTATTGTCCTAGATCTGTTTGCACTTATGTGTCAGTAAGTACCATTGATTGGAAGTGATATTAGTCTACTCTCAGTGAAAAAAAAAAAGAAACAGAAAAAAAATTAGTCTTTTGAACCCCTGCCTGTTTAGCCTAGTCATGTGACTTGAATATATGTGTCCAGTATTCAGGCTCATGGTACTTGTTCTTCCATTTGAAACATTCAATCTCTGCTACCTGTTTCATTTATTTTTCATGCATCTTAAACTCTTAAGAACTCTTGCCTTGTTGATCATAGCAGAATTTTTGTCCTTTTTGTCAGCACTGCTATTTAATTGTGTCATCATTTCCCATTGAAAAATACATTTATCATTCCCAGATAATTTCCAAATGGCTTAAGCCAAAGGAAAAGGTGAAAAACTTATCTCCCTTCCTTATACACACCTCAATAAAATTGATGTGCATGTTTTAGTGATTGATTCTTGCTGTATTTATGCATAAGAATACTTTTTAAGGCATATGTCTCATTGTAAATCATGCAAAAACTGAAGACATTAATGAAATTTAAGAGTAATAAAAAAAAGAGATTTGCATATATTGAACCATCCCTGCATCCCTGGGAGAAAGCCAACTTGGTCAGGGTGAATAATATTTTTTTTAATCTTATTTTTATTTATTTATTTGAAAGTGACAGAGAAAGAGGGAGAGAGAAAGAAAGAGAGAGAGAATGGGTGCATCAGGGCTTCCAGCCACTGCAAATGAACTCCAGATGCCTTCACCGCCCCCCCTTGTGCATCTGGCTAATGTGGGTTCTTGGGAATCAAGCCTTGAGCCAGGGTTCTTAGGCTTCACAGGCAAGCACTTAACTACTAAGCCATCTCTCTAGCCCTGAATAGTCTTTTTGATATATTCTTGTATTCTGTTTGCCAATTGTTGGGAGCCATTTGCTTGGACATTTGTTTATGACCTGTATACACTTATACAGTGGGCCAGAGAGAAGCAGAATGTTTTGCCAAACATGAGACTAGATATCAGCTGAGGTTCTGGGAATTGAGAAAGAAGTAACATTTTGAGTTGGAGGCTAAGATTTGATTGATCATTGACCAATGTGGGAGGATGTAGCTTTTTCAAGAGATCCTGTATAAATATTAGCATTTTTCTGTTTGCATTCTTGTGCTCTGAGAAATATAAAATAGATGAACTAAATAAAGTTGGGGCTTCAGTATTCACTGACATCCCTCCCAAGTTCATCTTTTGTCATTTGTCTTTTTTGGTTAATCCTCACTCCTCCCTCAGGCACTGTTTGATTCTGCAGGTAAGCTCTGGCAGCCAATATTTTGTTCAGAATTTTTGCATCTATGTTCATGAGGGAAATTGGTCTGTAGTTTTCTTTCTTTCTTTCTTTCTTTCTTTCTTTCTTTCTTTCTTTCTTTCTTTCTTTCTTTCTTCTTTCTTTCTTTTTGTTCTATCTTTGTGGGGTTTTGTTATGAGGGTGATGTGGGCTTCATAGAAGGAGTTTGTTACAATTCCTTCATTTTCTATTTTGTGGAAACATTTGAGAAGCAGAAGTGTTAGTTTTTCCATGAAGGTCTGATAAAATTTACCAGTCAATCAATCTGGACCTGGGCTTTTTAAATTGGAAGACTTTTTATAACTACTTGGATCTCTGTACTTATTATAGGTCTATTTAAATGGTTTATCTCATCTTTATTTGATTTTGTTAGGTCACTTGAATTAAGGAAATCATCCATTTCTTTCAGATTTTAAAACTTAGAGGCATATATATTCTTAAAGTAAGTCCTTATAATTGTCTGAATTTCTTTGGTATCAATTGTAATGGTGCCTTTTCCATCTAAAAGTTATTAATTTTTTTCACTTCTCTCTTTCTTCTGGTCAAATTTGCTAAGGGTTTATCAATCTTGTTTATCCTTTCAAAGAACCAACTCTTTGTTTTGTTGATTCTTTGGATTGATTTTTTGGCTTCTATTTCATTAATTTTTGCTCTAATCTTTGTGATTTATTCTCATCTACTGATTTTTGGTTTGTCTTGTTCTTTTTCCAAGGCCTTAAGGTGAAACATTAAATTGTTTATTTGTGAACTTTCTAATTTCTTAATATAGGCATGTAGAGCTATAAATTTCCCTCTTAGGACTGCCTTCATTGTGTCCCAAAGGTTTTGGAATGTTGTATTTTCATCATCATTTGATTCTATGAATTCATTGATTTCTTTTTTAATTTCTTCACTGACCCATTGATCATTATATAGTGTACTGTTTAGTCTCCACAAATTATTGTATGCTCTGTAGCTTTTCTTGTTGCTGATTTGTAGTTTAATCCCATTGTGTTCAGATAGAATACAAGGGATTACTTTGTTGGGCTCTGAAAAGCCCAGGCGTAAGGCCTAGTGGAACTCCCTGAGCCTAGCTAAAGTTTGGCGACCTGTCTCTGGCCAGCTAGGACCCAGCAAGACGCCTAATGGCTTCTGGCCTGCCACCTCTGTGTGGCAATTGTAATTACCATTTCAATAGTTAAAGTTTACTATTGGCCCTTACCTCTTTCCCATCCTAAAATCCCTGCCTTCATCCCCAACATGATATAGACAACTACTCAGCATAATAAAGCTAGTTGTTTCTCTGAGTTCTTGCATTGAAAAGACTCCTGACTCAGTGTGTCTTTTCTCCGGTGGCCAGGAGAGGTTTCTGGGTCGTCCAAGGCTCATCCTCCTCCTCAACCCCTAGTGTTGCATTCCGGTTCACAATTGCTAGCAGAAATCACCCAACCAAGAGCAGCTTCTGGGAAAAAGAGATTTATTTTGGCTTACAGGCTCGAGGGGAAGCTCTACGATGGCAGGGGAAAATGATGGCATGAGCAGAGGGTGGACATCACCCCCTGTCCAACATAAGGTGTACCACAGCAACAGGAGTGTATGGCAAACACTGGCATGCGGAAACTGGCTATAAAGCCCATAAGCCCACCCCCAATGATACACTCCCTCCAGGAGGCATTAATTACCAAATATCCATCAGCTGGGGAGCTAGCATTCCCAACACCTAAGTTTATGGGGGACACCTGAATTAAACTACCACACCTAGGGAGGAACCAGCAGGCCTGGTCCTTCCCTCGGCACTACCTACCTGACCGGGAAGGAGCCCCACATTATTTCAACATTCCTATATTTATGGAGATTTGCATTGTGTCCTAATAGATGGTCTATGTTAGATAATGTTCCATGTCCTGCTGAGAAAAATGTATATTCTATAGCATTTGGATGGAATTCTCTGTAGCTATCTGTTGGGTCCATTTGTTCCATGACATCATTTAATTCATATGTCTCTCTGTTTATTTTTTGCTGGGATGACCTCTCAATTGATGAGAGTGGGGTATTGAAGTCTCCCACTAAAATTGTGCTTGATGTTATCTGTGACCTTAAGTCTAATAGCGTTTGTTTGATGAAACATGGAGCCCCCATGTTAGGTGCACATATATATTTAGGATTGTAATGTCCTCCTATTGTAGTTCTCCATTAATCAGTATAAAATGGCCTTCTATGTCTTTCCTCACTAATGTTGGTTTGAATTCTAATCTGTCAGATATTAGGATAGCAACCCCTGATTGTTTCCTAGGCCCATTTGCTTTTTTCGATCCTTTCACCCTTAATGGTGTCTATCTTTTATTGAGAGATGAGTTTCCTGGTGACAACAAATGGCAGGTTCCTGCCTTTTCAAGTGGACTGCAAGCCTATGTCTTTTGGATGGTGCATTGTGGCCATTGATATTAGGAGTTATTATTGAAATATATGCATTTATTCTTGCCATTCTTGTTATTTTATAGAGTTTACTGTTTTCCCTTTGTTTGTTTGTTTTAACTGTTATTTGAGTGTGTTTCCTATTTCATTCTGTGTATATTTTGCTTTCTCTTTGGTATTAAGAATTCCTTCAAGTATTTTCTGTAGAGCTGGTTTAGTTGTCATAAATTCCTTTAGCCTGTTTTTGTTGTGGAATGGCTATATATGGATAGATAGCTTTTCAGAATAAAGTAATCTTGGTTGACACTCCTTATCTTTCAGAATTTGGAATACATTGTTCCAATCCCTTCTGGCTTTTAAACTTTGTGCTAAGCAATCTGCAGCTATTCTGATTGGTGTGCCTTTGTATGTAATTTGCTTTTTCTCTCTAACTGCTTTCAATATATTTTATTTTTTTATTTATTTTTGTTCATTTTCATTTATTTATTTGATAATGACAGAGAGAGAGAGAGAGAAAGGCAGAGAAAGCGAGAAAGAGAATGGGTGCACCAGGGCCTCCAGCCACTGCAAATGAACTCCAGACATGTGTACCCCCTTGTGCATCTGGCTAACATGGGTGCTGGGGAATCAAACCTTGAACTGGTGTCCTTAGACTTCACAGGCAAGTGCTTAACCACTAAGCCACCTCTCCAACCCTCAATATATTTTCTTTGGCTTGTGTGTTTAATAGTTTAATTATAACATGGCGAGGAGAAATTCTTTCCAGGTTTTGTCTATTTGGTGTTCTAAAAACAGCTTGAAACTACATTGACATTTCTTTTGCAATTTTGGGAAATTTTTCTTCTATTATTTTGTTGAAAACATCTACTAAGCTTCTGCATTGAAGTTCTGCTCATTCTATTATACCCTGAATTCTCATGTTTGATCTTTTCATAGTGTCCCGGATATCTTGAAATTCCCATTCATAACTTGCGATTAGGTGGTCTTTCTCTTTGTTGAACTTTATTAGGTCTGCCACCTGGTCTATTAGTTTAGATATTCTGTTCTCTTCTTCATCCATTTTACTGTTGAGACTTTCCACAGAGGTTTATTTTATTTTATTTTATTTTATTTTTTAATTTCTCTGCCTGTATATGTCAATGCTAGTATTTCTGCTTGGTCTTTCTTCAGTATTTCTATTTTATTACTCATGTCTTGTTATGACTTCTTTATTTCATTAAGATTGTTTCCTGTGTTCTCTTTCAGTGTTTTCATCTTTAATTCCTTCTTTTTTCTTCTTTGATTCCCTCCATTTCTCTACATTTCTTTAAGTATAGATACCATCATTTGTTTTGAAATTTTTGAAAGGCATTTTATCTAAAACAGTCTCATTGGTGATCATTTTTGTTGTATTTATAGGTTTTACTGAGACTGTATTGTCTTGATTCTTTGAGTTCCTTTTAGTATATTGTAGTGTCTTTTGCATCCTGAATTGACTTGATGCTTGGGTTTTCTAGTTATATGCAGTGTTCCCAGACATAGCAATCCACCTCCATATACCCTCAGGATATGAGTTCAAGGTGTGAGGTGTAGCTCCTGACCCCAATCAAGTCACAGAAGTAATCCTAGGTGTTGAATTGGCTTGGTAACAAGTATTCTAGTGGACTGCATGGAAGAATTTATTTGAAAATTCTAAACCTCAACTGAGTAACATATGCAATCAATAGAAATCAGTTTGCTATTGTAGGGTTTAAAACAAATAGTCATATAAAGGCAAAATCCCTAAGGGTGTGTGTTGTTATACACACTTAATTTTATCAGCTGGGAGGCAGAGATTTCTGTTCTGCATTGGGTCCCAAGTCAACCTGGATCTGGATCAGACCCTGTGCCCAATAATGACAGAAGAAAAAGATCAAGGCCCTATATATATGAAAGCAACAAAGGCAACAATATCCAATACCCAAATACAGTTTATTTGAAAATGGTAAAGCCAACTGTGGTGGTTTGAATAGAGTAGATGGCCCCCAATATATTCAGTTGTTTGTTTGTAGTTTGCATCTGTAGCCACCTGCTGGAGGCAATGTCACTGAGTGGATCTTTAGTTGTGGCAATGGGCTTCCAATTTCAATCTAAAGATATGCAAAACGTGCCTAGCTGGAGTTCCTGAAGTGTGCTGTGGCTTTTGGCTTTTAGGCTTGTACTTCTCTGTCTCTGCTTGGTCCCGTGAAGGCATGCCAGCTTCTTCTGCCATTTATGGAAATTCCCCTGGATCTGTAAGCTTCAATAAATCCCTTCCTCCATTACTGTGCCTGGTCTGGAAGTTCATCTCAGCGAACCTGAATCTGTTTGCTTCACCAATGAAGAATATATACCCCATAACCTGCCCTGACAAGGAAAGAGAGATTACCTCTTACAATGCAGGCCTGTCTGCCTGTTTTCTTTTTCCTTCAGTCAACCTCGTTAGGTTTTTAGTTGGTGGCTTCCAATTTCACCAATTATGAGTGTCCCCCTCAGTCCCTCTGTGTTGTGCTGTGCAGCTATATCTCTGATTAGCTCTGCTGGCTATGCTGCCACTGGGGGCTGAATGCTGGAGGTTCTCTGTTCTGATGGTGGGGGATGGGAGAGTGCATACTTTTGGAGTTGCTTGCACTTTAAGTAGCTCTTTAGTTGACCTCACCTGACTTACCTTCTGATTTCTTAACTTTGCACGAAGGCTGGTGGAGTTGAAAAATCAGTTGCTTTATCTCTGCTGCTGCCACCTGGCATGCCTGGAAGTGTGGTGCTGGGCTAGTGTGTAGTGTGGATCACAGGCCATGATATACTCAGTGGGACTCTGAAAGTTTTCCTTGTTTCTAGTGGGTCTTGGTCTCTGTGGCTTCTCCACTGTGTCTAAGAATGACCTATACTCCTTTACTTTTCACAAGAGGTGTGTATTTTGCTGAGGTTTTGCTTAAATCCATCCTTAGGCTGGTTTGGCATGACTCCTATGCTGCCATCTTACACAGAAGTCTTGTTTTCTGTTCTTAGTAGAAAAGGAAATGGATTCTAATACATTACAACATTCACTATAAAATAGATAAGACATAAGCAAATTGAAAGTAGAAATTTTGTTCAGTTCCACAAACCTTTTTTTTTTTTTTTTTTTTTTTTTACTGCTATGTATGGCTGTCCTGCATCTGTTACAGGAGTAGCCCAGATGGAAAGTTGCACAGTGAGGTTTATTAGATGTTTAATCTACATAGCAACTGGACCAATTTCTTTCTCAATAGAAATATTTTATTTTGTATTAACATATTTTTTCTCTCTTGCAAAAAATTCATAGTATTGGCAATAAAGTAAAAGTTATAGTAAGTGAATAAATCCTTTCTACATCTAGAAACAGGCTTCAAATTTGATTCTATGTGTTTTACCAGGAAATGTAAAAGAGGGAGATGATTCATTGTATGATCCACAACATCCCAAATATAGAAAAAAAAATAGGTGACTCAAAACGAGCAACATTTTTCTTTATATTGTGATATGATTTTGTTTCCCAGGGATTTTTGTACAGCACACAGTAAAGAACATTGCCACAACTGAAAGCAATGTACAACATGTTGTTCAGTAAAGCAGATTACTAGGCAAGGTAGATGTAGTAGATCAGGGCAGAATGCACAGTGTTGTCCAGAGGCATTGTTCTCCACTGGATTGGAAAATTCAAGCTTGGCTTATTGGAAAATGTGATAGGTTCAAGCAGTTTTTCATAGAAGCTATTTCTTTTAATGCCATGAAGCCTTACAGAGTACATGAGGAACAGAGAATGGCAGACTATATCCCTAGCACATATCCTGGGAACTGCCATCCAGCAGACAAATTTTAATCATCAAACATCTGTCTTTCTATTTCTGTAAAGAATCCTGTGTCCCTTTCCCATGTCTGGCTCTCCAGTATGATATTAAACATGTTGCCAATGAAGCCAAAGTACCTCTAAAATGTTGAGAGCAGAGACTGTCATTTCTGGGCAGTCTTCTGTAGTATTCATATTTTTTTGTGTTTATTTTCTTGACAAAATACTGGAAAAGGTGATGGTAGGAGCAAGAGAAGACATGGGCTAGTCATCAGTCATCCTTTGGATCTACTCCAAAGGCCTCTTCTGCATCAACTGCAGGAAGTGCATGAATAGCTTCTTTTGGCTATTCACAATCTGGCCTAACCCACCCAACCACCTCTTATGGTTCAAAACAAGAAAGCTTTGTAAAGCAACCTGTAGGAAATCTAATGGCCACCTCTTTTGGCACATGACTCTCATGTTATATTTGGCATAAGCTTCAAGAGGGGAATCATCTGAAATGTTCTTTACCATGTGTTGGTATAGTTAAATCATTGAAATTAAGAAATTATAGAAGTTACATTGCTAATGGCTAGAGCTGGGAGATATCTTAGCAGTTAAGGCACTTGCTTTTGATGCCTGAGGACCCAGGTTCAATTCCCCAGTACCCACATAAACCAGATACACATAGTGGCACATGCATCTGTAGTCCATTTGCAGTGCCTACAGGCCCTGATGCACCCATTCTCGCTCTCTCTCTGCCTCTTTTTTTGTCCCTCTCAAATAAATAGATAGCTAATGGATGGGTAAAAACTAGAAGGGCTGGCTTTAGATCTGTCCACTTGTAGATATGTAGGATTTGTCTAAGAATCACATTCTGGAGATTTAAGTAATTAAAATATTTTTCACATTTGTCAAAAGTTATATCTGTGATATATTGGCTAATTCTGCTGTAATCCAGTACCCTGTAGTGTGTGTGTAATGGGCTTAAATGTCCAGGTACAAATTTATATCAGTTCTTGACATACGTGGCTTTTGTATCTTCTATCAGATTTTGACGAAGTATTGTTAGGGCAGCTCACTTAATGTTGTTTCACCCTTTTCTCTTTATGTAAAACTGTAATTGGTGCTCAGAGTACATTAAAAAGTTCATTTCAGAAAGCTTAAATATTCTACTTTTTGATGACTTGTTACACTTACCATTTTTGTTTGTGTGGTTTGATATTTAGAATGCTTCTAAGGGATAGGAGTAAAAGCCCATGGGAAAATGGTGAGGACTGAGAGACATACACCAGAGGATTGTCATCACTTGAAGAAAACATGCAATATGTGTTGTCATTGCTGCTGATGCATCATGGGGTAAAATTCTTGAGCTAGAGTAAAGGGGATCATCCTGTTTCTAAGAGCATCAAGTGAGCTCCTCATTAGAACACATGAGTCCATGTTGGAGTCTCTAAGATGATATAAGAATTATGTATCAAGGAACACTTATCCCAATGAATCAATGAGAAGACACATAAGTACCAAAAATGGGGGACATCGAGGCCAAACTCTGATAACATATGGCAAAGGAGAACACTAAGCAAAAGCCTGAAGGTGTCAGTGAAGGGAGGTTATTAGACAAAGGATCCAGAAGACAGGATCTCATTGTTTTTGGATTACTTTTTCAGGGTGGAGGAGCTGGTCTTGGAAGTATATAACATGTAGCGGCCTGGGTCAGTGGGACAGTTATAGGCAGCATGGGGCTTCTTTTCTGTCCAGCTACTGTAGCAAAGAACACAATTATTCTCAACAAATTTATTAGACCTAGGCACTTTTTATAACTGCCTAATGCATAGGCTTTTTCTACAGATAGCACCATTTCATCTAGCATGCTTTTCAAAACAACTAGGTATTAAGCACTTGAGATATGTCAATACATGGGATGAAATATTTTAAATATTTTTGCATGAATTATTTCACTCATCTTGAATGCCCAAACTTTCACACTAGGGACTGTACTCTTGACTTTAAGGTCACTTTAGCTCTATGAGGTGAAAGTTGTCAGCAGCTGAATGATGACAAATCTAGAAATCTATTGTAGGTTTTCCTAGCTCAAGAATTAATGATCTTTCTAACTTTTCCAAATTGATTTTTACTTTATGGCTAGAGTCAAATTCTAATAACACCCATTTGTCACTTTACTCTGGTAGGTCTCAAAGAGTCATCTCAGAGCCAGTAGCAACAGTCTTACTTGTAAACTTCTTAGAAAGACAAATGCTCCATTTTGTCCCAATTCACTAAAATCAGAGAATGCAGAATGGGACCAAGAAATTTGCATTTAAACAAGTTGCTTATTCTGACACAAGCTAAAATTTGAGGATAACTGTTTCACTCACACAACACCATGAAATGAACAAACCACTGCATTCAAGACAAGCCTTCTTACTCTCTCTTTTTATGACAGCAAGATTTGAGCAATCACTCAACCGTGATAGCTGCATGATTTCTCCTGTTATTTTAAGTTTCAACTTTGCAGCAAATCCTGTGAAAGACATTGTCTGGAAAATGGTTCCTCCATTTTCTTTTATAGATCTGTTAGAGATATACCATGCCTCAAAAATCTATCCAACCAGGGGTCAGGTCTCACAGAATCACAAGTTGACTACATCTTTGCAACTCTGTCAGGTTTTTCTCATGATATTTCATCCGTTCTTTGACCTCTATTTTCAAGTCATTTTCTCTTTCATGCCTCCAATAAGTTAGATCTGTTTCTAGGTTGCTTTCTGCTTAAAGTAAAGGTGTATCCAATGCTACAGTTTATTTCAGCAATGAGCCTCAGGAAATCTTAGTAGACAAAGGTCATGGCGTCATTACCGACTATCAGATACTGGCATGCTGATATGAAAGTTTATACACTAACTTGATAAGCAGTGATATTGCTGGCAAACATTCTCCAGAAGATAGCTTTGAACAAATTTATTCTGTGAAATAACTTGACTGAAATAAGGTTTGAAATTATTCTTACCTGAATGACCAAACACTTTCAAAAAAAAAAAAAAAAAAAAAAACTGCCACTGTGCCCAGTATAGGGTGAACTAATAATGTAAATTGAATGAATGCATGAAAATACTTGGAGAATCAGCTCAGATTATGTTCTGAGGAAAGAATGCAGAAGGCAGATATATGCTATGATACCAGGTTACTATGGAGATAGGGTCAATGTTTGGAATAGGAATCATATTTAACAAGTTATCCTTAATCAGAAATAATTCTGATAATCAGTACTCAACATACTATTTGGATTGTGCTGATAATAAATAAGAAAAGAGTTTCATAAAACATTTTTCTTTAGTTATAGAAGGAAGTTTGAAAATTAACATATATATTTGAAGTAGAGTCTCAGGGTGGCCTCAAACTCTTGGTGATCCTCCTATCTCTGCCTTCTGAGTACTGGGATTAAAGACATGTACCACCAAGCCCAGCCTATATAGTTACCAGTGGCATTTTTTTTTTTTTTTTTGATTTCTGGAGTAGTCAGAAAAACTGACTGGGTCAATTTGAATATACAGTAACTAATGAAAGTATATGGGCCTCTTCACCATAGTCTTCATACACCCTAAGCTACTTCTACTATTCTGGGCTGAAGTTGCTTCACGTGTGGAATAGAATTACAAATTTTTGCTGTGGAGAAATGTTGGCTTCTGACTAAGCTTTAGTTTTTCTTTTTTTGTTTTAAGTTATTATACATGTACATATAAAATGATGAGCTTATTCCTCTCATACAACCCCTAGCTTCCCTTTTACTATGGCTCCTCTTGCCGTCAATTGACTTTGTGCCCCTCAACAGCTTTACTTCTACTTTCATTTATGATATATATGCATGATTTTATTTATTTACATAAAATCCAGGAATCACAAGTGAGGAAGAAAAATAATGACATTTATCTGTCTGAGATTAGCTTAGTTCTCTTAACAGAATTGTCACTACTTGTATCCGTTTTCTGCAAATGTGATCAAGTTTTTCTACTTTTTCTTCTGAAGGTTTCAGATATCTCTTTTTCTCTCAATCTCTCTCACACACACATACACACACACAAACACACACACACATAATTTCATTAACTTTTCCTTTGTTGTTATGTATCAACTTTGAACTATATTTAGGCATTGTGCATCATGCTATACTGAACTTTGATATACAAATATTCCAGTGGTATGTTCACTTGGAGCCCTTTGGGTAAATGTCCAGGAGTCATATAACTGGGTTATGTGGAACACCTAATTTAACTTTTTAAAAAACATGTATTTTATTTATCTATTTGAAAAAGAGAGAGACAGAGAGAGGGGGCGGAGAGAGAGAGAGAGAGAGAGAGAGAGAGAGAGAGAGAGAGAGAATGGGTGAACTAGGGCCTCTAGCAGTGCAAATGAACATACACCAGACACATACACCACCGTGTACATCTGAGAGTATATGGTTACTCAGGAATAAAACCTGGGTCCTTTGACTTGGTAGGCAAGTGCCATAACCACTAAGTAATCTTTCCAGCCCTATTTTTTTATGTTTTGAAAAACCTCAATACTGACTTTCCTAGTGGCTAGACTCCTTCAAATTCCTACCACCAGCTGGTAAGGGTTGTTTTGCCTCCTCACCAACAATGTATTCTTGTTTGTTTGCTAAATGCCTTCCAATCTGACTGGGATAAGATGAATTCTCGATGTTTTGATTAGAATTTTTCTGTTGGCTTGGGAAGTTAACATTTTTCATATGTTTATTGATACTTTGTATTTATCTTTTAAGATGTCTAGGTTCACTAGACCATTTACTGACTGGATTATTTCATTTTGTTGACTTCTTTCCATGTAGTAGATGTTAATCCTCAGTCAGATGAATAGTTAGTGAACATTTTTCTACCATTTTGAAGATTGATGTTTCATTTAATTAACAGCTCCTCATGTTGTACAATTTTAAGTTCCTGGGGCCCTATATCTTAATTACTAGCCTTATTTCTGGTCAATATGAGCCCTATTCAGAAAATTATTGACTGTTCACAATATCTCACAGAGATTTCTCTACATTTTCCCTTTAAAGTTTCAGGTCATACACTGCGGTCTTTTATCCATTCATAGCTGATTAGTCTGTAGAGTGAAAGATAAGGATCTAGTTTTATTCCTCTATTTGTAGATACCTAGTTTTCCCAACACCATTTGTTAGAGGCTATCATTTCTTCAATGTGTATTTTGGCTTTTGTCAAAATCATGTGGCTGAACAAAATGGACACGCTTATCTTGTTCCAGTTTTAGTGAAAATGCTTTGAATGTTTCTTTGATTAGCATATATATATTTTTTTTTTCTTTTCTTTCTTTTTTTTTTTTTTTTTTTTTTTTCGAGGTAGGGTCTCATTCTGGTCCAGGCTGACCTGGAATTAACTCTGTCATCTCAGGGTGACCTTGAACTCATGGCAATCCTCCTACCTCTGCCTCCCGAGTGCTGGGATTAAAGGCATGCACCACCACACCCGGCTCACATATATATATTTTGTTGCTATTGGAAATGGGACAATGTCCCTTATTTCTTTCTCTGTATCTTTATCATTTGCACATAGAAAGGCTACTGATTTTTGTGCATTGATTTTATATACTGCTACTTTGCTGAATGAGTTTGTCACCATTAAGAGTTTTAGAATGGAGGCTCTCTGGTCTTTAACATATAGAATCATGTCATCTGAGAATAGAGCTAATGTAACTTCTTCCTTTCCAAATTGTATCCTTTTTATTTCTTTCTCCTGTCTTATTGCTCAAGCGAGGACTTTTAGTACTATATTGAAGAGCAGAGGTGAGAGTGGACACCCCTGTAATGTTCCTGATCTCAATGGGAATTCCTTCAGTCTCTCTCCATTAAGTATTATTTTGCCTTTAGGAGTTATATGTATATATCCTTTATTATGTTGATATATAAACCAACCATGCTAATTCTCTCCAATACTCAACTCTGCTCCTTCCTGCCCCCCACAACTTGCACCCACTCTACTCTGCTCCTCCCTACCCCCATGTGACTGCTGACTCTTGCCACTCTGCCCTATACTGCACAACCCACCATTTTGAAAGTTCAGATACACTCCACCCCTGCCCCCTCACCCACATCCATCCCTGCAAAACAGCACCACTTCCCCACCCATCGCTACCACAGTCCCATTCTCCCTGCTCCTGCACTATGATGAGCAAACCACAACACAAAAGGAATAACATAAAAAAATCAAATGTAAGTAAACACAATAAGATCTCCCAGTCCTACAATGGATGTCTCTAATCAAAACATAGAAGAGACAATAGTATCAGAACCCCAAAATGAAGTTATGAGCAATGCCAAGCTACTGGTAAAACTTGCACAAAAGCAACAAAGGATTGATAATCATGTGGAAGCTGCCATCATTAGATTAGAACTAATAGATAAGAAAATGGAAGGGGTCCAAAAAAAGCTAAAGGATATGAAGGAAAGAGAGAGAGAAAAAAAAGAGGACCTAAAAAACCATCTGGCTATGTTAAATAAAGATGTAAGAAATGCAAGGAGGAATTCCAAGAAGCATCAAGATCAGAAAATGATATGAAAAGGGAACTTGATAAAGGGATGAAAATTATACATAGAAAAGTAGTAGAAAATGAAAACCTAATTGAACAAGCCCCAAAATCCTTAGAGCCTCTTAAGAATAGAGTGAGCCATGTGCAGGATAGAAACTCAGATCTGGAAGACAAAACAGAAGAAACAGTTCAAGAGTACAAAAGTTTCAATAAATTCAAAAGTTTCTGTGAATAGAACATGAGGGAATTGTGAGATACCCTTAAATGTCCTTGCATTCATATCATGGGAATACCAAAATGCAAAGAAATTTAGACAAAAGGCATTGAGAACATATTTAACAAAATAATAGAAGAAAACTTTCTCACTCTTTCAAAAGAAAGGACATCATGATACACAAAGGTAACAGAACTCCAAACATATTGGACCAAAGGCAAAACTCTCCAAGACATAATGTCATTAAGATTCTAAGCATTGACATCAAAGAGAAAGTTCTAAAAGTAGCTAGGGAAAAACAACATGCCACTTTTTAAAAAATATTCTTTGTTCATTTTTTATTTATTTATTTGACAGTGACAGAGAGAGGTGGGGGGAGAAAGAGAAAGAGAATGGGCATGCCAGGGTCTCTGGCCACTGCATAGGAACTCCAGATGCATGAGCCCCCTTGTGTATCTGGCTAACGTGGGTCCTGGGGAATCAAGCCATGAACCAGGGTCCTTAGGCTCCACAGGCAAGCACTTAACCACTAAGCCATCTCGCCAGCCCCAACATGTCATTTTTAAAGGTAACCCCATCAGACTCACTTCTGACTTCTTGTGGAAACCCTGAAAGCCAGAAGGGTCTGGAATGGAACACTACAAAGACTAAGAATCTAAGGCTTCCAACCCTAACTACTCTACCCAGAAAAAGTATCCCTCATAATAGATAGTGAAAGCAAAACCTTCCATGACAAAACTCAACTTTATAATTTTATGAATTATATTTTTGATATACTCTTGAATTCAGTGTGAAAGTATTTTATTGAGACTTTTTGAATCTATGTTTGTGTGTAGTGCTCATTTTAATGCTCTTTATCTTTCTCTTAGAGGCCTAAGTGGTATGATTATTACAGAAGTTTTAGTGTCAACTTCTATGTCGATTAGAAAGTAAATATTTTTCCCTACCATGGGTGATTCCTATGACCTCAGTCCTGGAGAATTGAACGAGGATCCTTTGGCTTTGCAGGAAATGTCTTAGCTGCTAGGCCATCTCTCCAGCCCTGCACCAGAAATTTAAAGAAAACCATTGAAATAGTGCTCACATTAAACTCATGCCAAGATGAACCCAAGACCAAAATAAATAAATAAACACACTCAATGAACTTTGAAGAATGTATGCCTAATATTTATGCAAAAGTTACTCCCACTATTATTAGTAGTTATGCTACAGTAACAGAATTCTAGATTCTTAGCATCACTGTTGATAAAACTGCATCAGCATACAAGTTTGACCTACTATTATACTTAAGATATAACTTACAGTGCATAACAGTCCATTTGTGTGTGTGTGTGTGGTTTTTCGAAGGTAGGGTCTCACTCTAGCTCAGGCTGACCTGAAATTCACTATGTTGTCTCAGGGTAGCCTTGAACTCTTGGCGATCCTCCTACCTCTGCTTCCCAAATGCTGGGATTAAAGGCGTGGGGCACCACGCCTGGCAACAGTCCATTTTTTAAACCTATATTGCATGGTTTTTCCTAAGAATATATAAATAGATGTCTACTGACTCCAGGTAAGTCACAGATGGAATAATTAGCAAATAATTCCATGCATGTTTCGATTGGTGAGTGGTAACTTTTGTGGGTAATATACACACGCATGGAAGAGGAGTTGCCTCTAGAAGCATGGGGGACTCAAAAGCAGCTGTATCATGTGTATCATGATAAAGCCTTACCTCAGCATGGGTAAAGACTCCCAAGTAGGGTGTCACTGGCATTCATTAGCATTTATAAGCATCTCTTCAAAAGAGTTTCCATTTCCATGGCAATTTTTTATTACTTCTACATCCTCAGGAATGAGCCTCTGAGTTGTGAAAAAATTGAGCTTCCTAAATCTTATATATTTCTTGAGCTTCCTGAGCCTCTTATGTTTCACTAGCTTCTTTAGTCTGATGATCCTTTTTCTACCATTCAGAATTCAGAGGTCTATTTCAATGCAAAAGTAATAGTTACGTAACTCATATTAAATAAAACACACACACACACACACACACACACACACACACACACACACACACACACATATGTTAGTTAGATGTAGATGCATATGTCATCCATCATAGATATGTGTTGTTTATTCACTGGAGAAATATTAATATGTCAATAAAATAATAGATACAGGCTTTAGGTTCAAATGTTTACACAAAAGGAGTTGTGTTCTCTTTCTCATATGACCCCATTAATATGAAAAGAAATGAGAACCAGCAAGATATATTTGGAACAGTATCAAGAATGGAGTTTTTTTAATATACAAGGTATTTCAACAAAACTACAAAGGAATAAAAGAGATGGGCATTTCATATTTGATGAGAAACTGAATGTGATTGATACTATGTTTTAGCCACATAAGACAGGAAGGATCATTTCTGAAGTAACTCTGGAAAAGTGCTTATGTTGGCACCTATGGTAGTGGATGAAGTAGTTGGGAAGAATATGAACAAGAAGGAGCTCATTAAAAAGTTAAGAAAAGATTCAATATTTTCTCCATCTTTCTACTATTTTCCATCCTCTCCTGGTAATTCCATTGAGATCTGTAAGCCACCTGATATTTTCTATTAACAAAAAGAACAAGAAACTTGACAAACTAATAGTATTTCTCATACTAGAGACTGAGGGCTTCTATTGCTAGTATACATAGCAAAAGTAAATTCATAAACTGTCTGCTGGCAAGAACCCTGCCTGCCCTTTCAAGCTGTTCATTGAGACTTGTCAGTACATCTGGTCATTCCCTGTCTTCTTCATAGGAGGGGAGATTATACAAAACACATACCAATGTATCTCATATCAGGCTGCTGGTCAGGTGATACTAGAAATAACATAATTTCCAGTTTTACATGAATGATATCAAAGGTTCACCTGCAGATGGAAAGAGAAAGATGTATAAGTGACTGAAGAGAGAAAATAATTCACTTGAGATGGAGTTATAAATATAGAAGACAAATAAAAAGCAAATTTTAATTCCTATCAAAGGAATGAAGAAATTCAACAAAGACGTACATGGTGATTTGAATGTAAAATGTTCCCCATAGACTCAATGTGTTCCAAGACTTAATTCAGAGTTGGTGACCAGTTGGTTTGGGATGGTTATCCATAATTAGGAGTCAGAGCCTTGCAAGTGGAAGCATATCATGGGGGTGGGCCTTAAGGTGTTCCAGCATAGCCCTACTTGCTCCTTGTAGTTCCTGCCTGCTAATGTGAAGATAGAACACTACCTATTTGCTCCTGCCATCTTCTTTCCTGCTTGGTAGACCTCCTCATAAAACTTCAAACTAAAATATCCCCTTTCCTTCTCTAAGCTACTTCTAGTTGGGTATTTTGTTCTGGCAATGAAAAAGTAACTGATGCACAATGATTGAGTGTACCAATCCAAAATTCATTCCCACAAACTTTGATAAAGTGGAAAAAGCTCTGAAAATGTGGATCAAGACAAATGCAGTTATGACAAAAATAGAAGCTATACTATAAATATAATAAAGAATATTATGTAGAATTGAAAAAGTTACATATCATAAAGACTAGTAAAAATGTAAGTGATTTAAGCAAGTAAAAACTAATTTTTCTTCTACCTTGAGAAATACAGACATATTTGAATATGTTTATTTCATATGTGCACATTACATGTGACAAAATGCAAGGAAAAATCTATCAAAGAAAAGACTTGCAACTCTCAGCTTTAAAACATTAAATTGTATACAAAAGTAAGTAATTTTGAGTCTTAAGGAAGAAAACTATAAAGAACATATATGTGTGAAAGGCTGAGGTTAGACAAAGATGTGTTGTGAGTGTTTATTATGTGGACTCCTGTAGTATGGTCTACAGGCTGGCAAGGATCTAAAGCTGGCTCTCATAGGTTGAGTTTTGTCTTTTCTCTTATATAAAAGTAGAAGGAACAACCTTAAAAGTACAAGTCCTGATTCTAGGCCAATAGAAAAATAGCAGAAAACATTCATTGTATCTTTTGTGCATGCTTCCAATTCACAATAATCTTTAATTTGGGATGACATCCACTGCAAATTTTTTTTTTTTTTTTTTTTTTTTTTTTTTTTTTTTTTTTTTGGTTTTTCGAGGTAGGGTCTCACTCTGGTCCAGGCTGACCTGGAATTAACTCTGTCATCTCAGGGTGGCCTTGAACTCATGGCAATCCTCCTACCTCTGCCTCCCGAGTGCTGGGATTAAAGGCGTGCGCCACCACGCCCGGCACTGCAAATTTTAATGGAGAAAGGTAAGAGGCCAATTAATAATAGAGAAAGTAACTGAAACATGAGTAAAGTTCAATTATGTAAGACTATAAATGCACTATGTAAATGGGGAAAAAAGGAAAAGAAATGGAATGTGATAGATAAGTTATTGCCTTATATATCCTGGAGGTTTAATCTAAATGAAGAAAGAGCAGTTTAAGCTCACACTTTTACATTATTTAAATGAGCATAATACAAAACAAAATGTTAGAAATAGTAGAAAGAAAGTGATGAGAAAGCAGGATTTATAGTGCAAGTCCCCTTGTGCTATTTGATTTTTGGATCTGTGCACTCATTTCTCAAATGTTAAGGTAGTTTGAATAGATGGCTCCCAATATATTCAGTTCTTTATTGTTTGTAGTTTGCATCTGCAGCCACCTGGCTGGAGGCAGTGTCACTGGGTGGATCTTAAGGTGTGGTGGTGAGTTTCATATTGCAATCCAAAGATATGCAAAGTGTGCCTAGCTGGAGTTCCTAAAGTGTGATGTGTGGTTTTTGGCTTTTTGGCTTGTGCTTCTCTCTCTCTGTGCTTGGGCCTGTGAAAGTAGGCCAGCTTCTGCCATTATGGAACTTACCCTGGATCTGTAAGCTTCAATAAATATCCCTTCCTCCATAACTGTTCCTGGCCTGTAAATTCATCTCAGCGAACCTGAAGCTGTCTGCTACAAATGTTTTCTAACAAGGTAGTTTAAAAGCAATAGAAAAACATGGTTGCATTTAATGTGGTCTTCATGGGTGACATTGATCTAACTAAATTTGCTATTAGATAAAAGGAAAGTATTCTTTTTTGTTTACTTTATTTTTATTTATTTGAAAGAGAAAGAGGCAGATGAAAGAGAGGGAAAGGGAGAGAATGTGTATGTCAGGGCCTGTAGCCACTGCGAACAAATTCCAGACACATGTGCCACCTGGTGTATCTGGCTTTCTGTGGGCACTGGAGAATTGAATCTTGTCCTTTGGCTCTGCAGACAAGAACCTTAACCTATAAGCCATCTCTGCATCCCACATAGTATTCTTGTTTATAAATTGTGTATCCCTAGCACAAAGCTATGCCATTATTGTATATTATATAGTCTATGGACATTTCCTGGTGTTTAGTGATACTTTTGTTGCATTCCTGGATATCCATGACCTCATAGTGCCTGACACTACCTACACAAGTCCATCATAAGAGGAGGAAAAGATCATGATATCAAATAAAAGAGAGACTGGTTGAGATGAGGAGGGGATATGGTGGAGAATGGAATTTCAAAGGGGAAAGTGTGGGGGAGGGAGGGTATTACCATGCAATATTTTTTATAATCATGGAAAAAGTTAATAAAAATTGAGAAAAAAAATAAAAATAAATAAGTGCTTATTTACTATATATAGAAAAACCCATAAAGTCACTTTAACTTATTTAGTAACCCCTTTAAAGTAATATTTTGTTTTTAAAAAACATATTTTTTTTCTTAGAAAAATCCTCTGGAGGAAATCAGCTATCTTGTAATACTCTGTGCATAAGATCACATATTTATAACTGGAACATATAAATTATTCCAGGCTAATTTTCAGTTAGTATAGTGGTTAGCCATTTTTCTATGCAGTTTAAACAGAAATAATAACTACAGTAGTAATTATATAGAAATCCAGTAAGGAAATGAGAAGAGTTAAGATACACATGCATGGTACTTCTATTTCAGCCACATTAAGCTTTATTTGTCTATTTTAAGTATAATTTTCTTCTTACTTTTAATATACAAACTGACAATTATAGAAAAAAAATAGAAATTTGGGGGCTAGAGAGAGGGCTTAGTGGTTAAGGAATTTGCCTACAAAGTCTAAAGACCTTGGTTTGATTCCCCAGTACCCATGTGAGCTAGATGTCAAGGTGGCATGAATCTCCAGTTGGTTGCAGTGACTAGAGGCCCTGGCATGCCCATTCTCTCTCTCTCTCTCTTAAGTAAATAAATGAAATAAAAAATAGAAATTTGGTCTCTTTTAGTTGCTTTACTATTTCATGCAGTGGTTTTAATAATCTGTGAGCAAATAATGGATATGGTAATGAGAAGAAAAACATAATTACTGTCATATGGCATAATTTTGTTAAGTTTTAATGTTATCAAGTAAGTATTAGTGTAGGATTCTTTATTTGTTATCATAATGCTCAACTTTGATTTGTTGCATTTGACTAGACCATCTTATTTGAAGATCATCTTGATATTTTAAATCTACAACATTCATTTAAAAACTATGACAAGTAAACTGCTAGATACTAATGATACTAATGATACAATCTATATGCACAGTATTTCTTAAAGAAGATGATAACTACAAATTAGCTTAGAAGTAATGTTAAATTAAAATTCCTACATAGTGTTGAAAAGAGAGATGCCAAGGGGGGAGAGAGAGAAAGGGAAGAAAAGAGAGAGAGAGAGCAAGCGAAAGTTTTCTAAAACTTAAGTGCTATAGATGGCTTCCTATAAAAGAGGTAATTCCAAATAAAAATGGGTTTCAGACAGCATTATGTGATAGAAAACAAGGTAGGGGTTCTCTCCCTCTCCCCACCCCCGTCTGTGTGTATAATTCATATGCACGCATGTGGAGTCCAGAGGAAAATTTTGGGTATACTCATCTTTTTCTTTTCCAACTTCCTGGAGTAAGAGTCATTGATTGAGCCTATTGATACAAATATTTTGATTAGAAAGGGCTAGGAATTCCCCAGTGATCATCCTATTTCTGCTTCTGTCAGCCCTGTTGTTACAGGAATGCATAGCCATGACGGGCTTTTTATGTGGGTCTTGGAGAGCAAACTTAGGTTCTCATTCTTGCAAAGCAAATGCTTTTACCTACATGTCATTTTCCCAAGCCCCTGTAATATAGGTTTTTAGGCCTATGCCTCTCATACTTTTCAAGGGGCTGTGAACCACATGGATAGCTGGCTTAATTTGTAGATTTGACTCTGTCACTCTGGGATGTGATGTGGATTCTGGCAGTCAAAGAGCTCATAGGTAGTACTTATATGTCTGGTCCAAGGACCACTCTTGGTTTGTGTATGGCAAACTGGAAGTGCTAGAGATTCTAAAGAAACCTACTTATCTATGAACAGATTTGCTGAACAGTGGGGGAGAGTGATCCATAAGAAAGTGATTCCCTGAGAAGCTGTTCCTACACATCAGGTTTAAATACTTATCTTCCTCATCTAACTACCTTGGAGTAGGTTCTACCTAAGTTAAAATCTCTACTTCTAGTCTAATGCTTGCATTTCTCTTACTTGTCACTTCTCAGAAAATGACTCAACCAGGGTCCAAGAAGTTGTCTCATGTTTACAAACATGTGGTGTTATTCTCCTCTTCTGTTAGATTCAATGGTGTTTCTAGTTTACTTATCCAGGCTGCTTTGTATTGGTGTTTTATATAGATTTTACTTTTGCTATATGATATTCCAATCACTCTAGGTAGTTTAATCATAAACCAGAATTTTAAAAAATCATATACATGATCCAATATAAGTGGTCACTTGGTCATATGTTAAATACCTTTGGTGGTGGGCATTTTTCAGTGAACTACACATTGGCTTTTACCAGTTATGTCTTCATGCATGATACAAATATTAACAAACATCCCCAAAATATTTAAAATGGTTCTAGATTCAATTTTGATTAACTATTTACAATTCCATACATGCTAAATATGTTTTGATTACATTTACCCTCAATTCACCTCCTTGCTATTCTTTTATTATTGCTTAACCCCTTCTTCCAAACTATATTCCCTTCTACATTCATGTTTTTATTTATTTATTTTTTTCTATCCACCAAATTTAGTTATTAGTGTTTGCATTAGCATGTGTACTGGGATGAGTGGTGGTATTTACTGAAACATTGACAACACACCTATGTGTTGTGGCTGTATCACTGATGCAAATGGCTTTTCAGCCCTGATCAAGCCATTGTATTCATCATACCTAGTGTTAGAATGGAGAAATTACAATTTCGTTTAGCACCTGGATAGGTTTGACTTTCTGTGAACATCTACTCAAGCAGTATCTTTTCATAGCTATACCAGGACATCAGTGCCACTGTTGAGCATGAATAGAAACATCTGACAACCCCTGCACAGTTGCTGATTCTTGAAAATGAAATGTTATCAATTTGAACCAATTGTAGGGTCTGTAATTGAAGTTCCATTAGTGATCTGACCACAAACTGGATGAGTTATTTTGTTATTAGCAAAGAAAGGAAGAAATTGACCTTCAAATTGGGTTCACTTTGGACTATAAGATAGAATGTCATTCAACTAAATGCTCATTATTCCTGATCTTTAGATGAAAGATAATTTTCCCCCAAAGATATGAAAAAATGTTATGTTAATTTCACACGTTCAGCAATGTATAATGCTAAGATGTCAAAATGTCCCTGGAATAGGAAACTAACTAATGTGTACACTAGAAATATTGCAAATAAAAGATGATTGCTATTGGGAATTTGCATGAACCTGAATTTTAAGTAGTTCTTCCTGTGAATAAGCTGCTTTCAGAAGATGGAATTTGAGAATACAGAACAGAGCCTTCATCTGATATTATGTTAAAATGAGCTAATTGATCATTAATTTTAGAAACAGATATAAGACAAAATCTTTACTGGTACAAAACTGAACATGACATCTTTATATGAGCATGTATCAATCACACATTATTCTATGAGTAGATATTAGGATTAATATTACAGCTATGAATTTCGAGTATAAACAACCTAAAAATGTATCTTAAATTTTATTATATTTAGTGACATATTCATTTGGAAAATATGCTAATACTTTACCAATGAGAAATAAAGTAGTGCTATTCTGATTAGAGTGCAGCAGTGAATAAGTAAATAATGCAATATTTGGTTAAAATTATTTTCCTTCTAAGAATCATAGAGCAATTGTTCTCCTATGTTGATACCTACTGATGAGCACTGCATGGTGGTATTTCAAGATTCTCAAGAGTCAATCCATGACAAACTTAATTATCAGGTTTTGCTCATATTCTAGCTGGTTAAACAACACAAATGCAATTTATTGGCTTTTACTCACTAATTTTCAGAATTTTTAAAAGAAATGTTTATAAGTCATTCAAACGTTTTCTTAAATGACACAATGAAATTTGAGGAAAAATGGTTGAATCTGGAGCAGATCATTCTCAGTGAACTTACCCAATTACAGAAAGAAAAAACAAAAAATCACCACATAGTCTCACTCATCTATAGCACCTAACCAGAATCTGCCCAAGATGCCTTATATACCCAGCAAGCTGTTCTTGACTAGACAATAGGATGGGTGGAGAGAGAGGGAAGGGGAAGGGAGGGGGTGGGAAACACATCTAGACCCAAATGGCAATGGTACCATAAAATTCTACATCCTAAAAGGCAGACCAAATGGCTGAACCTTCACCAGGCCCTTAGAGGGAATACCTGAGCCACAAGACACTGGAGAGGGTATGATGAAGACTGACCTTAATCTTCTGTAGCCTCTCTCCCTCTCCTTCTCTCTCTCTTTCTCTATCTCTTTTATATTAGCTATCTTTTTCTTCCTTTTCTTAGTGGACACTGACCTGTAATTCCCAGTACCAGCAGGTGGCTATCATCCACAATGAGCTTTTGATCAGAGAGACCTACAAGGTTTCCTGAAAGAAAGACAGATTTCTGTCAGAGTAATTGATGACCCAACAAAGGTTAGTGGTAAGACCCTACTGTTGAAGATACCTTATGCCATTGACACATAAAATGGAATGGCATGGCTGGAAGCTGGAAGATAGTCAGTCCCCAGACAGTCAGTGCGTCTAGTGCCAGAAGGTGCTACATGGACGACTGGGGAAAATGACCAATATCTGTCCAAGCAACTCATGGTCTAACCTACTTAGCAGCAAATAACCTGTCGTGATGCTCACACAAGTGCAATTGTAGCACACAGCCATGGTGGCAAACCAACTGCTCTTGATTAGGCTAACTGATACCCGCAGTGGTATGGGACCCATAGCTGTAGTTGGGAAACAAGTCAGATCCATATCCAAACATAAGCCCACTCTCCACTATCAAGCCACCATCATCAATTGTGGGCTACAAGAGGGCCTACACCTATTAAGTTCTCTATAAAAAAGTAAGGGTTATCTCATTTGTCTGGTGCTAATTCCCTCTCCTTTGGAGAATGTACTTCTCTTTTTCAGATAGATATAGATCCTAAGGAGATAGCCACCCCACAGTACCTCAAGAGGGCCCCAGCTGAAACTGAGAACAATTGGTGAAACAAGCAAGGGTGCTGTTTTCTTGGTTGAAGGAGATCAACACAGAGAAAAATCAACTCCTACCAAATCAGAGTTCCAGAGGCCACCAACACTTCATCGTTGAAGCAGACCAAAAATGAACCCAACATGGCTCTGGAAAATTTTGCAGAAGAGGGGTCAGAAAGAATGTCAGAGTCACATGTTGGGTCATGATATGCAGAGACGTTTATCCTACCCATAACTGTGGGCTAACTCCAGAATGCATGAACCATATACTTCTTCAACAAGAAGGGGCCAAGGGGAGGGGGTAGGTAATGGATGAGCCTAATAATGGTACCAAATTGACTGTATATGCTGAGTACAAAACTAATTAATAAAAAAATAAAAAAGGTATGCATATAGTACTTAATACATTTTATATTAAGCTTTCTTAATATAACTGTTAAAATTTCTCTCTAAAATTCAAATACAATTATCACAATATTTTCTATAGCAGAACTTAAAAAAAAAATCTGTCACTCTGCATTAATTGAGCTCTACAGAACAATGGGTATCAGGAAAGGGTAAACTTCAGTAAGCAGGAAAGGGAGAAGTCAGAAACAAGACAAGAAAATGATTGCAGAAAAGAAAGAATACTAGCAACAGCTACCTGCATTGCTATCTAAGAGAATGTTGTAAGTAGAATCAATAGAGTGAAAGCAGGATAGAAAGAGAAATGAAAATGACATGAGAATGAAAAGGAGTCCTTTGCTCAGGATAGTAGACAAGTCCTGTTCTAAGCCCCATGGTACAGCCCCCAAGGCTCCTGATTTTATCTTATCAGGTTATAACCCCACCCCAGGCACTTCTGGACTCACCATTTAAATTCTCTTATCAGAAAGAGATAGTTATCAAAGTAGTGTTTATGATGAATGCTAAGCCACTTAATTGTGACTCTTCTTGGAGAAGCCTATAACCATGCTCTCAAGTGTGCTTTTGATGTCTTCCTGAGTGCTTTTTCTTTTTAGTTTTAATAATATCCCAACTAGGCTTCACTCTTGCTAGTCCTGAAGTTCTTTCCTGAACCAAGGACACAAATCCTGGGTTTGCCTTAGAAAATGTTGTTAAAACATTAGGGGAACTCTTCAAGCTGCAGAGGCTGACATTGTGGAACCATGACAGTTTCTTTACTGCTGACTGAGTAAGCTGTTCTTTGTAGGCTATACTTCCTTTACATCTCTCACCAAGCTATTACTTCCTATTATGCAGGTAATAAAATTGGAAAATACTATACAGCATTCTTGGTTTAACTGGTAATTTCTTACAGAACAAGGTATGGATTATGCGCACATGTAATATGAACAATTCTTGCTATTTGTCACTACAGGAAAAAATCATGTAGATCCCAAACCATTGCATACCCTGAAATCTCTCATAAAATTTCTACATTTGCCAGTTAAAATATATATGTTTGATATTTATTGGCAGGAAATTTATGGTTTCTATTTTAGAATGATTTTTTATATTAGTTTCAATGGATGATAGATAGCTACATAAACAGATGATTCCATGGATATGCAAATACAAAGGAAAAAAATACTGATGGAAATATACTCAAACAATAAACACAGTTTATCCCATTCTTAGAAGAACCTGAAAACTGCAGAAATAATAAAGGTACATTTACCATTTTACCCTTCCTCTGAGATTGAATATTCATTAATGGGTTATCAGCAGATTGTTGCAGCATCAGTAAATAGCTCCTTTCTTTTGAAATCAGCTAACATCTGATCACCCAGACAAATTCCTTAAAAATACAAGCTGGTTATGTGTGTGTGTGTGTGTGTGTGTGTGTGTGTGTGTTTCATTGTTCTTTGTTTTCACGGGGTCGAGCTTCTTGTTCTGTGCAAGTGTTATTTAGAACAGGCTTTTCCAGAGAGAACATGTATAGAGAAATAAGCCTCTCTGGTCAATAACCTTTTGAGGTTACACATACAAAGTCTCCCAAGGTGAACATGACAATGCCAATAAGCAAAATGTCTCCTGTGAAAAGGCATGATGGTCATTTATGCTTGCACAAATGAATCCCAAATTCTCTCTTTAACCAATCACTGTCATACTACTTCTCTCTCTAGTCTGGTATCTTGTCATACTTTACCATCCATCAAGACAACAGATCTGAGCTTATAGTTCTTGGCCAGACTCTAGTACATACTGCTGAACACTTGGTAGTGATGGGAGAGTGGTGTATCAAAACAAAGCATCAAAGCACAGCACCTGGTGTCCACCTCATACGTTCTCTACACATTTCTTCCAGATATTCTTGAATAATAGTATTTCTAGTAACATGGCAGAGGTAAATTAAAGTGTAAAATGAATTTTAAAATATTTTCCTATGATAAGAAAGCATGGGAAATTACTCCTTATTGACTTTAGCTTGATTAGAAAATATTGTTGTACACATAGATGTTCAGAACAGCAATAATTCTGTCTACATTTTTAACACAATTTGGCCATATGAATTGTGGCCTAGCTCATTGCAAGGTATTGTAACAATTACATATGTTTTAATATGTTCCCTATTTCAGAGCTGATCTACCAACACCAGAAAGAATGTCATTGTTTTAATTTTAATGAAATTCCCCTTGGAAGTGCCATTGGGATAATCAAGTGGCAAAGAGAATTAGCATTTCCAAGGAAGCATGATGTTTTCATGACAAGTATGCTCCAACATTTCCCATGGATCCTAAGGACTGGTATACTGAAGCTAGCTTTCAGTGTTACTGATGAGGTGTGACAATTTTCTCCTCATTTTTGATAAGGTATTGTTAAAATATTGCTTTATATTATTATAGAAAATTACTTTTCATATAAGTCATTGATCTTCTACTCTATAGGTACTTTTTAATGTATTGTGTGGTTGTAAGCACTTGATCCTAGGTCATTAGCTGTTATGGGAAGAATTCACCAATGAATAATTTATTCTCAAAGAGCACAATATAAGCCCTGATGAGAAAAATGTGATAATGTACCAGTTATAATTATTCTGCTTATAAAGGTAACAATAGAGGAAAAAATTCTATCAAAGAAAATAAGAAATTCCTCTAAATTATGCCTTAAGAACATGACTAGTTTATGTTAAACTACAAAGCTGCTTCAGACTGATTTGGGAAATAAATGGGAAATAAATGAAATGATAAATTTCTTCTTGGTATTAAGTTCATCATTTATCAAATTGCCTTTCCTTGCTTAAATCATTCCAAACTAGGCAGTTGTTTGCTTCTTATAGTTAGTGGTTAATACCTGCTGGTGTTTCACCATTTTTGTATGGCATCATCTCTCTCTTGTCCTCTGTTCACTCCAAGTGAATGTTCTCTTTGAGAGACTCAGTATTTTTATTCAGCAGCTGAAACGGCAATTGTTCTCTGCCAAACATTTAGTCACTGGGCACCATTGTGGCCATCAGTAGGCCCTAACTTCAAGACTAATTAGTGATGCAGTCAGTGAAAGAGCTACCTCCATCTCCACTGAAGCCTAAATTGTGCAGAATGAATAAGGCCGTCTGTCATTGTTGGCATAGATGCATGGTGCAACCTTTCCTATATGGACTACAGAAGTGCAAGTCACCGTAGAAATTTTAAGCTCTGTAGGTGTCACATTGAAAAAGTAAAATAAATAGGTAAACAATATTATCTGACCTAATCTAGCCAAAACATTTTCATTTCAAATAGTTGTCAATATGACAACTACTGATCTAATGTGTGATGTTTTGCAGTCTTTTTTGAAAAGTAAATATTTGCTACCCAATGACTATTTTATACCAATATCTCATCTCAGATCTACTCAGTCACAGTCCTAGAACTTTATAGCTCATACGGACAGAGAGTACTGTATTCTATAACATAAACCAAGAAGCTTATGATATTCATAGAGGAGGATATTCACATTAATAAGTACATATTAACCCCTTATTAATTTATCTTCCACAAAACATAAGATCAATTAATTCATTAAGATTAATTACAAATGTGAAATATATTATACCTATGTGTCCACATATGCCAGTGAACATACCTAAAGAAATGGAAAAGTGTACTTAATAAAAGAAAACACCAGTGAAAACCAACAAGAAAATTTAAAGAGAAAAATCAACTCCTACCAAATCAGAAAGCCAAAGCCTCAGAGGCCCCCAACACCTCAGCACTGAAGCAGACCAAAAATGAACCCAACATGGCTCAGGGAAATCTTGCGGAAGAGGGGGCGGAAAGAATGTCAGAGCCACATGTTGGGTCATGATTTGCAGAGACAATTATCATACTAATAACTGGGGGCTAACTCCACAATGCACGACCCATTTTCATTAACAAGGAGGGTCTAATGGGAGGGGGTAGATCACAGATGAGCCTAAATAATGGTACCAAACTGCCTGTATTTACTGAAATGAAAACTAATAAATTAAATTAAAAAAAAAACCTGAAAAACTGTAAAAAAAAAAAAATGTTGAAATTTGGTCTGGAGAGATGGCTCAGTGATTAAAGGCATTTGATTGCAAAGCCTGATGGCCTGGGTCTAATTCCCCAGTACCCATATAAAGCCAGACGCAGGCAGTGGCTCAGATGTCTGGAGTTCTTGTGCATGTTCACTAGGCCATGATGTGCACACTCTCATTCTCTCTCCTTCTCTTTCACCTTATAAATAAATAAAACCTTTTTTAAAAGATAAAAAAAAAAATTACAAAGAATGGACTTACAACTTTTACCCCAAAAGAATGCTTAGTGTGGGGGGTGATACATGTTTGTATTAGCTTGATTTAGTCATTTCAAGATGTATACATATTTCTTTCTTTTTAAAAATAAAGTTATTGACAACCTCCATATAAAAAAAAAGAAAATTTAAAGTCTCATTCATTGAAATGTATCTATTACTTACAAAGCAACAGAAGACAGTTTCATGTTATGAAAAGTCACCTTTCTTTCTCAACATTAGTTAATTATTGATTAATTATAAATTATATATATTTTTAGGTTGATGTTATAAGATAACATATACTTCTAGTATAAAAATATTCCCCTGGTACCTTATATTTTTACTGTTTCTGTGGCTTATTCTACCCTTTCTATCATCGCTACTTGCATTAGTTCTGTTTCTCAAGCAGCACCGTGGGCCCACAAAACATGAAAGACACATTTTAAATTAAATCTTGTTATAAATGGATAGCTGCATGACATGAAGAGTATGTGAGAGAGTGTGTAGTTTTGTATGATAGTCATAATACATATTTTATTTGCAATATAGTTCTCTGGTAATTACTTTTTAAATACTTATAATTGTTTTAAAGCTGCTCTGCTTCTCACATGTGAAGGCAGATTTTAATAATTAAAGGACACCTGCTTCAGAGAGCCATGCTCACATAAGGCCCAAGAGATACTTTTATAAGATAAATTTGAAGGACACTTTTATAAGATGGAAGCAACCAATCTGTCACTCTCACTGACCACTCAAGTCTGTAGGAAACATCAGTTAAACTGATTGCTACACTTGATGGAAAGAATGTTTCTGGGAATAATTATGATTTCATCTGGAATGTGACTGACAGTATGCACAGGAAAGATGCTGTAAGTGAAGTGGGAAAAGGAAGCATTTATATGGCTGGGTTACATGTATAAATGCATTTGTCAAAACTATTTGCCTAACTAAGTTAGTGTGCCCACTTAGTTTTGTATATAGAGATTCAGCTTCCTATTGTAGGATGAGAGAATGACTCAGAAAGCAATGATCTTTGTTACAATAGGAACCAAAAGATAATAGAAAAGCAGAAATAAATGCACATAAACATAGAGAATGAAAATCAGACATCCCAGAATAGCTAAAACTGAAGAAAAGGTTGAAAAGACAGACATGATTGATAGAAAAGTATCAGCTGTTTTGCCAAATTTTCTCCATTTCCTTTCCATTTCTTACCTGATTTTTTAATTTCATTATCTATTTTTTCTATAAGGTATTCATATTAGACAATTCAGATATAATCATCAAGCAAACAAAATCCATATTATAGTGTTTAAAATTCACTAAAATTTTAGTTTATTTGGAAAACTACCAAAAAAAATAAAGAATAATCCAATCAAGGTCTCTAGGTAGATATCCTATAAGGATTGATCACCGTGGATAAGAAAATTATTTACTGCACAATTTCTATCCTCTACATGTCTATCCAACATCTATACACCCTCATTAACCTACATATCTCCCTTTTTCCTTGAATCTATACATAGTAAGTATGATAGTTTGAATGTATGTCCCCTCAAAGGCTCAGTTTTTTTATTAAAGCTTAGACCTTGTATCTCTAGCCTCCAGGCTCTAGTAGGTGCCATTGGGGACAGATCTTGGAGTCCAGCCCTAAGAATTCCAGCCCAAAGGTACGAGAGAGGGGTTTGAGCTCTGTCTGAGTGTCTGCTATTAACTGTCAGTTTTGTGCTAGTTTTTCACAGCCTGTTTGGTTGTTTCTTTCTGTTCTGATGTCTGAAGCAGTTTCTTCCACCACTGATAGAACTCCCTCTTCAATCTGTATGATTGAAATAAACCCCTTACTCTCATTAACTGTGTCTGGTTTGGATGTTCAGCCCACAATGTGGAGTTGACTACAACAGTAGGATAAAGCGTTCACTCCACATGACTTATTTAAGAGAAAAAAAGTAAGTTTACTTTGAGTAAATTAATTCTTAGATTTGTTTCTTTTCTTTTCTTTTCTTTTCTTTTTTATATTACTCAAGGCAGCTATATCCCTAATACTACCCTCATACCCAAATTTATCTCCTATAGATTCTAGTCTTTCATTAGTATATGGCTTAAATGTATCTCCAATTGAGATTCAATGTCCCTTTACAAATTAATGTAGCTTTTGCTAGTTTCACATGCTAGCTATGTGAATTTCTATCATTCTCCCACCAGCTAGTTACATAATCTGGGCAACCTTTCAAATTCTTCTATCTATTCATTCCTCTCATTATGGCATGGAGAAACTACCTGCAGTGGGGAGTTGCTATAAAAATTAAAAGATACTCATCAAAGTCCAGATCTGTCTGCATGGTTACTAGAATTCATGCTCCTCTCAGCTTACTATTGCAATAGTGTTTGCAATGTTTCATTTTGCCTACTGAGAAGCTTCCAGGGGACAAAGACTAAACCTCAATGGTCTGTCTGTTTGTGCTAGGTACACTGTCCTTACTAGGAGTATACTGCATAAATATTCTTCCTGCCTAAAAATTGTTTCCTTTTATTTTGTATTTGGACAACTTGTTTTCTTCCTTTAAAAGTGACCATTATTCTCTTATCTATGAGGCTCCTTACTCTATGTTCTCCTGGTTACAGAAATATTCCTTATTCTATGTTCTTAAAGTGTCCCATGAGTCATGGACTGAGTCTCTTAAAGACTTAAATATTTAACCCTACTTATTTTAACAAATCTAGTATTACCAATGTAATTAATAGCTAATATTCAACATAGTATTTGATTAGTAGCAGACATGATTTTCCTTCTAACCTATATTAAATTATGTATTCCTAATGTCTATTTGTGATATACTATTATTAGTTTCATTTTGGAGATGAGAAAACTGATTCTCTGAAAGACTAAAGAAAACATTGTAAGTAATGAATATAATGTCTTTGGAATAGGAGCCTTTACTCATAACCACCCCACTCTAATTTGTTGTGGATTTTCATACATGTTTCATAGACTGCCTTGTAGATTTTTGTTACTCTCATGATAACATACCTCCTCCATACATGGGTGAATTAGGATTTGGAGACTCACTGTTTTCCATTATTTGTTGCCTAACTGATGGTAGCATATCCAGCGGCCTTTATTGTCTCTATTGCTGGGAAAAGAATAGGTCGGAAATAAGGGTAGCTCAAGAATGTCAAATTAATGAAAGCCAGAAGTTGAGTGTATTGTCTAGTTTCATAATGCTAGATTTGAATTTCCAACGACTCCTAATCTGTATGATTTACAATTTAGAACATATTTTATTTGTCTGTTAGAAACCTTAAATAACTATGGTTTTGGCAAGAACTACAACTCAATAAGTGTACATTACTATTGTGAAGAATATGACAGCATAACAAGAGAGAGGAGACTAAATTATATGAATCAATTAAAAATAAACTAGCATGCCAATGTAAATTATGGAGTTGAAAGTACAATTCCAAAGATCAGAGAAGAGAGGAGCATCTTTGTGGAGACTTGTCTTAAGCCGAACATTCAGTTTATGTCTTGCAGGGCAGGATGAGCAGAGGGAGGTAAAGAGTAAGTGGAAGGTTTGATTGAAACACTTAAAAAAAAAAAAGCAAAAACAGTTATGAAGTCAGAACTCAGTATTTGAGGGCTACAGGTATTTGAGTTTGTGCTTGGCAGCTGTTTGGTACCCAGAGTGTTTTCAGTATATATTTCTCAGATATTGTTAAGAAAAAGATACAAAGGGATTGTCTATCACCATTGACACTAATTATAATAACAATTCTCCCAAAGGTCAGTATTTTCAACCTAAGTCACTACATAGCTATTTTCCTTTCCATCACTTTGAAATAGTACAATACTTTCTCTCAAACTAACATTTTTTTAAAAGCAGATATGACATGAACACACACATTTCAGTAAGGATCCTCGGTGCTTGTTAACTAGATGGTAATTCTGAAATCTTCTCCAAACTCAGGCATTGAAGGGAAGGAGTGATCAGTATTGACATAGCTTCACAGAAGACTAATGTGGAGAAAATGCTCTTAATATCCCACTAAGACATTTCTTCTAGATACATGGAATATTTACTTGATGGTCAGGGAAATTGCATAGGAAAATAGGGTATCAGGACAAATTTTTGGAACTCTCTTCTAGAAAATCAACAAACAATATAGAGATAAAATGTTCCAAGGGGTTTTGTCACTAAATTGAGTGGCTCAGATAACAAACAGAATTGAAATGACTGCAGTATAGCTCCCACACCCTGGCTAGGTAAATGTTCATTCCTTTACTTGTTGTGAAAGCTTATGGATTTTGATATTCAGGAAGTATATTTCTTGAGTCTTTCAGTTTTAATAAAGCTAATAGACATGTGAATAGATGATAAATAAATACAGATATAGATAATATAGAAATATAGCACAGATGTTATGGATATGAAAACACTTTGTGTTGACCTGTGCTACCATATACTCATAACAAAGTGTCATAACATACTATACATTGGGTCATTTAAATCACCTATTGTAAGCATGACTTCTGTGATATTCTGACCTTCCATTGTGTCTGCTTTGACTACAATGTGCTCAGAAATTCTTTATTATGGTTTCAAGCTAAAGTCTGGTTGATAAAGTATGGCACAGAGCCTGTTTTTTTTTTTTTTTTTTTTTTTTCTTTCTCTTTCTAATCATGTTTTGGCCCAAGCCATATCATACTGAAATTTGTGTAGATCAAAATGTTGATGTAAGTAATTATCATTTGCTTCATCTTTGTAAATCTAATAGAGAAGGAAAATAAGGCTAGCTGGAACAGTTAACCTATAATAGAAATTCAAATAAGTAACATCCTGTTGAGTACTAAGAAGTTCAGAGAAGAAGTCAATGTGGTCACAGCATTGAGGGTAGTAAATGTTCATTGATCTGTGTTGACTCCAATTGTTTGCCTAGTTTATTTTAAACAAATCTCTGTTTTCTGTTTTCTCGCCTTCCTTCCTTCCTTCCTTCCTTCCTTCCTTCCTTCCTTCCTTCCTTCCTTCCTTCCTTCCTTCCTTTTCTCTCCCTCTCTCTCTCTCTCTCTCTCTCTTACTCTCTCCCTTGGTCATACAGCTAAGAAGGTGAGTAATACCATGAAGTTTGTTTCATTGAATCAGTTAGCAAAATATTTCTTTTTTTTTTTTTCATTTTTTATTTATTTATTTGAGGGTGACAGACATAGAGAGAAAGACACATAGAGGGAAAGAGAGAGAATGGGCGTGCCAGGGCTTCCAGCCACTGCAAACGAACTCCAGACGTGTGCGCCCCCTTGTGCATCTGGCTAACGTGGGACCTGGGGAACCGAGCCTCGAACCGGGGTCCTTAGGCTTCACAGGCAAGCACTTAACCGCTAAGCCATCTCTCCAGCCCCAGTTAGCAAAATATTTCTGTGGTAGGCACTCACGCTAACTGGTTGGAAGAATGTGAAAATAAAATAAAGCCTGATCTCTGCCATTGAAGAACTTGCAATTCATTTCATTATGTAGATGTACATATATACTACTGAAATGTGTGATTTAGTGATTCTTACTGGAAGGTAAGAATAATAATTGTTAACTAATGTGACTAAAGAAATATTTTGTCTATAACTTTTCTAAATATTGAAAAGTAGATGTGCCTTTATTTATAGAGAAATAGCCATAATGCACTGATGACTAAATGATTACAAAATCTACAAGTTATCATAGACTATAAATTAATTGATTTAGTTTAGCCTTCAAGTAAAATTTCAAATTACCAAAGCAATAAAGGGAAAATGAGTGATTAGATTAAGGTTGATACTAAGAACCTGTGTAAATTGTTTGTGACAATTTCAAAGTGAATCTATAATTATCAATGTCTCATTAAAATTATCCAGAAACCTAATGAGATTTAAATATTGTATTAAATTATAGGAAGCCATATTGACAGTTTAAAATTTAAACCTTTCAATTCTACCAGAACTGTGAAGATCAAATGGTTAGTAATTAAGGTGATTGAGGCAAGTCAGGGATCTTGTTCAACTTTGGCTGTTTTACAACTGAGTTTTAGTAACTTGTGCCCCCAGTAAGTTCCTTGGGCCCAAGGATTATATCTTAGAAGCAGTTATGTTACAGTAGCAAAGAGTCATACCTGAATACTTCCAATTTCATTTTTTCAGTTTTTCTCTTTTTAGTAGATTCTCAATGTTCCTTCCACCCATGGAATGTCTTGATAATCCCTGAGTAGTTTCCTTAGAAATACTAAAAAAAAAAAAAAAAAAAACATAAAGGTGATTCCAAACAATAAAATGTTATCACATATGCAATTATGGTGATTAGCTTTGCTTGTTTTCACCATTGACTATTTGCACCTACTCTGGAAAAGGTAACATAATAGAGATGACACTGGAACATGGACCAATAGAACTTAAGAGATCATGATTCACTCTAGATAAGGTAGCAACAACAGAACAAAGTTCAATTGCACCAAAATCATGAACCGGTCATTTCATTGATGTTACTTATAGGAGTATGGGTGTACTTATGGGTAAGGGGTTTATGATAGGAATATGGGTAGGCTGTGTGCCACTATTGCACTTGTGTGGGCATCACGACAGTTTATTTGCTGCTAAGTAGACTAGACCATGAGCTACTTGGAGAGATATTGATCATTTTCACCCCAGTAGTCCATGTAGCACCTTCTGGCACTAGATGCTCTGACTGTCTGGGGACTGACTCTCTTCCAACTTCCAGCCATGCCATTCCATTTTACATGTCAACCACATAAGGTGTCTTCAGCAGTAGGGTCTTACCACTAACCTTCAGTGGGTAATCAAGTACTCTGACAGAAGTCTGTCTTTCTTTTAGGAAACTTTGAAGGTCTCTGTTCAAAAGCTCATTGTGGATGATAGCCACCTTTGGTACTGGGAGTTACAGGTCAGTGCCCATTAAGAAAAGGAAGAAAAAGATAACTAATATAAAAGAGTGAGTGAGAGAGAGAGAGAGAGAGAGAGAGAGAGGGAGGGAAGATGTAGCAGATTAAGATTACCCTTGATCCTACCCTCTCCAGTGTCTTCTGGTTCAGGTGTTCCCTGTAAGGGCCTGGTGAAGGTTCATCCATTTAGTCTGCCTTTTAGGAAGTAGAATCTTATGGTACCATGGCCGTTTGGGTCTAGAGTTGTGTTTCCCACCCCTTCAATGCCCTCCTTTCTCTCCCCATCCATCGTAGTGTCTAGTCCACGAGATGATTGTGGGATATGTAAGGCATCTTGGGTAGATTCAGGTTAGGTGCTGTAGATGAGTGAGACTATGTGGCGATTTTTTTTTTTTTTTTTTTTTGGTGATTGGGTAAGTTCACTGAGAATGCTCTGCTTCAGGTTCAACCATTTTTCCTCAGATTTCATTGTTCCATTTTTTTCTTACTGCTGTATAAAATTCCATTGTGTAGATATACCATATCTTAGTTATCCATTCTTCTAGTGATGGACATCTGGAATGAATCTAGCTCTTAGCTATTACAAATTTAGCTGCTACAAACATGGTTGAGCAAATCTCTCTGGCCTGTGGTTTGAAGGTTTCAGGGCGGATGCCCAGTAAGGGAATAACTGGGTCTGTTGGTATCTCTATAGTCAGCTTTTCCAGGAGTCTCCATATTGCTTCCCAAAGTGGTTGTACCATCCTACATTCCCACCAATAGTGGTTGAGGGTACCTACTTCTCCACATCCTCGTCAGCATTTATTTTCATTTTATTTATTTAATGTTTGCTATCCTTATTAGGGTAAGGTAGAATCTCATAGTTCTTTTAATTTGCATTTCTCTGATGATTAGGGATGATGAACATTTTCTTAAGTGTGTTTGCCATTTGTATTTCTTCCTCTGTGCACTGCCTGTTCAGCTCTTTTCCACAATTTGTGAGTGGGGTGTTGGTCTTCTTACTGTTTAGATTTCTGAATTCTTATTCTAGAGATTAGGCCTCTAAAAATTGGATATCCCACAAATATTTTCTCCCATTTGGTGAGTAATCTATTGGTTTTGCTTATTGTTGCTTGTCTGTAAAGAAACTTCAGCTTCATGTGATCGCATTGGTTTAGTGACTGTTTAAGATCGTGAGCTACTGGGGTTTTGTTCAGGAAATCTTTCTCCATTCCTATATCATGGAAAGTACTTCCTAAATTTTCTCCCAGTAATATTTGAGTTTCTGGTCTTATGCTGATGTCTTTGATCCATTTGGATTTGAGTATAATGTATGGTTAAATGTATGGATCAAGTTCCAGTTTCCTGCATATGGTTATCCAGTTTGCCCAGCACCATCTGTTGAAGATGCTGTCTTTTTTCCAGCCTATATTGTTGGGGACATTGTCAAACATCAAGAAGCTATAGCTGCTTATCCCAAAGTCTGGGTCCTCAAGTCTATTCCATTGGTCTATAATCCAGTTTTTATGCCAGTACTATGTGGTTTTAATTACTTTGGCTTTGTAATATAGCTTTATATCAGGTATGGTGATGCCTCCAGAGGTATTTCTTTTGCTGAGGATATGTTTGGATATGCAAGGCATTCTTTCCATGTGAAATTTGAGATCATATTTTCTATCTCTGTGAAGAACACTGTAGGGATTTTAATTGGAATTTCATTAAATCTGTATATTGCCTTTGGTAGGATTGTCATCTTCACAATGTTAAATCTGCCTATCCAGGAGGATGGGAGGTCTTTACATTTTCTCAAGTCCTCCTCAATTTCTTTTTTGAGGTTTTTTTATGTTTTCATTGTATGAGTCTTTCACTTCCTTAGTTAACGTTATTCCAAGTTATCTTATTTTATTTTTTTGTTGTTGCTATTGAAAATGGGACTATGTCCCTTATTTCTTTCTCTGTATCTTTGTCATTTGCATATAGAGAGGCTACTGATTTTTGTGCATTGATGTTGTATCCTGCTACTTTGCTGTAGGAGTTAATCACCTTCAGGAGTTTTGGGATGGAGTCTCTCGTGTCTCTTACATATACAAACATGTCATCAGCAAATAGAGCTAACTTGACTTCTTCCTTTCCAAATTGTATCCCGTTTATTTCCTGCTCCTGTCTTATTGCTTGAGCTAAGATTTCCAGTACTATATTGCAAAGCAGAGGTGAGAGTGGACAACCCTGTCTTGTTCCTGATCTTAACGGAAATTCCTCCAGTCTCTCTCCAATAAGAATTATTTGGGCCTTCGGTACTTTGTTTATTGCCTTTATTATGTTAAGATATGAAACAACCATGCCAATTCTCTCCAATGTTTTGATCATGAAGTGATGTTGTACCTTGTCAAAGGTCTTCTCTGCATCTATTGAAATGATCATGTGGATTTATGTTTAACCTTGTTTATGTGGTGTATTAGATTGACATATTTCCATATGTTGATCCACCCCTGTGTTCCTGGGATGAATCCTACTTGGTCAAGGTGGATAATGCTTTTGATGTGTTGTTGGATTCGGTTTATGAGGATTTTGCTCATGATCTTTGGATCTAAGTTCATTAGGAAAAAAAGGCCGGTAGTTTTCTTTTCTTGTGGCATCTCTGCCTGGTTTTGGAATTAGGGTGATACTAGCTTCATGAAAGGAGTTGGGTAACTTTTCCTTTTCTCCAATTGTGTGGCACAGTTTGAGGAAGATTGGCTTGCTTCTTTCTATGAAGGTTTGATAGAATTCAGATGTAGAGCCATCTGGTCCTGGACTCTTCTTTTTGGGGAGGATTTTTATTACTTTTTCGATCTCCATGATTGTGATGGGTTCATTGAGGAGATTAATCTGCTCTGAGTTTAGCATTGATAGATGGTATTCACCCAGGAATTTACCTCCTGCACATTATCCAGTTTTGTGGAGTAGAGGTTTTTGAAATAAATCCTGATGATTCTCCCAATTTTGCTTATGTCTATTGTGATCTCTCCTTTGAATTTTGTTATCCTTGAATTTTGTTAATTTGAAGCTTCTCCTTTTACTTGTTTGATCAATTTGGCCAGGGGTTTGTCAATTATGTTTATATTGTCAAAGAACCAGCTCTGTGCTTTGTCAATTGTCTTAATTGTTTCCTTGGTTTCCAATTCATTAATTTCTTCTCTATTTTAATTATTTCTTTACTGTAGGATCTCTTTGGGTTGGAATTTTCTTGCATTTCATCCACTATGCATTTATTGTTTAAAAGTGTGCTGTTCAGTTTCCAGGTGCCGTTGAGATTCTTGGTGGGTCTTTTGTTGTTGATTTCTAGTAATATAGCACTATGATCTAATATCATGCAGGGAATTATGTGAATCTTCCTAAATATGTGGAGACAGTCTTTGTGAACTGTATATGGTCTGTTTTAGAGAAGGTTCCATGGTCTGCTGAGAAGAATGTGTAATCTGTGGATTTGGGATGGGAAGTTCTGTAGATGTCCATTAGGTCCTAGTGATCTATGGTTTTGTTGAGCTCTCTTCCCTGTTGAGTTCTGTTTGGATGATCTGTCTATTATTGATAATGGTGTATTGAAGTCCCCAGCTATGATGGTGTTTGTGGTTATTTCTGTTTTATTGTCAAGTAGGTTTTCTTTTATGAACTGTGGTGCCCCTGTGTTTCACACAGACACATTTGTGATTGTAATACCCTCTTGATTGATCGTTCCCTTGATAAGAAGGAAGTGGCATCTTTGTCTATTTTGACTGTTTTTGGTTTGAAGTCAATTTTATCCGATATTAATATAGCTACACCTGCTTCTTATTCCCGTTTGCTTGGAATATTGTTTTCCACCCTTTCACCCAGAGGAGGTGTCTGTCTTTAGTCGTAAGGTGGGTTTCTTGAAGGCAACAGATTGAGTGGTCTAATTTTTTTTCCCATCCTGTTAGCTTCGGTCTCTTGATGGGTTTATTAAATCCATTAATATTTAGGGAAATGACTGTGAGATTTGATTTGATCCCTGCCATATTGTGATGGTAGATATGGGTTGATGTTTTCATGGAGTTTGAAGTTTTTTGTGCCTACTCTGAATTTGGTTATTGTGATCTGCTTCTTGTAGGCATTTGATCAAGATTATTTGTTTCTTCTCTGTGAATAATATCCTGAAATACTCTCTATAGGTGTGGTTTCGTGTTCATATAATTGTAAAGCTGAGTTTTGTCATGGAAAGTTTTTCTTTCACCATCTATTAAGAGGCCTAATTTGCTTGGTAGAGTAGTTGTGTTGGAAGCCATAGATTCTTAGACTTTGCAATGTTCCAATCCAGGCCCTTTTCACTTTCAGGGTTTCCATTGAGAAGGTGGAAGTAATTCTGATGGGGTTACCTTTTAAAGTGGTGTGCTGTTTTCCCCTAGTTGCTTTTAGGATTTTCCTTTTGGTGTCAATGTTTAGAGTCTTAATGACAATATGTCTTGGAGGGTTTATTCTTTGGTCCAGTCTGTTGGGAGTTCTTTTGGCTTCTTGTATCTTGATGGACCTTTCTTTTAAGAGACTTGGATAGTTTTCTTCAATTATCTTGTTAAATAACTTCTCCATGCCTTAGGTCTGAATGTCTCCTTCTGGTATTCCAATGATCCTGATATTAGGATGCCTAATGGTATCCCACAATTCCCTCATGTTCTGTTCACAGGAGCTTTTGAGCTTACTGAAATTTTTGCACTCTCGAACTGTTTCTTGTCTTCCAGATGAGTGTTTCTATCCTCTACTTGGCTGACTCTATTCTTGAGGGCTTTTAGAGATTTTTGGACTTGTTCACTTAAGTTTTCATTTTCTACTACTTTTCTATGTATAATTTCCATCCCTCAGTCAAGCTCTCTTTTCACATCATATTCTGATTTTCTTGATGATTCCTGGAATTCATCCTTGCATTTCTTTATGTCTTCATTTAGCATGGCCAGCTGATTTTTGTTGTCTTCTTTTTTTCACTCTCCTTCAAAATCCTTAACTCTCTTTGAACTCATTCCAATTTCTTATCTATTAGTTCTAGTTTAGTGATTGAAGCATACACATGATTATCAGTCCTTCGATGCTTTCCTGCAAGTTCTACCAGTAGGTTGGTCAGGGTTGCATTGCTCATAGCTTCAATTTGATATTCTTAGCCTAATGACTCTTCTTTGTTTTAGTTAGATGTATTCACTGTAGGACTGTGTGATCTTCCTGGATTTTCTTGCATTTGATTTTTTCATGTTATTTCTTTTGTGCTGTGGTCTGCCTACCACAGTATATGGGCACATATGTGGGTGGATCAACCTGGGCTCATGTGCAATGGGAATCTGAGGCAGCCTGGGGCAGTTGCCAAGCAGCCTGGGCTTTGGCTCTCACTTGCCAAAGCTGCCTATCTACTGCCTGGCAGGGGTGCCAAAGTTGCCTGAATAATCAAGTGGTAATGCACCAAAGCTGCCTGTGTTTGAGCTAGGAGGGACACTGAGGTACCGAGCACGGAAGCAGGCCAAACTCTGGCTGGTAACACTGGGACCTGGAAGCAGTCTGCACTCCCCTGCCACAGGACAATAGCAGATGGCTCATGTGGCACACTGGTAGGGGATGGCATCTGAGCTGGCACAAGCGAGAGACACAATCTGAGCTTGTGTGGCAGTTGCTGTGGGACTGGGCTTTCTGAGCGTGCAATGACAGTAGCAGTATGCGAGTGAGTGGGCGGAGCAGTCTAAACTTCCACAGGCAGTGATCAATCTGCATGCAGCTGTGTTGTGGATATGGGGAGGGTGGGCTACCCACTCCTAAGGAATCAGGGATTCCATGTTATTGCTAGAAGTTGCTGAACACAGGATGGCCAGAGCAGAAAATGGGCAAGTATGCAGAGCATTCTAAGCTCCACATGCAGGGATCAATTGGTATGCGTTGACAGCGTCAGAAGATACAGTGGCTATTTGGGGGAGGAGTGGGCTATCCACCCATGAAGGGTTCTGTGATTCCCTGTTCCCCACATCCTGTGCTGACAATCTATTGTAGATTGCTCTTCCTTAAAATCCCCAGTGTACCCTTAATGTCTTGCCCTTCTTTCTTCGGGATTTGCACTGCAGCTAGGCAGTCACCATCTTGGCTGGAAATCCTTACGTAAATTATTTGAATTAACCATATTTCCTCAAATGTGTTACTTGTCACATATTGAAATTAACATGTTCACTTAATGCCTAAAAAAATCTTATTAGTTATTCCTGAATAAAACCCCAGTGGCTCAAGTTTTAAAACAGTCACTCAACCATTGGGATCATATGAAGCTGAAGAGTTTTTTCACAGACAAGCATATAATAAGCAAAGCCAATAGAATACCCACAGAATGGGAGAAAATATTTGCAGGTTATCCAATTGATAGAGGCCTTATCTCTAGAATTTACAAAGAACTCAAAAATCTAAACAATAATAAGACAAATACCCCACTCACAAAATGGGGCACAGAGTTAAACAGGCAATTCACAGAGGAAGAGATACAAATGGCAAACACACACTTAAGAAAATGTTCATCATCCCTAATCATCAGAGAAATGCAAATTAAAACAACTATGAGATTCCACCTTACCCCAATAAGGATAGCCAACATCAAAAGGTCAAATGAAAATAAATGCTTGCAAGGATGTGGAGAAGCAGGGACACTCATTCACTGTTGGTGGGAATGCAGGATGGTACAACCACTTTGGAAAGCAATATGGAGACTCCTGAAAAAGCAGACTATACAAATACCAACAGACCCAGTTATACCATTACTGGGCATGTACCCTAAAACAGAGAGATTTGCTCAACCATGTTTGTAGCAGCTCAATTCGTAATAGTTAAAAGCTGGAATCAATCCAGATGTCCATCATTAGAAGAATGGATAACAAAGATGTGGTATATCTACACAATGGAATTCTATACAGCAGTAAGAAAAAATGACATAAAGAAATTTGAGGAAAAATGGTTGAACCTGGAACAGATCATTCTCAGCGAACTTACCCAATCACAGAAAAAAAATCGACACATAGTCTCACTCATCTGCAACACCTAACCTGAATCTGCCCAAGATGCCTTACATACCCAGCAAGCACCTCATGGACTAGACAATAAGATGGATGGGAGGGCGGGGAGGGAATCAAAGGGTGGAAAACAGTAATCTGGACCCAAACAGCAATGGTACCATAAAATTCTACTTCCTAAAAGACAGACCAAATGACTGAACCTTCACTAGACCCTTACAGGAAACACCTGAACCACAAGACACTGGAGAGGGTAGGATCAAGACTGACCTAAATCTCCTACATCTTCCCTCCCTCCCTCTCCCCTTCTCCCCTCTATCTCTCTCCTCTCTAACTCTTGTATATTAGTTATCTTTTTCCTCAAGTTCTTAGTGGACACTGACCTGTAACCCCCACTTCCAGCTTGGGCCTACCATCCACAATGAGCTTTTGATCAGAGAAACCTACAAGGTTTCCCAAAACAATGACAGACTTCTGTCAGAGTACTTGATGACCCACCAAAGGCCAGTGGTAAGACCCTATTGCTGAAGACTCCATACGCAGCTGACGCAAAAATGGAATGACATGGCTGGAAGCCAGGAGAGAGTCAGTCCCCAGACAGTCAGCGTGTCTAGTGCCAGAAGGCGCTACATAGGCGACTGGGGGAAATGACCAAGATCTGTCCAAGCAACACATTGTTTAACCTAATTAGCAACAAATAACCGGATGTGATGCCCACACAAGTGCAACAGTGGTACACAGCCATGGTGAGGAATCAATTTCTCTTGATTTGGCTAACTGATACACTCAGTGGTACTAGACCCTTAGCTGGAGCTGGGAAACAAGTCAGAACCATACCCAAACACAAGCCCACTCTACAATATCAAGCTACCATCAATCACGGGGTATAAGAGGGCCTATACCTATCAAATTGCCTATCAAAAAAGTAAGTGTTATCTCAGTTTTCCGGGTGCTAACTTACTCTCCGTTGGAGAATCTGCTTCTCTTTTCCAGATAGATGCAGATCCTAAGAAGAGATCTGCCCCAACATACCTCAAAAGGGGCCCAACTGAAACTAAGGACAACTGGCGAAATAAGCAAGGGTGATTTTTTCCTGTGAACCAGATACCAGCACAAAGGGGAGGGAGATCAATGCAGAGAAAAATCAACTCCTACCAAATCAGAGAGCCAAAGCCTCAGAGGCCCCCAACACCTCAGCACTGAAGCAGACCAAAAATGAACCCAACATGGCTCAGGGAAATCTTGTGGAAGAGGGGGCAGAAAGAATGTCAGAGTTACATGTTGGGTCATGATTTGCAGAGACATTTATCATACTAATAACTGGGAGCTAACTCCACAATGCACGACCCATTTTCATTAACAAGGAGAGTCTAATGGGAAGGGGTAGATCACAGATGAGCCTAAATAATGGTACCAAACTGCCTGTATTCACTGAAAAGAAAACTAATAAGTTAAATTAAAAAAAAATCTTATTAGTTTTGACTGTGGTAAAATAATGTATGTTTTTTTTTTTTCCTATCAGTATCTCATTATTCCTTTCAAAGCATGTATGTAGTCAGATGTTTTCTTAGACAGTTATTATCTTACGTTGCAAATAAGATCACTATTAATGACAATTAAAATATAAAATGTAACTGAGCAATAAAAAAGAATGGCCTATCACTGTGCCTAGCAGTTTATATGGATCTCAATAATAGTGGCTCAATGAAGAAAAAAAGAAACAATCTCAAAATGTCACATAATGAATGATTGCACTTCTATACCATTCTTGAGGGAAGAATTCATAGAACATAAAATGCATACCATCTAGTGGTCTTCAGGGTAGTGGGAAGAGGTGAATATTACACAAGATACAATGCAGCTTCATATGGGGAGATGGATTTTGTATCTTGATTGACAATTATTATTGGAATATATATGTAGTCAAATAACTCAAAAGTTTATATAAACTTTCCACTATTATCAATACTACATCATGATTATGTAAGCTTGTATAACCACTGGAGGACACTGGGATAGTATTATACTATTTATTTCCTTATTTGAATACATAATTACTCTAAATAAAAGTTGAAAACTTTTAAATATTTAAGTGTATAAAAGTCATTATCTTTATAAAAATTATTAAAGTAATATAAATTGTTTTTCACACCTATTATAGGATAACAAAGTTAGCAACATGGACACTCCACTTACAAGTTCTATAAACTTGCTGTTCCTCAGTTCCCTCATCTGTAAAATGCAGAAAATAATTGTCCCTATCTCCTAGGGCAATATGAGGACAACTGCAACTTGAAAGCACGTAAACAGTGCCTGGAACATTGGAGCCACAAGAGGGCTTGCTGGGTAAATACAAGTGCAGATAGTTATATTGATACTATCAACATTGTCTGCTACATAAGAAATTTTTGTTGTTTGCCTATTATAAGGTAGATGCTATGCTAAGTAATGTAGATATAGTAGTTATTTAAATAAAGCCTCCAGTCTCCTCACAGAGTTTCCTTGTAAAGAGAAAGGGAAATAAATATGTTTATATAATATGACCTAATACTAATACTACTGAAGGAAATGAGGAAGGAAAGCTAGATAAGGGCAAGAATGTGATCAAGATGGTAATAATGTGGTGTCTGAACAGGGACAAATGAAATGAGAAAACAAGACTAAATCAGGGTATGATGCATGTGTCTAAATAGCAATGGAGGCCAGTATGGTTGAAGTGTGAGAAAGAGCATGAAGCTGTGAAGAGGGTAGTCAATGCAAAACCACTCAAATCTGTAGGCCATGCATACATTTCAGATTTTGTTCTGAACTAGGAAGTCTTTTGGTATATGTGTAATCAATTTTGTTTCTCATAGCTCAAAGCCTACAAGTTCAAATTCAGTTTCATTGGTTGATCACAGCACTACTTCTTTCTGGCAACTCTACAAAAGACCTTTTCCCTTGCCTTTTCTAGTTTCTCAATGTCATCTACCATCTTTGTTTGAGCCTTCTGTTATCACATCAATCCAAACCATGGTTTCTGGTATCCTATTACCTACTTCTTCAGCCATTCACTCTCTTTTCTTCTGGCTTAAAGACCTTCACCATTCCATTAAATTTCATGTAGGAGTACTCCAGTATACTATCTTTATCTCAAGATCCTTAATTTAATCAGATCAAATAAATCCTTGTGGCATATAAGATACTATCAAAAAATTCCAGGAATTGAAACAAGACTATATTAACAAGTTAGAATTCAGCCTACAAGAGAACAGTTCTTAAAAAAAAAAAAAAAAAGAATTGCAGTAATCAACATCAATATAGGTAGAATAAACGACAGTAGAGGGGGTTGTAACATATTTTAAGTTACATTTTCTCTTGAATGTGGAGATTTTTTGGTGTACTGTAAATAGTAGAGAGGTAAAGAGGAGTCAGCATAAGACCTTCATCATTGACATGAGAGTGATTGCTCACTCTATTAAGTAGGATAATTAAACTGAGGATGGACCAAATGTGTATGTGTCTCTCTGTCTGTGTGTCCTACTCTACACCTTCTAGATTATTCTGAGGTGTGATAAATGTGAAACTTCTGGACATCCAAACAAAGTGAACAGTTACAAAGTTCAGGGTTTCAGAGCTCGCAATGTGCTAGCCTGTTTTCATATTGGAGAGATCAATGCCATGGCAGTGTCTAATTATCCTAACCACAAATTTGGATGAAGAAAAACAACTCAGAAGAGTTCTGCATTTTCCTATCTGCTCTATTTGAGCTGATGAAATCAATGATCACAATCAGCTTTGGGAGCCAAATCAGGAGTGTGATTTTTGAAGAAATTTTCTTTTCAATCATGCTACTTTACTATGGTCAGCTGGGACTAACTAAACAGTAAAGAATCTCACTTTATTATTCACTTGGTAGAGAGGCCTTTGGGTTAATTAATTTGCTAATGCTGATTTGACTTACCCAGATAATTTCAACCTGAAGGACTGAATGTATTTTTTAAAAGTTTCCTATTGTTCACTAAAAGATTACAAAATACCTAAATTAATATTTTTTGTTTATTTTTTATTTATTTATTTGAGAGCGACAGAGACAGAGAGAAAGCTAGATAGAGGGAGAGAGAGAGAGAATGGGCGCGCCAGGGCTTCCAGCCACTGCACATGAATGACGCATGCGCCCCCTTGTGCATCTGGCTAACGTGGGACCTGGGGAACCGAGCCTCGAACCGGGGTCCTTAGGCTTCACAGGCAAGCGCTTAACCGCTAAGCCATCTCTCCAGCCCCAAAATACCTAAATTAAAAGTAAAAACTTGCAATTATTATCTATCATCTTCTGATATTCTTGTTTCAAAGGCTACTGCCTTTGACAACTACTAAAACATCTTTCTGTATAATTTCCTCCCTTAACATATGAATACACAGCCCAGAGCTGACAGTAGAGCCTTCCCTACCTTTGCAAAGTTCTAATTTGCAGTGATTTATCACATATCAATTTTAATCCTATTGAACTCTATTCTGTCATACACAGTAGTATTTTGTTGAATTTTGGGGAGAAAGAAATTTTTTTCTAAACACTTATATTTAGAACACTTTTATTTACTTTTTAAGTTGTAAGCACAACAGATAACTGTTGGTGATTTTACTGCTAAAAGCAAGCACATTAAGCTCCATATGGAATGAGTGGGATTGTCTTCAATGATACATGGCCTGTTATATTTTTTATTGAAATCTTGCTGAATATGAATGAGCCAAAAATTTTTCTACATTCACTTTGATTTTCAAAAATATATTTCATACATTTGAATGCATTTACCAGACAAAAATGATGCTTCAAGGGCAGTATAATAACCACATAATTAAGTTCCTTATAAAAAATGAGTGTAGCCGGGCGTGGTGGCTCACGCCTTTAATCTCAGCACTCGGGAGGCAGAGGTAGGAGGATTGCCATGAGTTCAAGGCCGCCCTGAGATGACAGAGTTAATTCCATGTCAGCCTGGACCAGAGTGAGACCCTACCTTGAAAAACCAAAAAAAAAAAAAAAAAAAAAAAAGAGAGTGTAATACTGGTGACCAAACTGTATTCAGTTCAAAGTTGTTTACAATTTCCTTTTGCAAGAAAAAAAATCATTGTTTAGTGTAAATATATATAAATAATAGCTTGGGATATGTGAAAGCTACACAATATTATTCAGTTAATAATTTGTGAGTGATTTTAAGACAATTGTAGGTAGACTTAAGAAAAGATTGCACAAAATAATGTATCTAATACATAACAGTGGTAATACAAGACAATCAATACACACTCTAAGGTCTATCACCAACTAGGTTAAGATGCTTTAGTCTGTGTGTATACCTACTTCATTTTTAGGTTTGTTTATTTTTCTACATTTTTTGGTCAGGTGAATAAAGATAATAGATATATGTATGATTTGTTCATCTGGCAGATTATATATCTATATCATCTTATTCATGGAAAAGTGATGGTTTTCTGGATATTTCAGATGACCCAAACTTAGAAATGAACTTATTACCTTAGTTTACAGAGCATTCTTGTCCATAAACATGCATTGTTTAATTTTTTAACTTTCTTCTTTATTATTCTGTGAATTATGTGAGTTAAAATGTTTTATGAAACAAAGACAATTTGTTACTAGTATTTTGTGTTTTGATTGACTTAGCAATGGTGGTGAAGAATAGATCACCTTTAAAAAGTTAAAAGAGGCATCTTAAGAATATTGCATATTTGATAATGTTGTCTAGTAATTTATAACATAAAATATCTCAATGATTTGATTCATGACTTAAATTTATGTTTTTGACCTCTCAACATGAATATAATATACCACATTTTCCCTTTCTTTATAGTTACATGCAATGTCTTGAACCATGTCCTATGCTCATAAAGAATATTCAGATCCTGGGCTGGAGAGATGGCTTAGTGGTTAAGCACTTGCCTGTGAAGCCTAAGGACCCCGGTTCGAGGCCCGGTTCCCCAGGTCCCACGTTAGCCAGATGCACAAGGGGACGCATGCATCTGGAGTTCGTTTGCAGAGGCTGGAAGCCCTGGCGCGCCCATTCTCTCCCTCTCCCTCTATCTGTCTTTCTCTCTGTGTCTGTCGCTCTCAAATAAATAAATAAAAAATGAACAAAAAAAATATTTAAAAAAATAAAAGAATATTCAGATCCTAAGAAGAGAGCTGCCCCAACATACCTCAAAAGGGGCCCAACTGAAACTAAGGACAACTGGCAAAATAAGCAAGGGTGATGTTTTCCTGTGTACCGGATACCAGCACAAGGGGGAAGGAGACCAACACAGAGAAAAATCAACTCCTACCAAATCAGAGAGCCAGAGCCTCAGAGGCCCCCAACAACTCAGCACTGAAGCAGACCAAAAATGAACCCAACATGGCTCAGGGAAAATTTGTGGAAGAGGGGGCGGAAAGAATGTCAGAGTCACATGTTGGGTCATGATTTGCAGAGACATTTATCATACCAATAACTGGGGGCTAACTCCACAATGCACGACCCATTTACATCAACAAGGAGGGTCTAATGGGAGGGCGTAGATCACAGATGAGCCTAAATAATGGTACTAAACTGCCTGTATTTACTGAAATGAAAACTAATAAATTAAATTTAAAAAAATAAAAAATAAATAAATATAAATAATAAATAAATAAAAATAAAATAAAATAAAAAGAATATTCAGATGCCAGACAAGCTGTATCTGAATGTAAGGGTGCAGTGTATATGAACATGAAAGCCATCTCATTAGACTGTAAGGTGATGTGTAATGACAAAAAATTCACTTTTGTGCTTTAAGTAGGTTGTGCTTGTCCTATAGGCTGAAAATTAAGATAGAAAAATGTTTTTGGCACCATTATTCTTTTTAATTTGATATTTAATTTAATAATCATGAAATATAACCTAAAATCTACATTTCTTGATTTCTCCAGGATATTGAAAAACTTCCATTCATTTCCAAATGCCACCAACCAGTTCTGCCTAATTTGCTAATTTTCATGACTTGTTTGTCCCTGTTACTCCAGACACAAGTGCTACCATCTGTGGCCTGTCTGGCCTTTGGAGGCATTTGTGTTTGTATAGAGTCAAAAACTAGGAAGATGTAATTAGATGCCAAAATCCACAAATTCATTATTTAATCTCAAACGGTGAAATACCTCTGCATGAAAACCTCATTTAATAAAAAGTAACCCATTTTGGACTTCCGGTTAAGATGGCGGCGTAGGTACCACGCCAAAGCAGCCTAGGGGGGAAAAAGACCAAAAAAACAGCAAAATACACACTTTTACTAAAAAGTGAGGTGTATAGGAAATTGAGGCGGCAGCGGAGAAGTAGGAGAGTTCCAGAGCACCCAGAGCCTGCACAGGCGGGAACAGCGGCTCCGGGGCGGCTCGGCCACCCGCCGCAGCCGCGGAGCGGCAGAAAGCCGCCGGACTCTCGGCTCGAGCTGCAGGACAAGCCAGGTGCGGGATTTTCCCCTCACACCGCGCTCTCCACAACTCGGGAAACGTGAGGGGAGAGAGGCAGCGAGCAACGGAGGGAAGAGCAGACCGCGAGGTAGAAGCACACGTGGAACAGCGATACAACCAGAGCAGCCGCGGCTCCCTCCCCTCCCCCACCACCTGAACCCAGCTCCAGCGAACACAGCAGCGGCCCGGGACCCGGCCACGCCAACTTGGGCTGACAGCAGGACCCAAGCAGGAGCAGAGTTCGGCAGCAACTTCAGCGGCTCCAGCACCGGTACCAGTGGCCCCAGCAGCAGCGGACCCAGGAGCGGCAGCGGCGGCAGATCCCGCAGCAGCAGCTTCGGGGGGAGCAGCGGCGGTGGACACGGCAGCGGCAGCTTCAGCAGCGGTGGTGGCTCCGGGAGTGGCAGCTACAACAGCAGCAGAGGCAGCATCAGCGGCTCAGTTTGCCCCGTAGGAAAAGCAAGTGCCCAGCTCCAGAAATCAGAACAGCAGCCCGACGACCCAGGCAGCAACTTGACTGAGACCACAATCACCCAAGGTAACTGGGATTGCACCAGGGAAAGGTCTCACTTGGTCACAAGCTGACTTGGATACCTCAACAGACCAGAAATCTAAACCTCTTTGTTGATAGAGGATCTGGTCATTATAATAACTACTCTTGCATACATACTCGGGGCTGTTTTTGATTGAATGTGTACAGTGTTTAGTTAAATTTTAGAATCTACCAGTATTTTATTCCACTCAGCCTGCTTGAATACTCCTATAGCAGGGAAACTCAACCCCTAAGAACATCTTTGTAGATACTCTGAGAGTCTTAAGAGCCACACCTAATACCTTAAGGTCCTACCCTGAAAATATATTACATCAAATCAATTGATACAGCTAAGAATACACAGCTAGCTAGAAAATCCAAGCATTAACTTAATCAAAGATGCAAAAATATATACATTATAACACAAGAAACACTAAAAAGCAAGACGATATAAATCCACCTAAAAGTATTAATGCATCAGAAATGTCCTCCAGTGAGAAAGAGTTAGAGGAAATGCCTGAGAAAGAGTTCAAAAGAATAATTATAAATATGTTCAAAGAGGTCAAAGAACACATGAAAACAATCAAAGAAGAAATCAAAGAGGAAATCAAAGGAATCAAAGAAGAGGCAGGACACCAATTTAATGAAATAAAAAAGGCAATACAAGACATAAATAGGGAAATAGAAATAATAAAGAAAAACCAGTCAGAATTACTAGCAATGAAGAACACAGTTAATGAAATAAAAATCTCTGTAGAAAATCTCACCAGTAGGATGGATGAGGGAGAGGACAGAATATCTAAGCTAGAAGATCTGGTGGCAGACCTAATGCAGTCCAACAAAGAGAAAGACAAACTTATAGAAAAGTATGAGTGGGAATTTCAAGATATTCGGGACACTATGAAAAGATCCAATATAAGAATTCAGGGCATAGTAGAAGGAGAAGAACTCCACTCCAGAGGCATAGTAGGCATCTTCAACAAAATCATAGAGGAAAATTTTCCCCAAATTGGGAAAGAGGTGCCAATACAGATACAGGAAGCCTTTAGAACCCCAGCCAGACAAAACCCAGAAAGAAACTCTCCTCGCCACATTATACTCAAACTTCCAAACACACAAACCAAAGAAAAAATATTGAAAGCAGTTAGAGAGAAAAATCAAGTTACCTACAAAAGCAAGCCCATCAGGATTACAGCAGATTATTCAACACAAACTTTTAAAGCCAGAAGGGCTTGGAGTGATATATTCCAAGTTCTGAAAGATAACAACTGTCAACCAAGGTTACTTTATCCTGCAAAGTTATCCATCCAAATAGATGGAGAAATAAAGACATTCCATGACAAAAGCAGGTTAAAGGAGTATCTGAAGACAAAACCAGCTCTACAGAAAATACTTGATAGAATCCTCCATGCTGAAGAAAAGGAAAAGCACACATATAAGGAACCTAGAAAAAACCAGCTATACTCAAATACCAGTTAACAGAAGAGAGCACAGGTAGAACAAGTAACACACACACACACACACACACACAAATGGCAAACATAAATACACACCTTTCAATAATATCTCTTAATATCAATGGCCTCAATGCCCCAACGAAAAGACATAGATTTGCAGACTGGGTTAAAAAGCAGGATCCTACAATTTGTTGTCTCCAAGAAACTCACCTTTCTACAAAGGATAGACATTATCATAGGGTGAAAGGTTGGAAGACGGTGTTTCAAGCAAATGGGCCTAGAAAACAAGCAGGGGTTGCTATCCTAATATCAGACAGGGTAGACTTTAGTCCGACGTTAGTCAAGAAAGATAAGGAAGGTCACTTTATATTGATTAAGGGCACACTCCAACAGGAGGACATTACAATCCTAAACATATATGCACCTAACATGGGGGCTCCCAAATTCGTCAAACAAACACTATTAGAACTAAGGTCACAGATAACACCAAACACAGTGGTGGTGGGTGACTTTAACACCCCACTCTCACCAATTGACAGGTCATCCAGGGAAAGAATAAACAGAGAGGCATCTGGACTAAATGAGGTCAGAGAAGGAATGGACCTAACAGATATATACAGGACATTTCATCCAAAGGCTGCAGAATATGCATTCTTTTCAGCAGCACATGGAACATTCTCTAAAATAGACCATATATTAGGACACAAAGCAAATCTTAACAAATTCAGGAAAATTGAAAGAATTTCTTGCATTCTATCTGACCACAATGGAATTAAACTACAAATCAGTAGCAAGAAAGGCTATAGAGCATACACAAAATCATGGAAACTAAACAATACACTACTAAATGATGAGTGGGTCAATGAAGAAATCAAAAGGGAAATCAAAAAATTTATAGAGTCAAATGATAATGAGAACACAACATACCAAAATCTCTGGGACACAATGAAGGCAGTTCTAAGAGGTAAATTTATAGCCTTAAGTGCCTATAGTAAGAAATTAGAAAGGTCGCAAGTAAACGACCTAATGCTTCGCCTTAAAGCCTTGGAAAAAGAAGAACAAGGCAAACCAAAAAGTAGTAGACAGGAAGAAATAATAAAGATTAGGGCAGAAATTAATGAAATAGAAACAAAAAGAATAATCCAAAGAATTAATGAAACAAAGAGTTGGTTCTTTGAAAGGATAAACAAGATTGATAAACCCTTAGCAAATCTGACCAAAAGAAAGAGAGAAGAGAAACAAATTAATAAAATCAGAGATGAACAAGGTAACATCACAACAGATTCCAGAGAAATTCAAAAAATTATAGGGACATACTATAAAAGCATATACTCCACAAAGTATGAAAATCTGAAAGAAATTGATGATTTCCTTGATCTATATGACCTACCTAAATTAAATCAAAATGAGATTAATCACTTAAATAGACCTATAACAAACATGGAGATCTGAGCAGTTATCAATAATCTCCCAACTAAAAAAAGCCCAGGCCCGTATGGATTCACTGCTGAATTTTACCAGACTTTTAAGGAAGAGCTAACACCATTGCTTCTTAAGCTTTTCCAGGAAATAGAAAAAGAAGGAATCCTACCAAACTCCTTCTATGAGGCCAGCATCACCTTGATACCAAAACCAGGCAAAGATAGAACAAAAAAAGAAAATTACAGACCAATCTCCCTCATGAACATAGATGCAAAAATTCTCAACAAAATATTGGCAAACAGAATACAAGAGTATATCAAAAAGATCATTCACCCTGACCAAGTAGGCTTTATCCCAGAGATGCAGGGATGGTTCAACATACGCAAATCTATAAATGTAATACATTACATAAACGGGTTGAAGGACAAAAATCACATGATCATCTCATTAGATGCAGAGAAAGCATTTGACAAAATCCAACATCCCTTCATGATAAAAGTCCTACAGAGACTGGGAATAGAAGGAACATATCTCAATATAATAAAGGCTATTTATGACAAGCCTACAGCCAACATATTACTAAATGGGGAAACACTGGAAGCTTTTCCACTAAAATCAGGAACAAGACAAGGGTGTCCACTGTCTCCACTTCTATTTAATATAGTTTTGGAAGTCTTAGCCATAGCAATAAGGCAAGAGACACACATAAAAGGGATACAAATTGGAAAGGAAGAAATCAAGTTATCATTATTTGCAGATGACATGATTCTATACATAAAGGACCCTAAAGACTCTACTAGCAAGTTGTTAGAGCTGATCAAAACCTACAGCAATGTAGCAGGATACAAAATAAATACACAGAAATCAGTAGCCTTCATATATGCTAACAACAAACACACAGAGGATGAAATCAGAGAATCACTCCCATTCACAATTGCATCAAAAAAAATAAAATACCTTGGAATAAACCTAACTAAGGAAGTAAAGAATCTATACAATGAGAACTTTAAGACACTCAAGCGAGAAATTGCAGAAGACACTAGAAAGTGGAGAAACATCCCTTGTTCCTGGCTTGGAAGAATCAATATCGTGAAAATGGCAATCTTACCTAAAGCAATCTACACATTTAATGCAATCCCTATCAAAATTCCAAAAGCTTTCTTCATGGAAATAGAAAAAACAATCCAAAAATTCATTTGGAATCACAAAAAACCTCGAATATCTAAAATAATACTGAGCAACAAAAAAGAGGCTGGTGGTATCACCATACCTGATTTTAACCTATACTACAGAGCCATAGTAACAAAAACAGCATGGTACTGGCACAAAAACAGACATGTAGATCAGTGGAACAGAATAGAGGACCCAGATGTAAGCACAAGTAGCTATAGCCACCTGATATTCGATAAAAATGCCAAAAATACTCATTGGAGAAGAGACAGCCTCTTCAGCAAATGGTGTTTTGAAAACTGGATAAATATCTGCAGAAGGATGAAAATAGATTCTTCTCTCTCGCCATGCAGAAGAACTAAGTCCAAATGGATTAAAGACCTTAACATCAGACCGGAAACTTTGAAACTGCTAGAGGAAAAAGTAGGGGAAACCCTTCAACATATTGGTCTTGGCAAAGACTTTCTGAATACAACCCCAATTGCTCAGGCAATAAAACCACAGATTAACCACTGGGACCTAATGAAATTACAAAGATTTTGCACCACAAAGGACACAGTGAAAAAAGCAAAGAGGCAACCTACAGAATGGGAAAAAGTCTTCGCCAGCTATATATCTGATAGAGGATTAATATCTAGGATATACAAAGAACTCAAAAAGTTAACCAATAAGGAATCATACAAGCCAATCAAAAAATGGGCTAAGGAGCTAAATAGAGAGTTCTCAAAGGAAGAAATACGAATGGCATATAAGCACCTAAACAAATGTTCTACGTCACTAGTCATCAGGGAAATGCAGATTAAAACTACATTGAGATTCCATCTCACTCCTGTCAGATTGGCCACCATCATGAAAACAAATGATCATAAATGTTGGCGGGGATGTGGAAAAAAAGGAACCCTTTTGCACTGCTGGTGGGAATGCAATCTGGTCCAGCCATTGTGGAAAACAGTGTGGAGGTTCCTAAAGCAGCTAGAGATTGATCTACCATATGACCCAGCTATAGCACTCCTAGGCATATATCCAAAGGACTCATCTCATTTCCTTAGAAGTACATGCTCAACCATGTTTATTGCTGCTCAATTTATAATAGCTGGGAAATGGAACCAGCCTAGATGTCCCTCAACAGATGAGTGGATAATGAAGATGTGGTACATTTATACAATGGAGTTCTACTCAGCGGTAAAGAAAAATGAAGTTATGAAATTTGCAGAAAAATGGATGGACCTGGAAAGTATTATACTAAGTCAGGTAACCCAGGCCCAGAAAGCCAAGCGCCACATGTTCTCTCTCATATGGGGATCCTAGCTACAGATGACTGGGCTTCTGCGTGAGAATGAAAATACTTAGTAGCAGAGGCCAGTAAGTTGAAAAGGAGACATAAAGGGTGGAGAAAGGAAGGGAGGAGGATACTTAATAGGTTGATATTGTATATATGTAATTACAATGATTGTAATGGGGAGGTAATATGATTGAGAATGCAATTTCAAATGGGAAAGTGTGGGGGTGGGGAGGGAGGGAATTACCATGGGATATATTTTATAATCATGGAAAATGTTAATAAAAATTAAAAAAAAAAAAGTAACCCATTTTGTTTTCCAATATCTAGATTTCATCTGCTTCTCTCCTGCTACAAAATCCACACCGTTACCTCTATGTACACCTCCAACATAAAGTCTTAACATGTCTTTAAAAATGAAGTTGTAGGGCTGGAGAGATGGCTTAGTGGTTAAGCACTTGCCTGTGAAGCCTGAAGACCCCGGTTCGAGGCTCGGTTCCCCAGGTCCCACGTTAGCCACATGCACAAGGGGGCGCACGCGTCTGGAGTTCGTTTGCAGAGGCTGGAAGACCTGGCGTGCCCATTCTCTCTCTCTCCCTCTACCTGTCTTTCTCTCTGTGTCTGTCGCTCTCAAATAAGTAAATAAAAATTTTTAAAAAAAATGAAGTTGTAAAGAACAGATACAAGCAAAAATTGTAAAGAGATGCATTCCACATATGTCCTTAGATTGTTCTAAAAATCACTAAAATACTCCACAAAAATATTGTCTGAGATTAGCTTAGCCCTACATTTCTTTCCTAATATTTTTTGCATGATGGCCAGTGAAATTTCAACATTTAACCTACATTATTTTAATGCTTTAACAAGGTAAAATATTGGTCTAAGTCAGCACAATTGAACATTTATCTTCATGGTTCATATCTACGACACCTTTATTAATTTTTTTCTAATCAATGCAACAAAATATCTAATAGAACTTAAGAAAAGAAGGATTTATTTTGGCTGACAGTCATAGAATATACTGTCCATCACTGTGTGGAATGTGATGCATGGGCCAGAAGGTTGTATAGCAGTGGAGCATTTCAACAGCCACCTGTTACAAGGTACCAACCAGGAAGCAAGAGAGACTGGAGCTTAACTTTGGCCTTCCCTAAGCAACCCACTTCCTCCAGCAAGCTCCACAGGCAAAGTGCCTCTCAAATTCTTATAAAATGCTTTACTTGTTTAGGATTAAATGTTTATGTACATGAGCATATGGGTACATTTTATATGTGCACTATAGTTTTATTCAATTAATTTAATATCACAATCATTCAATTTAAGGTATCAAATGTCATGTAATGTTTCATTGAATCTGGAACTTATTTATCAAACTTGCTCAAATCCAGAAGAGAATATTATTCTGATACTTTCTATATGGGCAGCAAAAACCACTAAAGTTTGCTCTGCAGCAACAACAACAACAAATAGGCTGGAGAGATAGCTTAGTGGTTAAAATGTTTGTGAAGGCAAAGGATACTGGTTCAATTCTCCAGGACCCACGTAAGCCAGACACACATAGGGGTGCATGAGTTTGGAGTTTGGGCGCAGTGGCTGGAGGACCTGGTATGCCTATTCTCTCCCTCTCTCTTTCTCTCTCTCTCTCTCTTTGCCTCTTTCTCTCTATCAAATAAAAAATAAAATATATAACGAAGTGATAAATTACAAATGACACAGCTAAGATTTCAATTACTCTGTGTTTTTTGCTTGACAATATGATCATACTGACTTGACCCCATAACTTCAGAATCTGCACAATTCCAAAAATACTAGAAATGAGGATACAATGTTTGACTAAGGAAAGGGAGAGTACAAGATATATTATGACAAGTTGTAGGAAAATGGGATTTGAACAGTATTAAAGAAAAAGTTTATTATAGATAATTGCTTGCTCTGTTTATGCTGTTTCTGTAAACCTGGGATAAGCAATTTAGGTTACAAAGATTTATAACACTTTTCATGAAGATGTATGAAATCCCATACTTGCAAGCGTTTTTAATCCACCTATAAATCATTTCATACATTTAATTTCTTCCTGTATAAATTTTATAGGCCTATACACAGGCAGAAATTTAAAATTACTACATGCATTCTGAAGACTGAGATATCTGTGAATTTTCCCCCATGTGTTTTCTATCTAGTTTGTGAAATAAATTCAGAGTTCAGTTGTAAATAGTTAAGAAGCACTATTTTATTGCTCAAACACTTGCAGACTTATGAGGTATTAGAGAAAATGTAACTTTTAAATAGAACTACCTCAAAGTTATATTTTTCTAAACTAAATGTGAACTATAGTGTTGCATGTCCAATCAATTTCAAAATTAACAGATTAAAAAAAGACAACACATTAGGTAAATAGTATATTATTCCAAAGATTTAATGTTGAAATAAGATATATTTGATTTTCAGGCCATGCTGCTGAATCTGGAACCATTATTGTACCTATAATGTAATATTCATCACATTTACAAGTAGAAACCTGACCATTGAAAACAGGATTTGAAAACAAGGATCTAACTTCTGAGAACTCTTCCCAGCCCCAATTTGATTTTCATTAGATTTAGATTCTTAATGGTTTTATATCATTTATAATATGAGCAGCAAAAATTGTGTTTCCTCTTATATGAATTACTTTTTCATTGCTGGGTCAAAAGCTGACCAGAAGTAACTTAGAGAAGGAAAGAGTTTATTTCAGCTTATAGTCCCAGTGGGTTGAGTCCATTATTGTGAGGAAGGCCTAGCAGGCTAGAATAGGAAGCTAGAGTCATAACACCAGCAAGAAAGAAGGGAGCTAGTCCAACAAGCAGGGCCTGTCTGTAACACCTCAAGCCACTCCCAGGTGACAAAATTCCTCAAACAATGTTATACTTCCTAAAGGTTCCATAAACTTCCCAAATAGCTGTGGACCAAAGTGTTCTACCTCATTAGCCTATGGGAGACATTTTATATTCAAATAATTACATATTTATATTTTAAAATTCCATAAACCAGTGTTGTATAATGTACTATGTATCAGAATCACTGGGGAAGGCTTAAAATACATGGATGGATAAGCCTTTGCTCAGGTAGCTGAGTGTGAGAGGTTTGTTTTTACTTTTTCAGGGGACAGTAGAAGAGGAAGCAGGATTTCATACTATAAGCTAGTCTATCCTCAAACTCAGAACTCCTCTTGCCCCAGCCTCCTGAGTGCTATGATTATAGGTATTGACCACCACATGCAGTTTAGATTTTGCATATTTAACAAATTTTAGACTGATATGATATAGATCTAGGGAGTAACTTATAGAAATAACAGGCCATGAATCTGCCCAAGGTATTAATTGAATAATGCATCAAGGTTTTACAATCACAGAGTCAATAACAGGTGAATATATTTGATATTAACAAGTTAAAAACAGCTTCTTTTAGATTGTGGTCCCATTGACAGTAACCAATATTTACAGACTTAGTATATCATGCAGCATCTTCCTGTGTTATCTAGGCTGGCCTTGAGTTGGGATAACAGGAAAGTACTACCATGCTCGCCTATAATAAACTATGTTTTAAAAAATTTCTCCCACATGTAAACATCTTAATATGTAGTTTAGGATTCATCTACATATGATTAACACACTAATATAAAATCATATAAATTGAAGATATAAATAAAGATAGGTAGATAAGTATGGAGATATAGAAATGAACAACAGATGCTTCAGATAATTACTAAATGTACTAGTGGTTCTAACCCAGTGTAAATGTTTTCAAGACACCACAAAAATGTTAAAACACCTCTTCCTTGTTATAATTCATGTTATTTGTTGGGCAACTCAAACACAAGTAGGTAGCTACTGATATTATTTGGTACCATTATTGTTATCCACTTGCATTTTAGAGCATTAAGCTAACAAAATTGCATTATGTATGTTACTGTCATCAAAATATTACTGGCAACGTTTATATTCTAGGATTTAATTTTATGCATATTGTAATTTAATTTCCTATTGTCATAGAAAAATACTGATTTTATAGAGTTTATAATTGAGAAAAATTATATGACTACATCAAAATAATCTAGTTGATATGTTTGTACCATCTTATTTTCCAATACTTAACCTACAATAAACCTTCTGAGATAGTCAATTTTGGCATGGTTTAACAGAAACAAAATAATGTCTATATTGTTCCACAAAAAAGGTAAATAAGCAAGGTAGAAATAAAACAGCTGCCACCATCAACAAAAAATATGTCCTTAATATATGATCATATTACATTAGCAAAAAGATAGAATTGCCCTAAATTTTACCCTAGTTGATTTTGTGTGTAGTATTACAGCAGTTTGCTTGATTGAGAGAAAAAAAAAAATAATTGCAGAGAGAACAGAATCATAAGACTAAGTTTCAGGTCTTTTGTTTGTGTTGCTTTGTGGATGGTGCTAATGATTAACCAGAGGCTTTGTGTAAGCCAAACAAGCATGCTACCACAGAGTCACGTTCTCAGACTTTGAAAATATGCTTTGAAATCAACAGTTCCATTTAAAAAGTAGTATTCTTTAAATGTATAGGATACTGACTGATATATATATATATATCTCACATGTTTGTGTGTGTGTGCCTGCGTGTCTAGATCCAGAACAAAAGACCAAGAAAGGAAACCATGATAGCAAGCTCAGTGATAACATTAAGCACCTGAACTATGAATAGTAGAGGGGTATTTCGGAGAAGAGATTGGAGTAAGAGTTGCATACTTGACATGTGACTTTTTTTTTTTAGAGAGAGACAGACACAGAGAGAAAGACAGATAGAGGGAGAGAGAGAGAATGGGCGCGCCAGGGCTTCCAGCCTCTGCAAACGAACTCCAGACGCGTGCGCCCCCTTGTGCATCTGGCTAACGTGGGACCTGGGGAACCGAGCCTCGAACCGGAGTCCTTAGGCTTCACAGGCAAGCGCTTAACCGCTAACCCATCTCTCCAGCCCCACATGTGACATTTTTTAATCTTTTTATTAATAATTACTTGTTTTGACAAAAATCAAAGAAAGCAAGGACAGACATGAGGGAGAAGGATCTGTGTTCATAGCCATGCTGATTTGAAAATAATACACATAGTCAGGAAGTTATAACTTCTTAGTGACAGAGGCTGGACGCATAATGAATGTGAACAAGGAGGTGGCATCCACGTTAGGAAAGTCTTTTCTCATTTGCCAAGAAATTTTTTGAGAAGAGAATCAGGGGTATGGAGTAGCTTAGTGGGTGAAGTGCTTCTCCCCAAAGCATGAAGACCTGAATTCAGATCTGTAGTATCCTCATAAATTGCATGGTACTTTGAACCTATAATCCCATGACTAGGGACTCACAGACAGGATGTGCCTGTGACTGGATATCTAGCTAGTTCAGCCAAATCAGTGAGCTCTAGGTTCATAGAGCGACCATGTTTTATAATGGCAACTGGAGAATAACTGATGATGACACCTGATGTTGACCTTTGACAGTATGTATTTATTAAGTGTTTACTATATGCCAAGTACTCTGTCAGGATTGGAATGCACTATATGTGCGAATCACAGATACATGGATTCCAGCACCTTGTGACAAAACAACAGCTTCTAAAAGTGATAATGTGTAATAAATCTTATAATAAAGAAATCTCAAGGTTCATTACAAGTCAGAGTCCCTGATCTGTTTTGGGTGAAATCAGAAAGTTTCTGAGCAGGAAATGTTTGAAGTCATAATCTTACAGTCTGAGTAATGACTAAGCCAATATCAAGGAGAGGAACATAGACTGAGTGCCAGACCCAGAAGTGAGAGAAAACATGGTTTGTTTGGGAAACTATCTAACCCCCTCTTTTTTTTTTTTAAAACTCTAATTTTTAAAGACATTCTCACTTTGTAGCACTGGTTAGTCTAGTACTCTCTATATAGTCCAGAGTGTCATCAAGCTTGTGACAATCTTCTTGTCACAGCCTCCTGAATGCTGTGCTCACTCATTCATGCTCAGTTTTGCTGTGATACCTTTCTTTGAAGTAATTCTTTATTTTCTGCCATTTCATTAGAATATGTCACCTGTACCCATAGTTTTGATTGGTATCTAACCACACTGGTATAAATCTTCCTGCAGTCTTTTGAGTTGCTAACTTGAAAGAAATGTTGAAACATCTCCAACACAAGCTGAACATTTGATACAAAGTGAAACAATGATCTTTTCTGCTATCTAATTTTGTTCATGGCTACTCACTACTCCCCTTGTTAGGGTAGATCCACAAATTTAGGCTTTCAATATGGCAGACATTGCTGAACCTATCTTGTATTCTCAGTATCCAAGTGTGCATGATGATTTATGAAAGTACTATGAAGTACATTTCCTTTTCTTTTTCCCCCCAAGTATTTCTATTCTACCTTTGAGGGATTTTTATTCCAGGACTGAAAAGAAAATCCATGAAATGATGGACATTTTTTTCTGAACTTAGTAACAAACTAATTGATTTTCCATCCCTATGAAGCCAGCCCTCTAAGGGTAGAAGAGTATGTGCCGGAGGAGGCAGCCAACCTGAGAGTTGATGGACTAATGTGAGCCCTGAAAAAGTAGGAATTAGGACAGAGAAAGAATCTTACGTGAGGTACAAAGGCTTGACATGGCACTAGGCTTAGGCATTAATGCAGGGAAGTGATTTCTAAAATAATTATTGGAAGTATTTCTAGTCACATTAATATGATTCTTAATCTACATATAAATACAGAAATGTGTCTGTATATTACTACACCTCTTCATAATATCATCACTTGCTGAAAGATTACTTCAAAGGTCATGAGAACTATATCTTAGCTTTCATAGTAGGGAAAGGAGCCCTTTCTCTAGTCATAAATTATTTGTCATGAATTTTCATATTCTCCTTGCACTAAATTTCCTTAATTAGTTTTTTTAAGGACTGAGAAAAGAGAAATACACTATTTACATGAATGAGGAATGTGTCAACAAATGAGTATTTTATTCTAAGAACTCTTGAAAATATCATCCATTGAAATGAGTTATTGTTGTTTTACTCTTATTTTGTGAAACTCTTCTGCAAGATAAATGTGCCTAGATGTCCTAGATAAATACATTTGTTATTAGAGTAAAAGGGGCATTTCTTACTGAAAGAAAATCAAAGTTATAAAAATATTTTTATACTCTAATTTGGAGGCTCATATACAATCAGTCTTGAAATATTTATATCCCTCTAGTAACTTAGTGACCAAGCCATCTGTCACTGAACATTTCATATATAACAATAAACTAATGCTGATACATGATAATGTATATATTCAAAGGTACTTTAACTGAATTATTTCTACTTGAGATGTTCATGGAAACAGAAATCTAATTGTATGCTATATATCTCATCTTTAGTTTCTTAAATAGATATTTAATAACCCAAACCTAAACTCCAGAGACAAATTTGATGATTTGGTCCATATATATATATATATGTGTGTGTGTGTGTGTTTGTGTGATATAGAATAAATCATTTAAATTATGTAAATTTTACATTTCTTTCTCAATAGAACATGGTAATTACTTTCACCATTTATTTAGTTTTTAGTTTCACCATTCTATGATGCTGAAATCTATCCTTAACTTTCACATATCATCAGTTATCTATCTATTCTTATTTCTTACTTTATTTTGCATGGCATGTATTAGAAGAGCATGACTATTTAGAGAAAAATCAAAGATGTTTTATGTAAGAATCATCATACATTTATCAATATTCTCCTCACAAATATGGGGGTATTAATGGCTAGTACATACTTATTTACTTTAAACCTCTGTGTTATTATTTTTGTAATTATCTATATCTGCATTCAAAATATTTTGCTTAGTCTGCAAGTTGGGCAAAGCCTGTCTAATGGGACACAGGTATAGACTGTCATGACAGACAAAGGCTTTGGTTCTGCAGTACGTGAGCCCTTCCTAGAAATGCTTGGCTTCCTCTCCACATATGTTCTATATTTGGATATATAGCAGGGTGCAGCCTGAGAAACAAACATCTGAAGGGGACCAGGCAGAAGCTATAAGATTTACTGTGATCTAGCATAGTGTTGCAGTCTGGGTCGCATTGCTGGTAGAAATCACCCAACCAAGAGCAGCTTCTGGGAAAAAGAGGTTTATTTGGCTTACAGGCTCGAGGGGAAGCTCCACGATGGCAGGGGAAAATGATGGCATGAGCAGAGGGTGGACATCAACCCCTGGCCAACAGAAGATGGACCACAGCAACAGGAGGGTGTGCCAAACACTGGCATGGGGAACGTGGCTATAAAGCCCTTAAGCCCGCTCCCAACAATACACTCCCTCCAGGAGGCATTAATTCCCAAATATCCATCAGCTGGCAACCTAGCATTCAGAACACCTAAGTTTATGGGGGACACCTGAATCAAACCACCACACATAGAAATCCCAGAAAGTCAATTTTGACTAAATTTTCTTGATGTAGCAAGTAACAAAATTAACCAAATTAATGGAAAGGGTAAAACTAAATAGTAGAAATAGTAAAGAATTTATACCATTTTTAATCAACTACAGCCCATCTCCCTCAAGATTCTTTATTAATAATTATCAAGAGCCGGGCGTGGTGGCACATGCCTTTAATCCCAGCACTCAGGAGGCAGAGGTAGGAGGATTGCCATGAGTTCAAGGCCACCCTGAGACTACATAGTGAATTCCAGGTCAGCCCTGGGCCAGAGTGAGACCCTACCTCGAAAAAAAGAGAAAAGAAAAGAGAAAAAAAATTATCAAATACTGGGGTGAGAGATATAGTTTAGTAGAGAAAGCACTCTCCCCTCAAGTTGGAGTTCCTGAGACTGCACATGTAAAGCCTGAAGCTGTGGTAGACTTCTGTAATCTCAGTATGCTGATGCTGGTGGTGACATGGGAGGTGGAGAAAGGGTTATTTCCTGGAAGCTACAACAAAGAATGGCAGAGCTTGAAACCCAGAGTGATTAACCATGCCTCTAATGAGATAGATAGGCAAGGACTAACTCAAAAGCTCTCATCTGGGCTGGAGGGATGGCTTAGCAGTTAAGGTGCTTGCCTGCAAAGCCAAAGGACCCAGGTTCTATTCCCCAGGACTCACATTAGGCCAGATCCACAAGGTGGTACATGCATCTGGAGTCCATTTGCAGTGGCTAGAGACCCTGGTGCACCCATTCTCTTTCTTTCCCTCTTTGTCTCTATCAAATAAATAAATAAAAATATTTATAAAAGCTCTCATCTGACCTCTACATATGCACTGTGGCACACACACATACACTTAAAAAACTGTACCTCAGCTAAATTTCTATTCAATGTGTAGTTGATGATAAAATTACGTTTATAAATTTCTGTTCCTGTTATTAAGAGGTAGATATAAAATCACTAAATTTCAACATGGTGAATTTTATTACAGATTTAAGTATATTACAAGAGCCATACATACATAGGAAAAAAGATTTAAAAGCCATGGAAGTTTTGGAAAACTCCAAAGAACAAGTAACAATGAACTAGAACTTTATTTCTGTTTGTGGGTTTTCTTCAGTGCTTGTGTCTATCTCATGGTTTCATGTAGTTTACTACTGAACCATTTCCAATGCAAACTAATTCAACAAATATAATTCACAGTGAGCCCACATAATCTTCATGTGCCTATGCACAGACATACACTGACTATTCCATGGTATTGCAAAGGAAAAACCTGAGCTTCCAGCTCTAACAATACAAAACACTGAGAGAAATACACATTTTAATGATATATGGGAATGTGAGTGAAACTAGAAAAAAATTCCATATGTTACCTGAGGGTGAACAAAACAGTTCTTTAATGTAAATAAATTTAATTTTTCATGGAAAGTTCTGCATTATCTACACTCATTCATTTAAAGATAATGTAGTGAAGTTTGCCATTGTGTAGTATGCAGAGGTAACTGGGTTTCAAAAGAAAATATACCTATTTTACATAGAATATTTTCACTAAATAGTTATAAATTTAAAAGATAATCCAGAGAATGAAGCTTAAGCCACATTTTATTTCTCCTCATACACTTTTCAAGATGTCACACCAGAACAGCTACTTTATTTTCACCTATGCCATTCATTAGTTTTGTTTCTACATAAAGAAGCCCAGAGATAAGAAATTATATTAAACTCATTGTCTCCATTTCTACTCAGCTGATGGAAATGCAGCACTTTAACTAAAATAGTCATGCTGAGAAAGGCACTTCCCAGAGTGGGGTTTCATTTTTCATGTGTCCCCCAGACAGTATAAATAATACATGTGTTACTCTTGCTAGGGTAGGGTGATCTTTTACCTAAGAGGAAGTTATTGTCACATCACATGTAGTTGTGCTTTTCTAATTTTTGAAAAGGTTACTACAGTTTTATCTTTAACAGCCACTTGATCATTGCAGAGATTAACAAGTCATATTGACGACATTAGTCAAGGATGCCTAGGGAACTGCTGTGAGCATTTCATGTCCCTATAGACTGTGCAGTAGTGCATTAACAGGTATTTTCATGCTTCTATCCCTAAATTACATACTAAAATTGAAAGCGTATGTTTATTAGGTATAAGCCCACTAGCTTTTAATCAAATTTAGAAAGATGTGAGCAACCTATAGCTTCCTCTGACAGCAGGAGAATTATTTTTCCTGCCACATTCTTCATAGAAAAGTCAGAAAGTTTTCTTCATGATCCTCCAAGGGACTCTGTGATGACCTATGGAACCCATGACATTGTGGTTAAGACTGAACTGATAAATTAATGCCCAGTTGTAATTTAGGTGACATTGACCTTGAATAAGGATAAAATACATAATGAATATTTTACAGGCTATTTTCAGTGTTATTACAATAAATAAAAACAAGAGTATTAATAAACTGCACCACTGAGAGGCCCACTACACTTTCAAGTTTCTCAACTTAATAAAAAGTTCTCAGACTTTCCCCACTACTACTAAACTTAAATATGTTTCAGTCCCCAAGACATACCTAACCTTCAATAACTATTCTGTAACTTATTGGTAGAAAAGCCTTTGGCATAGATCTGGCCATCTCTGTTGTAAACAATATTGTATCAATACAACCACAGTGATTTGTTTCTCTTTGGTTGATTCAAGGCTAAAATAGAGTTGAATTGTAACAGATGCCAAATGAAAAGAAAATTCTAAAATATTTTTCTACTTCTTGCTTTTTAGAGAAAAAAAGTGCTAGCTTTGTCAAAGCTATTAGAATCAGGAAAATAATTTTCCCCGGGTATGTGAGTGTAAAGAATTTATCTATATCTTTATTTTATGCACTATTTGCTACTTAAATATACTAAAAGCTAATGTAGAAATTCCTTTAAATGTACACTGTCTGTATATTTACCATTAGTAACACTCTATATTCAATAATTTAAAGTTGACGTGATTATTTATATCTAATTTATCTTTCATTAGGTAATGTACTGCAGGTGCTGAGTTAGAGGTATTCAGCATGATACAGGAGCAAATCAGCAATTGTCATAGAAGTAGAAAAGTTCTTGCTTTAAAAATAAAGAAAGAAAATCCTCTGACATTAGCTAGGGTTTGGCTTACTTGGTTCTTCTCACTAAAGGTAAAATGAAGGACATGGAATTTGTGTCACTGTGAGACTGTCTTTCTGCAAAATGAATTTTATAATGAAAGATTGTAGCAGACTTTTCCCAGGTGTTTTTCTCACCCTTCAGGAAATCATTATCATCTACAGCATTTCCATCCACATCCTTAGATTTGTCAGTGGCATCCAACACATTGCCTCTGAGTTCTACATCATCCAGACAATGAAGATAAGCTAACTTCTTGTCAGCTTGTACTTGTTTGCCAATTTCACAACATGGGAGGCAGACATGTCTGCTGCCATGTAAAAACACATGATCAAAAATAACGTGAGGTATTTCAGTAAGGGCTAAATCTTAGAAAAAAAATTTCCATATAATATAGTAACATTTTATTTGTATGAAAAGAAAATGTGACAAAAAAACATATGTTCTAAGAACATTGAAGTCATAATAATGTAACATTATAGTGATTGCATGTAGAGAAACACCATTACTTGCATATTTTTATAAACTCTTTTGTGTAATGTACTTCAACGTTGAATTATGCTGTGATTTATAAGTAAATTAAGTGATCCAAACTGGCCTGGATGAAAATATTGAAATGAAACAGGCAGGCAAGCACCTTAACCTCTAAGCCATCTCTTCAGCCTCAGAATAATTTTAAACAAATCTTAAATATTAATTAGGAATAATTTTATGAGAGTTTCTGTGATACTCTGAAAAAGTAGGATTTAGATACTTAAACATGCATAATTCAGTAATGTATGGATAGATATCAAAAAAGTTATTAACTTGGGCTAGAGGGGTGACTTAGCAGTTAAGGCATTTGCCTGCAAAGCCAAAGGACCCAGGTTTGATTCCCTAGCACCTACATTTGCTAGATGCACAAGGAGCGCATGCATCTGGAGTTTGTTTGCAGTGGCTAGTGGCTCTGGCATGCCCATTCTCTCTCTCTCTCTCCTTCTTTCTCTGTCAAATAAATAAAAATAGAATACTTGAAAAATCTTAACTTTACCCATATTTAAAAATATTCAGGAGATAACTAGATATATATATTATATATTTATATATATATTTATATGTATATATATGTATAAAATGTATAAAATATATATATGTATATATGCATGCATATATATGTATAAAATGTATAAAAATGTATATATATATATATATGTGTGTATATATGTGTGTGTGTGTATATATATATATTCTGGATAGTTACATATGTCACAAAGAGTATTTTGTGCTGGAACACTATTTTAAGAGCTTATATCTTCTCATTTTGACATTCAAATTTAGTATCTATGATTTAAAAATTTTTGTAATCATCTTAATCTTTCAAATGATTTAACAGGCATACAAAACATATGAGTGTTTCTAAGGCCACAGTGGTGATCATAGGGTGCCCTTAACCTTGAGCCAAATCAGTGTGTTTCTTACCTTTTGTATTTTATCAGCATAATCATAATTTGACATTTTCATAGTGTAACTTAGGACTAATAATTATACATTTACTCTATTGTCAAAGAATATTATTTCCTAAAATTAATTCATTATTTTCAAACTATTTTCCTGGAGTGATGTTCAAACAGTGACAACACAGGAAGCTTGAATACCTCACTGTCTCAGGCATTCATCAAAAGCTACCACAGTACTTGAAAGGTGGTAGGGCAGATCAAAAACAGGAGGATTACTACAAGTTCAAGGTCAGCAGTTTTGAGGCCCTGTTTTTTTTTTTTTAAAAAAAGGCTCAGAAAAAAGTGGAAATTTAAAGGATCCTAGTGACAAAAAGAAAGAAACAAAGATCTCTAGCAACTGAATAAACATCCAATCCAAACATATCCAATGAAGATAACCAAAGGTAAACATGTAAGTACCATGAGAGAAATAAAATGAAACTACAATATACTGCACGAAAAGTAGCATTAAGAAAAGGCTGCTAAGTCATAAATACTTACATTAAAAAAGAGGAAAGATATCAAATAAACAGCCTAACTTTCCACCTTTTCAATGCAAAGAAAAACTAAAGCTAAAGGTCACATAAGAAGGAAATAATGGTTCAACTGAAAATAAAGTAGAGAACCAAACAGCATTTGAGGAAATTAATAGAACTAAAACATAGCAGAACACAATAAAGAAGCCTCAGTTAGGGCTGGAGAGATGGTTTAGCAGTTAAAGTGCTTGCCTAAAGTGAAGCCTAAGGATTCATTCATAATGGCCTCTCCAGGTCCCATGTAAGCCAGATGCAGTGACTTAAGCATGCGTTTGCACATGCACACAAGGGGCCACATGGATCTGGAGTTCGATTACAGTAGCTGGAGGCTGTAGCGTGCCAACACTCTCTCTCTCACACATACATTTATAAAAAGAAAGATAGAAAGCCTAGTTTGTTGGGCTTGCCTGAAAGAAAGAAAGAAAGAAAGAAAGAAAGAAAGAAAGAAAGAAAGAAAGAAAGAAAGAAAGAAAGAAAGAAAGAAAGAAAGAAAAGAGAGAGAGAGAAAGAAATTTCAGTTAGCTTAACTTGGGTAGCTTGAATATAAAATATGCCTCAAGTGTTTATGATTAAGTTTCCTACTTTACTTGTTCCTCAACCAGTTGAACCTTTGGGAAGTAGAACCTTGCTGGAGGAGGTTGCGTTTTGGGGGGCAGGCCTTGGACTTGATTAATTTAGCCCTAATGGGTATTTATAGTTAGCTCACCCTTGCTTCTCTCTCAATTTCTCTCCCCCCCCTCTCTCTCTGTCTCTCTCTCTCTCTCTGTTGACATAAGAAATGAGCTTGTTGCCCTGTTTTCTCCACCATGAATAAACTTTTCCTCAAAAGTGTGATCCTCGACTTCTGGCCAAGATGGCTACCGCCTAGCTGCGATGCAGATACCAGAGAAAGAAAGGCAAGAAATTAAGGGTTATCAGGGTCTTCTTACCAGTGGGAGGGCACAGAGTGGGGAAAAACAGGGAAGCACGCATCCCCCCTTGGGCGGGTAGTCTACCCCCACACATACAGCAGCCCCACCCCATACCCTGTGCCCCACGCCCTGCACCCCATGCCCCACGCCACGTGGCTGTGCTCCGATCGCGCGCCAGCCAACCCATCGCACGCCTGCCAGCCCACTGTGTGGACAGGGGCACCTCTGCTTTTGTGCTCTGATCGTGTGCATTGGCCAGCCACGCTGTGCTCGGTTCGCAAGCCTGCGGGGGCCACATTTGCCATGATTAGGTGGCTGCCAGACCCCCCACTGCTGTGCTTCGGATCACTTGCCCACAAGCCAGCCTCTCCTGTGTCCTGATCCCGTGCCCGCATCAGCTACCTCTGCACTACAATTGCACAAGCAGTGGGCCCAGTCTCACAGCAAGGGCCACACAAGTCCACACTGAGTCACTAGCACCAGTTCAGGTGCCATCCCCTACCTGTCCGAGGCCGCCCATCCCCCACTCCACTGAGGCTGGAGAGCACAGACAGTTTGCAGGTACCAGTGTTCCCAGCCAGAGTTTGGGCAGCCTCAGGGCTTGCAAACTCAGTCCCCTTTCAAACTTCAAGGAAGGCAGCTTTGATAGATTACTGGGTGAGAATTCAGGCAACATTGGTGCCCCTGTCAGGCAATAGATAGTGGCTTTGGCAAGAGAGAGCAAAAACCCAGGCTGCTTGCAACTGCCCCAGGCTGCCTTGGATTCTCATTGAGCTAGATCCCAGGATGCTCCACCCATCCTACCTGCCCATACACTGATATGGGTAGACCACAGCGCAAAAGAAATAACATGAAAAATAAAATGCAAGAAAATCCAGACAGATCACCCAGTCCAACAAGGATTACATCTAACCAAAACATAGAAGAGTGCTTAGGATCAGAACATCAAGTGGAAGCTATGAGGAATGCAACTCTGACCAACCTACTGCTAGAACTTGCAGGAAAGCTACAAAGGACAGATAATCGTGTGGATGCTACCATCACTAAGCTAGAGCAATATGATGAGACACTGGAAGGAATTCAAAGAGAGCTAAGAGAGTTGAGGGAGAGTGAAAAAAAAGAGGAATTTAAAAATCAGCTGGCCACACTAAATGAAAACATAAAGAAATGCAAGGATGTATTCCAAGAATCATTAAGAAAATAAGAAAATGAGGCAAAAAGGAAGCTGGACAGAGCAATGGAAGTGATATATACGAAAGTAGTAGAAAATGCACACTTAATTGAACAAGTCCAAAACTTTCTAGAGGCTCTCAAGAATAGAGTCAGCGAAGTGGAAGATAGAAATTCTGATCTGGAAAACAGGATAGAAGTCACAGTTCGAGAGTCCAAAAATTTCAGTAAGTTCAAAAGTTCCTGTGAACAGAACATGAGGGAATTGTGGGATACACTTAAACGTCCTAATATCAGAATCATTGGAATACCAGAAGGAGAAGAATTTCAGACCAGAGGCATGGAGATCTTATTTAACACAATAATTGAAGAAAACTTCCCCCAGCTCTTAAAAGAAAGGCCCATCAAGATACAAGAAGCAAACAGAACTCCTAACCAACTAGAACAAAGGAGAAACTCCCAAGACATATTATCATTAAGACTCTAAACATTGACACCAAAGAGAAAATCCTTAAAGCAGCTACGGAAAAACAGCACACCACTTTCAAAGGAAACCCCATCAGAATTACTTCAGACTTCTCAATGGAAACCCTGAAAGCTAGAAGGGCCTGGAATAAACTCTCGGAACTCTAAGAAACTATGGCTTCCAATCCAAACTACTCAGCCTGGCAAAAGTCTCCCTTATAATAGATGGTGAAAGGAAAACTTTCCATGACAAAACTCAGCTTTACAATTATATGAACACAAAACCAAACCTACAGAAAGTATTCCAGGAAATTCTCCACAGAGAAGAAACAAATAACCAAACACAAATGCCTACAAGAAGCAGATCACAGCAACCAAACCCTGAGTAGATAGAAAAAAAAAAAAAAAAGAAAATTAAATTCCATGGAAATGCCAACACACCTCTACCACCACAACATGACAGGGATCAAATCAAATCTCACAGTCATCACCCTTAATATTAATGGACTTAATTCACCCATCAAGAGACACAAGCTAACAGGATGAATCAAAAAATAAGACATCTCAATCTGCTGCCTTCAAGAAACACACCTTAACACTAAAGACAGACACCTCCTCAGGGTGAAAGGGTGGAAAACAATATTCGAATCAAATGGGAATAAGAAACAAGCAGGTGTAGCTATACTAATATCAGATAAAATTGACTTCAAACCAAAAACAATCAAAAAAGACAAAAAAGGCTACTTCCTACTTATAAAGGGAAAAATCCATCAAGAGGATATTACAATCATAAATCTGTATGCACCAAACACAGGGGCACCACAGTTCATAAAACAGAACCTACTTGACCATAAAACAGAAATAACCACCAACACCATCATAGCTGGGAACTTTAACACACCATTATCAGTAATAGACAGATCATCCAAACAGAAGCTCAACAGGGAAGTAAGAGAGCTCAACAAAACCATAGAGCACTTAGACCTAACAGACATCTACAGAACTTTCCAACCCAAATCCACAGACTACACATTCTTCTCAGCAGCCCATGGAACATTCTCTAAAATAGACCATATATTGGGTCACAAAGACTGCTTCCACATATTTAGGAAAATCGACATAATTCCCTGCATGATATCAGATCATAATGCTATAGTCCTAGAAATAAACAACAACAACAACAACAAAAAATATCCCCAACGGCAACTGGAAACTGAATAGCGCACTCTTAAACAATAAATAAATAGTGGATGAAATAAAAAATGAAATTGCAAAATTCCTGGAATTGAATGACAATGAGAACACATCATACCAAAACTTATGGGACACAATGAAGGCAGTCCTCAGGGGAAAATTCATAGCACTCAATGCCTTCATAAAAAAGACAGAAAGATCCCAAATCAATAGCCTAACCATCCACCTAAAGGCATTGGAAAAACAAGAAAAATCCAACCCAAAGAGCTCCAGAAGGAAAGAAATAATTAAAATCAGAACAGAAATTAATGAATTGTAAACCAAGCAAACAATTAAGGCAATTGACAAAACAATCAGCTGGTTCTTTGAAAAATTCTCCACCTTGACCAAGTGGGATTTATCCCATGATCACAAGGGTGGGTCAACATATGAAAATCTGTCAGTGTAATATACCACATAAATTAAGCTTAAACATAAAAACCACATGATCATTTCGATAGATGCAGAAAAGGCCTTTGACAAGATACAACATCATTTCATGATCAAAACATTGGAGAGAATCAGCATGGCCGGTTCACATCTTAACATAATAAAGGCAATATGCAAAGCTCCAAAGGCCCAAATAATACTTAATGGAGAGAGACTGGAGGAATTCCCATTGAGATCAGGAACAAGACAGGGATGTCCTCTCTCACCTCTGCTTTTCAATATAGTTCTGGAAGTCCTAGCCCAAGCAATAAGACAGGAGAAGGAAATAAAAGAGATACAATTTGGAAAGGAAGAAGTTAAGTTAGCACTATTCGCTGATGACATGACTGTATATGTAAGAGACCCAAGAGACTCCATCCCCAAACTCCTGAAGGTGATTAACTCCTATAGCAAAGAAGCAGGATACAAAACCAATGCACAAAAATCAGTAGCATTTCTGTATGCAAATGAAAAAGAAATAAAGGACATAGTCCCATTTTCAATAGCAACAAAAAAATAATAAAATACCTTGGAATAATGTTAAACAAGGAAGTAAAAGACCTATACAATGAAAATATAAAAACTCTCAAAAAAGAAATTGAAGAGGACTCGAGAAGATGGAAAGACCTCCCATGCTCCTGGACAGGCAGAATTAATATTATGAAGATGACAATCCTACCAAAGGCAATATATAGATTTAACCCAATTCCAGTTCAAATCCCTACAGTGTTCTTCACAGACATAGAAAAAATGATCTCAAACTTCATATGGAAAGGCAGAAGGCCTCACATATACAAACATATCCTCAGCAAAAGAAATACCTCTGGTGGCATCACCACACCTGATCTAAGGCTATACTACAAAGCCATAGTAATAAATACAGCATGGTACTGGCATAAAAACAGGAGTATAGACCAATGGAATAAACTTGAGGACCTGGATTTTGGGTCAAACAACTATAGCTAATTGATATTCAACAATGGCCCGAACAATATACGCTAGAAAAAAGAGAGCAGTTTCAACAAATGGTGCTGGACAAACTGGATAAACACATGCAGGAAACTAAAACTTGATCCACATATTTCACCATGGACTACACTCAAATTCAAATGGATCAAAGACCTCCACATAAGAGCAGAAACTCAAATACAACTGGAAGAAAATTTAGGAGGTACTTTCCATGATATAGGAATGGAAAAGGACTTCCTGAACAAAACCCCAATGGCTCAAGTTCTTAAAGAGTCACTCAACCACTGCGATCATATGAAGCTGAAGAGTTTCTTCACAGACAAACATATAATAAGCAAAGCCAATAGAATAACCACAGAATGGTAGAAAATATTTGCAGGTTATCCAACTGATAGAGGCCTTATCTCTAGAATTTAAAAAGAACTCAAAAGTCTAAATAATAAGAAGACAAATACCACACTCACAAAATGGGGTGCAGAGTTGAACAGGCAATTCACAGAGGAAGAGATACACATGACAAACACACACTTAAGAAAATGTTCATCATCCCTAATCATCAGAGAAATGCAAATTAAAAAAACTATGAGATTCCACTTTACCCCAATAATGATAGCCAACATCAAAAAGTCAAATAAAAATTAATGTTGGTGAGGATGTGGAGAATCGGGGACACTCATTCACTGTTGGTAGGAATGTAGGATGGTACAACCACTTTGGAAAGCAATATGGAGACTCCTGAAAAAGCTGATTATAGAAATACCAACAGACCCAGTTATACCCTTACTGGGCATCTACCCTAAAACCTTCAAACCAGAGGCCAGAGAGATTTGCTCAACCATATTTGGAGCAGCTTAATTCGTAATAGCTAAAAGCTGGAATCACCCAGATGTCCAACATTAGAAGAATGGATAACAAAGATGTGGTATATCTACACAATGGAATTTTATACAGCAGTAAGAAAAAACGACACAAAGTAATTTGAGAAAAAATGGTTGAACCTGGAACAGATCATTCTCAGTGAACTTACCCAATCTCAGAAAAAAAAATCGACACATAGTCTCACTCTTCTACAACACCTAGCCTGAATCTACCCAAGATACCTTACATACCCAGCAAGCACCTCATGGACTAGACAATAGGATGGATGGGGAAGGCAGGGAGGGCATAGAAGGGTGGAAAACAGTAATCTGGACCCAAACGGCAGTGGTACCATAAAATTCTACTTCCTAAAAGACAGACCAAATGGCTGAACCTTCACTAGACCCTCACAGGGAACATTTGAACCACAAGACACTGGAGACAGTAGAATCAAGACTAACCTAAATCTTCTACATCTTCCCTCCCTCCCTCTCCCCATCTCCCCTCTATCTCCTCTCTAACTGTTGTATGTTATGTTTTTCCTCAATTTCTTATTGGACACTGACCTGTAACCCCCACTTTCAGCTTGGGCCTACCATCCACAATAAGCTTTTGATCAGAGAAACCTACAAGGTTTCCAAAAACAATGACAGACATCTGTCAGAGTACTTGATGACCCACCAAAGGCCAGTGGTAAGAACCTATAGTGAAGACTCCATACGCAGCTGACACGTAAAATGGAATGGCATGGCTGGAAGCCAGGAGAGTGTCAGTCCCCAGACAGTTGCATGTCTAGTGCCAGAAGGTGCTACATGGGCGACTGGTGGTAATGACCAATATCTATCCAAGCAACTCATTGTCTAACCTAATTAACAACAAATAACCTGATGTGATGCCCACACAAGTACAATAGTGGTACACAGCCATGGTGAGCAACCAACTGCTCTTGATTTGGCTAACTGATCCCCTCAGTGGTACTAGACCCATAGCTGGAGCTGGGAAACAATCAGAACCATACCCAAACACAAGCCCACTCTCCAATATCAAGCTACCATCAATCATGGGGTACAAGAGGGCCTATATCCTATCAAACTCTCTTTCAAAAAAAGTAAGTGTTATCTCAATTTTCCAGGTGCTAACTTACTCTCCGTTGGAGAATCTGCTTCTCTTTTTCAGAAAGATGCACATCCTAAGGAGAAAGCTGCCCCAACATACCTCAAAAGGGGCCTAACTGAAACTAAGGACAATTGGCAAAACAAGCAAGGGTGATATTTTCCTGTGAACCGGATACCAGCACAAAGGGGAAGGAGACCAACACAGAGTAAAATCAACTCCTACCAAATCAGAGTGCCAGAGCCTCAGAGGCCCCCATCACCTCAGCACTGAAGCAGACCAAAAATGAACCCAACATGGCTCAGGGAAATTTTGTGGAAGAGGGGGCGGAATGAATGTCAGAGTCACATGTTGGGTCATGATTTGCAGAGACATTTATCATACCAATAACTGTGGGCTAACTCCACAATGCACGACCCATTTACATCAACAAGGAGGGTCCAATGGGATGGGGTAGATCATAGATGAGCCTAAACAATGGTACCAAACTGCCTGTATTTGCTGAAAAGAAAACTTATAAATTAAATTTAAAAAAAAAAAAGTGTGATCCTCAGGCTGGAGAAATGGCTTAGTGGTTAAGTGCTTGCCTGTGAAGTTTAAGGACCCTGGTTTGAGGCTCAATTCCCCAGGACCCAGGTTAGCTAGATTCACAAAAGGGCACATGCATCTGGAATTCGTTTGCAGTGGCTGGAAGTCCTGGTGTGTCCAATTCCTCTCTGTCTCTCTCCCTCTCTCCCTCTCTCTCTCTCTCTCTCTCTCTCTCTTTCTCTGCCTTTCTCTGTCTGTCACTTTCAAATAAATAAATAAACAAATAAATAAACTGTAATCCTCACAGCCTCACATAAGCCCTTTCCTTTGATAAACTGCTTCTGTTCTGATGTTTGGTCCCAGCAATGAGAAGGAAAATGCTACAACTGACCAAAAAAAAAAAAAAAAAAAAAAGAAAAGAAATTTTATATACATAAATTAAATTGAGATAATCACATGATTATATAGAGAAAATAAATTTACAGTAAGAGAATACTGTGAAACACTACATGTGAAAATAATGTGGGTAATGTAGATGAAATGCACTAGACAATCTGCTATTACTGATTCCTGAATAAATTAAAAGATTAAATATGTTTGTTACCAGAAAATAGGCTGACTTGCCAATTGAAGATTTTCTAACAACATTACCAAAAGTTCTAGATTAGATGTCCTCACTGGTGAGTTATAACAAAATTAAAAGAAAAATTAATCTTGAACCTCTGATAGATCATCCAATAATACAAGTTGAAGAAGCATTTGCTAATTCATCCCTATAAAACAAGAATTTCCCTGATATCAAGACCAGGCAAGACAGGAAATTTATGAGAAATTTCATGGCATGCTAGTCCAAGAACCTTGCAAAGAAAAAAAAAAATGGAGTTAGGTATTCACATCTCATCATTTGAAAAATTAACACTCGACATCAAAAGTGTGGTACTGGTATAAAGACAGAGATGCAGAACAATGAACACATTCAGGAATAAACGTTTGCCAGGTGACAACTTCAATACTCAAGAGTCAGAGGCAGGAGGATGATTACAACTTTGAGACTGGCTTGGTCTACTGAGAAATATCCAAGCCAACCTGTAGATACATAGTAAGATAACTTCTCTCTCTCTAACTCTTCCCCACTCCCCCCCACACATAAATCAGAGCCAAAACAAGACAAACAAAAACCCTCTTGAATGCATGGCCATATTATCTTTATCATGGGGATTTCATAGAAAATGAGCCATTGCCTTATACTACATAATAAAACTAAGTGAAAATGCATAAAGATCCAAATTCAAGACTTAAGTTTATAGAACACATAAAATAGAATATAGAGTGAAAATTCATGACATTGGATTTAAAATTGAATTTTAAATGCTTCCATGGATATGACTGGAAAAAGACAGGCAACAACAAAGCTATTCATATAAGTATACTTTACCATAGCTTCAAAGGGATACTTCAAGGGATACTTATGAGTTGAAAGGCAACACATACATTGAGAGAAAACATTTTCAAATGATATGTCCCTTAAGGAACTAATGTCCAGAATATGTAAAGACTGGTACAACTCAAAAATAATTAGTTCAGCCGGGCGTGGTGGCGCACGCCTTTAATCCCAGCACTCGGGAGGCAGAGGTAGGAGGATCACCAAGAGTTCAAGGCCACCCTGAGACTACATAGTGAATTCCAGGTCAGCCTGAGCCAGAGTGAGACCCTACCTCAAAAAAAAAAAAAAAAAAATTAGTTCAACAGAAAAGTAGACAAAATATATGAATATATATTTCTGCAAAAATGAACAAAAGTTCAATAAATACATGAGAAATTGTGTAATGCTACCAATCATGGTGAAATGTAAATCAAAATCACAAGGAGGTAATAATGAATAAGATAGCTATTATAAAAATTATAAAGAAACAAATAAAAACAGGTTAAGGATGCAAAAAAAAAAAAATCCCAATAAAACAAAAGGCCTTAGAACATTGTGATGGAAATAGCACAGTAGCTATAAAATGCAAACTAATACTTCTAAAAAATTAAAAACTGGGATTCCTTATCATCTCGTAATTCCATTCTTTGGCATAGAGCTGGAAGAATTGAAAGCAAGGATTGAGATATTTTTATAACACATTACTGATCCACATTATCACAAAAGCCAAGAGATGCAAAAATCCAACTCTGTTGAAAAGAATTGATCAAAATTTCACATGTATATGTGTTCAATAAAATATACAATATGATATTATTAACATTTAAAAAGGAATACAGGTAGGTGCCAGAGAGATGTCTCAGTGGTTAAAGTTACTTACTTACAATGCCTGATGGCCTGGGTTGAATTCCCCAATGCTCATGTAAAGCCATATCACAAAGTGATACAATATGTCTGGAGTTTTCAGCCCTGAAGTGCCCATACTCTTTCTTTCTTTCTTTCTTTCTCTCTCTCTCTGCCTCTCTATCCCTCTCTCAATAAATAATTTAAAAATATTTTGAGGGCTAGAGATATTAGCAGTTAAAGTGCTAGTCTGTGAAGTCTAAGGACCCAGGTTCGAGTCTCCATATCCCATGTGAGCCAGATGCACAAGGTGGAGCCTGCATCTGAAATTTGTTTGCAGTAGCTAGAAGCCCTGGCACACTTGCTCTCTCTTCTCTGTCTCTCGTTCTTTCTCTTTCTGTCTCCCTCCCTAATAAGTAAATAAAAATTTTAAAAATATTTTAAAAACAAACACAATCAAGGCTGAAGAAGTGCCAGTAGTTAAAGGCACTACAAAGCAAAACTATTTGCAAAACCAATAGTGCCATGTTTCATTCCCCAGTCCCCACTTAAATATAGATGCACAAAATGCAACATCCTTTGGGAGTTACTGGTGGCAAGAGGTCCCTGGCACACAGATACAAACTCTCTCTTTCTTTTATTTTCAAATAATTAATTAAAAATAAATAAATAAAAAGAACACAACTCTGGTATATGATACAAGGAAGAACCTTATAAACATTAAGCTAAATGAAAAATAGTGAGCAAAACTGACAGACAATTAGTACATGATAATGTTTATATGAAGCACTTAAATAAATTAAATTCATAGAGAAAGCATAATGTTTATTTTAAGGATCATGAGAAAGGAGTTACCATTTAATGGGTCTAGAGTTTTAGTGGGAAACAATGCAAAATTTCTAGAAATGCTAAGATAAAAATGTTATAGTACTTAATACCAAACCAAAATTTGGGAAATAAGAATATATATATATATATATATATAGTACATATATACATAGACATACACACATATGTAATCATATATATAATGTTTTACCACAATTTCAACAATACAAAAGTAACTTCCTGATTTGTTGCTCAAACATACTTATTCTAGTGATATCATTCAGTCAGATGTTCCAATTGAAAAAAAAAAAAAAAAAGATTGTTCATGTCCATTAGGTTCCATCTATTCACATTCTTCATTTTCACAGGGAACAGTGCAGGAATAGCATTCAGACCAACACCAGTTGGAAAGGTATAACACAGCATCTCAGGCAATTTTCTGACTCTCATTACAGACAGGTTCATGAGGTTAAGACAGATAGGAATGTCTCCAGTACATAGTACATATCTTCTGTTTCTACTCATAGATATTCACTTTGTAGTGTCCACTTCAGATTTGCATCAAATTATGACATTTTAACATCATTTATCCATTGAGATTCCACAAAAACCTGTGACTGCAATGATCTCAGCACGTAGTTGATGGCTTTCCACATTATTCCAAGTCTATAAACCCAGGGGAATATAGTTAGCAAACAAATTTAGGGTCATATTTCAAGTGCCTCTGTGTTTGGGGTATGATTTCATACCAGCTGTTCATCTTTTATCTGCAGGTGTTATTCCAGATGTGTGATTCAGCCATAGGTTGTATTCTCTAATTGGAGCATTAAACTTAAAGCTTAGGGAATACAATTTCACACTTGGTTTTGCAATGTCATTTTCAGTCATTTTTGCTTGTCAGTAACAAGATGATTCAAATAAATCAGAGATAGTTTCCAAATGCAGGAAATTCATGCAAGGTGAGCAAGGTGTTCATGGTAAAATCAGCTGTCGCCAATGGGTTAGTTTCAGAAAGGTAGGCAGATAAGCCAGAAGGTGGACAGAATAGTGACTCATAGCAGCAGGTAATATAAAATGTATTGGAAAACTTTCTGAGTCAGTGGTTTGGGTGGATGGCTGTCAAGAAAACAGCATGTGAGTAGAGAATGGCACTAGAATGTTTAATCACATTCAGATACTAGTCAATAGGTAAGCCTTGGGGGACTAGGAAAGATGATTGGTCTAGAATTGAAAAGAAGGTCCTGGAAAGACTTTGCCTCAAAGGACCAGTTCAATAATTCTGAAATTGATCTAATATATGTAGAGAGAAGGAAAATCACTTTAAGAATTCAGACACATATAAAAAATAATGAACATAAGTAAGATAATTACAGCTTAGATTAGCTACCAACTTGAAAACTCTTGTAGTACCCTCAACAGAAAGGAAGTTTGTTTTATTATTATTTTTTATTAATTAGTTTTGTACTCAGCGAGTTTGGTACCATTATTAGGCTCATCCATTACCTGCCCCTCCCCTTGGCCCCTCCTTGTTGAGGTATATGGGTCATGCATTCTGGAGTCAGCCGACAGTTATGGGTAGGATAAATGTCTGCATATAATTTTTTTAAGCTAAATAGAGAGACCTAAGCATGGAGTCACACACTATTAATGTGACAATTGTCCAAACTTTCCATTCATGTGGAACCATGCCCAACACTGCTATTATGCAATCAATAAGAAACTCTCCTTACCTTCTCTTCCAGGTCTATTAGCTCAGAGTTGATTGTTCAGGAACATTGGTTTGAGAAATTTTAAAGAAACTTAGTAAGAAAGGATACTGTGGTGGTTTGAACAAGGTGTCCCCTTTAAACTCCTGTGTTCTGAATGCTTGCTTCCCAGCTAGTTGGAATTTGGCTAGTAACTCATTGCTAGGGGAGATGTGTTGGTCAGGGGTGAACGTTGAATTTTATTATGCTCTATCTTAACAGGGTCAGTTGGCTCACTCTCCTTCTACTGTTTTCCACATGATGCTGGCAAGGAGGTGATGACCAATGTCTGCTCTACCAATTTTACCCTGACATCTTTGAGTTTCTCCTCAATACAGTGAGCCAAAAATAATACTTTCCTTCCATCAGCTTTTAGTTGGGTGTTTTATTCTAGCAATGAGAAGGAAACTGCAACAGATATGCATGTTAGCAATGCAGAAAATCATGCACTTTCTTATTGTTCTAATTGTAGAAACAATTGATAAAATATTTTACAGGGTGTTTTCAGTAACTATCCATGTAAAATTCCATACTGAAAACTTTTTCTGAAGATTATATAGAAATAGGCTTAGTGATATTAACTGAAATTTTGTTATAGTCAAAAATTATAGATTTGCCCTGCATACTTATGATTTTTAAGTATATTAGTATTTAAAAAAGCCTTAAAATAAAATCAGATGCAGTTGTTGTCTACTAAAGAAATACAGATCACTCTCAAAAGAAGAGCTTTTATTTAATACTGGCTTTGTCAAAAATTGAAGTAAAAGATGCTGTTCAATGTAATTAATTAGCCTGGAGATATAGCTTAGCAGTTAAGACACTTGCCTACAGAGCCAAAGAACTGAGGTTCAATGCCTCAGTACACACATAAGCCAGATGCACAAGGAGGCACATGTGTTAGGAATTCATCTACAGCAACTGGAAGCCCTGGAGCACCCATTCTCTCTCTCTGTCTCTCTGACTTTCTTGCAAATAAATAAATAAAATGTTTAGGAAAAATAGTTATGATGTAGATTTAAAGAGATAATACTGAATGAAAAGGTGCTTCATAAAACTATGTATACTGATATCACACCTTTTATAAAACATGCATCATAATATGATATAAAATACAAATATGACATTTATTTATTTTAATGCATTTGGGTAGTGAGTTTCAAATTAGTAATAGATCTTGAGATAAGGACAATGAAAAACTTCCCTTGCATTGTTTTCATTTCCCCAAAGAGCTACATGGAGAAGACAGTGAAGGCTTTGTATACAATTATACAGCACATATGTTTCACATGAGTAGGATTGGATAAATACCTCTAAGACTTAGAATACCAAAAATTACATTCCCAGTGAGTCGTTTGACATATCAGGAGTCAAAGAGACTTTTGAGGGCTGTGATTTGGTTGGGGACAACATTTAAAATAAACAAAAACAACAACAACAAAAAATTGCCAGTCTTTTAAAGCATCTAACCAAAAAGAAAAAGCAATAAAAACATGCTTGAGGTTGCAAAAGTGTTTCAATAGTCTTAATCAAAGAAAAATAGTCAAGCCACAGATTTCCTAGAAAAAAAAAGAATGGAATTGGGTTGATAACGAAAAGGTATTCCTGTGAGCATCTAAGAAGAAGGAAGACGCTGAAGTATTTGCTGATTTTCCTACCTTCTAAGCCTTTTGGGTTGAAGGCCTGACTTGTCACTGAAATTTCCTTTACATAAAGTGTAGGGTGAAAATAGATTTTAAATTTTAGATTCCTTACACTTAATAATTTTGACTCTTCTACTACTACCTTTATTTATCTCACTTGTTTTTCTAAGTCACTTCATAATAATGACTATAAACAATTGCCTACCCTCTGTCTTTATAAATAAAATAATTTTTTTTTAAATTTAACTTATTAGTTTTCTTTTCAGTAAATACAGGCAGTTTGGTACCATTGTTTAGGCTCATCTGTGATCTACCCCCGCCCATTGAACCCTCCTTGTTGACGTAAATGGGTTGTGCATTGTGGAGTTAGCCCCCAGTTATTGGTATGATAATTGTCTCTGCAAATCATGACCCAATATGTGACTCTGACATTCTTTCCGCCACCTCTTCCACAAAATTTCCCTGAGCCATGTTGGGTTCATTTTTGGTCTGCTTCAGTGCTGAGGTGTTGGGGGCCTCTGAGGCTCTCTGATTTGGTAGGAGTTGATTTTTCTCTGTGTTGGTCTCCTTCCCTTTTGTGCTGGTATCTGGTTCACAGGAAAACATCACCCTTGCTTGTTTTGCCAATTGCCCTTAGTTTCAGTTGGGCCCCTTTTGAGGTATGTTGGGGCAGCTCTCTCCTTAGGATGTGCATCTTTCTGAAAAAGAGAAGCAGATTCTCCAACGGAGAGTAAGTTAGCACCTGGAAAATTGAGGTAACACTTACTTTTTTGATAGAGAGTTTGATAGGTGTAGGCCCTCTTATACCCCGTGATTGATGGTAGCTTGATATTGGAGAGTGGGCTTGTGTTTGGGTATGGTTCTGACTTGTGTCCCAGCTCCAGCTATGGGTCTAGTACCACTGAGGGGATCAGTTAGCCAAATCAAGAGCAACTGGTTCCTCACCATGGCTGTGTACCACTATTGCACTTGTGTGGGCATCACATCAGGTTATTTGTTGCTAATTAGGTTAAACAATGAGTTGCTTGGAAAGATCTTGGTCACTTCCCCCAGTCGCCCATGTATCACCTTCTGGCACTAGACGCACTGACAGTCTGGGGACTGACTCTCTCCTGGCTTCCAGCCATGTCATTCCATTTTCCATGTCAGCTGCTTATGGAGCCTTCAGCAATAGGGTCTTACCACTGGCCTTTGGTGGGTCATCAAGTACTCTGACAGAAGTCTGTCATTGTTTTCAGAAACCTTGTAGGTTTCTCTGATCAAAAGCTCATTGTGGATGGTAGGCCCAAGCTGGAAGTGGGGGTTACAGGTCAGTGTCCAATAAGAAATTGAGGAAGAACATAACTAATATAAAAGAGTTAGAGAGGAGAGAGATAGAGGGGAGAGGGGGAGAGGGAGGGAGCGAAGATGTAGGAGATTTAGGTTAGTCTTGATCCTACCCTCTCCAGTGTCTTGTGGTTCAGATGTTTCCTGTGAGGGTCTAGTGAAGGTTCAGCCATTTGGTCTGTCTTTTAGGATGTAGAATTTTATGGTACCATTGCCATTTGGGTCCGGATTACTGTTTTCCACCCTTCAATGCCCTCCCGCCCTCCCATCCATCCTATTGTCTAGTCCATGAGGTGCTTGCTGGGTATTTAAGGTATCTTGGGTAGATTCAGGCTAGGTGTTGTAGATGAGTGAGACTATGTGTCGATTTTTTTTTTTTTCTGTGATTGGGTAGGTTCACTGAGAATGATCTGCTCCAGATTCAACCATTTTTCCTCAAATTTCTTTATGTCGTTTTTTCTTACTGCTGTATAGAATTCCATTGTGTAGATATACCACATCTTTGTTATCCATTCTTCTAATGATGGACATCTTGGTTGATAACAGCTCTTAGCTATTATGAATTGAGCTAATACAAACATGATTGAGCAAATCTCTCTGGCCTTTCATTTGAAGGTTTTAGGGTAGATGCCCAGTAAGGGTATAACTGGGTCTGTTGGTATTTGTATAGTCAGCTTTTTCAGGAGTCTCCATATTGCTTTCCAAAGTGGTTGTACCATCCTGCATTCCCACCAACAGTGAATGAGTGTCCCTGCTTCTCCACATCCTCGCCAGCATTTATTTAGTTTTATTTTTTTTAAGCTATGCAACAGAGTAATTTTATTTTTTGAACTGTGAAATATTTGTTTCTGGACATCCAAGTTTTCATAGACCTTGAAAATAGACTTGATACTACAAACATAATCCTAAAATACTTCTTTTCTTTCAAAAATATCTGCCATGTTGATATTACATACCACATACACAAAAATAGAAATAATTAAAATACCTCATAACATCAGAATATAGTATAAGAAAATTAGATCAACATCAACATGAATAAATTTTCAAAATAAATGAGCAAAAACGCATTTTTCAGAATACAGCTAAGAGGATGTCAATAGTGTAACAATTAAAAGCACAAGACTAAATATTTATAGATGCACACATATGCTGTAAAGTTATACAAAAACCATGTACAGAAAGAATACACATCAATTTCAGAACCGTATTACCTACAGGAACGAGAAAATAGATAAAAGTGATGAATACAAAGGGGGCTTTAACTCTACCATGTCAAAATTACAAAAAAGATTTGAAACAAATATAGTATGCTAACATTGTTAGATCTGATGGTGTTACAGGTACCTATAATAGTATCTTCTATGCTTTACAATTTTGATGTATTTCATTGTATTTTATAATAAAAATGAAAGCATACACAGATAAAGATTGGAGTGCAGCTACAATTTTCACATTAAATCATTAGGCATACAAAAAAAACACAGATTTCCTTTCCTAAAATGACAATAAATATTAACAGGAAATGTTACAGAATAGGCAATATGCATGTTTGTAAAGTACCCATTGGTCATTATAAGAAAATTATAATATGACTAAAAACCAGAATTTCAATACTAGTACTATAAAAATTTTTCAGTTAACTCAAAAGATCTAACTAACCACATTCAGGGTTTCCTTGCTTTGATTCCCCACCCCCAAGGTAGGATCTCACTCTTTGCTCAGGCTGACCTGAATTCACTATGTTGTCTCAGGGTGGCCTCGAACTCACAGTGATCCTCCCACCTCTGCCTCCAATTGCTGGGATTAAAGGCATGAGCCACCACGCCCGCTGCTCTGAATATTTTAACAATCTCAATTTTCTTTTAAGCCCTTTCCTTCAAATGTGAGCATAGAAGAGAACCTGCTGTTAAATAAGACTAACACGTTGTATTCTAATACAAACAGTTGCTCCCTTCAAAGACAGTGATAGATTGTTGCCAGTATAAGAACTTTCACTTTCAGCCAGAAACTTTCAAACTGGAAGGTAAATACACATGGTCTCTAACTTTGTTTACCAGGTTTTTTTTTTTTTTTTTTTTCTTGTCAGGAAAGCATATCCAACTAGGTCAGAACACTAGCGAAATGAAGTCTTTTAAGTTAAAGACAGATGACTACTTGCCTGCTGTTTCTGATATGCAGTGTTTGGATTTATCTTTGATTCCAAGAGTAGTGATCCGTCCTACTCAGCACTAACGAGCAATGACATCCCCTTGAGCTCCTCCACGTACATGGAGGAGACGTGCCCCGTGCAGCGGTCGTCCCACTGCCGGTTTCGTTCAGGGTATAGACCTTCACCCGCTGCCACGTGTCCGACATGGTGGCTGCGGTCCCCACCACTGCGGCCGCCACCTCGTTGCTCACCTCCTCCACACCCCTCACACCCCAGTGGCGGTGGAGGTGGCGGTGGCTGCGATGCTGGTGGCGACAACGGTGGCTAAGACTCTGGAAAGGCCCGACTCCACCATGGCTCCAAAGGTTCAGCTGCCAGAAGGGTGACAAAAGCCACCTAGACGCTTTCCCCCCAGCCTCTGTTAGCCCTCACACCGCCCTTGCACACACTCTCTCTCCCCTTCCTTTGTGCCCCAGAGCACGGTGGCTCCCTGCCACTGCAGCCACCGCCGCAGTAACTACTACAGATGGACCATCTTGTAACCCGACTCTCTGTCTTTCTCTTATTCTTTCAGTAGGCTCGCACGGGCTGTCCTAGCAGGGGATACGGCCTATTTTCATTTGACTTTTTGATGTTGGCTATCCTTATTGGGGTAAGGTGGAATCTCATAGTTGTTTTAATTTGCCTTTTTCTGATGATTAGGGATGATGAACATTTTCTTAAGTGTGTGTTTGCCATTTGTATCTTCCTCTGTGAATTGCCTGTGCAACTCTGTGCCCCATTTTGTGAGTGGGGTATTTATCTTCTTATTATTTAGACTTTTGAGTTCTTTGTAAATTCTAGAGATGAGGCCTCTATCAGTTGGATAACCTGCAAATATTTTCTCCCATTCTGTGGTTATTCTATTGTCTTTGCTTATTATATGCTTGTCTGTGAAAAAACTCTTCAGCTTCATATGATCCCAATGGTTGAGCGACTGTTTAAGAACTTGAGCCACTGGGGTTTTGTTCAGGAAGTCTTTTTCCATTCCTATGTCATGGAAAGTACTTCCTAAATTTTCTTCCAGTAGTTTTTGAGTTTCTGGTCTTATGTTGAGGTCTTTGATCCATTTGGATTTGAGTGTAGTGCATGGTGAAATGGGTGGATCAAGTTTTAGTTTCCTGCATGTGGTTATCCAGTTTGTCCAGCACCATTTGTTGAAGATGCTATCTTTTTTCCAGTCTATGTTGTTTGGGCCTTTGTCGAATATCAAGTAGCTATAGTTGCTTGACCCAAAATCCGGGTCCTCAAGTCTATTCCATTGGTCTATACTCCTGTTTTTATGCCAGTACCATGCTGGTATTATTACTATGGCTTTGTAATATAGCTTTATATCGGGTATGGTGATGCCACCAGAGGTATTTCTTTTGCTGAGGATATGTTTGGATATGCGAGGCCTTCTGCCTTTCCATATGAAATTTGAGATCATTTTTTCTATCTCTGTGAAGAACACTGTAGGAATTTTAACTGGAATTGCATTAAATCTATATATTGTCTTTGGTAGGATTGTCATCTTCACAGTGTTATTTCTGCCTATCCAGGAGCATGGGAGGTCTTTCCATCTTCTCAAGTCCTCCTCAATTTCTTTTTTGAGAGTTTTTGTATTTTTTGTTATATAGATCTTTTATTTCCTTGGTTAACATTATTCCAAGGTATTTTATTTTATTTTATTCTATTTTATTTTATTTTATTTTATTTTGCTATTGAAAATGGGACTATGCCTTTATTTCTTTTTCTGTGTCTTTGTCATTTGCATAGAGAAATGATACCGATTTTTTTGCATTGATTTTGTATCCTGCTGCTTTGCTATAGGAGTTAATAACGTTCAGGAGTTTTGGGATGGAGTCTCTTGGGTCTCTTACATATACAAACATGTCATCAGCGAATAGATCTAACTTAACTTCTTCCTTTCCAAATTGTATCCCTTTAATTTCCTTCTCCTGCCTTATTGCTTGGGCTAGGACTTCCAGAACTATATTGAAAAGCAGAGGTGAGAGAGGACATCCCTGTCTTGTTCCTGATCTCAATGGGAATTCCTCCAGTCTCTCTCCATTAAGTATTATTTGGGCCTTTGGAGCTTTGTATATTGCCTTTATTATGTTAAGATGTGAACCGGCCATGCCAATTCTCTCCATTGTTTTGATCTTGAAGTGATGTTGTATCTTGTCAAAGGCCTTTTCTGCATCTATTGAAATGATCATGTGGTTTTTATGTTTAAGCTTGTTTATGTGGTGTATTACATTGACAGATTTTCGTATGTTGAACCACCCTTGTGTTCCTGGGATAATCCCCACTTGTTCAAGGTGGATAATGCTTTTGATGTGTTGTTGGATTCCGATTGCGAGTATTTTTTTCAGGATCTTTGCATCTATGTTCATTAGGGAAATAGGCCGGTAGTTTTCTTTTCTTGTGGCATCTCTGCCTGGTTTTGGGATTAGGGTGATACTAGCTTCATAGAAGGAGTTGGGTAGCTTTCCCTGTTCTTCAATTGTGTGGCACAGTTTTAGAAAGATTGGTTTGAGTTCTTCCATGAAGGTTTGATAAAATTTGGCTGGGAATCCATCTGGTCCTGGACTCTTCTTTTTTGGGAGGTTTTTAATTACTTTCTCAATCTCCGTGAGTGTGATGGGTTCATTGAGGTGATTAATCCACTCTGAGTTTAACGTTGGTATATGATATGCATCCAGGAATTTATCCATCTCCTCCACATTTTCCAGTTTTGTGGAGTAGAGGTTTTTGAAATAAGTCCTGATGATTCTGCCGATTTCACTTATGTCTGTTGTGATCTCTCCGTTTTCATTTTGAATTTTGTTAACTTGGAGTCTCTCCTTTTTTTGCTTGATCAAATTGGCCAGAGGTTTGTCAATCTTGTTCATTTTTTCAAAGAACCAGCTCTTTGTTTTGTCAATTGCCTTAATTGTGTCCTTGGTTTACAATTCATTAATTTCTGCTCTGACTTTAATTATTTCTTTCCTTCTGGAGCTCTTTGGGTTGGATTTTTCTTGTTTACCAATGCCTTTAGGTGGATGGTTAGGCTATTGATTTGGGATCTTTCTGTCTTTTTTATGAAGGCATTGAGTGCTATGAATTTTCCCCGGAGGACTGCCTTTATTGTCTCCCATAAGTTTTGGTATGATGTGTTCTCATTGTCATTCAATTCCAGGAATTTTTCAATTTCATTATTTATTTCATCCACTATCCATTTATTGTTTAAGAGTGCGCTATTCAGTTTCCAGTTGCCTTTGGGATTTTTTTGTTTGTTTGTTTGTTTTGTTTGTTTGTTTTTATTTCTAGGAATATAGCATTATGATCTGATATCATTCAGGGAATTATGTCGATTTTCCTAAATATGTGGAGGCAGTCTTTGTGATCCAGTATATGATCTATTTTAGAGAATGTTCCATGGCCTGCTGAGAATAATATGGAGTCTGTGGATTTGGGATGGAAAGTTCTGCAGATGTCTATTAGGTCTAAGTGCTCTATGGTTTTGTTGAGCTCTCTTACTTCCCTGTTGAGCTTCTGTTTGGATGATCTGTCTATTACTGATAATGGTGTGTTAAAGTTCCCAGCTATGATGGTGTTGGTGGTTATTTCTGTTTTATGGTCAAGTAGGTTTTGTTTTATGAACTGTGGTGCCCCTATGTTTGGTGCCTACAGATTTATGATTGTAGTATCTTCTTGATGGATTGTTCCCTTTATAAGTAGGAAGTAGCCTTTTTTGTCTTTTTTGATTGTTTTTGGTTTGAAGTCAATTTTATCTGATATTATTATAGCTATACCTGCTTGTTTCTTATTCCCATTTGCTTCGAATATTGTTTTCCACCCTTTCACCCTGAATAGGTTTCTGTCTTTAGTGGTAAGTTGGGTTTCGTGAAGGCAGAAGATTGAGGGGTCTAATTTTTTGATCCACCCTGTTAGCTTGTGTCTCTTGATGGGTGAATTAAGGCCATTAATATTTAGGGTGATGACTGTGAGATTTGATTTGATCCCTGTCATGTTGTGGTGGTAGAGGTGTGTTGGCATTTTCATGGAATTTAAAATTTTTTTCTGTCTACCCTGGGTTTGTTTTCTGTGATCTGCTTCTTGTAGGCATTTGTGTTTGGTTATTTGTTTCTCCTCTTTGGAGAACTTCCTGGAATACTTTCTGTAGGTTTGGTTTTGTGTTCATATAATTGTAAAGCTGTGTTTTGTCATGGAAAGTTTTCCTTTCACCATTTATTCTAAGGGAGACTTTTGCCAGGCTGAGTAGTTTGGATTGGAAGCCATAGTTTCTTAGAGTTCCGAGAGTTTCATTCCAGACCCCTCTAGCTTTCAGGGTTTCCATTGAGAAATCTGAGGTAATTCTGATGGGGTTTTCTTTGAAAGTGGTGTGCTGTTTTTCCCTAGCTGCTTTAAGGATTTTCTCTTTGGTGTCAATGTTTAGAGTCTTAATGGTAATATGTCTTGGGAGTTTCTCCTTTGGTCTAGTTGGTTAGGAGTTCTGTTTGCTTCTTGTATCTTGATGGGCCTTTCTTTTAAGAACTGGGGGAAGTTTTCTTCAATTATTGTGTTAAATAAGATCTCCATGCCTTTGGTCTGAAATTCTTCTGGTATTCCAATGATTCTGATATTAGGACGTTTAAGTGTATCCCACAATTCCCTCATGTTCTGTTCACAGGAACTTTTGAACTTACTGAAATTTTTGGACTCTCAAACTGTTTCTTCCATCCTGTCTTCCAGATCAGAATTTCTATCTTCCACTTCGCTGACTCTATTCTTGAGAGCCTCTAGCGAGTTTTGGACTGGTTCAATTCAGTTTGCATTTTCTCCTACTTTCCTATGTATCGCCACCATCACTTTGTCCAGCTCCCTTTTTGTCTCATTTTCTGATTTTCTTGATGATTCTTGGAAATCATCCTTGCATTTCTTTATGTTTTCATTTAGTGTGGCCAGCTGATTTTTAAATTCCTCTTTTTTTTCACTTTCCTCAACTCTCTTAGCTCTCTTTGAATTCCTTCCACTGTCTCATCATATTGCTCTAGCTTAGTGATGGTAGCATCCACACGATTATCTGTCCTTTGTAGCTTTCCTGCAAGTTCTAGCAGTAGGTTGGTCAGGGTTCATTATTCATTGCTTCCACTTGATGTTCTGATCCTAAACACTCTTCTGTGTTTTGGTTAGATATAATCCTTGTTGGACTGGGTAATCTGTCTGGAATTTCTTGCATTTTATTTTTCGTGTTATTTCTTTTGTGCTGTGTTTTACCCATGTCAGTGTATGGGCAGGTAGATGGGTGGAGCAGCCTGGGATCTAGCTTAATGAGAATCCAAGGCAGCCTGGGGCAGTTGCGAGCAGCCTGGGTTTTTGCTGTCTCTTGCCAAATCCGCCTATCTATAGCTTGACAGGGGTGCCAGAGTTGCCTGAATTCTCACCCAGTAATGCACGTAAGCTTCCTGCCTTCAAGTTTGAAAGGGGACTGAGGTAGCAAGCCCTGAGGCTGCCCAAACTCTGTCTGTGAACACTGGGACCTGGAAACAGTCTGCGCTTTCCTGCCTCAGGGGAGTGGGGGATGGGTGGCGATGTACAGGTAGGGGATTGCACCTGTGCTGGTGCTAGTGACTCAGTGTGGACTTGTGTGTTCCTTGCTGTGGGACTGGACCTGCTCCACATGCAATTGTAGTGCAGAGGCAGCTGATGTGGGTACGGGATCAGGACACAGCAGAGGCTGACCTGCAGCAAGTGATGGGAGCACAGCAGCAGGGGATCTGACAGCCACCTACTCATGGCAGAGGTGGCCCCTGCAGGCCTGCAAACCGAGCACTACGTGGCTGGTCAACTCGCAGGATCAGAGAACAAGGGTGGAGGTCGGAGGTCACAGCTTCAGCGCAGCAGGCTGGCAGGCATCGCTGGTGGGTGCCCGGTCAGAGCACCGCCTCGCGGGGCGTGCAGGGGGTGTTTGGGGAGTAACGTGACATACGGTGTGCGCGGGGGGCATGGGGCGTGCGTGCCTCATGGTACACGGAGGTTGTGGGCACGCGGAGCTCACAGCCCGAGGGTCTGCCGGTGCACAGGGCATGCCGGGTCGTGCCGGGATGCGGCGGGTCGCGGCGGGGAATGGGGGTCACAGGGCGCCGGGGATGTGTGTTTCCCTGTGTTTCCCCAATCTGTGCCCTCCCACTTGCAAAAAGATCCTAATTGCCCTTGAATACTTGCCTTTTTTTTCCCCCTGGTATCTGGAGTGCAGCTAGGCGTTCACCATCTTGGCCGCAAGTCTCAATAAAGTAAAATTTGAGTAGTAATGATCAATTATATTTCAAATTTTTATCATAGTTTCTAAAGCTAACATATTTCACTGATATCTTACTATAAATCTTGAATAAAATAGTTAACATTTATATGTATGCTCAACTGCTCAACCTTATTAAAAATTATACAACACAGTCATATATGTATATGTATGTATATGTATATATGTGTGTTTTATATGAGATGGCTCAACCCTACTAATAGACATTATGATAATTATGTTTTTTGCTTTTCATCAATTACTTCCAGAATAATGATAGACTAGAATTTCATAGTAACTAGATATTTAATTACTTGAACTTGAAAATACTGCTACTACCACATTTTCATTTATATATATTTGGGTTTCATTAAGGTATTGTTTTAATTCTCATCATTTAGGATCATGTGGAGGTTTGAAGCAGATGTCCCCATAAACTTGTGTGTTTTGAATACTTGGTCTCCCACTGATGACAATTTTGTAGGTGATATCATGCTGGAGGTGGCAGGTATATTGGACTTAAAGGTCTTATAGTCAGTTCCCTTTTCTGCTGTTGTTTGCTATTTGCTGTGGCAGAGGTGATGTCTAGTCTCTACTCATGCCATGCTTTGCCCTGCCATCATGAGACTTCCTCTCATGACCGTAAGCCAAAATAAACAACTTCCCTCCTTTAAGCTGCTTTGGTTTGAATGCTTTACCCTAGAATTGAGAAAGTAACTACCACAGACCACTAAAAACCTTTGTAAGATACAATTCAGTGTTTTCCTCGCAGGAACAAAAGTGTCTTTTCTATATGTAGTTAAGCATGTACAGAAAATTCTGAACTTTGTACCTAACTCTGAGACAATGTACTTACACAAAGTAATACATCTGATGTAAAGACTTTTTTTTATATATATTTCCAGTTGGATTTATTATAATTTCTGATCTATGAGAGAAAAACTGTAACAACCACTAAATGCTAAGAAAGGTACATGTTTTCATAATTTTTTTTATCTAATCAGTAATAATATATTTGTTTTCAATAATAATATATTTGTTTTCACCCCCATTTTTCCACTGTTCATACCATCCCTTTCTGCCCTGTGTTTGGTCTCCTCCATCATTCCAAATGTCCTCTTCTGTGCTTTGAAATGTATTCATGCACACATGCATGCGCTTCTCCTTCCTCTTTTGATCTATTTTACCCCTTCATGTTTCCTCTTACTATTTTCATGATCTACACACAAAGCACAAATAAACATATACACACAAAAATTAAATCTACATGGTGCTTATGAGAGGAAATATGTGGCATTTGTCTTTCTGAGTCTGGCTTGTTTTGTTTAATAATGCTTTCCAATTACATCCATATTCCTGCAAATGTCATGTCTTTACTTCTGAAAAAAATCCCATTTTGCATATGTAACATATTTTATTCATTCATCTGTTGGTGATATCTAGCCTGATTACATTTCTGAGCTATTGTGAATAGTGAAGTACTTAAGATAGATGTAGATGTGTACTTATGTTATGTTGAATTGGATTCTATCAGGTATATATGCAGAACTGGTAAAACTAGATCACATATTAGATCTACTTTTAGTTCTTTGAGGAACTTCCATTCTAATTCCCATAGAAACAAGACCAATTTAAATTCCCCTCAGCAGTGTATGATGTTTCCTTTTTCCTACATTTTAATGATTTCTTTTTACTTATGCTAACTATTGTTAGAAGAAATTAAATTTCAAGGCAATTTATGTTTGTTTGTTTATGTGTGTGGACATGCCAGATCCTCATGTCACCACATGAGGAATGCAATGGAATGCCAAACAGTTGCTTCAATATTGGAGCCTGGATTTAGTTGAGTGATTGGGAAGTTGAATGTGGGCCTAACAGGCTTTGCAAGCAAGCACAACTGAGTTGTCTCCCCAGCTCTTCAAAGCAATTTTAAATGGCATAATTCTGATTCTAACTGATGTTGAACATATTTATTTATTTATTTATTTATTTATTTATTTATTTATTTATTCATCTGGATGAAAAGAGAGAAGAGGAGCGGAGAGGAAAGAGAGAATAGACATACCAGGGCCTCTAGACACTGCCAGTACACTCCAGATGCATGCTTTACTTTGGGCATCTAGCCTTATGTGGGTACTAGGGAATTGAACCCAAGCCATTGGGCTTTGCAGGCCTCACCTTAGCAGTGGAGCCATCTCTCCATCCCTTGAACATGTTTTAAAATATTTATTACCCATTTATATTTCTTTGAGAACCATATATTCATATTCATTAAATGATATTTTTGTATTTAATTTTTAGTTGTTTATATATTTTAGATATTAATATCTTACTTGAAGTATCTTTGGCAAAGATTTCTTTTCTAATTATACAGGCTGATTCTTCACTCTTTATTTTATTATATTTTTTTCATTTGAGAGAGAGAGAGAGAATTGTTGTGCTAGGCACTCAGCCACCGTAGTTGAACACCAGATGTGTGCCCCACATAGTAAGCATGTATGACCTTGATCTTATCTCATCTTTCTGTGTCTAGCTTAGTGCGGCGAGCCCCTGTCCCACAGGAAAAGCACGACCAGCAAACAAGGATCCTTCTCGATCACACTTTATTGGAGAGCCTCTTGGTTAACAGGAAAGTTGATGGCGAGGGGCGAGGGGCGCAGGAGTGTAGCTGCTTTTATAGGGCAGAATACTATGGGACACCTGCTGATTGGCTGCCATAGGCTCACCCACCCACAGGAGCCACGGGATAGGCTCAGGACAAGGTGCATCAAGCGCATGCACAACCTCAAGGGAGGTTGCTGCCTAAATGAGGAAGTATTTACCTCAAGACTGGCGAGAATGGCATCTGCATTGGCTCCCTACAGTTCCCCCTTTTTTATTAACTTATGGCATAGCTCAGAAAAATAGCCACCTTCCCGATCAGGTCCGCACCTCATGATGTGTTGACCGATCAAGGGAAGAAGTTCAACCTCCCCTTCCTCAGTGCAATGGGACAGATCCCCTGAGAGTGCAAAGGCGGCGGTCAAACGAAAGCTACCAGGTCCCTGCCCATCCTCGTGCAATGGGTACTCTGAGACCCTGAGGGTGCAAGGGCCAGGGGAGCTATTTGCCTATTTAAAGCTGACAGCCAAATTTGGGGGGAGGAACCACTTTCCAAGGCAGCAAGCACTTGAGAAATGACCACCTTGTCCCTCTTGGTTTGGGTTCGCAGGCGGCAAATCAACCAGAGGCAAAGTACGCATACTCCCAGGCAGCACACTAGGAACATTCCCACTCCTACCCCTTCCTTAAAATGACAGATAGCAGGAAGCATTGGTGCAATTACTAAAAGAGAAGTTACTAAGAACGAACAGAAACGGTGGATGAACACACACCAGCGCAGGGGCAAAGGAAGTATTCCTCCCACAGCCATGTCCAATGTCATTAACACCCCCAGATGTATTGAGGCGCTTTCAAGACGCCCCTTCATCCTGTGTCCCTTCCTCTTCCACTTGATTCATGGATTCCAGGCACAGGAGGAAGATTATTCACTAGACCTTCATCATCTCCGCCCTGATGAACATCACTGTCTCCTGGACCCTCCTCCGGAGATCGCTTGACTGTCCTCATCAGCCGGGCTGGAACCCAATGAGGGGAATCCTGTTCCTGTGGAAAAACACAAACAGCTCCCCTGGATCTTATCACAACAAGATCCGGTCCTTTCCATTTATTATCTAAGACATCCTTCCACAACACCATCTCACTAGATGATTGAATCACATGTTGACTGTGCCTGTCAGCTGCACATTTATTATTATTATCCAAGATTAAAAAATTAAGGGTAAAAAGGGCTAAAGACACTCTTTCCTTGGGAGTTGTATTTTCCGTTATACCCCCTTTTTGTTTAAATAAAAGAACTTTTAGACTTTTATTGGCTCTTTCTACTATACCTTGACCTTGTGGGTTGTAAGGAAGGCCAGTGGTATGTGCAACCTGCATTTGGGCACAGAAGGCTCGAAAGCCACCAGATGAGTACGCTGGGCCATTATCAGTTTTTAGGCGGTGTGGCTTTCCCCAAGCAGCCCAGGCCTCTAGGCAGTGAGTTTTTACATGAGAGACCTTTTCACCTGCCAATGGTGAGGCAAAAATAATACCTGAGCACGTGTCCACTGAGACATGTAGGTATTTTAATCTTCCAAACTCTGGAAGATGTGTCACATCCATTTGCCAAAGGTCTCCAGGACGTAGGCCTCGAGGGTTAACGCCCACATGTGGGGAGGGTAAAAAGGTGACACAAGACTGACAAGATTTTACAATGTCTCGTGCTTCATTTCTGGAAATGAGAAATTTGAGTTTTAAAGTATTTGCAGGCACATGATATAATCTATGAAATTCTATAGCTGAAGCCTTAGGATCTCCTAAGGAGACCATGGCCAGCCTGGTAGCCCGATCTATCAGGTCATTAGCCTGTGACAGGGGTCCAGGCAGCAATGAATGGGCTCGGATATGAGAAACATGAAATGGGCAAGTTCTCTGCTGAATTAAAGATTGAAGTTGTAATAGAATATTGGACACTGAACTAGAGGAGCGAACTGAAGCTGCGATCTCTAAATTAGCCACTGCATTGGCCACATACAAGGAATCTGTAAACAAATTAAAGGAAGTGGGAAATGTCTGAAATACCTCCAAGACTATTAAGCATTCAACAATCTGAGGAGAGTCAGGTCTGAACATTCTTACTATAGGCTCCGATCCCTGTACCAGGTAGGCCCCACGACCAGACTTTGAACCATCAGTAAAGATGGCAGGGGCTGATGTAATAGGCTCCTGAACAGTGATTTTAGGAAAGTAAACCAGATTATTTTCAACAAAAGACAAAATAGGGCTCTTTGGATAATGATTATCTATGACATTTGGGAAAGCACACATGAGAATGTTCCAATCATCCACAGTGCCAGACAAAACTTCTACCTGTTCCTTAGTATAGGGGATGATGAGTTTGTCAGGCAGCTTTGTAAAGTGTATTAAGCAATATTTAAGCCCCGAACAAGCCTGTTGGGCTACCAGCTGCGGAAAATATTGGAGAGTGTGGCTCCCAAGGAGTTTTTTTCCCTTTTTTTTTCTTTCTCTTGAAGCCATAATAGAATCCCCTCCTAGCGGAGGCCAGCCTCGACCAGGTTTTTGTTTTAATGAAGCGGCATGTGTCCCCAGGGGTGTTATGGGGTGGGGGTGCGGAAGGCTCTAGGGACTGTAAAGGACTACACCCTTGGCCTTTAGGCCCCTTTGTTTGCTCCCTTTGATGACAGGCGGTGGCCTCCTTTAGTCTTTCCTCTTTCCCTTTAAATAATTCTTCTTCTTCCTCCTCTGCAGAATCGGAGTTAGCCTCCTTATCTGTGTTAAGTACATTTGCATGTGTAAGCTCCTCAATGGGAGGATAGAACCTGTTAAAGGCTCCTCTTTCCCCCTCGGGGGCGGGGGAGCAATTATAGATTTTACCTGTTTCTCTGAGCTCACCTTTTAAACTTTTTTCTTTGTTTAATCCCTTCTTTTTTATTTTTTTTCTTTTTCTAGGCCTAGTTTTTGACTCCCCATTTGAATCTGACTCAGAAACACTATCCTGATGTCTTGCGAGAATTTCTCGTCCCCTTCTAATAAATTCCATGTGGTTTTCTTTAGAATTGCCCATGTTGCACTCACAGCAAACAATAAAGACAACAACCCACACAGGAATGAAAATAAGAAGGACCAGGTAGGGATCTAAGTAAAAAAACATTATGACTGGGGATGACTTACCGACGTCTTCCTCTCCGACGTCTTCCTCTCCGTGTGTCAAGTTCTGGATCCTCTTCGGCCCCTCGCCCGGTGACCACAAAACACCCAGCGTTCCCGGGTTTCGGCACCGCTTTGCGGCGAGCCCCTGTCCCACAGGAAAAGCACGACCAGCAAACAAGGATCCTTCTCGATCACACTTTATTGGAGAGCCTCTTGGTTAACAGGAAAGTTGATGGCGAGGGGCGAGGGGCGCAGGAGTGTAGCTGCTTTTATAGGGCAGAATACTATGGGACACCTGCTGATTGGCTGCCATAGGCTCACCCACCCACAGGAGCCACGGGATAGGCTCAGGACAAGGTGCATCAAGCGCATGCACAACCTCAAGGGAGGTTGCTGCCTAAATGAGGAAGTATTTACCTCAAGACTGGCGAGAATGGCATCTGCATTGGCTCCCTACAGCTTAGGTGGGATCTGGAGAGTCAAACATGGGTACTTAAGCTTCACAGGCAAGCACCTCAATAGCTGAGCCATCTCTCCAGCTCTGATTCTTTATTCTTATTAATCATTTTCTTCTCTGTGAATAAACTTGTTAATTTCATGTACTCACATTTGTCATTTTTAGGGATTATTCTCTGTGCTATGCCAGTTCCTTTTAGATAGTCTTTGCCTATGTCTATGAATTTTTAAATAAATGCTGATGAGGATGTGGAGAATTAGGAATCTCCATCCACTGTTGGTGGGAAAGTAAGAGGGTACAACCACTTTGGAAGGCAATATGGAGACTCCCGAAAAAGCTGACTATAGTGTTACCAACAGACCCAGTTATTCCCTTATTGGGCATCTACCCTAAAACCTTTAAACCACGGTTCAGAGAGATTTGCTCAACCATGTTTATAGTGGCTCAATTCATAATAGCTAAGAGCTGGAATCAACCCAGATGTCCATCACTAGAAGAATGGATGACTAAGATGTGGTATATCTACACAGTGGGATTCTACATAACAGTAAGAAAAAATGACACAATGAAATTTGAGGAAAAATGGTTGAACCTAGAACAGATCATTCTCAGTGAAGTTACCCAATCACAGAAAGATAATCACTGCATAGTATCACTCATTTAGAGCACCTAACCTGAATCTATGCAAGATGCTAACATACCCAGTAAGCATCTCGAGAGCTAGACAATAGGGTGGGAGGGAAGGGAGGGGAGGGCAAGAGAGGGGTTGGGACACACAAATTTAGACCCAAATGGCAATGGTACAATAAAATTCTACATCTTAAAAGGCAGACCAGATGGTTGAACCTTCACCAGGCCCTTGAGAGAACAACTGAGCCACAAAATACTGGAGAGGGTATGATGAAGACTGACCTTAATCTTCTACAGTTTCTTTCTTTCTCTCTCTCTCTCTCTCTCTCTCTCTTTGCTCTATCTCTTTTATATTAGTTATCTTTTTCTTCCTTTTCATAGTGGGCACTGTCCTGTAACTCCCAGTACCAGCATGTGGCTATCATCCACAATGAGCTTTTGATCAGAGAGACCTACAAGGTTTCCTAAAGGAAAGACAGATTTCTGTCAGAGTACTTGATGACCCACAAAAGGTTAGTGGTAAGACTCTACTGCTGAAGACACCATATGTAGTTGATACATACAATGGAATGACATGGCTGGAAACTGAAAGAGAGTCATTCTCCAGACAGCGTGTCTAGTGCTAGAAGGTGCTACATGGGTGATTTGGGGAAAATGACCAATATCTCTGCAAGCCACTCATGGTCTAATCTACTTAGCAGCAAATAACCTGTCATGATTCTCACACAAGTGCAATAGTGGCACACAGCCATGGTGGGGAACCAACTGCTCTTGATTTGGCTAACTGTTCCTCTCAGTGGTATGGGACCCATAGCTGGAGCTAGGAAACAAGTCAGAACCATATCCAAACATGAGCCTGCTCTCCATTATCAAGCTACAACCAATCATGGGCTACAAGAGGGCCTACACTTATTGAATTCTCTATATATTAAAAAAATAAGGGTTATCCCATTTGTCTGGTGCTAACTTTATTCTCCATTGGAGAATATGCTTCTCTTTTTCAGATAGAAGCAGATATTGAGGAGAGAACCACCCCATCATACCTCAAAAGGGCCCCAGCTGAAACTAACAATAATTGGTGAAACAAGCAAGGGTCCTGTTTTCTTGGTGAACCAGGTACCAGCTCCAGGGTGAAGAAGATCGATACAGAAAATAGTCAACTCCTACCAAATCAGATATCCAGAGTCCCAGAGGCCCCTAACACCTCATCACTGAAGCAAACAAAAAATGAACCCAACATGGCCCAGTGAAATTTTGCAGAAGAGGGGGTGGAAAGAATGTTAGAGCCACACGTTGGGTCATGATACGCAGAGACACTTCTACCCATAACTGTGGGCTAACTCCACAGTGCATAACCCATACACATCAACAAGGAGGGGCCAGGGGGAGGGGTAGGACATGAATGAACCTAGCAATGGTACCAACTTGACTGTATTCACTGAGTCCAAAACTAATTAATAAATGTTTTTAAAAGGAATAGATAGATAGATAGATAGATGATACACACACACACACACACACACACACACACACACATCTATGTAGAAATTTTATTTGGATACTTTGTGTGTAGGTACCATCATTTCCTTCCTCCCTGTCCCCATTCCACTGAGACCTCCCTTTTTAAAGATTTATCTGTTTTTTATCTAATTTTATTTATTTTTTATTTTTTTTAAGTTTTAAACCAATTTAATGTTAAGAGTCTACATAAGGTAGAGAATACAAGCCATATACTATAATTTTATATACACAAAAGAAATACACAACAACAGTAAAATATTATGAAGGATGAACCATTAGGTAAACTTTAAAAGGGTGTTTTCCATCTCTGCATTAACTATGTAATCCGATGATTCTCTACCAGTTTAATTTATAAAGTGTCTATGGCATTACAGTGAGACTCTACCAATTTCAAAAAAAAACAATATGAAATCCCACCAAGAAAAAAAAAAAAAAACAGTCTGTGATCAAATATCACTCATTTTCATGCCCCCACATGGGAAGTAGTAAGAGAGTGTCTGTAGGAGGACAGCTTATTATCTGCTCCTCCACTCAGAAGTAGCCCTGTATCTGCCCAGTCCACATTTAGGACTTTATCTTCTTGAGCAGCCAAATCATACACAGGAGCCTTACAACTTCTTGTGTCCCACAGCTTGGCAATATTATCTAAACAGCCTGAAATCAGCTACTGTTCATGGGTAGATGACAAGTTCACTCATGTGACCCAGCCTGTATGTGTCCTTAGGGATAATGACACCAAAAAACATCTTCAGTTTGAGGGTTCCAACATCTGATATGCCTATCTGTGCTTCCAGATGCCAAACATTTACAAAGTGTAGACTAGGAAATACAATTAAACACTTTGTTTCCCAACAAAGTTGACTTAAGACTGCCAGACTCAACATCTCACATTCTAATTGTGTGGTCCCAAGACACACTGCAGATTTCCTCAGCATCTGACCACAGTACTGACGAAACTGCTTCTGTGTGGTCAGAGAGGGTCACTATGGGAGTCCTTGTTAGTCCCAACTGCTCTGTTTTCTGTTTCTTTCTTGGAGGATCTGTAAACTCCTCCATTCCATCTTCTTTATCTGTTGGGACTTTAGACCAGATTTCTAGCACCTTATCCCAAGAAGAACTGCAAAATTTAGTTCCTGAGCTATCAACAGCTGTGGAGTCTACCCTTTTGGCATGACCTCTGCAGCAGTGCTGGGCTTTCACCTTGTTCCTCTCCACATTCCACTCCCACAGGAGGATTGTCTGACCTAGAGAGGCACTCAGGAGACAGCAAGACAAACTATCTTTTTTTTTTTTTTTTTAACCTAAGCCACATCTTTCACAACATTTATATGTCCTGCAACTGCCATTATTGACTTTCTTTCCAAGGACCAGATTTGAGAAGTCTTATCATAAGAACCAGTTAAGATCCATTCCTCTGCCCCTTTGATTGAACTGATCCAGTCATCATGGAACATGCATTGCTCTGGCTGGGGTGCAGTGTATTTCTCCACATATTTGAGCTCCACAACCTCTTCTGATGAAATGTTCTCCAGTTTCATGTGCTTGATCAAGGGCATTTGCAGTAACTGGACCTTGATTAGGAAATCAAACTCTACATGCTGGGCAACTCGTCTTTGGCTTGCAGTAGTTTATTAATGATGCTACTGAGGTCGGCAATTTCAGAGGTGGCAGTAATTGAGATGGACATATCATCTAATGTGTATTTCTTGCTTTCAGTGAAAAAGCATGCCTGGAGCTAAAACATGGTGGGGAGCACACACGAGACTTATCTGCAAAAATGCATGGATTACTAGCTCAAAAATTACATGGTGTCCCCCGGTGAGTGAGACCTGAGACCTACACATTTCAGCTACTTTCTTCCTTAGGGTTTCCATGTCAGGAACCTACAATTCTTATTTTTTTTAAAAATATTTAATTTTAGAGAATGTTCCATGTGCTGCTGAGAAAAATGTATATTGTGCAACATTTGGATGGAATGTTCTGTAGCTATCTGTTAGGTCCATTTGTTCCATTACATCATTTAATTCAGATATCTGTGTTTATTTTTTGCTGGGATGACCTGTCAATCGGTGAGAGTGGGGTATTGAAGTCTCCCACTACAATTGCATTTGATGTTACCTGTGACCTTAAGTCTAATAGTGTTAGTTTCATGAAACTGGGAGCCCCAATGTTAGGTGAATATATGTTTAGGATTGTAATTTCCTCCTGCTGGAGTGTTCCTTTAATCAGTACAAAATGACCTTCTTTATCTTTCTTTGCTAATGTTTGTTTGAAGTCTATCCTGTCAGATAATAGGATAGCAACCCTTGCTTGTTTCCTAGGCCCATTTCCTTGAAATACCATTTTCCATCCTTTCACCCTAAGGCAGTGTCTATCTTTTATTGAGAGATCAGTTTCCTGGAGGCAACAAATGGCAGGATTCTGCCTTTTAACCCAGTCTGCAAGCCTGTGTCTTTTGGATGGTGCATTGAGGGCATTGATATTAAGAGTTCTTATTGAAAGGTATGCATTTATCCTTGCTATTTTTCTTATTTTTTAGTGTTTCTTGTTTTCCCTTTACTCATTTGCTTTAACTGTTATTTGAATGAGTGCAATAGTGGCATGTATACTCTGGGGGAAACCAACTGCTCTCTAATTGGACTGAAGGCCCACTCTGTGGGAGGGAACACATTCCTGGTACTGCAAATATAACCAAAAGCCTATGGCACAAGAGGTCATGAGCTTTAGGGGTATAAAGCCTACTCTTGTCTGGATAAATGCATATATTACTCTCACCAAATTGCCCTGAAATCACTACACTTAATGACCATACACATAAATTAGTGTTACTCTCATTTCTGGTGAGAGAAGCTTTTCTTTTCAGATGGCAATGACCACTGGGATGGCCCAAAAGGCAACATAGTGCTGAAAAGAAGGGACGGAGGAGTGTCCAGCAGTGAAACATCTCACACCCTCCAAGGCTCAGGGTCAATTGTGGAAGAAGTGGCAGACAGATTGCAAGAGCCAAAGGAAGTGCACCACTCTCTACATGCAACTGTCCAGACAGAATTTGGCCTCTATATCCAAGACCTCACAGTGCCTAGCAAACCAACACAAAACCCTCATAATAGGAGAAAAAGATGATGACATCAAATTAAAAGAGAGCCTAATGGAAAGAGGAAAGGGATATGATGGCAAACAGAGCTATGAAGGAGAAAGTGGGGGAGGGGAGGGGAAGGGAGGGAAATATCATGGTTTGTTGTCTGTAAGTATAGGAGTTGTCAATAAGAATATACTAAAAATATACATTTCATTTTAATTTATTTCTTTGAAAGAGAGGAAGAAGCAGATAGAGAGAATGGGTATTTCAGGGCATCCAGCAGCTGTAAATAAACTCCAGATTCATGTACCACTTTGTGCACCTGGCTTTATGTGGGTTCTGGGAAATTGAACTTGGGTCCTTTGGCTTTTCAGGCAAGTGCTTTAATTCACTGAGAAGTCTTTCCAGCCCTATATATAATTTTTAAAGTGTTATCTTGCCTTATGGAGTTTAATTCATACTTAATGGATTTTGTGTAGTGTGGGACATATGTATCTGGTTTCTTCTATATGCAGTTTTCCCAGCACCATTTGTTTATGAGGCTGTCTTTTATCCAAGATATGATTTTGCTAATTAGGTGGCACCATAGCTGTGTGGGTTTAATTCTAATCCAGTATTTATTTCAGTTACTCTACATTTCTCTTTTTATGCCTACATCATGCTATTCTGTTTCCATGGCATTGTAATATAATTTGAGATCATATAGTGAGATACCACCATCATTCTTTTTTTTGTTTGGTCTTGCTTTGGTGATTTGGAGATCTTTGGCACTTCTATGTGAAAATTGGTCTGTTTTCTTGTTTTTTGAAGGATGTCATTGGTATTTTTGTGGGTATTGGTTGAAACCATAAACTCCTTTTGATAATATAGCCTTCTTTGCCATAGTAATTGTGCCAATCTTTGAACATAGGATATCTTTCTAACTCCTATTTTTTTTTTCAATTTCTCCTGTGTCTTTGAGTTTTCATTATAGAAGTCTTTGAGTTCCTGTGCCACATTTATCTGTAATATTTATTTATTTATTTATTTGTTAGTTTTGTACTCAGCAAATACAGTCAAATTGGTACCATTGTTAGGTTCATCCATATACTACCCCCTCCCCCTGGCCCCTCCTTGTTGAGGTATATGGGTCATGCATTGTGGAGTTAGCCCACAGTTATGGATAGGATAAATGTTTCTGCATATCATGACCCAAGATGTGGCTCTGACATCCTTTCCATTCCCTCTTCTGCAAATTTCCCTGAGCCGTGTTGGGTTGATTTTTGGTCTACTTCAGTGATGAGGTGTTGGGGGCCTCTGGGTCTCTGGATCTCTGATTTGTAGGAGTTGATTTTTCTCTGTGTTGATCTCCTTCATCCTTGTGCTGGTACCCAGTTCACCAAGAAAACAGCACACTTGCTTGTTTCGCCAATTGTTCTTAGTTTCAGCCAGGGCCTTTTTGAGGTATGATGGGGTGGCTCTCTCCTTAGGATCTATATATATCTGAAAAAGAGAAGCAGATTCTCCAATGGAGAGTAAGTTAGCACCAGACAAATAAGATAACCCTTATTTTTTTACAGAGAATTTAATAGTTGTAGACCCTATTGTAGCCCATGATTGATGGTAACTTGATAATGGAGAGCAGGCTCATGTTTGGATATGGTTCTGACATGTTTCCTACATCTAGCCATGGGTCCTGTACCACTGAGGGGAGCAGTTAGCCAAATCAAGAACAGTTGGTTTCCCCCACGGCTATGCACCACTATTGCATTTGTGTGAGAATTTTTTAAAACTATTGTAAATGAGATTATTTTTCTAGTTACTTTCTCAGCAATGTCATATGCAATTTTTGAAAATTATCTACTGAGTTAAAATTCACCTTATATAGTTAAAGCTGTCACAGTAGTATAACGTGTAAGGGCTTAATATATCTAATACCTCTTTAGAAACAAATAAAATCTGTAATGAGGAATAAATATCTTCACAACCTCTATTTTTAATTGAATTTTAATAATGTAGCACACGTTTTATTATTGTTTTAGAATTATTCTTCTAAAAATAGAAATCATGCAACTTATATACTTTTACTTCCAATCACATGGTGTTACTTCTTGTGCATCAAGATTCAGTGTCTCAAAAATCATGCCTTGATGAGTCACAATGAGTTGAGTATAACTGAATATAATGGCTCCAAAGTGATCTGAGTTATATCAAGACAATTTGCCATTTGATGTTGGCTTTCAGTAACATTTTCTTGGCCTTTCACAGTGGTGTTTTTTAAAATGAATTTTCACTTTCCAAGAATATCCAATGACCTCTAAATTCACTTTGAAAAGAAAAAGGGGGAGACATTGCTTCTTTTGCTTAACTGCTTTGACAAATGTGAGAAAAAGAAATCCAATCTAAATGAAAGTTATTTCTCAGGTTTAGACTAAAAATGTTGGTTTAATTTCTAATAACAATATTACTAATATTTTTAAATATTAGAATGGGATATCAAAGTATGTTGGATATTTGGGGCCTTTCTCTGATTATTATGTACTCTGCTCATTGTAGAGTTGTTTTTTGTCCACTTATATATGAGAATCATTTTATCAGATTATCTTAAAGGAACTATTGTTATGTCATATTTGCTATGGCTCTACTTATGACATGAAGATATCTTAATAATCTATATACTTTTATTGTTTTGGGGTTATAATATTACTTTAGAATATGTTTTTTTTTATTTCTATATCATTCATTATCATTTAACTTTTTATTATAAATCTGTAGAAAGATTAACCAATAACCAACTGTGTTACCATGATAATACAGAATTTCAATAAAACAAATGAACTGAATTTTGTGTTCTCAGAAAATATTTCTTTATGTCTTAACTCCTAGCAGTACATAATGTTACCATCTTTGGAAACTATGTCATCACAAAAACACACAGAGAAAATCTATTTAAAATGAGTTAGGTCATTTGAATGAATCAAAATTTAATTTGCCTGATATTTCAATTCAAAATATCAAGGGATATTTGAGCACAGAGACAGATGTACACAGAATAAGATGATATGAACAGACTGGGTAATATACAATCAAACCTACAAAAGGACAAAGACAGATTTCCACCACTGGAAGAGTAAGCCTGGCTCTGCTGACACCTGGATGGTCAACTCAAGTCTTCAGTCCTTGGAAGAACAAGCCCCTACTGTTTGATGGGACACCTGTGCCAACTTTTTTTTTTTTTAATTTAATTTATTAGTTTTCTTTTCAGTAAATACAGGCAGTTTGGTACCATTATTTAGGCTCATCTGTGATCTACCTCCTCCCATTAGACCCTCCTTGTTATTGAAAATGGGTCGTGCATTGTGGAGTTAGCCCCCAGTTATTAGTATGATAAATGTCTCTGAAAATCATGACCCAACATGTAACTCTGACATTCTTTCCGCCCCCTCTTCCGCAAGATTTCCCTGAGCCATGTTGGGTTCATTTTTGGTCGGCTTCAGTGCTGAGGTGTTGGGGGCCTCTGAGGCTCTGGCTCCCTGATTTGGTAGGAGTTGATTTTTCTCTGCATTGATCTCCTTCCCCTTTGTGCTGGTATCCAGTTCACAGGAAAACATCACCCTTGCTTATTTCGCCAGTTGTCCTTAGTTTCAGTTGGGCCCCTTCTGAGGTATGTTGGGGCAGCTCTCTTCTTAGGATATGCATCTATCTGGAAAAGAGAAGCAGATTCTCCAACGGAGAGTAAGTTAGCACCCAGAAAATTGAGATAACACTTACTTTTTTGATAGACAGTTTGATAGGTGTAGGCCCTCTTATACCCCGTGATTGATGGTAGCTTGATATTGTAGAGTGGGCTTGTGTTTGGGTATGGTTCTGACTTGTTTCCCAGCTCCAGCTAAGGGTCTAGTACCACTGAGTGGATCAGTTAGCCAAATCAAGAGCAATTGATTCCTCACCATGGCTGTGTACCACTATTGCACTTGTGTGGGTATCACATCCGGTTAATTGTTGCTACTTAGGTTAAACAATGTGTTGCTTGGACAGATCTTGGTCACTTCCCCCAGTCGCCTATGTAGCGCCTTCTGTCACTGGACACACTGACTGTCTGGGGACTGACTCTCTCCTGGCTTCCAGCCATGTCATTCCATTTTGCGTGTCAGCTGCGTATGGAGTCTTCAGCAATAGGGTCTTACCACTGGCCTTTGGTGGGTCATCAATCACTCTGACAGAAGTCTGTCATTGTTTTGGGAAACCTTGTAGGTTTCTCTGATCAAAAGCTCATTGTGGATTGTAGGCCCAAGCTGGAAGTGGGGGTTACAGGTCAGTGTCCACTAAGAAATTGAGGAAAAAGATAACTAATATACAAGAGTTAGAGAGGAGAGAGATAGAGGGGAGAGGGGGAGAGGGAGGGAAGGAAGATGTAGGAGATTTAGGTCAGTCTTGATCCTACCCTCTCCAGTGTCTTGTGGTCAGGTGTTTCCTGTAAGGGACTAGTGAAGGTTCAGTCATTTGGTCTGTCTTTTAGGAAGTAGAATTTTATGGTACCATTGCCGTTTGGGTCCGGATTACTGTTTTCCACCCTTTGATTCCCTCCCTGCCCTCCCATCCATCTTATTGTCTAGTTCATGAGGTACTTGCTGGGTATGTAAGGCATCTTGGGCAAATTCAGGTTAGGTGTTGCAGATGAGTGAGACTATGTGTCGATTTTTTTTCTGTGATTGGGTAAGTTCGCTGAGAATGATCTGTTCCAGGTTCAACCATTTTTCCTCAAATTTCTTTATATCGTTTTTTCTTACTGCTGTATAGAATTCCATTGTGTAGATATACCACATCTTTGTTATCCATTCTTCTAATGATGGACATCTGGGTTGATTCCAGCTTTTAGCTATTACGAATTGAGCTGCTACAAACATGGTTGAGCAAATCTCTCTGGCTTTTGGTTTGAAGGTTTTAGGGTACATGCCCAGTAATGGTATAACTGGGTCTGTTGGTATTTGTATAGTCAGCTTTTTCAGGAGTCTCCATATTGCTTTCCAAAGTGGTTGTACCATCCTGCATTCCCACCAACAGTGAATGAGTGTCCCTGCTTCTCCACATCCTTGCCAGCATTTATTTTCATTTGACCTTTTGATGTTGGCTATCCTTATTGGGGTAAGGTGGAATCTCATAGTTGTTTTAATTTGCATTTCTCTGATGATTAGGGATGATGAACATTTTCTTAGGTGTGTGTTTGCCATTTGTATCTCTTCCTCTGTGTATTGCCTGTTTAACTCTGTGCCCCATTTTGTGAGTGGGGTATTTGTCTTCTTATTGTTTAGACTTTTGAGTTCTTTGTAAATTCTAGAGATAAGGCCTCTATCAGTTGGATAACCTGCAAATGTTTTTGATAAAAAGATATACATATAAGTCAGATTTTCCTCTATCATTGTTGACTGAGTTTTATTATGATAATGATTATTGATTAAAGTTTTGTATTTATTTCCCCACTAGATATAATCTATGGTTATACTACTATAGCATTGTTTTCTTGCCTACAAAATCATGAATTGTTATAAGTTGTACTGAGTTTTGGAATATATAAAAATGTTTTGTGCATTTAAATAAAATGTTAAGTGCACATATTCCTGAAAGAATATAGACTTTCACAGGATTTTATTGACAACCTATTATTTTCACAGATTATCTTATTTTTGATGAGAAATAAAGATGTTCTACACAGCATATTATGGTTCTTCACATTATATTCACGATCTCGTCTGCCCTCCTTACATATTCCTAGTGGAGTATATTACTGTTGTAAATACTTACTGAAAGGCAAATTTTAGCCCTGAATTTTGGTAGCTTGATGATGTAGGAGTTCAAATTATGCATGGTTAAACATATTTTGCAAGACAAATATACTCTTGACCAACTGCAACCTAAATGCAGAATTCTCAGTTCAACATTATTTAGATGAAGCTTCAAAATGCTTAGGGTCATACTACATGAATAAACATAAGTGCAGTACAATAAATGATATAAGAAAAAGAATCAACACTCTTAACTAGAGCAAAAAGATATTAATTTGAAACAAATTTAGTAAGTGTATATAACATGTGAACATATTTCTAATATAGAAACTAGAAGTGAGTTTTAATTACAATTTGTATGTACAATATTTAAATTCTTGGTTGCCTGTATATATATATATTTTTTTCAATGCTGAAACATTATAACTATTCCTATTCTATATGTAACAAATAAATCAGTTAAGTTACATAATTTGACCAGATTCTATAAGCAGCAAAGAACTACACTAGGTTTTGACTAGGTCAGTTTCTGTACATTACACTTTAGGCTATGTGTGCATGTAAGTCTCAGACATGGTGGACATGCTAACTGATACACCATGAAAAGGAAATTCCTGAGCTCATCACAACAATCTTAGATGATCCTGACTAGTCTGAGAACAACCTTCTGAAAAGCCCTCTGCAAAACATTGCTGTGTGAAATATTCTGCTAGGATAAACTATGTCCCTAAACACTTTTTAATTTAAATATAAGCCAAACATTCACCTAACTAATTAGCACTTTTCACTAGTCAAATATAAAGTCTAATATTCAGGTACAGATTCAGAATACTACCCTTCTGTACCTAGTATGTTTTCTCACAGCACACAATGAGATAGATAACAATAGTGCTATTTTTATAACAAAATTCCATACTTTTGTGTGGATGCTACTGAGGTTTGAATGCACAGCTAACCCAAGGCAAGCATGATGCAAGTGAAAAGCATTTGAAGAAAAGAAAGAGGAAAATAACAGCCATTTGATCTCCTTCGGACAGTTATAAAAGCACACAATCTTAGACCTACAGACTAAGGTGTTACACATAATGTCCCCATGCAAACAGCCTATAGTTAGTGGACTGTACTGATGGCCAAACAGGGTTAATTTTCTACACAATATTGCTTGTAAAACAGATTTTGAAAATTCACTCCTTTGGTTTTCCAGCCACGTTCTACCTTATGGAGATTTATTTACAGAAGGAAACTCAAGCATGGACTAGAATTGAACTACCTCCTTTTTCTGTCAATGCAAAGGTAAAATTTCTTCCACCAGTGTAAAGGTAAACAGCATGTGTATGCATTTATAAAAAGGTAGATGTACCTGCTTTTTACCTGACAAAACAGATTACATGAAACCTAGGTTGACCATAGCATTCTAATACATTCTTTTTCTTTTGGAGTGTTGAGAACTGAGTTCAGTCTTTTAGTATTTTTTTTTGAAAGTGACAGAGAGAGAAAGAGGTGCAGAGAGAGAGAGAGAGAGAGGGAGAGAGAGAGAGAGAGAGAGAGAGAGAGAGAGAGAGAGAGAGAGAGAGAGAGAATGGGCATGCCAGGGCCTCCAGGCACTACAAATGAACTCCAGATGCGTGCACCCCCTTGTGCATCTGGCTAATGTGGGTCCTGGGGAATCAAGCCCCAAACCAGGGTCCTTAGGCTTCATAGGCAAGTGCTTAACCACTAAGCCATCTCTCCAGCCCAGTTTTCTAGTATTTTGAGTACTAAGTGTCTGAAGGACTCCTAAGCAATGTCTAAAAGACTATTCTAAAATTAATCAAACTGTCCACAAACACTGATTGAGAATAAGAAAATTGCTCTAGGAAAACAATATTTAGTTCAAATAATTGCCTTGAGTGGTTGACATTATGGCTCAGCAATTAAAGGTGCTTGCTTGCAAAGCCTGCTGGCTTGGGTTCAATCTCCCAGTCATCCACATAATACCAGAATCTGGCAAGAGACCTTGACACCCTCACACATAAAACAGTCTTCACTGTCATTTTTGATGTAAATTAATCCATCCACAATGGAGTCATTACAGAAGATCTTCAATAAACTATAAATTGAACTGACACATGACTTACTTATAACTCCTCTGAGCATTTGCTGAAAGGACTCTAACATACTTCTGAAATTCTTAACTTTTATGCTTATTGCAGTACTATTCACAATTGCAAAGTTATTAAATCAGCTTAACTGCCTATTAACAGATGAATAGATAAATAATATCTGGTATATAAATAAATGTGATACACATGGAGTTTTATTCAGCTATAAACACCTAAAATCATGCCATTTATAAGAAGATAGAAGCAACTTAAAATAATCATATTAAGCAAATTAAGTTAGACTCAGAAAAATATCGCATTTTCTCTCATTTTTAAATACTAACATTCATTCATTCATTCATATAGATAGATATAGATATAGATACAGATATAGATATAGAGAGACAGAGAGAGAGAGAAAATTTAGTGAGAGAGAGAGAGAGAACTCCAAATGCAGATGTGAGACTGAGGTAACACAAGGGGCTAGCAGGATAGATATGAAGAATGAGAGGAATGGGGGGAAAATGATGGGCAAGTGAATAAAAAATAACTTTATGAAACTCATCACCATGTTCAAGACACCACAGTCAGTCTCTGTAGGTCGTCACCATTTCCCTGAGAATGATTTTCAGGCTCATCAGGAGGGCTGTATTCATAACATCACTTCTTCTATAGGGACTTCTGGGCCTGAGCAGATGACATAGAGGTGACACATCTCATTGGAGACAATGTTATCTCTCTTTTGATTTATTGATTGTGGTGTTTTTGGCAGTTGTACTCCATAAACTAAGTTGTTCTGAATGCTAGGATCCCAGATGATGAGATTTGGTAATTAATGCTTCTTGGAGATAGTGTATTCTTGAGGGCAGGCTTATGGGTTTTACAGCCAGTTTTTGCTTGCTAGTGTTTGGCACACTCTTCTGTTGCTATTGTCCACCTTATGTTGGCCAGGGATGATATCCACCCTCTGCTTGTGCCATATTTTTCCCCTGCCATCATGGAGTTTCATCTTGAGTATGTAAGCGGAATTTTTTTTTTTGTCCCCAAAATTGCTCTTGGTCAGTTGATTTCTGCCAACAATGCTAACCTGACAGCAACATTGATGTATCCTTGTTCTCCCCAGAAATGTCCTCCATCTGTAAGATAGAACAGATCCTCCAACAAAAAGTGAGAATAGTTTAAATAAAAAGGGATTAGCCTAGTTATTACAGAGATATATTGATGTGCATATCTATTCTTCTTAGTTAAAAAACAGCGGTGGTCCTCTCTGTACTCTGTTGGTTTCCTGTCATAGGGAATCTGGCTTGATTCTCAGAGCCAGATATGAGTTCTCCCCCAATGAGTAAGTCTTATGTCCAATCCTGAGCAGTTGCTTACTTGCATGGGCTGTGGCCACTATTGCATAAGTATAATCTTCTTGCTTGACTGGTTTATCTTACAACTGACAGGGTCTCCTGCTTATTCAATATGTTAGCAACCTTTATTCTCCAGCTGCTCTCATAGACCTTCCCAGCATTATGAGGGCTAGCCAGGAGTGAACTGGATTCCCTCTTTGTTCAGGCAAGGTCATTTGATTCCTATGGCTGTGGAATCTTCAGCAGTAGGAACTCACCTTTTCATATCTTGCAAGTAAACAAGCAATATTCCTCACAGAGTTAGAAAAAGCAGTCTCAAAATTTATATAGATGCATAAAGGCCTCAGATATCCAAAAATATACTCAGTAAAATGAACATTTCTGGTGATATCACCATACATGCTTTAAAATTATACTATAAGTCTATAGTGATAAAAACTACATGGTACTGCCATAAAAACAGGCACATAGATCAGTGGACTAGAATTGCGATCCAGGTATGAGTCCAAGTACAGCTACCTGATTTTTAAGAAAGGGTCCAAAGGGCTAGAGAGATGGCTTAGCAGTTAAGTGCTTGCCTGTGAGGCCTAAGGACCTCAGTTCAAGGCTCGATTCCCCAGGACCCACGTTAGCCAGATGCACAAGGGGCACATGCATCTGGAGTTTGTTTGCAGTGGCTGGAAGTCCTGGCTTGCCCTTTCTCTCTTTTGCTGTCTGCCTGCGTGCCTGCCCCTCCCTCCCCCTCTCTCTCTCTCTGTCACTCTCAAATAAATATAAATAATAAGCAAAAATAAAAATTTAAAAAAAGGGGCCAAAAATGCTCACTGGGGTAAAGACAGTCTCTTCACCAAATGATGCTGGGAAGACTAGATAGCCATTTGTAAAAAACTGAAGTTAGATCTCCTTTTCTCACCTTGCACTAAAATCAACTCCAAATGGATAGAGAACCCCACTATAAGACATGAAACTCTAAATGGACTAGAAGGGAAAGCACACCAGGATATAAATGTAGTGAAGGACTTTTTGAATCTGTCTCCAGTAGCCCAGAGAATTAGGCAAACACTCAACAACCTGAACCTCATGAAAATAAAAAGCTATTGTACAAATAAGCAAACTATCAACAGAATCAATGGATAACCTACTGACTAGGAGAAAATCTTCACTGGCTATACCTTCAACAAAGGTTTGCTATCTAGAATCTACAAAGAACTCAAAAAACTTAACAATTGACATGCATTTTTTATATAATTGTCTCCACAAAAATATTTTGGCTGTAAATATATTAAATGTAAATGGAGAGTTGAGCATGGTGGGGCATGCCTTTAATCCCAGCACTCAGAAGTCAGAGGTAGGAGGACTGCTGTGAGTTCGAGACTACATAGTGAATTCCAGGTCAATCTGGGCTAGAGTGAGACCCTACCTCAAAAAACCAACATATATGTGTGTGTGTGAGTGTGTGTGTGTGTGTGTGTGTGTGTGCGCACGCGCGTGAGTGCAGATATAGATATAGATATAGACATAGATATAGATAGATATTTACAAAAACTGGACCATATATTTTACATTTATAATTTCCCTCAGTAATGTCCTTACTACAAATAAATCTATCTTACATGTAATGAACATTCAACTAGGTTTAAGACTGAAGGGTTTCTTTAAATGTTTAACATGAAGGACCAAACAGATCATTCATAATATGGAAAAGCTTTTTTTTTTTTTTTAAGTTATTTATTGGGTGTGAGACAGATAGAATGAGACAGAGAGAGGGAGAGAGTCTAGACACATCAGGGCATCCTGCATATGCAAATAAACTCCAGCCACAGAAAGAGTTTTTTGTTGTTGTTGTTGTTTATAAAAATATTATATAGGGACAAACATTACCCAAATGATTTCTATTCCACAAAATAAATAGAATGGCAACTAAAGTGAATTTAATAAATATAACACTTGTGGGAGGTACTGAATTCCTTACTATAAAGTGTATAAAGAGCTTATGGGTTCTATTACCAAGCCTGAAAAATCTTAAATTATTAGGCGACTTTTATATATTAAGGAATTACTTTCTCATGAATTACTGAAACATTTGATTGCATGAGCCACAAATTCATTTCACTGCAGTATTTTAGGCCAACCTTAACAAAATATATGGTGCAGAGATAGAGCTTTTGCAGTCCCAGATTTATTGGTAGAGATTTAAGAGGTCTTTGCTGTATTCAAATTACTTTTATATTCATTTAAAACATTTGCTCTAATTAAGAAGTAAGACTTTGTGCTGTCTTGCAAGTCTCCCTATGTGTATGTCAGGCCATTTAGACCAGAAGAAAAGGACCAAGTGACAGCTCAGATGAAAATGTTGAAGTGTAAATTACATTCTTTAAGGTGCTATTGGATTAATGATAGGAATTTAGTGAGTCATCACTGATGTCAGTATATTCATATTATTTCCAAGTCAATTAGACCTCACATATATGAAATTTCTAGAATAGATTAGGGTAAGAATTTCAATTAATTCTGATTGAAGGGAAACCAACCTATTGTCATAGTTTTCATATTATTAGTAGAGACAATTGAAACTAGTGAATGTGAGACATTGCTTTATTTCAAATCCACCTACTTCTCAAGTTAAATCTAAGAACCTGCCACAGAGTAAAAGAACAAAACAATCTTCTTGCCATCTTGGGAAACAATAATGATATGCTTAGATTTTGATCTAATCATTTAGACTTAACACAGGATTACCTAAGTAGTAGCTTGCATTTTTCTACCAAATTGGACCTGATCTTTATCAAGAGCCGTTTAACTCATCCTTTCTAAGTAGTCAAAGGATACTTTTTCCTTTCAAATTTTTATTAACAACTTCCATGATTATAAAAAATATCCCATGCTAATACCCTCACTCCCTCCACTTTCTCCTTTGAAACTCCATTCTGCATCATATGTCCTCCCCATCTCAATTAGTCTCTCTTTTATTTTGATGTTATGCTCTTTTCCTTGTATTATTATGGTCTTGTGTAGGTAGTGTCAGTCACTGTGAGGTCATGGATGTCCAGGAATTTTGTGTCTGGGGATAGCACATTGTAAGGAGTCTTACCCTCCCTTTGGCTTTTACATTCCTCCTGCCACCTCTTCCACAATAGGCCCTGAGCCTTGGAAGATATGATAGAGATATTGTAGTACTGAGCACTCCTGTCACTTCTTTCCAGTACCATGATGGGAGTCAACCCAAGGTCACTGCCATCTGAAAAGAGAATATTCTCTACCAAAAGTAAGAGTAGCATTAATATAAGGGTATGGACATTAAGAGATATTCTTACTGGGCAATTTGACGAGTATAAGCATAGTATATACATTTAGCCAGACAGACAACAGACATTATACCCCTAGGGCTCATGACTACCCTTGTTTTAATTTTTCAGTATCAGGGATGTATTCCCTCCCATGGAGCAGGTCTCCAGTCCAATTAGATGGCAGTTGGTTTCCACCATGACAGACGTGCCACTATTTCACCCATTGACTCATTTGGCTTGGATAGCCAAATACAAGGCTTGCAGTGTCCATGGTTGAGTATTTTCACTGGTGATTTCTTTCTCACATTGACCTACATGCAGAATGGCTTCTTCCAGATTTCTGTCTACTGGTCTTCATGGAGGAGGATATCATCTCAGTTCAAGCAGGATTTCTCAGTGATCTTGCAGCCCAAGTATGTGGAATTTTCAGCAATAGTGTCTTACCATGTATTCCTGGTGGGAAACCAAAGGCCTCAGAAATGGCCTATAATGTTTTGGGGGCATGAGGAACCTCCCTGGCCAACAAACCACTGGAAGTTATCCCATCCCTGGCACTAAAATTTTTCTAACAACAATCTACAGTTCCTGAGTGTTCCCTTTTCCAAAATATTAAGTTTCCATATGATTTATTTATATCTTCTTAGATTTTGATTAGCCCTCCCTCCACCTTTCCTTACTCAATCTCTTCCTCTGACCTCACTTGGGCCTTTTCTCTCCCATTAATCTATTCTTCTACTTACATATGTACAATACTATCCTTCTGTTGCTACAGACAGGTTATAGAAACATAATCAGTCATGTTTCTTCTTAAAACTCCAACTACACTCCAGGCATGGTGGCACACACCTTTAATCCCAGCACTCAGGAGGCAGAGGTTGGAGGATTGCTGTGAGTTCAAGATCACCCTGAGACTACATAGTGAATTCCAGGAGAGACTGAGCCAGAGTGAAACCCTACCTCGATAAACCAAACCAACCAACCAACCACCAAACAAACAAACAAACAAAAATCTACAACTACTCTAGAGTGCTTAGCCCTAACTAAGATGGTGAATTAATGGATTAAGAGAAGCTAATGAAACTAAATGTCTTACCAGTCCTTTGTACTATGTCTCAGCCACTAGTTTCATTCATTCAAGATGTCACACAATGTGGTTGGAACACTTTGATTGGCATCAGGACATGATTAGATGTATAAGAAAGAACAGAACATTAATTAGGATGTACTAGGGAAAACTTGATCATTGTTTTGTAGACTTAGCAGGTATTTTAACAATACATTGGAATGCATCATTCGTGTCCAAGTCAAGATTTGTAGATATATTAAACATAGTGAGAATGAAATGCTCAGAATCAAGCCTTTGAAATTTATGAGTAGGCAGATGTGGCAGAATGGTTCAGGTGTCCTCCATAAACTTATGTGTTCTAAAATGTAGATTACCATCTGGAGGCAATTTTGGATTTGGAGCATCCTGGAAATGATGCATTCTTGTTGGTGGACTTATGGGTATTATATCCAGCTTCTCCTTGCCAGTGTTCGGAACATTTTCCTTCTGTTTTTCTCTACTTGTTGGCCAGGAGGTGATGTCTACCCTATATTCATGCCATTATTTGCTCCTTCCATCATGGAACTTCCCCTCAAGTCTGTAAACCAAAAGCAACCCTTTACTCCCACAAGCTGCTATTGGTTGGGTGTTTCCTGCCAGCATCACAAAGCTAACAACAGCAGGCTATAGAAGTAAATAAAAGATTTAAATGTGGACTATAGAGGCTTCAAGGTTTAAGAGACTTGCAGAATTCTTGACTACTACTGTCAAATGTGAATTTTAAATATACCCAATTTTAGTTCAATATTATCCACCTATTCAAGATACCTCTATTCAAACTGTTGTTTGTTTTAACTTCAGATTTTCATTAACTTACCATTCATGCATTTTTTATTAGTTTTGTATTCAGTGAATACAGTCAAGCTGGTATCATTGTTAGCCTTCTCCCTGTCCTCCCGCTTCTGCAGGGACCCTCCTTGTGGAATATGGTCATACACTGTGAGGTTCGCCATCAGTTATGAGTAGGAGGCAATGTCTCTGTGTATCATGACCCAACATGTGTCTCTGACATTCTTTCCACCCCCAGTTCTGTAAATTTCCCTGAGCTATGTTGGGTTCATTTTAGTTCTGCTTCAGTGATGAGGTCTTGGGAATCTCTGTGTCTCTGGATAACTTGTTTGGTAGGAGTCGATTGTACTCTGTGTCTTTCTCCTTCACTGTTGTGCTGGTACCAGGTTCACCAAGAAAGGAGCAATCTTGCTTGTTTCCCCAGTTATTCTTAGTTTCATCTGGGGCCCTTTTGAGGTATGATGGGATGGTTCTGTCTTTAGGATCTGCCTCTATTTGAAAAAGAGAAGCAAACTCTGATGGAGAGCAAAGTTGGCACAAGATAAATGTTTTTTTATTAGTTGTTGTTGTTTCAAGAAAGAATGTAACATATGTAGGCCCTCTTGTAGCCCACAATTGGTGAGAGGTTGATAATGGAGAGTGGGCTCATTTTTGGATATGATTCTCACTTGTTTCCCTGATCCAGCTATGGGTTCCATTCCACTGAGCAGATCAGTTAGCCAAATCAAGAGCATTTGGTTTCCCATCATGGCTGTGCACCACTATTGCACTTGTGCGAGCATCACGTCAGGTTGTTTGCTGCAGAGTAGCTTAGATCATGAGTTACCTGGACAGATATTAGTCATGTTCCCCCAGTTGTCCATGTAGCACCTTCTGGCACTAGACATGCTAACTGTCTGGGGACTGTCTCTCTTCCAGCTTCCATTCATGTCACTCCACATTACATGCCAACAATATATGGTGTCTTTAGCAGTAGGGTCTTACCACTAACCTTTGGTGGGTCATCAAGTACTCTAACAGAAATCTGTCTTCTTTTGATAAACCTTGTAGGTCTCTCTGATCAAGAGCTCATTGTGGATGATAGCCACATTCATGCATTTTTATGCATCATTCCATTTGTTTATCTCTCTCTTCCAGCCTTCTTCTCCTTCCTTCCTTTGCTCACTCTCCATGATTAAATGTTTTATACCCTCATCATTCTGCTCTTCACTTTCCTATATCATTCATTTTACTAATGTCTCCCTCATTTTAAGCCTCCTTTCTCCATCATCAATCCCATTGACATTGCCTTGAATCTACATATGCTCATTCCCACAAAAATGCACTTATATTAAAACTGAAAACTGTCATCTTCATATGAGAGAGACCATATAGTGTGTGCATATATATATATATATATATATATATATATATATATATATATAGAGAGAGAGAGAGAGAGAGAGAGAGAGAGAGAGAGAGAGAGAGAGAGATCTTCAATATTTACAAACAATAAACCATATTTCCCTCCCCTCCCCCACTTTCCACTTCACAACTCTGTTCTCCATCATATTCCCTTCTTCTGTCAATTAGTCTCTCTTTTAATTTGATGTCTTCATCATTTCTCTAAGCACTACAAGGTCATGGATATCAAGGCCAATTTCTGTCTGGACAGTTGTATGTAAGTAGTGGTACCCTTCCTTTGGCTCTTACATTCTTTCCACCACCTCATCTACAATGGACCCTGACCCTTGGAGGGTATGATAAAAATGTTTCAGTACTGAACACTCCTCCGTCCCTTCTTCTCAGCACTATGTCGCCTTTTGGGTCATCCTAATGGTCATTGCCATCTGAAAAGAGAAGCTTCTCTAACCAGAAGCGAGAGTATTATCAATATATGAATAAGAACATTAAGTGTTGCTATTGATAATGGGACTATGTCCTTTACTTCTTTTTCTGTGTCTTTGTCATTTGCATACAGAAATGCGACCGATTTTTGTGCATTGATTTTGTATCCTGCTACTTTGCTATAGGAGTTAATCACCGTCAGGAGTTTTGGGATGGAGTCTCTCGGGTCTCTTACATATACAATCATGTCATCAGCGAATAGAGCTAACTTAACTTCTTCCTTTCCAATTTGTATCCCTTTTATTTCCTTCTCCTGCCTTATTGCTTGGGCTAGGACTTCCAGAAGTATATTGAAAAGCAGAGGTGAGAGAGGACATCCCTGTCTTGTTCCTGATCTCGATGGGAATTCCTCCAGTCTCTCTCCATTAGGTATTATTTGGGCCTTTGGAGCTTTGTATATTGCCTTTATTATGTTAAGATGTGAACAGGCCATGCCAATTCTCTCCAATGTTTTGATCATGAAGTGATGTTGTATCTTGTCAAAGGCCTTTTCTGCATCTATTGAAATGATCATGTGGTTTTTATGTTTAAGCTTGTTTATGTGGTGAATTACATTGACAGATTATCATATGTTGAACCACCCTTGTGTTCCTGGGATAAATCCCACTTGGTCAAGGTGGATAATGCATTTGATGTTTTGTTGGAATCCGTTTGTGAGTATTTTGTTGAAGATCTTTGCATCTATGTTCATTAGGGAAATAGGCCGGTAGTTTTCTTTTTTTTGTGGCATCTCTGCCTGGTTTTGGGATTAGGATGATACTAGCTTCATAGAAGGAGTTGGGTAGCTTTCCCTGTTCTTCACTGGTGTGGCACAGTTTTAGAAAGATTGGTTTGAGTTTTTCCATGAAGGTTTGATAAAATTTGGCTGGGAATCCCTCTGGTCCTGGACTCTTCTTTTTTGGGAGGATTTTTATTACTTTTTCAATCTCTGTGAGTGTGATGGGTTCATTGAGGTGATTAATCTGCTCTGAGTTTAGCTTTGGTAGATGATATGCATCCAGGAATTTATCCATCTCCTCCACATTTTCCATTTTTGTGGAATAGAGGTTTTTGAAATAAGTCCTGATGATTCTGCCAATTTCACTTATGTCTGTTGTGATCTCTCCTTTTTCATTTTGAATTTCGTTAATTTGGAGTCTTTCCTTTTTTTGCTTGATCAAATTGACCAGAGGTTTGTCAATCTTGTTCATTTTTTCAAAGAACCAGCTCTTTGTTTTGTCAATTGCCTTAATTGTTTCCTTGGTTTGCAATTTATTAATTTCTGCTCTGATTTTAATTATTTCTTTCCTTCTGGAGCTCTTTGGGTTGGATTTTTCTTGTTTTTCCAATGCCTGTAGGTGGATGGTTAGGCTATTGATTTGGGATCTTTCTGTCTTTTCTATGAAGGCATTGAGTGCTATGAATTTTCCCCTGAGGACTGCCTTCATTATGTCCCATAAGTTTTGGTATGATGTGTTCTCATTGTCATTCAATTCCAAGAATTTTTCAATTTCATTTTTTTATTTCATCCACTATCCATTTATTGTTTAAGAGTGTGCTATTCAGTTTCCAGTTGCCATTGGGGTTCTTGTTGTTTTTTTTGTTGTTGTTGTTGATTTCTAGGAATATAGCATTATGATCTAATATCATGCAGGGAATTATGTTGATTTCCCTAAATATGTGGAGGCTGTCTTTATGACCCAGTATATGGTCTATTTTAGAGAATGTTCCATGGGCTGCTAAGAAGAATGTGTAGTCTGTGGATTTGGGATGGAAAGTTCTGTAGAAAAAAAAAAATTAAAAAAAACAAAAAGCCAGTTTGATGCACAAGGTGGTGCATGCATCTGGAGTTTGGTTGTAGCATCTAGAAGACCTGGCATGCCCATTCTCAATCTCTCTCTCTCTCTCTCTCTCTCAAATAAACATATGAATAAATAAAATGTTTTAAAATCACAATGAAAAATTGCCTATTAAGTTAAAAAATAATACTTGTTATTGAGGCAAAGATACAGAGAATAGGGGATTCTTATGCACTGTTGGTGGAAATGTTAACTGCTACCACCATTAAGAAATATAGTATGGGCTGGAGAAATTGCTTAGTGTTTAAGGTACTTGTTTGTGAAGCCAAAGGAACCATGTTTGAATCCCCAGGACTTATGTAAGCCAGATGCACAATGGCGTGCATACATCTGGAGTTCGTTTGCAGGCTGGAGGCCCTGGTGCATCCATTCTCTCTCTCTCTCCTCTTCCATGCTTTTTTCTCTCTCTTAATAAATAAAGAAAAATAAAACATTTTTTTAAAAGAAACAAAAAAGAACATTAAGTGTAGTACTTTCAGGGCAATTTTGTGAGAACAATATAGGCATTTATCCAGATAAGAGCAGGGTTTAAACCCCTAAGTATCATGACCTCTCCTGCCATAGGCTTTTGATTAGGTTTTAAGTACTAGGCATGTATTCCCTACCATAGAGTGAGCCTTTGGTCCAATTAGAGAGCAGTTTGTTTTCCCTAGAGCAGATATGTCACTATTGCAGTTGTTTGGTCATTTGGTCTGTCTGGCCAAACATGAAGCTTCCAGAGTCCATTGTTTTCATCACTGATGACTTCTGTCTTCCAGGGGAGGGGGGGTGCATACAGCACAGTTTTTTCAAGGTTTCAGTTGGCTGGTCTACAGGGAGAAGGTTTTCTGCTCAGCACCAGTTTGATTTCTCAGTGACTTTGCCACTCAGACATGTGAAGTCTTTAGCAATCGGGTCTTCCCATCTATTTCTCAAGGGAAACGCAGGGCATTGGCAATAGCCTGTAATGTTTTGGAGGCAACAGGGTCCTCCTTGACCAACAACTCACTGAAAGGTATCCTATCCCAGGCACTGAAAATATTCTAGTAATAATCTATGGCTCATGTATGTGCCATTATTTTAAACTGTAGGTTTTCATATATCCTATTCAGAAAATCTTTAATTGTGATTGACCACCCCCTCCCAATCTTTTACACAATTTCTTCCCCTGGCATCATTTATGCCTTTCCCTTCCCTGTAATCTGTTCTTCTACTTACATATATACAATACCATGCCCTTAAGTTATTCCCTCTCCTCCCTTACTTTTTCTAGCTTACTGGCTTCTGCTACTGATTTTTGGTTCCAGTTCATATACAAGTCTATACATTTGTATCTCTAAGATAGTGAGAAGAATCATTAGAATATATGTCTAGGAGTGTTATAGCTGGATCGTATGATAAATCTATTCTTAGCTAACTCAAGAACCTCTGCACTGATTTCCACAATGGCTGTACCAAATTAAATTCCCACCAACAGTATAGAATGGTTCCCCTTTTTTCTGAATCCTCACCAACATTTATTGTCTTTATTTTCTTGATGGTAGCCATTCTGACAGGTGTGAGATGAAATCTCAAGTAGATTTAATTTGCATTTCCCTGATGGCTAAGGATGTAAAACACATTTTTAGGTGTTTATATGCCATCAGTATTTCTTCTGATAAGAAGTCTATAGTTCTATAGCTCATTTTTTTTTTTAATTGGGTTGTTTCATTTCTTACTGTTCTGTTTTCTGAATTCTTTGTATTTTCTGGATATACATCCTTGGTGAGATGTGCATCTGGCAAAGATTGTCTCCCATTCTGTAGGTTGCATCTTTGCTCTATTCTCAGTGTCCTTTGCTCTAGAAAAGCTTTGTAATTTCATTAGATTGTAGTAGTTGGTTAGTGGTTTTATTTCCTGAACTATAGGGGTTATATTCAGAAAGTCATTGCCTATGCCAGTATATTGAAGGGTTTCACCCACTTTTTCCTCTAGCAATTTCAGTCTCAGGTCTGATATTACGGTCCCTTATCCACTTGGATTTGACTCTTGTGCATAGAGAAGGACAAGAGTCTATTTTTTATCCTTCTACATATAGATATCTACTTTTTCCAGCACCACTTGTTCAAGAGGCTATCTTATCTCCAGTGAATATTTTTGGCATTTTTTGTCAAAAATCAGATAGCTTTAGCTTCCTGGATTAACATTTGGGTCCTCTATTCTGTCCCATTGATCTACTTATCTGTCTTTGTACCAATAACATGCTATTTTTGTTACTATGGCTTTGTAATATAGCTTAAAATAGGGTATGGTGATTCCACCAGCCTGATATTTTTTTGATCACACTTGTTTTGTCTACTAAAGATTTTTTGAGCTTCCAAATAAATGTTTGGATTTTTGCTTATTTCTGTGAAGAATGCCATTGGGATTGTAGTGAGGATTGAATTAATTACATAGATTACTTTTGGTAAGATTGACATTCTCACAATATTAATTCTTCCAATCCAAGAACATGGGATGTCTTTCCATTTCATTGTGTCTTCTGCAATTTCTTGCTTGAGTGTTTTCAAGTGTAGAGATCCTTCACTTCCTTGGTTAAGTTTATTCCAAGGTACTTCATTTTTTAGACGTAATTGTGAATGGGAGAGATTCCCTGATTTCATCCTCCACATGTTTGTTGTTAGTATAGAAGAAAGATACTGATTTCTTTGTGTTTAGCTTGTATCCTGATACATTGCAAGATAAAATAATCTTGGTTGATAATTATTGTCTTTCAGAACTTGAAATACATCATTCCAAGCCCTTCTGACATTTAAAATTTGTGTAGAGTAATCTGCTGTAATTCTGATGAGGTTGCCATTGATAACTTTTTTCAATATATTTTCTTTGGTTTTCATGCTTAGTAGTTTAATTATAACATGGTGAGGAGAGGTTCTTTCCAGGTTTTGTCTGTTTGGTGTTCTAAAAGCTTCCTGTGTCTGCCTTGGCATTTCTTTCGCAATTGTGGGAAAATTTTCTTCTAGGATTTTGTTGCAAATGCCTACTATGCCTATGGATTGAAATTCTTCTTCTAATATAACCTTAATCCTTATGTTTGATCTTTTCTTAGTGTCCCAAATATGTTGAATTTCCATTCATATCTTCTTCTTATTTTTTTTTTTTTTTCTCTTTGTTGGACTGTATTATGTCTGCCACCTGGTCTTCTAGTTTACATATTTTGTTCTCTCTGTCATCCATTCTTCTGGTGAGACTTTCCACAGAGATTTTTGTTTGACAAATTGTAATCTTTGGGGCTAGAATTTCAGCCTACTTTTTCTTCATTATTTCTATTTCCTTACTCATGTCTTGTAAATACCTCCTTATTTTATTAAACTGATTTCCCGTGTTCTCTTTTTAGTTTGTTTTCTTCCTTAATTCATTTATTTTCTTCTTTGCTTCCTTTGATTTCTTTGAGTATACATAAAAACATTTTTTTTTAAATCTTTGATAGGCATTTCATGTAAAACAGTCTCTTTGGTGATCATTTCTATTTTCTTGATTCTTTGTGTTTCTTGTATTATATTGTAGCAACTTTTTAATCGTGAATTGATTTGATGCTTAGGTTTTCTACTTATCTACAGTGTTATTAGATATGGTGACCCACCTTTATATACTTTCAGAATATGAGTTTAAGGTTCCAGGTGTAGCTTTTGTACCACAATCCAACCACAGAAGTAATCCTAGGTGTTGTGTTTGCTTGCTAAGCAAGTATTCTAGTGGACCTGGTAGAATAATTTACTGGCAAATTCTAAACTTGAACTGAACAGTGTACATATTCAATAAAAGCCAGCACATAGTATGAAATTGTAGGGACTAAAACAAACAGATAGTCTTATAAAGCCCAAATCCCAATGTGTATTGCTCTATACCCTTAATCTTGTCATCTGGGAGGTAGAGATTTTTGTTCTGAATTGGGCTCCAAGTCAGCCTAGATCTAAATCAGACCCTGACCAAAATAATGACACAAGCAACAGACAAAGGGGCTATAAATCTGAAAGCAACAAAGCAACAATATTCAATCCTCAAATATACCGTATTTGAGAATAGTAAAGCCAACCAAGAATATGTAACCCATAACCTGCCCTGACTTGGAAAGAGAGATTAGCTCTTTCCATTTAGGTGTAGGTACCTTTCTTTTGTTGTTGTTGTTTTGGTCAGCCTTGTTACCTTTTGGAGTGTTTTTCCATCTCACCAATGCTGAGTGCCCACCTCCTCGATCCCTCTGTGTTGTGCTGTGGAGCTGGACTTCTGATCACCTGTGCTGAATGTGCTGCCACTAGGGGCTGAATTCTGGAAGCTCGCTGTTCTGATGATTGGTGTGTAGGAGAGTACAGAAAGCTGGAGTCACTCACACACTCCCACCTGTATTCCTTTCAGTAGCTCCTAAGTTGATCTCAGCTGTCTTTCCTTCAGATTTCTTGACTTTGCAAGGAGGTTGATGAGGTTGGAAAATCCCCCTGTTTGGTCTCTGTTGCTGCTGCCGCCACTTGTTGTGCCTGGCAGGATGGTGCCAGGTGGGTACACAGATCCCTCACAGATTGGCATGCTGCAAGTTTCTCAGTGGGATTATGGCCATTTTCCTCCTTTCTGGTGGATCTTGGTCTCTCCTGCTTCTCTGCTGCGTCTAAGAATAACCAATACTTCTTCACTTTTCAGAAGAACAGTGTATTTTGCTGTGATTTTGCTTAAATCACTCCCTAGGCTGGTTTGACATGGTCTCTATGCCACCATCTTACCCAGAAGTTCCCTATGTTTGTCTTTTGAAGCCTGTATTTTCTAACTTAACATCATATCCTCAAATGCCATCTATTGATGGCAAATATCATAATATTTTTCTTTACACATGACTTAAATTCCATTGTGTTTATGTACTACATTTTAATTATTCATTTATCAGTTGATAGGCTTCTTGTTTGATTACTTTTCTTGTTATTGTAAATAAAGCATCAAAATCTTTGTGCTGTAGGTATTTCTGCAGCAGTAAATAGACTTATTTGGGCATATGCTCATGTATTTATTACTTCTTGTCACTGTGGTCAAATACCTGACCAGAAGTAATGTATAGAAGGAAAGAATTTATACTGGTTTAGGGTTTCAAGGAATATATTCCTTCACAGAAAGGAAGGCATGGTGGTGAGAACTAGTCTCAGCCAGAAAGCAGAGACCTTAACAACCTTAGAGAAGTGAGGCTGGAGCATATGGTAAATCCTCCAATTAGTTTTTTTTTTATTATTATTATTTTTCTTTTTACTTCAGAAACATCCTCACTGATTTCCATAGCGGCTGTACCAGTGCATATTTTCACCAACAACGAATAAAGAGTACCACTTTCTCTACAGTCTCACTATTATTTGCTGCCATTTCAGTTCTTCATGTCAGCTAATTTAACTAGGGTGAGATGGAATTTCAGATAAAATGTATTCATTACTTTCTCATTGCTGGGTAAAAATCTTTGACCAGAAGTTACATAAAAAGGAAAATAGTTTATCTTTGCATATGTTTCAAGGAGACGTTGTCCACATGGTTGGGAAGTCATGGCAGAATATCTTATCATCTTGCAGTCAGAACTAGGAAGCAGAAAATGAAGATGATATGGGTCTGAGGTATGAAAGCCCAAGGACAACCAACAGTGACCTACTTCTTAAACAAAGCTATTAAACTGTCAATAATCTTCCCAAACTTTTTCATCACCTTAAGAACAAGTATTCAAATATGCCTGCCTATGTGGGACATTTTATATTCTAAACATAGCAGTTGGTTTACTTTGCTTTTCTCTGATAACTAAGAATGAAAAAAAAAAAAAAACTTTAGAAATGATTGATCAGGGTTGGAGAGATAGCTTAATGGCTCAGGCACTTGCCTGCAAAGACTTAGACCCATGGTCAAATCTCCAGATCCCACATAAGCTAGATGCATAAAGGCGAGACAAGTGCAAGGTCACACATCTCAACGTTGCACATGCCCACCAGGAGACACAAGTGTTTGGAGTTCAATTACTGTGGCTGAGGTCCTGGTGCACCAATTCTCTCTCTCTCTCTCTTTGAGCTTTCTCTGCCTAAAATTAAAAAAAAATGATGATTTTTGGTACATCATTTGAGAATTTTGTATACCTTCATAACACACCCCAACCTTTTTGATTTGGTTGCTTTCTGGTTTAGTTTTTGAGTTCTTTAATGGATATTAAGCTTTTGTTCAATGACTAGCTGGCAAAATTTTTTCTCCTATTTTATCAGGTGTCACTACAGTTGATTAACTATTTCCCATGCTATACAAAGCCTTTTAGGTTTAAAAGGGGTCTTTTACAAACAGTTGCTTCTATGTCTACAGTGACTAAGTCCTATTCAGAAAGTTCTTCCCTATGCCTACATATTATACTTCTCCTAGTTATTTCTCTAGAAATTTCAGAAGTTCAGGTGTTACACCTATATTAATGCATTTATTTCATTCAGCCATTTATTCATATCCTCTTTTATAGATATTCATATTTTAAAATATATATATATATATATATATATATATATATATATAATGATTCTTTTGAATATTTTGCCTAGAATTCCATCTATGTCATATTAACTGGGGTTATTTTTCTGAGACTATTAAGTTTTGAAAAAAAAATAAAAAAAAAACATTGTGTTATTTCTTTGTGTTACTTTTGTTCATGTTTTGGAACTTTTTTTTATCCAGGGTTCAATCATCTTAAAGACAGCCTATCTTCTTTCAGTGAGAGTATTTGCTTTTAGGAGTTTTCTGGTATTATTTTCATCTATTAAACACATTTTCAGGTTAGCTAGCTCTATGCCTTGCTCTTTCTAAAGAGAAGGGTAATGTCTGCAACAATAGTCAGTATCTAGGGATAGATTGCTGAAATCTACAGTCTTTGTGACATCTAAGACATTCTTTTCCTAATTTTTAGAAGCCTGTCTCAACACTAGGAGTTCCTATATGATGGGATGTTTTCTTTCTGTATTCTCTTTCCCTTGAGACTTTTTTTATTTATGATTATTATAGTCTTGTCTAGTTTGGATCTGAATCTTATTCTGGCTTTGGCACTGGCTCCTGTTCTGGATATTGTTTTGGTTATGGCTCCACAATAGACTCAAAAGATGGCTTTTACAGTGGCTTTTTAAATAGTGGAATGAGTTTCTGGTCACCCCTGTGCTGAATGAGCATTTGTATTGCTGCTTGGTTATTTTAAGGATCAGCTAGTCTTGGCTTATATAGATACTATATGAACTTTAGTCATGAAAACAATTGGTATTTATTCATGAGTAGTATAGCTGAGGTGGTCCTAGCTGGGCTAGGTTACTGCAGGTTAATAGGTAAAGAGCTGTAGACTCCAATATGTGTCATCTGATCTCAAGGGTGCAGTGGGAAGGCAATGTTTTCTGCAGGTCCCAGTGTGTATTATCTGACCTCATAATGCACTGGACCCAGCAAAGGTGGACTTAGTATGGTGAAGGGTTGGCTGGTGTTCCTGGCAGAAAGCTTCTGATCACAAAGGTCCATTGTTCAGGGGTGAGTGTATAAGACCCTACTGCTGAAGACACCATATGCTATCAGCACAGAACATGGAAAGATCTGGCTATAATCTGGGAGAGAGTAAGTCGCTATCTAGTGCTTTAAGGTGCCAAGTGAGTTACCAGGGAAAAGTGGCCAACATCTGACCAAGAAACTTGTGGTCTAAGCTACTCAGAATCAAACAACATGATGTGATGCTCACATAAGTGAAATAGTGAAACACAGCCATGGTGTGCAACCACCTACTCTTGTATTGGCTAACAGATCTGCTCAGTGAAAAGGAACCCATATCTGGAACTGGGAAACAAGAGAGAATCACATCCAGATAATGATTTTGCTTTCCAATATCAAGCTTCCACTAATGTTGGGCTATAAGATGATTGACACCCATTAAACCCTCTCTAAATTATAATGGTTGTCCCATTTAACCTTTGCTGACTTCTCCCTACATTGGGAAATCAGATTCTCTTTTTCAGATGAGAGTGGGAATTGAGGAGATAAAGAGTTCATCACACTTTACCCCGGCCCCAGCTGAAACTATAGAGGAATTGGGGAAATGAGCAAGAGAACTGTTTTCTCAGTGAACCTGATATCAGCACAAACATGAAGGGGATAGACATTGAGGACACTCAACATCTACCAAACCAGAGACCCAGAGGTTCCTAACAACTCATCACTGAAGTAGACTTAAAACACACCCAACATAGCTTAGAGAATTTTGCAGAACAGGGGATAGAAAGAATGTTATAACCACAAATTGGGATATTATGCACAAATATATTGCATTTCCCCTATAACTGACTGCTGTCCACACAATGCATGACCCACAGTCCCCATGAGTATGACCTGCATCCGCATCGAGGAGGGCCCATTTAGAAATGAGGCAGAGATGAGGGAAAGGATGGCACCAACATGTGTTGTTTACATACTAAGTATGTCCAGAACTAATAAAAATAAATTAAAATAATAGATCTGCAATTTAAAAACAATCCATCCTTTTTATACTATCCATTGACCTAAATGAAAGTACTTAGTTTTTTCTTAGTAAATAAAACTTTATATAAAATTTAAGATATTATATCCCAGAAGAAAATATCACAGGCAAATATCTCTTTGGTTTTTATTCTGTATAGATAATCTTATAAGTGTAAAAGCCTGGGAATTTTCATTAGATTCAATTAATGTCAAGAAAGGAATAAAAAGTAATATTAAAATGAAGGCAAGTGTAGAAGCCCAACACAGCAGGGACCTTTGTGACAGAGATTCATTATAGTATGTAGTGGAAAAAGACGCCTACACAGAGAAAGGTATGGAAAGTACTGCTTTATATCTTCTAGTTCTTTGTTTTTAGAGAATTGAAATTGATAATATTTTCCTATTACTATTTCCTTCTGTAAGATCTGATGTCTAGCTGAAAATTCAATGATTTAGAGAACCTGTAGTGTTTTCAAGGATTGTCTCTTAGGAAAGCTTTCTTAGGAAAAGTCAAAGGTCACAATTGTACAACTCAAGAGTCACAGTACTTAGAGAATGTTAGAGTTCATCATGTGGGCAAACATCAAGGTGAGTAAATTTATGGTGGGCAAATCAAGGTAAATACAGAATATGGCATTGATAGGTCATAGGTGAGGGAGTAATAGTGACAGAGTATGTCAAGGGAAACTGGTGCTGTTGGATCATGGTGAGAGAGGTCCAAGCTGACAGACGAACCTCACATTTGCCAAAAATTCTAAAGGATCACTCAATCTTGTGAGACATAATGGGTCTACCTTTCTTTTTTCTAGAATGATAAATGATAAATGTTGTACTGAGATTTACTCAACTGGACTCACTGGCCAGAATGCTGCTGGTAACATATTAATATTTGTTTAATGACAATAGAATTTGGGTCACTGTGATATAATATATCCTAATCAGAACAGGTGGGTGAACTTAATAAAATTTCAGCACAAAGTATCAGTGGAATCCTGGGAGGAACATGTGGAAAAAGAAAAGCTGGCTGAGAGTCTAGAGAGATTCATGAATGAATGATGCATGCATTATCATTAAAGCCCAGTACAGAGCTTTACAAGATGGCAAAGGATAGTCCTAAGACTTTAGGGAAAAAAAAAACAAACATGGGAAATCTGGACTGGAGAGATGGCTTAGCAGTTAAAGTGTTTGCTTATGAAGTCTAAGGACATAAGTTTGATTCTGTAGCACCCAATTAAGTCAGATGTACAAGGTGGCACATGCATCTGGAGTTTGTTTCTGTGGCTAGAGGCCCTGGCACATTCTTTCTCCCTTTCTGTTCCTCTCTTTTTCTCTTTCTCTCCCCTTTTCTCTTTCAAATAAATAAATAAATAAAATATGTTAAAAACTTGGGAAATCCATGATAGGAAATCTAGCATATGAATACTCACTGCAAAAAGACAGAAGTTCTATTGCAAGATGTTTGACTGAGTTACTTGCATGTTTGCAATAAAGGAACAAAAGTTATTCCAAGAAATGAGCTAAGTAGAACACAATGTGCAGCAGGGCTGAGTTTTCTGACAGGCCATGCAGCATGGCTATAAAGACCATCGTGTAGATTGTCAAATGTGGTAGGCCAAGAGGTATTCTCGCAACATACATATGTCCTTATTCCCAGGATATGTGGAGGCACTAAGATGCATAGCAAAGGGGTTAAAAGTATGGTATCACATGGAATTAAGGTTGATAATAAGCAGACCTTGGATGTTAAAGATTTTTTTTTTTTTTTTTTACATTATGAGAGTGAGCCCAAAGTAATTATATGGAGCTAAAATTGAGAGGAAAGATGTGGTACAGCCAGCATCAGAGAGATGCAAAATGAGGAAGATGAAACCAGCCATTGCTTTCTCTGATATTCCAGACAAATGGAAAAGATGAACTGAAAAAATATATTAAATGAAGTAACCCAGGCTCAGAAAACCAAATACCACATATTCCCCCTCATATGCAGCTTCTAGTTTCTAATTGTTATATATGTATATGTAAATGAGTAAAGACACCAGGAAACTAGAACAATCCCATGAGATTGTAAGCAAAAACAAACAAACAAACAAACAAAAAAACACTGTAGTAGAGATGGGTAGCATTATAGACCACGGGTGGTTTGGACATGAAGGGAGAATACTGGGGCCAGAAGAGAACAGTAGGAAGGAGTTGAGGAGTCAGCGAGTTTGGAGAGATTCAACCAAAACTATGTATGAAAATTCCATAAGGAAACTTTGTATGCTAATCATGAGGTAATGCAGCCCTTTCCTTGCTGACATTACTACATATAATTTGAGAATCAAATTAATGGAAATTGAAAAGGTATAAAAAGCCAAAGTGACTACAACCAAAGAGAATATCCCAAAAGTTGATAGGATCATAAATTTAGGAAGATTCATTAATGTCGAAAGGCTTCACTACTGATAGAAACCAGAGAACTGGATATTTTGATGGTGAAAGAGAAACAAAGCAAACAATATTACAATTGTGAAAACCCTTAATGCAAGAAAGAGCAGAAGTTAGGGACTTTTGTTAGCAAGTGACTAGAACAGAGATCTACGGAAGTCACCAGTGAGGAGTGAGAACAAACATGAGTATATGCTTGTCTGTTCACCTACCTGTCACAAACATTTTGTCCATTAAATAGATAATTTAGAAATATCGAACCTAGATATAGATAATTTCAATATATGAATATTTTAATTTAAACATTGCAAAACAAATTCAAAATATAGTTTCTCATAAAGCAATCATTCAGAACCATGAATTATGAAATTTTTATGTTTTCTATAATTCTCAATGCAATTCTTCTAAAAAGGGATTATATTTGTCATTATTAAGATGGAAATATTAAGGCTCAAGAGTATTTAGATGTTGCCTAAAGCTACTTTGTGTCATAGTTGAAATCCAAGACACATATGGGTATGACAAAAAATAAAAATACTCTTTTCATAATTTCAAGTATCATTGCATAATTCAAGCTGAAATAATGAAAGAACATATATTCAAACAGTACATATACCATCCATGCACATAGATAGATAATAGATTACATAGATAGTGTTGCAGTCCAGTTCATATTGCTGGTAGAAATCATCCAACCAAGAGCAGCTTCTGGGAAAAAGAGATTTATTTTGGCTCACAGGCTCGAGGGGAAGCTCCATGATGACAAGGGAAAACGATGGCATGAGCAGAGGGTGGACATCACAGCCTGGCCAAAATAAGGTAGACCACAGCAACAGGAGGGTGTGCCAAACACTGGCAAGGGGAAACTGGCTATAACACCCATAAGCCCGCCCCCAACAATATACTCCCTCCAGGAGGTGTTAATTCCCAAATCTCCATCAGCTGGGAACCTAGCATTTATGAGTGGACACCTGAATCAAACCACCACAGATAGATAGATAGATAGATAGATAGATAGATAGATAGATAGATGATAGATAGATAGATAGATAGATAGATAGATAGATAGATAAAGAAAAATAGATACATAGATACATAGATACATAGATAGATACATAGATGGGAGATAGAGAGTAGGCTAGGTATGGAAGTAAATTCCTGCCTTAGGGGATTATTCCTACTGTTCTATTCAATCTCATGGCACCAACAACTCATAGAAATTTGAGAAAAGAAATGCAAATGAAGTTTAAGTTTTATAATTCTTTAAACTGAGAAATTTAAACAGAAAATCAAGCTTCTAGGAAAATAAGAATACATTTTATTTTCTTAGATACACTGAAAATACATTAAATGTAATGTTTGGGTATGATGCTTATTATTTAGAGGTGTACAAAAGATAATTCTTCAATAAAATATAATATAAAATTCCATAAAATAATGTTTGCTTAGTATTTGATTAAAATACTTTATATATACATATATATATATATATATATATATAAATATACATATACATACAGAGAGAGAGAGAGAGAGAAAATTAAATTGTATATATTTTTTTATATTTGACAGATATGCCTATCATATATAAGTTGAGAAAACCTACAGAGAAAAATGGACATTTCTTAATCTTCTTGGACAAATTTGCTGCTTCCTTTAAATTCCTTGTTTTCAGTCAAATTGAAATAGTGACCTGTAAAAATCTGATGAGTAGTTTAAGCAGAAAGATTTTTTTTTTCCAGAATTTCTTTAGTAAACTTGAATGTGAAGAAAGAAGACATTTGTAATACATCTGTCTCCGATATTCTAACTCAGTGGTATACTTTCCTTATAGGGCATAACACCAAAGAACATGTTAAGGATTCAGTGGGGAAGTTAAGTGGGAGCGAAACAATATTTTAACTTTGGAGAATATCAGGGTGAAAACTACATGCATTTATATATATATTTGAGAGAGAGGGAAGAAGAGAGAGACAGAGAGATAATTGGTGCACGAAGGTATTCAGCTGCTGCAAACAAGCTCCAGACTCATGCTCTACTTTGTGCATCTGGCTTATATAGGTCCTAGGGAATCAAACCTAGGTCCTTTGGCTTTGCAGGCAAGTACCCTAACTGATAAGCCATTTCCCCAGCCCCTTACCTGCATTTTAAAATATATATATATTAAATATAAATTATATATATTTGTTTATTTTACAGAGAAAGAGGGAGAGAGAGAATGGGTATGCCAGGGCCTCCAGCCACTGCAAATGAACTCCAGACACGTGTGCCCTTTTGTGCATCTGGCTAACATGGGTCCTGGGGAATTGAACCTGGGTCCTTTAGCTTTGCAGGCAAACACCGTAATTGCTATGCCATCCCTCCAGCCCTTTTACATGCAATTTTTACTAATACATTTTTAATATCTTCTACTGGTTGTCATCAAATATTGAACTGTTGCTTCAAATGCTTGGATTTACAGAGGAAAATGAAAAAAAGCCTGGAATTCCAATTAATAATCATGGAGTTTCACTGTCTACCATACACATATAGCCATTCCTATAAGATATTTTATAGTTATAATTAGCCAATTTGAAGATCCAGCTCCCTTCAGGACCTTTCATAAAAGTTCATTAAGCTCACTGTGGCAGTTCATTTATCAACTTGCTAGATCAGTCACTGACAGCACAGGTATGTGATCATTGAGGGGTGAGGTAGGTTAGCTACACCATGCAGAGTTACCCTGGTCATGAAATTTAGAATATCTTTTCTTTTATTAATATAGTACACCTTTTATTAGACCATTAATTCTTTCATGTGGTTTGTATCCAGGTAACCTCTTTAATTGCTATTGATTTCTAAAGCAAATTAAATTAAATTTTAAAACAGTAAATGAAAGCACAAGCCAATATTGCTCAGATGTGTTTACTGAGTGGCAGTTTGAATGTGCAACTAATAGGACAGCAATAATTCAAATAGAAATGCTTTATTTCTAAATCACATCTAAGAAAAAGGTAGATAGACAAATTAAAAATACAAAATTGAATAGGGAAGTCAGTTTTGTTGATTATAACTGATGTACCTATTAGCAGAGTCATAAAAGAAGAAAATAATATAATTGTACTGCCTGCAGGGGGTGAAAACTACGCAAATGGAGAAAGAATTATCAAAATGACTAAGACAAAGGGAAAGAGAGTAACCAATTTGTAGGATAAAAGTTCTGAATTGCTTGTATTAATCCTTTTTTTTTTTTTTTTTTTTGAGGTAGGGTCTCACTCTAGCCCACGCTGACCTATAAGTCACTATTTACTCTCAGGGTGGCCTCAAACTCACAGAAATCATCCTACTCTGCTTCCCAAGTGCTGAGACTAGAGATGTATGCCACCACACCCAGCTAAAGGATTTCTTTTTGTAAGCAATTCTCTGAAAGCCTTAGTATTACTTGAAACCATTACAGTGAGATGGATAACATCAACACAATTTGAAGTTTAAAAGCAATATTCTAGGTTAAAATAACAGTTCTGGAGCTGGAAAATGCACTCTGGGATTACACTTCAGATGTTATCAAACAGTATAAAGTAGTAGGACCCATTCAGTTTCTCCACCCTCAAGCCATATTTCATGAACTATTACCTACTTTTCTCAGTGGAACTGCTGTGACAGCTGGGCGATCCCATTTATGGCTGTGCCTTTCTTAATCTGAGCCTGTACTGAAGCTCTGTATTGTCTACCAGGCAAAACGGGCATACTAAAGATTTATGTTCTTACTTGGAAGACCTTCTGGTCAAAAAGAGTACACACCTTATATGAAATCAGGACATACTAAGAAAGTAAAAGCAAAAGTACCCCCACTCATACACCTGGAAGCATATGAGTATATTTCCATACAGCCATATATACACCTCACATCTGAAACAAAATAAATTGCAAGTCTCTAATATGAGTGAGTCTATTTTTACCTAAACAAAATAAATGTGTTAATGTATAACATAGCATGAATGATGTCTTCTAACAAATTCATTCTACTGGTGTTTGCACTTTACACACATATTAATAAATACTTCTGTTAAATATCACTGAAATACTGTCTTTTACTAACTTGTAGAGTAAGCTCAACTGCAGGGGTTAAGGAACATTCCTACAGGACTAGACAATATTGTTACTAAGTCAGATTTGCATGGTTTGCTTGAGTTCCCACAATGCCTCCCTAGGGGAACTGGATTTCAAATCTCCCCTTAGCAACTACATTTTCCTACTTCTGGAATAGTTTGTCAAGCAGGATATTGAATTTGACCTTTAATGATGCTGGGATTGTTGTTTATATAACCTGGATGCTTTCATTGTTCAAATTCATTCAACTTATCTCCACTTAATTCTTATAGCAATGATTTGTTTGCTTATAAAATATAATTATTAGTTACTGATTCTATCTTAAAGAAAGAGTATCTGAGTATTTATTGGAAATTAATGGGTAATAGCTCATATGTTTTATTTTATAGATTTGGACTTCCTGGTTACTGCACAACCTTAATTATGCTTCTATTTTATAGTGTTGAGCCAATTGCTTTAGCTGAATAAGCTGGAGCTCATCTAGAGAAAATCACAATTCATGGTGCATTTTATTTGAAGGGTACTTTTTGAAGTGGGGAGAAATAAGCAGAGAAAGCTATGGCTAACAGACATTTCTTTACAAATTGGGTGCATATATTACATAGAAGATAATACATTCCACAAAATTGTGATCTTTTATATATGTTTCATATTTTTGTTACTGAAAGTGATGGGGAAATAGTTAAAATATTTTTTTTTCTTCTAAGTACAAGTTTATAAAAAATGTAGTAGTTTTAAAACATGTAATGTTTAAGAATGTGATGGAAACTCCATGAACACTTTTTCTTTTAAACCTAAAATAAAGTGGTGCCTTAAAAAAAATCTGTCCCCGTTAATTAAAAAATCATTTGTAGTTCAAGAATGTTATTTTAAAAAATTCTGAGCGCATTAATACTAACTAAGCAGAAAAATGTATACATTATTATGACTATATCACTTACAGAAGATAAGATAATTAAAGTTAAAAAGACTGCCCAATCTCTTTTGTAAACAGAGATGCAAATAAAACCTTGGCCTCTATAAATTTTCAAACACACATATTCAACACTCAACATAGATGACTACATAGTTGCTGTCTTTAAGCCTAGCAGATGTACACAAAATTGTTCACAGATTTCTGAAAATGAATGGTTTGATATATGATTAACCTCTACTATATTGATAATTTTCCACATAACATTTTCACTTCCAGGAAGACATGCAAAGAAGACTAGGAATGTAAAAATTCCCAGATATTGAGAATTCATCTAAATATAGCTTTTATAAATGTTTCAAAGTAAAAACTTAATTCTAGAAATCAAAGGAACACACACACACAGACACACACACACACACTTTGTATGTATACATCATGTATTGGTACCATCTTTTCCTTCCTCATTACCTCCATTCTGCTGGGGCCTCTACTCAGTGGGATTGCTGGTATTTCCCTATGGGGCTGTGGGTTATGTGTTGTAGGAGTAGCAGTTAGTTATTGGGGGGAAGGAATACCTTTGGGCATGATGTCCCAACCTGTGGCTCTTAAAGTCTTTTCTCCCCCTCTTCCACAAAATTTCGTGAGCATTGGTGGTGTGTTTTAAGTCTATAGCAGTGAACAGCCCTTAAGTTCCTCTAGATTTCTGCTTTGGTATATATTGTGTATCCTCTATGTCTGTCTCTACCCTGGCATTGATTGTCAGGCTCACCCTGGGAGCAGCACTCTTGCTCATATCCCCAATTCCTCTGTGGTTTCACCTGGATTTTACTGAAATGAGAGGAGGAGTTTATCCCCTCAAGTCTGTCAACCTTCTGTAAAAGAATAACAGATTCTTCAATGGGAAGTGAAGTCAGCATAAGTTAAATTGGGTAAGTGTTATCAATTTTGGAAGTTTTTAATGGATTTACCCTTCTTTTAGCCAAAGACTAGTGAAAGCTTGACATTGGAGAACTTAATCTTGGTCTCCATAGGATTCTGACCTGATTCCCCGTTCCAACAGTATTGGTTCCTTTCCATTGAGGGGATCTCTTAGCCAATCAGAGAGCTGTTGGTTACCCACCAAGGCTGAATGCCACTATTACCCTGGTATGTACTTCTTGTCAGGCTGGTTGCTTCTCAGTAGTTTATATCTCTGATTGCTCACACTGCTATTGGCCACTTAGCCCCAGTAGCTCATGTAGTGCTTTCCAGCTCTAGATGGGTTAACTGTCTGGGTACTGGCTGTCTTCTGGATTCCAGCCAGGTCTCTCCATGATTTGTACAGGCAGCATATGGTGTCTTCAGCAATAGGGTCTTACTTTTACCACAGACATATAATCAAGTGCTTTTGCAGAAGGCTGTTTTGATTTGGGGCCCTTGTAAGTCTCTCTGATCCACAGCTCAATGTGGGAAGCATCAATTTCTGGTACTAGGAGTTACAAGTCACAGGCATTTTTTTTTAAGGTTAGGCACCATACCACCCTCTCCAGAATCCTTCTTTTCTGATGTTCTGCCTATACTCCTGTTGAAGGTTAAATATTTTAGTCTACATTTAAGTAGAAAGCTTTCTATGATACCAGTTCATCTTGGGTTTAGTTTAACATTTATTTCCTCCTCACCCTGCCATTCTCTCCTCCCAAAATCCTTCCATCCCTATTGTCTGGGCCTCAATTTGTCTATCAGGTATGGCCACAACTCAAGCTGATCTAGGAAAGAACTGCAAATGAATGAGAACATGTGGTTTTGTCTTTCTGTGATTGAGTATGATCTGTTCTAAGTCCATCCATATTACTAAAAATTGCATTGTGTCATTTTTTCTTACTGATGAGTAGAATCCCATTGTATAAAAGCACCACAACTTCACTATCCACTCATCCAATGATGGATACCTGTTTGATTCAAGGTCTTACCTATTGTGAATTGAGCAGCTATAAACATGGTTGACTAAATATCTCTGTAGTAAATCATGGAGCATTTAGGGTAAATGTTCAGTAAATTAGTCACTGTGTCTGTTGGTAGCTCTATATTCACCTTTATCAGGAATCTCCATATGGATTTCCATAGTGGTTGTACATGTTTGTATTCTACCAACAGTGAATGAGGGTTCATTTTTCCCCACATCCTTACCAACATTTGTTGTCATTTGAAATTTTTAATGATCTCTATCCTTACTATAGGAAGGTGAAATCTCATAGTTATTTTAAGTTTCATTGACATTTTTATGAATTAATTTCATAGCATTATTCATTCATCAATACACTTATTCAGAAAATCTGAGAAGGATATCCACAGACATTAATTTGTCCTTTCAGAGTGGGATTGCAAAGGACTAGAATCAGTTCTTAATCTCACAGTTAGGGAAGCACTTTACTCCCAATTGCTAATTATCAGAGCAAGCTGTATTTGACCTGGTCATTCTTGTTAATGAATTTTATAAGTATTAATATGAAAATTGAAATTTATTTAACACAAATAAGCAAATGATTTAAAAATGAGGTCAATACATTTTCAAATCAATAGAGGTTATATTCATTATTGGTCTCCTTTGTAATATGCTGTAGGATTTATTTTGTAAAAATAAATTCAGGACTGGAGAAATGGCTTAGCAGTTAAGGCACTTGCCTGCAAAGCCAAAGGATCCAGGTCAATTACCCAGGACTCATGTACGCCAATGCATGAAGTGGCGATGCATCTGGAGTTCATTTGCAACAGCTTAAGGCCCTGGTACACCCACTCTTTACCTGCCTCTCCCTCTCTCAAATAAATAAATAAGAATAATTTTTTTAATGCAAAGAAATATATCTCATAAAAATCAAGGTTGATGAAATAATATAAATATCTAATAAATGTTTTAAAATTCTAGGCAGTTGCATCCAGAACCCTTTTGGAGACTTCATTGTTTTCTGAGTTCTAACTCCAAAAGTATAACACGTAACATTTCTATTGTTTTTTCTTCCTTCCTTCCTTTATCCCTTTCCTTCTTTTATCCTTCTTTCTTTCCCTTCCTTCCTTCCTTTCTTTTTACATGGAGGGATGCCAGCAGAAATCCTAAGTGTCCTTGCTCTGAGACTTTGAAACTTTTTCATTTTTTAAAAAATAGATCTCCTTTGCCTACTTATAGAACAACGATTTTATAAGTCTAAAATTTATATGCCTATGCAAATTCCATCTACCTTAATGTAAAATAATTTATGAAATATATCATGATTATAATTTATTGGAACTTGATATATCACTCATTATGAGATATTAACAAACAGCATTAAAAATCTTAATAACATGATTAGAGTAATAAGCCATTTGTATGTATTCTAATTTGTTTTATTAAATGAGAAGAAAGCATAAAAAATATTGGTGGTGATAGATACTGAGGAAACTCAAGACTCTCTAAGGTGTTGAAAATAAGAGCCTATTTATAGCTCATTGCTAAACGAGATATCTCTAACATGCCTTCCAAAGATCAGGGAAATGGAAGCAGAATGAGTATATGAGTTACATGGTTGGGGGCAGGGCAGAATATGGAGAAATATAGTGTGGACATGAACTTACCCCACACTCATGACCTTATATTGAATGTCATTTCATCTTCAAGATTTGTTCCCATAAGCATTTTGCAATGGAAGACAGAGGATGACAAAAACAAAAATGAAAGATTATCCCTAGAGAGATAGTTTAGAGGTTAAGGAGCTTACCTACGAAGCCAAAGGACCCAGGTTCAATTCCCAAGTTTCTGTGTAACCCAGATGCAAAATGTGGCATGTAGCATATGCATCTGGAGTTCATTTACAGTGGTTAGGCATGCCCATTCTGTCTGTTTATCTGCTTCTGCTTCTCTGTCTCTCTCTCCCTCCCTCATATAAGTAACTAAATCAATATATTAAAAAAAAGAAAAAAGCTAGAATGATACTGAAACAACAGAACAGAAGGACTACTAGGCACAAAAAGGGAGTTCAGTAAAACAGGCACTGGGTAGGGGGACAGAGGTGAGTAATAGAAGGGGATGGTGATCATCCTCTACATTATGTTGACATATTAAAATTCTTAATAAAAATAAATTAAGGGCTGGAGAGATGGCTTAGCGGTTAAGCGCTTGCCTGTGAAGCCTAAGGACCCCGGTTCGAGGCTCGGTTCCCCAGGTCCCACGTTAGCCAGATGCACAAGGGGGCGCACACATCTGGAGTTCGTTTGCAGAGGCTGGAAGCCCTGGCGCGCCCATTCTCTCTTTCTCCCTCTATCTGTCTTTCTCTCTGTGTCTGTCGCTCTCAAATAAATAAAAAATTAAAAAAAAAATAAAAAAAAAAAAAAAAAAAAATAAATTAATAAGGGCTGGAGAGATGGCTTAGCAGTTAAGCACTTGCCTGTGACCCCTAAGGACCCCAGTTCGAGGCTCAAGTCCCCAGGAGCCAAGGTAACCAGATGCACAAGGGGCGCACATGTCTGCAGTTCATTTGCAGTGGCTAGAGGCCCTGGCGTGTCCATTCTCTCTCTCTATCTGTTTGACTCTTTCTCTCTCTGTCTTTTGCTCTCATATAAATAAATAAACAATAAAAAATTTAAAAAGTAAAATAAATGAATAAAAAGAAAAGAAACTTTATCAATATATTTAAATTGAAGATAATGAAATTAATTTTCCTTTCTAGATCCATCCATTTTTCTGGAAATTTTACAATGGGGGTGAAAAGGCCTAAGTGAGGTCAGGGGAAGAAATGGAGTAAAGGAAAGGTGAAGGGAAGGTTCATCAAAGTCTAGGAGGATATAAATAATAAGTCATTTAGAAACATACTTTTGGAGGCAATGGAACACACAGGAGCCATAGGTTATTACTAAAAAAAAAAAAAAAAAAAAAAAAAAAAAAAAAAGTTCAGTGCCAAGGATTGGATATCTGCCAGTGAGTTGTTGGCCAGGGAAGTTCTGGATGTCTCTAAAACATTACAGGCCATTGCTGAGGCCCTTGGTTTCCCACCAGGAATGGATGGTAAGATCCTATTGCTGAAGACTCCACATACCTGGGCTATAAGGTTACTGAGAAATCCTGCTGGAGCTGAGCTAAAAACCTCCTCCATGTAGACCAGCTGACAGAAAACTGAAAAAAGCCATGATGCATGCAGCTCAATGGGAGAGAGAGAAATCATCACAGAAGATATTCAACACGTGGATATTGCAAGCCTTATATTTGGCCAGCCAGGCAAAATGAGCCATGGATGAAATAGTGGCATGTCTGTTATGGGGGAGATCAACTGCCGTCTAATTTGACCAAAAACCTACAACAGGGGTAGACATGAGCCCTAGGGGTGTAAGGTCTGCTGCTGTCTGGCTAAAAGTATATACTATGCTCACCAAACTGCCCAGTAAGCACTTTTCTTAATGTTCATACCCATATATTAATGCTATTCTCACTTTTGATTAGAGAACCTTCTCTTTTCAGATGGCAGTGACCTTGGGATGACCCAGATGGCACCATGGTGCTGAGAAGAAGTGATAGAGGAGTGCTTAGCACTGAAATATCTCAATCTCACCTTCCATGGTTCAGGGTCCACTGTGGAAGAGATGGCAAAAAAATGTAAGAGCCAAAGAAGGGTAGGACTCCTTCCCCTCATGCTTCCCCTCAGACACAAATGGCCTGGATACCCATGACTTCACAGTGCCTGACACTACCTACACAAGACCATCATAATAGGAGGAAAAGATGATGACATCAAAATAAAAGAGAGACTGATTGAGTGGGGGAGGGGATATGATGGAGAGTGGAGTTTCAGAGGGGAAAGTGGAGGAGGGAGGAAATTACCATGGGATATTGTTTACAATTACAGAAGTTGTCAAAAAAAATAATTTTCTTATTGATTTCTACTTTTCCAATCTGTTTCATAACCTCTTGTCTTTCCAAAGACAGTGGCCTAGATAGATGAAACATGCTTCTAAGGGTCCAACAATTTTGTCAGGGTTGACTGCTCATACTGAATATTATGGAATCATGTATGAGTTTATATATGAAGAGGTATGTTGAGCATTATCCTACCATGCTAGTATTGTCTTTAAAGTTGTGGTCATACATGCAGTATAAATATATATATAGGTAATATTTGTCTTACTCATAGATGAAGGAAAATATCTTTTAAAGTAATGAAAAGAAGGACCTGAAAAATGTATCTAGCTAGAACAATGATTGACAAATGAAGTTTAATTTGATTGTTATTTTATTTTTAACTTTTTGTTTTGTTGTGAGATGAAACATGATAGATGAACACTCACACTGACCTCTACCCACCCAATATGTCCATAATTTTTATTTTGTAATGGTCTTACTAATTTGACTAGACTTTCCATAAACTCATTTTGTTGCCAGGAAACCTAGGTCCTTGGTTTATACTGCCTCAGCCTCATGAGAAACTGAGATTGCAGGCCTGTGCCACCAGGATGTAATGGAATATTAATGACAACTGCAATCTACTGAAGACTTTTTTTTTTAACATTTTTTGTTCATTTTTATTTATTTATTTGAGTGACAGAGAGAGAGGGAGAGAGACAGAGAGAGAATGGGCGCACCAGGACTTCCAGGCACTGCAAACGAACTCCAGACGTGTGCGCTCCCTTGTGCATCTGGGGAATTGAGCCTCGAACCGGGGTCCTTAGGCTTCACAGGCAAGCGCTTAACTGCTAAGCCATCTCTCCAGCCTGAGACTTCTTATGTCCTATGCCTTATGATAAACTCTTTAAACATATTATTGCCATCAGTCTTGGGAAAGTACTATAATTATTAATATCCACACATAACAAATGAGAAAAATGCTCAGAGTTTTCAATCTGTTCGTACAGATCAGACAAGTAAAAAGTGAGCTTTAAAAGTCAGGGCTGACCACCAACCCAGTTTTCTATGCTCTGTGTCACTTAAGTTCCATAGATGTATTGATTATTAAAGGAAGATGGAGAGAGAATGAAAGAGGGGCAAAAGGAGAAAGAGGAAGACAGATAGTGGGCTATAGGGATAAAAATGCTTAGAAAGAGGGCTTTTCATATAAAAAAATGTTAAGACCTAAATAAATGTGCTTAATTAGGCAGTTTCATGCTAAAAAAGAGTAACGATTTAGATACATTGCATTTTACTATATTAAAATATCCACTACAAGGCCACCAATGTTACCATGTCTTGAAAAAACATTTACGTGAGGAAGAAACACAGGCCAAATAACTCTGATTCTAGAAGTGACACTCATAATGTTAATCACATTTTACTAGGCAGATTTTATCATCTTCTTCTGCTTAGATTTTAAAATACTGAGAAATGAAATATCTGGATGAGTAGCTGGCTTTCCCTCAATACCTATCTTGCACTGTGGATGGATTGTAGATCTTTTGTCAATGATAAGCTACTTCTGCCATGAGGAAGAAATATGAACATCATTTTGAGGCTTGAAATACTTTCTGCCACCCTAGAATTTTAACAATAAGATATGTATTTAAATGTTTCTATAGTCCCTGGAACTGAGGACTGATGTTAATTGCTGCTGACACATTCTCCCCTAACTTCTTTCTGTTCTTTGATCAAAAATAGCAGAAGAGTTTCTAAAATACAATATCTAGTGAGTTTCATCTCACATAACTTTTCTTTTATTTATGCACACAAATATGAGCAAATAAAATGTTGTTTACTGAATTTAAAATTACATGTCTGAATCTCATGAGGTACTCTGTGAAGTGAATAACTAATGATGCAGTAATTTGGGAGAACGGATGGATTAAATGCAATTTGTTCATTGTGTATCAGAATATTTCAGTGTATTCTCTATTATCAATTTTTACCTCATTTCATACTTCATCTATTTAAACACTCATTAAATCAAGCTTTTGACAAAACATTCTCCACTGTTAAGTTTCTAAAATTCCCATATTGGTGCACAATTTTCACAAAATAGTATATTTCATCACTTGTTTTTCTTTTTTAGGTTTTCCAGGAAGGGTCTCATTCTATCTCAGGCTGACTTTGAATTCACTATGTAGTCTCAGAGTGGCCTTGAACTCATGGCAATCCTCCTACCTCTTCCTCCCAAATGCTGGGATTAAAGGCATGTGCCACCATGCCCAGCTTTCTTCACATTTTATAAAAATTTATCTTTATCAGATATGGACTACTTAGTATGTAAACAACACATGTTGGTACCATCCTTTTCCTCATCCCTACCTGTTTTATACCTGAGGCTCTCCTCATTGGGGGTGCAGATCAACCCCCTGGAGATTGTGGATCCTGCATCATAGGACAGCAGTCCATAATGGGTGGGGGGGAGGCAATGTCTCTGTGAAAATGTGCCAACTTGTGCCTGTAACAATCTTTCTGCCCCCTCTCCTGCAAAATTCACTGAGCCATATTAGGCGCATTTTAAGTCTACTGCAGTGAAGGGCTCTTAGGAGCCTCTGAATATCTTCTTTGTTTGGTGTTGAGTATCCTCAGTGTCTATCTTCTTCACCCTTGTGCTGATATCACGTTCACCAAGAAAGAAACACCCTTGCTAATTTCCCCAATTCCTCTGTGGTTTCTGGTGGGGGACAGGGTGAAGTGTGCTGGGTCATTTTTCTCCTCAGGACTGGCTGTCATCTGCAAAAAGGAGAAGCAGAATCTCTAACAGAGAGTGAAGTAAGAACTGGTTAAATGGGGTAACTATTATTACTTTAGAGAGAATTTAAAGGATGTAGACCCTCGTATGGTCCAATATTAGTGGGAGCTTGACATTATAAAGGAGAATCATTACCTGAATATGATTCTGACTTGTTTTCCAGCTCTAGATATGGTTTCCTTTCTACTGAGTGGATCCATTAGCCAATCCAAGAGCAGCTGGTTATCCATCATGGCTGTGTGTCACTACTGCACTTGTTTGAGCATAATGTCAGGTGGTTTGTTTCCAAGTAGTTTAGACTTTCAGTTGCTCAGACAGATGTTGGCCACTTTCCCACAGTAGCTCATGTTGTGCCTTCCAGCACCAGATGGGCTGTCTGTGGACTTGTTGTCTTCTGAATTCCAACCAGGTCTCTCCATGGTCCATGCTGACAATGTATGGTGTCTTCAGCAGTACGGTCTTACCACTAACCTCTGGTGGGTAATCAAGTACTCTGACAGAAGTCTGTCTTGTTTGTTTTGGGAGAACTTGTAGGTCTCTCAAATCAACAGCTCATTGTGAATGTTAACCGCATCCTTATACAGGGAATTTTATGTCAGTACCAAGGGACAAGACTTAACCGTTTATATATATATGAGAGAAATGAGAGAAATTTATGGTTAGGCTTCACCTCACCCTCTCCAGGGCCCTTTAATTCAGAGACTCCCCCTAAAGACTTGGTGAGGGTTCAACATTTTTGTCTAACTTCCAAGATATAGGTTTCAATGTAATAGTTCAATTTGGGTTCAGTTTTGTGCTGCCCCCCCTTCCAGCCCCACCTTTTCCCTTCCCAAAGCCCTGCTCTTCCTAATGTCCAAGCCTTGAGATGATTTTCAGGTATGTAAGAAAGTCAGGTTGATCCAGGTTAGGAACCACAGATGAGTGAGTGAGTTCAGTTATTAGTTATCATGATCTGTTCCATGTTCAACTATTTTTCCAAAAAAAATAATTGTGTCAGTATTTCTTACTGCTAAGTAGAATTCCATCATGTAGATATACCATATCTTGGTTATCCATTCACCCAATAATGGGCATCTGGGTTGATTCTAGTTCTTAGTTATTTTGAATTGAGCAGTTATAAACATGGTAGAGCAAATAAAATATATTTGAACTGAGTTGTGGAGCTTTTAGGGTAAATGTCCCATAAGGTAATAACCTTGTCTGTTGGTAACTCTATAGCCAACCTTTTCAAGAACCTCCATTTTAATTTCCATATTGTTTTTACCAGCATACATTCCAACTTATAGTGAATGAGTACTCCTATTTCTCTACATTCTCACCAACATTTGTTTTCATTAGATGTTTTAATGTTTGCTATCCTTACTTGAGTAAGATGGAATCTCATAGTTGTTTTAATTTGCATTTCCCTAAAGGTTAGGGATGTTGAATGTTTTCTTAAGTGTGTGTTAGCCATTTGTAATTATACCTCTGAGAAGTTGCTATTAACTTCTCTGTGCAACTTTTGGAGTGGGATGTTTGATCTTTTATTGTTTTCTTTTTGGAGTTCTTTGTAGAGTCTAGATATTAGGCCTTTGTCATGGTATAGCTGGCAAAGATTTTTTCCCATTCAGTGGGTAACCTATTGGCTCTGCTTATAGTATGTTTGCTTGTGCAAAAGCTTTTAGCTTCATGAAATCCCATTAGTTGAACATTTTTTTATTATTTTTTTATTTTTATTTATTTATTTATTTAATTTCCTTGGCTACTGGGTTTTGTTCAGGAAGTCTTCCCCTAGTTCAATATCATGGAATGTGCTTCCTATATTTTCTTCAAGTAGTTGAAGAGTCAGCTGTTATGTTGAGGTCTTTAATCTATTTGAACTTGATATTTGTGTGTGGCTAAATAAATGGACTAACTTCTTTATTCCACATATGGTCATCCAAGTTGTCCAACACCATTTGTTGAAAATGCTGTCTTTTCTCCAGTCTACATTACTGGCAACTTTGTCAAAGATCAAGTAGCTGTACTTGACCTAAGATCTCGGTCTTTAATAACAGATAACATCAGATTCAGAATAACTTTGAACAAAATCTATCTCCCCAAAAGGAAAACAATTCTGGAAATTAATCTTTTGAATTTACTACTTACATTGAAATTAATTGTAACATGGTCTTAGAGAACAAATATTACCCATGTTATGGTCAGAATATATTGTATCATCTTCAAATTCATATATTAAAATTCATCACCCTACCATGATAACATAGAATATTGGATCTTTGAAAGTTAAGTGGAACTCATGAACTCTCTAAAGTAAACCCAGAACATTCCTGTCCTTCTACCATCTGATGGCACAATGAAACGATGCCCTGTGAAAGAAATGGCCCTCACTACACATGGAATCTTTACCACTTTGATCTTAGAGTTCCAAGCCTCATAAGTTGTGAAATGTAGTAGTTATTTATAAATATGAAGTCACTTATAGTACATTATAGTAGCCTAAGTGGACCAAGACAACATCATATAAACACTTAGAAAACTGGAGTATTTAACACAATGTTGTTCAAATCAAACATACATCAAAAAAATGGAACAGGAATGAAAACTTGTAGCAGAGTTTGAATTTGGAATCCCTTAATTGAACAGAGGTGACAGTGAATTATAGTGAGAAGATAATTTTTTAAATAAAAGAAAAGAAAATGAGTGCTTCTGACTGAATTTGATATCTGTCATAAAAAATGAAAGCAAATGTGTGAATGTCTGGGATCTTTATAGTTGTGAAGTAATTGACAGGGAGAATTCAGCAACTTCAACAATCTGATTTTATAGTTATTTTTTTCAGTATGCTTTGGTATGTGGTTTAGTTTCAAATGTAGGCTTCTTTGTTGATAGTCATAGCTAAATATTTTACCACCATGTTAAAAAAAAAAAAATCACTAGCTTTCAAATGTATAATGTCTGGCTCATAATTTCAACCCCCTCCTGCCCTACTTTTAAAAATTCTACCTTATAAATTCTATTCCTTGAGTATTACTTTTCTAATTGTGAGGTTTAGATCAAAAAACAGAGCACCAGAAAACAAACAAAAATCACAGTGTCTTAACAAAATCATGCATTTTATTTCATCAGATGCAGAATGTACCAGGCCCATGAACCTCAACTTTTGGGTCCTTAACTGTGTTAGCAAAGAATTGAAACATTAAATTCAAGAAGGATAAATTATTAATGATAAGATCTATTTTATGGAGAATTCAGAACCAGGAGGAAAGCTAGCAGGAAGGACAAAGTCAAAGGTAGTGTTCTCCCTTCTTACCCAGGGGAGGGGAAACAGAGAAAAACTTCATATAGAGAAATATCCATTTAAGAAGTCTCTGGAGAAGGTGCATGAACACATGTGGAAGACAAAGCGAGAGAGCCCAAGGTCAAAGACCCCCTCACGTAGGGGGTCTGAGAAGACTGAGAGATAGTAAAGGACTTGGAGACTAAAGAGACATCGTCCACATAACAAAGTGAGAAAGCGTCCACAAACAAGGCAGGAAGTGTATGTACAAAGAGAAATCTCACCCTGGCTGGGAAGGGGGAAGAGGAAAAATAATAAGAAACATATGTAGATCAAGAGGAGGGAGAAGAAATCAAGTATTTTACACATATAATTAAGCTCTTTTATAAAGACCAAGCATTCAATTTGGATGATGCATCATAATTAGACTCAGGAGTTCAAGAAGAGATCTGATTGGTTGGTGAACTCAAGAGGCTAACTCGGGAGGGGTCATCCCAGAAGTGTGCTAAGGAAACACTTGAAGAAGCAGAAAGTGTGCTGACTTGTTGCTTGTAGCTATCTTGAATGAGAATGAATCAGACACAGCTTCTGGTCCTGCCAGGGCAGGTAAGATGGCATCTCTTTGTGCCTCTGTACCTGCATGACTACCTATTAAAATAAATACTAGAGTTTTCAGCACTGAGACATCTCTATCACACTTTCCAAGGCTTGGGGTCTATGGCAGAAGAGGTGGAAGAAAAAATGTAAGAGGCTAAGGAAGGGTAGGACTGTTTATAGTGCAATCTTCCAAACACAAAATGGTCTGGAAATTTATGACCTTGTAATGTCTGGCACTACCTACACAAAATCTTCATAATAGGCGGAAAAGAGGGTGATGTCAAAATAAAAATGAGACTGTTGCAGTCATATTCTTGTTGCTGGCAGAAAACACTAGACCAAGAACAGTTTTTGGATGGAATAAAAGTTAACTTTGGCTTATAGACTGGAGAGGAAGATTAGTGGTGGCAGGGTAAATGATGACATGAACAGAAGGGGAACATCACCTCCTGGCCAACATCAGATGGACAACAGCAACAGGAGAGTGTGCAAAATAGTGGCAAAGGGAAGCTGGCTATAATAATACTCATAAGCCTGACCCAAACAATAAACTGTCTCTAGGAGGCTTTAATTCTAAATTGCCATCAGCAAGGGACCTAGCATTCAGAACACCTAAGTTTGTGGAGAACATCTGAATCAAACAACAACAGAGACTTTTTGAGAAGGGAAGGGGTTACAATGGAGGGTGAATTTGTAAGGGGGATAGTGGAGGTGGGGAAAGAATTATCATGATTTATTGTCTATAATCATGGAATCTGTCAATAAAAATGTTAAGAAAGGGCTGGAGAGATGGCTTAGCGGTTAAGCGCTTGCCTGTGAAGCCTAAGGACCCCGGTTCGAGGCTCAGTTCCCCAGGTCTCACGTTAGCCAGATGCACAAGAGGGCGCACGCGTCTGGAGTTCGTTTGCAGAGGCTGGAAGCCCTGGCGCACCCATTCTCTCTCTCTCTCTCCCTCTATCTGTTTCTGTCGCTCTCAAATAAATAAATAAATAAAATGTTAAGAAATATGTGAGTAAATATATAAATAAACTGTAGTGTTTCTATTCTCCCTCACTTGTGTGGTAGTTTGAATGTGGTTGTTTGAATGTAGGGCCCCAAAACATAGGCGTTTTACTAAAATAGAGCTTACAACATCAGCCTCTAGTAGTCAGATCCCTGCTACATGGGGCATATTATTGGGGGTAGATCTTGTAGTCCAGCTGAATGAGTAGGAATGAAAAAAAAAAAAAAGTGATTTAAAGGAAAAATTCCAAAGTGTTTGTGGGGGCAGATTAGAGTCCAGCCCTACTAGGTGCTAGGTGTGTTCAGAATAGTTTGACCTCTGGCAGTTGGTGCTTGCAGGTGTTGGTTTATCTCTCTGCTATGCTGACATATGGTAGAGCAAGCCAGCTTATACCACCATTGCTAGAGCTTCTTATGGACACTGCAATCATGAAATCATATCAGAGAATTTTAGTTGTTGCTGCAGTGAATCTAACCATGTGGATTCTGGTATTTTGGAAATTGTGTGTGGGAGGAATATGGAAGGACTTGGTACTTGGTAATATAGAAAGCTCACAGGGTAGGAAATCAAGTTTTGCTGTTTTGGTAAGAGTGTGAAAGTGCTAAATGCAAAGAGGATTTTGTACTATAAATGCTTACATTTTGAACTTTCAAAAGGGTAAGAAAGATAGCTGAGAATGTTTTTGGGATCTGGACTATTGGCATAAAGTCTGGCTACATTCTATTGCCTGTGCCCAGAGAGTTTCATTTAGGTAGAATTTAAAAGTAGTGGACTGATGTGTGCTTAATGAAAGATATAGAACTGAAAGATGGTTTCAAATTGGGAAAAAAAATCAAACAAGTCTAAAGTTACTGGCACAGAGATTGATATTAGGCTTCTGAGGCTACAATTATTAAATAGATTAGCACCATTAAGAGTAGGACACCTGTTTTGCATTAAAACAATGGAACAACGCTTGAGGCTAAAATACTCCCATGCAAGTCTGAATGGGTAGCAATCAAAAACTCTTTTACAAAGAAGTGATTTAAAGGAAGAATTCTAAAGGCAGGCATAACCTGCTCAAATTTATTTCTCCTGGATGAACAAATTGGTTGTATTACTGGACACCTGGTATTAATTTTAGAAACATGGAATGGATCATAAAGTACATCATTCCAGTAGTCACTACTGAGATGTGGCATGTGAAGCAGTGTGATATCCCTGCATCGAGACTAATGAGTCATATATATATACGTGTGTGTGTGTGTGTGTGTGTGTGTGTGTGTGTGTGTATGTATAATCATTCCAGAAGCCACTGCTAAGATGCAGCATTGTGAAGCAAAATGATGTCCTTGTATTAAAGGCCCAAAAGTCCACTGTATGAAGTGGCAATGATGGATGGTGGTTTGCAATGGAAACCCAAAGATGTATTGGATGTACCAGAACTGTAAAATGGCTACTATTCAGAGCTGGTGGAATGAGAAGAATGTTTTCCCTGGCCAATTCAGCCTAGCTGGAGGAGTCAAATTAGAAAATGCAGATACTTTCAACACTAATTATGAATGCCAGACTTGAACTGCAAGTGTTTGATGGTTACCTGATCATTATTGATTTTTGTGTTAGGCCAGTCTTTCATTGTTATTCTCTATTGCAATGGAAATGTCTACTCTGTGTCCTTTTGTGTTAGAAGTATGTAACTTGTTTTGGTCTTACAGGGCTCATAGTTAAGAGACTTTGGAACAGTCTTAAAGTTGGTAAAGCTTATGATAACTTTGAAGTTGTACTGAATAAAGTTTACATTGTGAAATGGTCATGAGTCTAAGGAGGCCAGGGGTGAATTGTGGTATTTTGAATGTTATTATTTGGATATGGCCACATAGACACAGATGCTTTATTAAAATTGAGTTTACAACTTCTATATCTATAAGGCAGCTCTTTGCTAGAAGGGGTATATCACTGGGGGCAGTTCTTGGAGTCCAGTCCTGTTGTAGTCAGCTCCAAGTTGCTGGGATAAGCTTCCAAACAGACACAATTGATGAGAGAAAGAAATTTATTTCAGGTTTACAGATCTGAGGAAAACTCCATCAATAGTGGTAAAAGCTACTTTCTTCTGTAAGCTAAGCAATAGGGAAAAAAAAAAATGAAGTAAGGAAACACCATTAGGCAGAATATATGACTTGCAAGAACTCAGAGCTTTTCTCTCCTTACCTTTGTGCTGGAATTCAGATCCACTCATTGACACATTCCCAGGGATACCTCCTCTTGCTGGCTTCTGGAGACTTAAGCAGAAAGCTTAACCTTAGTTAAAAGTATCTGACACTATGGGGGACATACATTTACATTCAAACTACCACAAGACCTAAGATGTGTTTGGAGGATGATTGACTCCACACTTATTAGGTGTAAGTCTTAACCCCATTCCTCCTCAAATGCTGTGTCTGCATGGATGTTTGTCCAACTTAAGCCCATCTGTGAAGACTCTACCATTATAATTTCATCAAGTTTTAAGGCTTTACCTCTCATTACCATCACAAGCATGATTAAGTTTCAACATTCAGGGAGAAACTATTCAGATATTAGAGATTCACACAATTTCTACTATAGACCTGGAGTGTTCAGGTATATGACAAGATATTTCCATGAGACACTTTTAAGCATTTTTGGTCTGTGACAATAACTGGCTTAGGGAAACTGGATATAACACCCATAAGCCTGCCCCCAACAATACATTGCCTCCAGGAGGTGTTAATTCCAAAATCTACATCATCTGGGAAGCTAGCATTCAGAACACGTAAGGTTATGGGGCACCCCTGAATCAACCAACCATATTCTTCCCCTGGCCCTCATAAACTGCTATCCATACAAGATGTAAAGTACAATGAATTCAGTCCAACTTTTAAAGTCTTCATAGGTTTTATCAATCCCAATGATGTTCAAACATCCCCATAGTCCAAGATCTTTTTTTTTTTTTTTTTTTTTTTTTTGGTTTTTTAAGGTAAGGTTTCACTCTAGCCCAGGCGGACCTGGAAATCACTATGGAGGCTCAAGGTGGCCTCGAACTCACGGCGATCCTCCTACCTCTGCCTCCTGAGTGCTGGGATTAAAGGCGTGCGCCACTATGCCCGGCTAGTCCAAGATAGTTTAACTGAGCCATAATACCAAAAAAAAAAAAATCCCCCCAAAACTGACAATGACACAGAATAAACATTCACACTGCAAAAGATGGCATTGGGTATAACAAATAAATACTCAAGCTATACATGATTTAAAACAACTAGGGCAAACATCAAACTCTATAGCTTCAAGTTCAACAACTCTAGTAAGTGACAAATCACCAAGTCTGATAACTCTAACCATCAACAAGTCTCTGGATTTCTAATTCTGCCCCTCTAGCTAGGCTACTCACAGTCCTAGAAAACTTCATCAGGGCCAGTAGCTTTCCTTAGGAGCCATCTTGGGGTCTCGGCATCTCCACTGGGTCTCCACTGCAATCCACAGTTTATCCTCATGGCTGCATGGGGTCTCCATGCAGGCATCCAGCAAACCTGCTTCACACTGCCCAAGGTTATTTCCAAAACACAAGACCATGTTGCAAACTCAATGACCCCAGACTGGATTGAAAAGCAGGGTCCTTCAATTTGTTGCCTCCAAGAAACTCATTTTTTTACAAAGGATGGGTACTATCTTAGCGTGAAAGGTAGGAAAATGGTGTTTCAAGAAAATGGGCCTAGCAAACAAACAGGGGTTGCTATCCTAATATCTGACAAGGTAGACTTCAGTCCAAGATTAGTTAGGAAAGATAAGGAAGGAAGGCCACTTTATATTGATTAATGGCATACTCCAACAGGAGTACATTACAATCCTAAACATATATGCACCTAACATGGGGGCTCCCAACTTCATCAAACAAAAACTATTAGAACTAAGGTCATAGATAACACCAAACACAGTGGTAGTGGGTGACTTCAACACCCCACTCTTATCAATTGACAGGTCAATCTGGCAAAAAATAGAGAGGCATCTGGATTAAAGGAGATCATAGAAGAAATGGACCTAACAGATATATACAGGACATTTCATCCAAATGCTGCTGAATATACATTCTCTCAGCAACACATGGAACATTGTCTAAAATAGACCATATATTAGGACACACAGCAAATCTTAAAAATACAGGAAAATTGAAATAATTCCTTGCATTCTTTCTTTCTTTTTTTTTTTTTTACTGTATTACATTTTGGAATTTTTTTCCTTTTTTGCCTTTTTAAATATTTAATTTAATATCATTTTTCCTCAATTGTTTAAACAATTTCCATGATTATAAAACATATCCCATGGTAATACCCTCCCTCCCTCTCTCTTCCCCTTTGAAATTCCATTCTCCATCATATCCCCTTCCCATCTCAGTAAGTCTCTCTTTTATTTTGATGTCATGATCTTTCCCTCCTTTATGATGGTCTTGTGTAGGTAGTGTCAGGCACTATGAGGTCATGGATATCAAGGCCATTTTATGTCTGGAGGGAGCATGTTGTAAGGAGTCCTACCCTTCCTTTGGCTCTTACACTCTTTCCGCCACCTCTTCCGCATTAGACCCTGAGCCTTGGAAGGTGTGATTGAGATGTTACTCGGTAATCTAGTCACTTCTTTGCAGCACCATGATAGTTTCTGAGTTGTCCCAAGGTCACTGCCATCTGAAAAGAGAAGATTCTCTACCCAAAGTGAGAATAGCATTCATATGAGGGTATAAATATTAAGAGAAGTGCTTACTGGGCAACTTGATAAGCATAATAAATACACTTACCCAGACATCAGAAGATGTTACACCCCTAGGGCACATGACTACCCCGGTTTAAATTTTTCAGTATCGGGAATGTGTTCCCCCCCCATGGAGCAGACCTCCAGTCCAATTGGAGAGCAGTTGGTTTCCACCATGACAAATGTGCCACTATTGCACCTGTTGGCTCATTTAGTCTGGTTGGCCAATTATAAGGCTTGCAATGTTCACTGTTGAGTATCATCACTTGTGGTATCTCTTTGTCCCATTGAACTGCATGTAGAATGGCTTCTTCCAGCTTTCTGTCAGCTGGGCTATGTGGAGGAGGTTATCAGCACAGTTCCAGCAGGATTTCTCAGTGGCTTTGCAGCCCAAGTATGTGGAGTCTTCAGCAATAGTGTCTTACCATTGATTCCTGGTGGGAAACCAAGAGCCTCAGAAATTTCACATAATGTTTTGGGGGCATCAGGGACCTCCCTGGCCAACAACTCACTGGAAGGTATCTGATCCCTGGCCCCTAAAATTTTCTAGCAATGATATACAGCTCCTGAGTGTTCCATTGTCCATAACCAGAGGATTCGATATGACTTATTTATATCCTCTTAGAATTTTATTAGCCCTCCCTCTACCTTTCCTTTATTCAATCTCCTCCCCAGACCTCAATTTGGGCCTTTTCACCCCGGTTAATCTATTCTTCTACTTACATATGTGCAATACCAACCTAGTAAGTACCCTCCTCCCTTCCTGTCTCTTCCCTTTGTATCTCTTTTTTAGCTTGCTGCCCTCTGCTACTGAGTTTTTCTTTCTCACACAGGAGCCCAATCATCTGTAGCTAGGATCCACATATGAGAGAGAACATGCAGTGCTTGGGTTTCTGGGCCTGGGTTACCTCACTTAGTATAATACTTCCCAGATCCATCCATTTTTCTGATTTCATAACTTCATTTTTCTTTACTGATGAGTAGAACTCCATTGTGTAAATGTGCCATATCTTCATTATCCACTCATCAGTTGAGGGACATCTAGGTTGGTTCCATTTCCCAGCTATTATAAATTGAGCAGCAATAAACATACTTGAGCATGTACTTCTAATAAATGAGATGAGTCCTTGGAATATATGCCTAGGAGTGCTATATCTGGGTCATATGGTAGATCAATCTTCAGTTGTTTTAGGAACCTCCACACTGATTTCCACAATGGCTGGATCAGATTGCATTCCCACCAGCAGTGTAGAAGGGTTACTCTTTTTCCTCATTTCCGCCAGTATTTATGATCATTTGTTTTCATGATGGTAGCCAATCTGATAGGAGTGAGATGAAATCTCAATGTAGTTTTAATCTGCATTTCCCTGATGACTAGGGATGTAGAACATTTTTTAGATGCTTATATGCCATCTGTCTTTCTTCCTTTGAGAACTTTCTAGTTAGTTCCATAGCCTATTTTTTAATTGGCTTGTTTGATTTCTTATTATTTAACTTTTTGAGCTCTTTGTATATCCTAGCTATTAATCCTCTATCAGATATAGTGCTGGCAATATAAAAATGCCAAAAATACTCATCAGAGAAATGACAGTACCTTCAGCAAATGGTTTGGGAAAACTGGATATGTATTTGTAGAAGGATGAAAGTAGGTTCTTCTCTGTCTTCAAGCACAAGAATTAAGTCCAAATGGTTAAAGACCTTAACATCAGATGAGAAACTCTAAAACTACTAGATGAAAAAGTAGTGGAAACCTTTCCAAATATTGGTCTTGGCAAAGACTTTCTGAATATAACCCCAATTACTGAGGAAATAAAAGCACAGATTAACCACTGGGACCTCATAAAATTATAAAATTTTTTTTTTATTGCAAAGGACACTGTGAATAAAGAAATATATCTGAAAAAGCTTCTAGTTTTTCCCCATTTAGTAATATGTTGGTTGTATTCTTGTCATAAATAGACTTTATTATATTGAGATATATTCCTTCTATTCCCAGTCTCTGTAGTACTTTTATCATGAAGGGATGTTGGATTTTGTCAAATGCTTTCTCTGCATCTAATGAGATGATCATGTGATTTTTGTCCTTCAATCCATTTATATATTGTATTATATTTATAGATTTGCATATATGGAACCATCCCTGCATCTCTGGGATTAAGCCTACTTAGTCAGGGTGAATCATCTTTCTGATATATTCTTGTATTCTGTTTGCCAATATTTTGTTGAGAATTTTGCATCTATGTTCATGAGGGAGATTGGTCTGTAATTTTCTTTTCTTGTTCTATCTTTGCCTGGTTTGGTATCAGTGTGATGCTGGCTTCATAGAAGGAGTTTGGTAAAATTCCTTCTTTTTTCTATTTTATGGAAAAGCTTAAGAATCAGTGGTGCTAGTTCATCCCTGAAGGTCTGGAAAAATTCAGCAGTGAATCCATCTGGGACTGGATTTTTCTTAGTTGGGAGATTTTTGATAACTGTTTGGACCTCCATGCTTGTCATAGATCTATTTAGGTGATTAATCTCATCTTGATTTATTTTAGGTAGGTCATATAAATCAAGGAAATCATCAATTTCTTTCAGATTTTCATACTTTGTGAAGTATATGCTTTTATATTATGTCCCTATGATTTTTTGAGTTTCCCTGGCATTTGTTGTGATGTTACCTTTTTCATCACTAATTTTATTAATTTGTGTCTCTCCTCTCTTTCTTTTGGTCAGATTTGCTAAGGGTTTATCAATCTTGTTTATCCTTTCAAAGAACCAACTCTTTCTTTCATTGATCCTTTGGATTGATTTTTTAGTTTCTATTTCATTAATTTCTGGCCTAATCTTTATTATTTCTTCCTGTCTGCTGATTCTGGGTTTGCCTTGTTCTTCTTTTTCTAAGGCTTTAAGGCGAATCATTAGGTCATTTACTTGTGACATTTCTAATTTCTTAATATAGGCACTTAAAGTTATAAATTTACCTCTTAGGATTACCTTCATTGTGTCCCAGAGATTTTGGTATGTTGTATTCTCATTATTGTTTGACTCTCTCTCTATATGTATTTTTTTTGATTTCCCTCTTGATTTCTTCATTGACCCATTCATCATTTAGTAATATGTTGTTTAATTTCCATGATTTTGTGTATGCTCTATAGCCTTTTTTGCTATTGATTTGTAGTTTCTTTCCATTGTGGTCAGACAGAATGCAAGGAATTATTTCACTTTTCCTGTATTTGTTAAGATTTGTTTGTGTACTAATATATGGTGTAGTTTAGAGAATGTTCCATGTGCTGCTGAAAAAAGTGAATATTCTGCAGCATTTGGATGAAATGTCCTGTATATATCTGTATGGTCCATGCCTTCTATGACCTCATTTATTCCAGATGCCTCTTTGTTTATTTTTTCCAGGGGGTAGAACTCTCAATTGATGAGAGTGGGATGTTGAAGTACCCCACTACCACTGTGTTCAGTGTTATCTGTGACCATAATTCTAATAGCATTTGTTTGCTAAATGTGGGGGCCCCCATATAAAGTGCATATATGTTTAGGATTGTAATGTACTCCTGTTGGAGGATGCCTTTAGTCAGTATAAAGTGGCCTTCCTTATCTTTCTTAACTAATGTAGGACTGAAGTCTACCTTGTCAGATATTAGGATAGTAACACCTGCTTGTTTTCTAGGTCCATTTGCTTGAAACACTGTTTTCCAACTTTTCACCCTAAGATAGTATCCATCCTTCATAGAAAGGTGGCTTTCGTGGAGGCAACAAATTGAAGGATCCTTCTTTTTAACCCAGTCTGCAAACCTATGGCTTTTGGTTGGAGCATTGAGGCCATTGATATTAAGCAATATTATTTCTGAAAGGTGTGCGTTCATTTTTGCCTGTTTTTTTTTTTTTTTTTTGAGTTCTTCTGGTTTTACCTTTGCTCTATTGTGTTTGTTTTTTCCTGGTTCCTTATAAGTGTGCTTTTCTTTTGCTTCAGCATGGAGGATTCTTTCAAGTATTTTCTGTAGAGCTGGTTTTGTCTTCAAATAGTCCTTTAGCCTGTTTTGTCATTGAATGCCCTTATTTATCCATCTATTTGAATGGATAACTTTGCAGAATAAAGTAACCTTGGTTGTCAGTTGTTATTGGAATATATCACTCCACACACTTCTGGCTTTTAAAGTTTGTGTTGAGTAATCTGCTGTAATCCTGATAGTCTTGCTTTAGTAGGTCACTTGATTTTTCTCTCTGACTGCTTTCAATATTTTTCTTTGGTTTCGAGGTTCTTTCCATGTTTTGTCTGGCTGGTGTACTAAAGGATTCCTGCATCTGAATTGGCATCTCTTTCACAATTTGGGGGAAGTTTTCTTCTATGATTTTGTTGAAGACACCAACTATGCCTTTGGAGTGAAATTCTTCTCCTTCTACTATGCCCTAAATTTTTATGTTTGATCTTTTAATAGTGTCCTGAATATGTTGAAATTCCCACTCATACTTTTCTATCAGTTTGTCTTTCTTTTTGTTGGACTGTATTAGATCTGCCACCTGGTCTTCTAGCTTAGATATGATGTCCTCTCCTTTATCCATTCTACTGGTGAGATTTTCTATAGAGTTTTTTTTTTTTATTTCATTAACTGTGTTCTTTATTGCTAGTAATTCTAACTGTTTTTTCTTTATTATTTCTATTTCTTTATTTATGTCTAGTATTGACCTCTTTATTTCATTACATAGGTGTCCTTTGTCTTCTTTCCTTCCTTTGATTTCTTCTTTCACTTCTTTGAACATATTTATAATCATTCTTTTGAAATCTTTCTCAGGCATTTCTTCTAACTTGTTCTCACTGGAGGTCATTTCTGATGCATTAATATTTTTTGGTGAATTTATATTGTCTTGACTTTTGGTGTTTCTTGTGTTATAATGTATATATTTTTCATCTTGGATTATTTAATGATTGGGTTTTCCAGTTAGCTGGGTATTATGTGATGTATTGATCGATCTGATGTTATATATCTTCAGGGTAGGAGCTTAAGGCACTAGGTATAGCTCTCAAGACTCTCAAAATATCTACAAAAGTGAAGCTAGGTGTTGGGTGTGCCTGATATGAGAGCATTCAAGTAGGCTAACTGGAACAAAGTACAGGCAGATTCTAAAATTTAACTAAACAATGTACACTTTCAATGAAGAACAGTACAGCCAGATTCCCTGTCTGTCTCTTAGGCTGTGTGGTGCCTCACCCACTCCCTTAATTCTGAAAACAAGGTGGTTAACATTTCTGGTCTGTAGAGGGTTCCAAGTCAGTTTGTGATCAGGTGAGACCCTTCCCTAATGTATAACAGAAGAGTAAACAAAGCCACTATAATTCAAGAAACAACAAATAACAAGCCCCAAATACAGCTTATTTAAGAATGGAAATCTTGACCATCCATCCAATTTAACATATAATTATCCTGATACAGAAGGTGCAATTAGCACTTCTGGTTCAGGCATATATACCAGGTTTATTAGCCACTGACCTGGTGTAATCCCAGTTACCTTTTGGCATGATTTTGGTCTCAGCTGTGCTCTTGATTGGGTCCCTCTTTGGTGCTGTCAGTTCAAGTAGGTGTGGCTGGGTCCCTGGACCAATGCTCTCTTCTGAGGGCTGGGCACTGGTGGTGGGGAAGGGGAGGGAGCCGATGCTGCTCTAGTTTGCTCGCATTTCCAAGTGTTCTTCTACCTTGTGATCTGCTCCTCCATTGTTCACTGTCGTTCTCCCTTCAGGTTTCATGAGTTTGCAGAGAGCTCTGGTGTGAGTGGAAAAGCCCCTCACCTGGCTTTTCCTGTGGCTCAAGCTGAGCCTGGCTGGCACTCTGCTGCAGTGGTCTTGAACATGGAGCCAGCCCTCCAGAGTAGCTTCTGCCAGCCTGTGTGGGCTCTGGATGCTCTGGATCTCTCCTACTTTTCTGCTCCTGTTTCAATTTCCTATGCAACTCACATTTTAGTAAAAGTGTATATTTTGCTGGGTTTCTTTTCCATTTCTTTCTTTCTTTCTTTCCTTCTTTATTTATTTATTTATTTTTTTTTTTTTGGCCTTCCCCCTAGGCTGCTTTGGTGTGGTACCTATGCCACCATATTAAATGGAAGTCCAATTCTTTGCATTCTATCTCACCACAATGGCATCAAACTACAACTCAATAGCAAGACAAGCTATAGAACATACACAAAATCATGGAAAATAAACAATACACTACTAAAGAATGTATGGATCAATGAAGAAATCAAGAAAGTAATCAAAACATTCAGAAAGTCAAATGATAATGAGAACACAACATACCAAAACCTTTGGGACACAATGAAGGCAATCCTAAGAGGGAAATTTATAGCTTTAAGTGTCTCTATTAAGAAATTAGAAAGGTCACAAGTAAATGACCTAATGCTTCACCTTAATGCCTTAGAAAAAGAAGAACAAGGCATACTGAAAATCAGTAGATGGGAATAAATAATAAAGATTAGGCCAGAAATTAATGAAATAGAGTCCAGAAAAACAATCCAAAGAGTCAATTAAACAAAGAGTTGGTTCTTTGAAAGGATAAACAAGATTGATAAACCCTTAGTAAATATGACCAAAAGAAAGAGAGAAAAGACACAAATTAATAAAATTAGAGAAGAAAAAGGCAACATCACAACAGATATTAGAAAAATTCAAAAAATCATAGGGATATACTATAATAACATATACTCCACAAAATATGAAAATATGAAAGAAATGGATGATTTCCTTGATTTGTATATCTTACCTAAACTAAATCAGGGAGAGATTAATCACTTAAACAGACCTATAACAAGCATGGAGATCCGAACAGTTATCAAAAATCTCCCAAATAAGAAAAGTCCGGTCCCAGATGGATTCACTGATGAATTTTTCCAGACCTTCAGGGATGAACTAACACCACTGCTCCTTAAGCTTTTCCATAAAATCGAAAAAGAAGGAATCCTACTAATCTTCTATGAAGCAAGCATCACCCTGATACCAAAACTAGGCAAAGATGGAACAAAAAAAGAAAACTGAAGACCAATCTCCCTCATGAACATAGAAGCAAAAGTTCTCAACAAAATATTGGCAAACAGAATATAAGAATATATCAGAAAGATTATTCACCCTGACCAAGTAGACTTTATCCCAGAGATGCAGGGAAGGTGTAGCATACACAAATCAATAAATATAATGCATTATATAAATGGAGTGAAGGACAAAAGTCACATGATCATCTCATTAGATGCAAAGAAAGCATTTGACAAAATTCAACATCCCTTCATGATGAAAGTCCTACAGAGACTGGGAATAGAAGGAACATATCTCAATATAATAAAGGCTATTTATAACAAGCCTGCAGCCAACATATTACTAAATGGGGACAAACTGGAAGCTTTTTCACTAAAATCAGGAACAGGACAAGGGTGTCCACTGTTCCAAATTTTATTTAATATAGTAGTGGAAGTCTTAGCCATAGCAATAAGGAAAGAGACCCACATAAAAGGGATACAAATTGGAAAAGAAGAGATGAAATTATCATTATTTGCAGATGACATGATTCTATATATAAAGGACCCTAAAGACTCTACCAGGAAACTGTTAGAGCTGATAAATACCTACAGCCATGCAGCAGAATACAAAATAAATACACAGAAATCAGTAGCATTCCTATATGCTAACAACAAACACACAGAAGATGAAATCAGAGAATCATTCCATTTACAATTGCATAAAAGACATAATAATAAAGTACCTTACAATAAACCTATCCACTTAAGTGAAGGATCTCTATGATGAAAACTTTAAAAAACACAAGCCAGAAATTTCAGAAGACACTAGGAAATGGCAAACCATCCCCTGTTCCTTGATCACAAGACTTGATATTGTGAAAGTGGCACTCTTACCAAAAGCAATCTACACATTTAATGCAATCCCCATAAAAATCCCAATGGCATTCTTCAAGGAAATAGAAAAAAGTCCAAAAATTCATTTTGAATCACAAAATATCTCGAATATCTAAAGCAATACTGAGCAACAAAAATAAGGCTGGTGGTATCACCATACCTGATTTTAACCTATATTACAGAACCATAGTAATAAAAACTGCATGGTACTGGTACAAAAGAAGACATGTAGATTAATGGAACAGAATAAAGGACCCAGGTGTAAGTCCGGGTAGCTAGAGCCACCTGACATTCAAAAAAATGCCAAAACATACTCATTGGAAAAAAGACATCCTCTTCAGCAAATGGTGCTGGGAAAACTGGGTATGTATTTGTAGAAGGATGAAAATAGATTCTTCTCTCTCTCCATATACAAGAATTAATTCCAAATGGATTAGAGACCTTAACAACATCAGACATGAAACTCTGAAACTGTTTTCACTTTTTTTTTTTTTTTTTTTTGGTTTTTCGAGGTAAGGTCTCAGTCTAGCCCACACTGACCTGGAATTCACTATGGAGTCTCTGGGTGGCCTTGAACTCTCAGCGATCCTCCTACCTCTGCCTCCCGAGTGCTGGGATTAAAGGTGTGCGCCACCACTCCCAGCCTGTTTTTTTTTTTTCAATTTTATTTAAAATTTTTATTTATTTATTTATTTGAGTGCGACAGACACAGAGAGAAAGACAGATAGAGGGAGAGAGAGAGAATGGGCGCGCCAGGGCTTCCAGCCTCTGCAAACGAACTCCAGACGCGTGCGCCCCCTTGTGCATCTGGCTAACATGGGACCTGGGGAACCGAGCCTCTAACTGGGGTCCTTAGGCTTCACAGGCAAGCGCGTAACCGCTAAGCCATCTCTCCAGCCCCCCCCCCGCCCCTTTTTTTTAAGAGACAGTCTAATGTTCTCTTTTTGTTAAAGAATAATAGATATAGAATTAAAACAATGATATAAACATCACAAAGTTATAAAAACACACTTCTCAAGTTTATAAAACTCTTTTGCCCACCTAATGTAAAAGGAAAAAGAAAGGGAGAAAGAAAAAGAAATCAGTTCGGTGTCGCAGAAGTTGATGTTTTGATTACTCTTTTCCTCCCCTGAACTAAATGAGATCAATATAGCTTAAGATTTTTTTTTTTCAGTTTTAAACATTTACTTCAATATTAAATAAAACAAATGCAATTATGTAACTATCAAAGTATGGACAAAAGTCAGTAAGAGAGAGTAGAAATAGCTTAGTAATTAAGGTCTTGCCTGTAAATCCTAAGGGCCCAGGTTCAAATCTCAAGTACCCATGTAAGCCATATGCACAAAGTGTTAGATCTATCTGGAATTTGTTTGTAGTACCTAGAAGCCCTGGTGTTTCCATTCTGTCTCTCTTAAATAAATAAGCAAATCAATAGAAGTAGCAAACTATAAAAAAAAAATCAATATGTAGTAGTGACTCATATGATTTTCTTGAATATTCAAGGGTGAAAATCTACATTATTACTGACACAGTCAGTGAGCCAGAATATAAGTGTAATATTTCATAACGTTCTGACTTCATTTAATTTGGCAAAATAAGTGAGAATTCAACCAAAGATACTAGTTCAGACATCTGTGTACTAAGCACTTAGAACAAATACATGGGGTCATCAATATTTAATATCTGAAAGTTTTGGTAATCCAAATTTTATGTAAGTCTTGCAATTTAAAACATGCCAGGAGCTGTAAGCAAACAGGACAGTGATGCATACTTCTGAAATCATTGGAAAAATCAGAAATATGTACACTACATTTTTTTCTTCATAAACTAAGCAAAGCAAAAATTCATATACTTTTGTATAGTAATATCTTCCACAAAATAACAAGAAAATGGAACAAGGAAGGAAACATGGCAGTGAGATTTAAAACAGAAACATCATAAAGAGAAAATGACACTTAAAGTTCCCTATGCAGAAAATACATAATTCATGTAGACTTTCCTTTTAATAGCACTGAAGACAGCTGAGGGACTAAACAATGAACTCTATGCAAGACCTTGAGATTTGGCTAAAATTTTACTCAAGAACATACAGATACAACTTAATCAGAGCCAGATTTGTTGAAAAGCAGATTTACTTTCCATATGAAAGCATTTGGGGCACCTGAAATCAGAAGGCTACTGGAGGAAGGAAAGGGAAGGTCACCCCATATATTTCTTATCATCATTAAACTGCTCTGCCTTCCTTTCTGCTCTGCTAAATCACAAGGAAAGGTGTTTGGCCCAGAAAATTTTACAGTTCAGATAGGAAAATAACACAAAGTACAAGGAGCCAATATCCTTGGGAAATGAAAGTTGGGAAAACTATCATGTCAAAATTGAATAGAAAGATCAAGGGAATCATTAATCATCAAAAGTTATAGAAATCTACAAACACATAGCTATAGCCAGGAAACCAGCTATAAGCTGATAAAATATACTAGATGACATTAGGTGCCTTTTTTTTTTAGCAGATAATTTATCTTGTATAATAAGTGAAGTGAGCAAAATATAATTTCAATTAATGATACTGGACGACTATTCATGCTTGTTCCTTAGCCTCAGAAGTAGCCGAGATTACAGGCATAATTTTTATTTACATTTAAATGTGCACGTAACATTTTTAATGGTCATTTCCACACATAATAATTTGCTTATTTGGCTTTGGAATATTGAATATTCTCACAGGTTGATAAAATATCACTTTATTTTCTTATTGATTTTTTAAAGGTGATGAACAAAAGTTTAATGTACTTGGAGTGTATAATGCTATTTTAACATAAATATGAATTAAGAAATGATTGAATAAAGTAACATATGCATCATTTCTCATCTTTATTTATTTTCTTTTGTGGCAAGCATACAAAATTTACTAGGTTTGGTGAGAGATCAGTAAGAAAAGCAGATAAACACTACTTGCCATGTAAGTGTGAAGGCCCAAGTAAAATCCTTAGACTCTAAGTACAAATACAGGCATTGGCCCACATTTCTGTGATCCCAGTCCTGTGACAGTGCAGGCACAAGAGAATCTCTGGGGCTTGTGGATCAGCCAGTCTGACAGAAAGAAAACAAATGGCATCTCTAGATTCAATGAGATTCCATTGAAAGGAAACTATGTGTGAGAGTGGTAGAAGAGAACACAGTGTTCTCCTGTGACCTCTGCACATGTGAGCACAGGCTGTGTGAAACGGCACGCACATACATGTACTATGTATACAAAATTCACATGTTCTACACACAATCTCATATGCCCAAATTCCCTTTTTATTAATTTTCTAGTAATGGGTATAATCACTATAACAAACAATATATTTCCAAACTTATTTCTCCTAACCTTAACTATGTGACTTTGACCAGTATTTCCACACTCTTGACCATTTTACCCCCTGCTTCCATGAATTTAACTTGGGAAATTTCATGTTTGATATCATACAGTATTAATCTTTCTGTGCCTTGCTTATTTCATTTTCATTTAGTATAATGTCCTTTAGACCAGCATGCTGTTGTGAATGGCAGACTCTGCAGTACATACTATAGTATATACCAGTAGGTACATATGCCACATTCTGTCTCCCATTCATCCATTGCTGGACAGTTGGTTGAGTCTGTATTTAGTCTGTGAATAATGTTGCATGTAATTTGAAAGTACATCTATCTCTTCCAAGATACTGATTGAATTTCCTTGTATATATATATATATATAAGCCAGATTGCTGTCTTTATACTTTCAGAACTTTCTATATCATTTTCAATAATAGATGGACTAACTTAAATTTCCACCAAATTTTAAACTCATTTCTATGTTATAAATAAAATGTATGTCTCCCTGCCAGACACTCTAGGGAATTCTACTTTTCTTCACTGGATAATGTACTTGAAATCTGTGTTTGGATGTATGCTATCAAGCTTAACATATCTGTACATGTTCTCATGATTTTTCCCATTCAAACCTAATCTATACTTATTCTCTTTTCCCAGTTTAGCATTGGTGCATACTCCTTTTCTCCTTCCTACCCAACCCCACACCTGTGATCTATTAGAATATCCAACATTGCAAGTTATCTACATCTTTCCATCCACTTTCCCATCTCCACTCTCACCAACTTGGCCTAAAATCTTTTACATGGCTTAGTACTTGGAACTCAATGAACTTATTGATCTAGAAACATTCTTTTTATACCTCCTTTATTACTTAGGATCCTTTCAGTTCCATTTGTACACATTGTGAACTATAAGAAGAAAAACAGCTTTAACATCTTTTTTCTGTTCAACTTTTTTATTAACAACTTCCATGATTATAAAAATTATATACCATGGTAATACCCTCCCTCCCCCCACATTCAACTTGGAAACTCCATTATCCCCATCTCAACCAGTCTCTCTTGTATTTTGATGTCATGATCTTTTCCTCCTCTTATGACAGTCTTGTGTAGGTAATGTTAGGCACTGTGAGGTCATGAATATCCAGGCCATTTTGTGCCTGGGGGGAGCACATTGTAAGGAGTCCTACCCTTCCTTTGGCTCTTACATTCTTTCTGCTACCTCTTCTGCAATAGACCCGGAGCCTTGAAAGGTATGGTAGAGATATTGCAGCACTGAGCACTCCTGTCATTTCTTTCTAGCACCATGATGCCTTCTGAGTCATCCCAAGGTCACTGCCTTCTGAAAAGAGAACATTCTCTACCAAAAGTGAGAATAGCATTAATATAAGGGTATGAACATTAAGAGAAGTGCTTACTGAGCAGTATGATTAGCATAGTATATACATTTAGCCAGACAGCAACAGACATTACACCCCTAAGGATCATTACTACCCCTGTTTTAATTTTTCAATATCAGGGATGTATTTCCTCCCATGGAGCAGACCTCCAGTCCAATTAGAGGGCAGTTGGTTGCCACCATTACAGATGTGCCACTATTGCACCCATTGGCTCATTTGGTCTGGCTGGCCAAATATAAGGCTTGCAGTGTCCACTGTTGAGTATCTTCACTGGTGTTTTCTCTTTCTACCATTGAACTGCATGCAGAATGGCATCTTCCAGCTTTCTGTCTACTGGTCTACATGGAGGAGGTTATCAGTTCAGTTTCAGCAAGATTTCTCAGTGGCCTTGCAGCCCAGATATGTGGAGTCTTCAGCAATAGGGTCTTACCATCTGTTCCTGGTGGGAAACCAAGACCCTCAAGCAATGGCCTATAATGTTTGGAGGGCATCAGGAACCTCCATGCCAACAACTCACTGGAAGTTATCCCATCCCTGGCACTAAAATTTTTCTAGCAACAATCTACAGCTCCTTAGTGTTCCATTGTTCAAAATAGTAGATCTCCATATGATTTATTTATATCCTCTTAGGTTTTGATTTGCCCTCCCTCTACCTTTCCTTTACTCAATCTCTTCCCCTGACATCACTTTTTTTTTTTTTTAAGAATCATCTATACCTCAAATTAATAGGAATTGAAGATATGAATGACACAGGAATGCAACTAAGGGGAGAAAATGTATTTTATTCCTTTTACATCTCAATGCCTTGCAAAGAATTAGGCAAGTCATATGATCCCATAAAGCAAAGGTGAATAAATGAATGAGAGCCATAATAATCCATGTAACCTGGTTGTATTGAAATATGAGGTAGAAGTCCTTGCAGACATCTGTCCTAATGATTACAGTAACAATAATGCAGTATGTTCTCATAAAGCATATGCTACTCTTAACAGTGTCCAAAAGCCACAGAAAAGCCATATTAGCTAATCTCCATTTAAAAAATTAGAACAGACTCTTAAGAAGCTGAATATGAAGTCATATGGCTATTGAGAAAATATAAGATTCATCCCAGTTTTCTTTTTTTTTAATCAAATCTCTTACATTTATTTTCTTCTCCTAGTGAGAATTGAACCAACAGTTATCAGTAAAAGAATCAAGAGTTAGAATTTTGATGCCAGTCTCAATTATACATAGAAAAGAGGGTACAGACGGAAAATATACAAAACTAAAGACTAAAGTAGTCAGCAAAATTCTTCTGGATACCAGTATACAAGATAGAACCCCAAGTTAAGAGAGATGGATGGACCAGATGGAAATGCCCAGGAGTAGATGGAGAAAGTTTAAACCTAAAGCCACTGGCTGTGATTTATGTATCCCAGGGTCATATCTGGATTATATCCTCACAGTGAACAAGTGGCCGGGGATACCTGTGAGGTCCCAAAAATAACTTGGGCCCTTTGTCAAGTACTTGGTTATCAAAGCAGAGCTAAAAGGTAAGACCCTATTGCTGAAGACACTACAGACTGCTGTCTCAGGACACAAAGAGACCATGTGAAAACTGAAAGGAAAACTGACCCTTTCCTGGTATACCATCATGGGACTGGAAAGTGCTATGGGAGCTACTGGGTGATAAATTGTCTTGGTTATACTTTTGCAAATTTTAGTTATGCTTGGAATTTAAGTCCATTTAAAGCAGCTGTGGTTTCATGTCAAGTATAGGTTTATATTTGTCTTTTTCCAGACAAAAACATTCTATTGTTCTTTGAATATTCAAAATATATTGTAATTTTTTTTGTATATTGGCAAATACTAGTACAATTACATATGTGTATGTTTAATTTTAATATCCCTGTTTTTTAACTTATTATTTTTAACACACTTGGCTTTTGTGGTTCTGAGTATAGGACCAAGTGCTTCAGGAATAAAAGACCAGCACTGAAACGAGCCACATCGCCAGCCCTATATTTTTGTTTTTATAAAATATCAAAAAGACTTGGAGTGGTGGCACATTACTTTAATCACAGCACTCAGGAGGCAGAGGTAGGAGGATCACCATGAGTTCAAGGTCAACCTGAGTCTACATAGTGAGTTCCATGTTAGCCTGAGCTACAGTGAAACTCTACACCAAAAAATCAAAAAAAAAATTCATATATATATATATATATATATATATATATATATATATATATCAAAAACTTAAAAAGTAAAAATACAAGTTTCAAGAATTTCTCAGGAATAACATTAGAAGTTGATTTCCTATGGTTACTAAAATAGAAAACAATGAAGTAGACTATATGTGAATACCACTGTGACAAACACCAAAAAAATAATGGAAAAGACTCAGATTGTTGAAAGATGGATTTTTTTTTAGTACAATTATATGGATTTTAGAAATGTCAACTTAGGGGCTGGAGAGATGGCTTAGCGGTTAAGCGCTTGCCTGTGAAGCCTAAGGACCCCGGTTCGAGGCTCGGTTCCCCAGGTCCCACGTTAGCCAGATGCACAAGGGGGTGCACGCGTCTGGAGTTCGTTTGCAGAGGCTGGAAGCCCTGGCGCGCCCGTTCTCTCTCTCTCCCTTTATCTGTCTTTCTCTCTGTGTCTGTCGCTCTCAAATAAATAAATAAAAATAAAAAAAAAAAAAAGAAATGTCAACTTAGGCAAATGATTGTCTTCCATGAGCCTCACACATCTTCATCTGAAAACATGATGGTGACCCTGACTTTCAGTGATCCTTCAAGACCAGGAACAGTGACTTCTATTGATTTTATCATTACTCTTACCATTATATCATCACTGGCATTATTTCACTGCATTATCACATTATATCGTCACCATAATAGAAATAAGACCATTTTTCTTCTTTTTTTTTTCTCAAAGTATCTTCTGTGCTTTGTCCTTTTTTTGTGTGGGTATTTTTATTCTCTCAGGTAAACATCAAAGTTGTTAGACTGATTGTAGTTGTTAAATTTTGTTCTGGCTTCCATTTGTTGCTATTGTAAGTAAAGAGAAAAACAAAATCTTCTCCTGTTAATGGAGACTCCATACAAACACCATTATGTATGTACAGACAGCAACATGGAAAGATTTCTCCTTCAAGTTCACAAGTTCCACCTCCCTGTGCAAATGACTGATCACCTCCACACACTTCTCACCAATCTGACACATATGGTGTTGCACAACATAAAAATGTACAGTTTTTAAGTATTGGAAAGCAATCTTTTCATTGATTATAAAGAAACCCTTCGTGTTCAGTGCTATTGTTGTTTAGTCAATCCCTCTATCCTTGTGCTATAAATCTAATTAAGATTTTGACAAACACAATTTAGAATTAGAACTCCAAAAGGCAATTAAATGCCTTAAATGTAAAGAAAGAGATTTTTGGTGCTCAATTTAAGTGGAATTTTAATTCCAAGGACTCATCAATTGGGAAGCTAATGAAATTAATGAAGCAAGAAATAAGGTGCAAAGCCAAAAGTTTACATCCTTCTGCCCTCATCAAAGCCCAATATAACTATAAGCTTGAAATTTGTACACACTTTCATTTCATAGTTATATATAGTAATATAATCGAGAAAAATACTTTTGAAGAAAAACACATTGAATGAGCGTGGGGGCATGTGTATGAATGAATATTAGAAACAGAACTTAAGTTGTTGGAAGTATAATATAAATATTATTACTTTAATAAGAAAAATAGGCATATGCATGCCATAAATAATGTTGAAAACCTTATAATATAACTTTAAAAACTGTAGAAAAACCTATAATATTTTGAAATCTGGAAAAAAATTAAGAGCCACAATTGTAAGTATGTTGGTAATAGATGCATCTTATTTACTTATACATATATATCATTCAAAGAAAAATAACTATTTACATACAGTATTATAATACACCCACACTTTAAAAAATAGGCAGTGATAATTAAATCAACATTTTAGACATACATTTATATAATAATTTTAAAAATTAATTTTATTTTCTAAAAATATATTTGCTGTATTAGTCACATTTATATACTAGCTGATCTTCTAAGAGCTAATCTAGAATGTTTCTGAAATATTCTCACCAGTAAGTATTTACACTATTAATCATGAAAGGCAGGAAATGATGATCACTTTTAGCATTTGGTAAACAACAAAAATGATGATATGCAATTCCTTGGATTAGGTGAAGAAATACTGTCTTTTGAGCATTCATTCTTCTGTTCGTTCTGCTGAATCAAGCTATGAAGGTGCCCAGAGAGGTGAGCCACAGATCAAGTGTGGTTCTGGTCAGACATTAGTAGTGGACCAAAGCCCTGACTACAGACTCTGCCTTTCTCAGGCCTTTGCATGACCCAGGAAACCTAGGTAGCATCTTACATGAAGCTTTATGGGAAACTGCAATGCAACATGGTTAGCCATGATCTGAGTCTTGAACCACAGAAGTCATAACAAATGCTTAAAGTCATCAAGTCCTGCAGGCAAATTTCTACACAGAAATGAATACTTTATAATATCTAATTCAATAAGGTCCATAGTCCTCTGTCTAATACTGTAGAAATCAGTCACTGAAAGAAACTTTATAGAAATTAAACCTAGCAAATATTTTGAACATATGGTACTAGAATGCTGTTTGTTGAACAATGATGTTATTCCAAAGACAACAAATATTGTTATTATAAAACATATTTAAGGGGCTGGAGAGATGGCTTAGCAGTTAAGCGCTTGCCTGTGAAGCCTAAGGACCCCGGTTCAAGGCTCGGTTCCCCAGGTCCCACGTTAGCCAGATGCACAAGGGGGCGCACACGTCTGGAGTTCGTTTGCAGAGGCTGGAAGCCCTGGCGAGCCCATTCTCTCTCTCCTTCTACCTGTCTTTCTCTCTGTATCTGTTGCTCTCAAATAAATAAAAATTTAAAAAAAAAAAAAACAAAACATATTTAAGGCTGGAGAAATGGCTTAGCAGTTAAGGTAGAGGGGGTGCATGCATCTGGAGTTCATTTTCTGTGGCTGGAGCCCTGGCACACTCTCCCTCTCTCTCTATCTGCCTATTTCTGTATCTCTCAAATAAATAATAACATATTAAAAGCATATTTAAAATAAAGTTAATTTGCTTTGAAACCTGAGTTTCTGCCTTTTGTGTGAATTTTTGAAAGATATATTAAATCAAACTTTCTTGGTTTCTGAAAATAAAAGAAGAAATGGTTTTAGTTTAAATTCTTGCTCTTAACAATATCTAATGGTATCCTGGTTTAGTTTCTTGTATTTTAAATTTAATACAGTAAGCTTAAGTGCTATCTTTTGATGTTATCATGGAGAAACACATAATTATATTAAAATGAACTATCTGGGGTTGGGGAGAGATGGCTCAGTGGTTAAAAGCACATGCTAACAAAACCTGGGCCAGCCCTGGTTCAGTTCCCCAGTTACCCATTAGGGTGGTTAGCCTCCATGTGGCTGGACCTGAACACCAGACCAAAAGTAGTTTATGGAAGGAAAGGCTTCTTTCATCTTACATTCTGGAAGGGAAGCTTTATCTTGGCAAGAAAGCTTAGCAAAGCAGAGGCTGGGCATCACATTCTTGCCATAGCAGTGAGTGAGCTAGCCAAGCACTAGCAAGCCTGAAAAGGCATTTGTTTCTCAAGCAAGACACCCAGCCACACCCAAACACACAAATAAATAATGCATGAAAAAATAAAATGACTTCTCATTGTATAGTGCTTTGGATATAGAAATGAAACAATTGAGTAACTCCACTGGAAAAATTTTGGAATAAAGCAATATAATTAGGTGATTTTCTTCTGATAAGAATTTCTTCATGGTGTTGTTTGTTTTGTTAGTTTTGAGACAATGAACATGTACTTTAGGTTGACCATGAACACCTGATTATTCAACCTCCACCTCCCAAATACTGGGAATGCAGGCATGTATCCCTATACATGGCTGACATGAATTTCTTAATTGCAACTCTACTACTACTACAAGCTAAATTCCATTACATTGAAAACTTCAGTTGTTCTTTTTGTCTTAGTTTTATATATGTATTGCTTAGTGATTATACATACTATTATTCATATTTATATAATTTATATAATTTATATTCATATTAAAGGCTTTTGGAGACAACTCTCCAAATAATATTTATTTTTATTTACTTTTTTTAAAAAAATGCTTTACTTATTTATTTGAAAGAGATAGAGATAGTTGACACACTTATGTCTCTTACCTCTGCAAACAAACTCCAGACAGATGTTCCACTTTGCGTGTCTGGCTTTATGTGCATGTTGGGAATATAACCTGGGCAGTCATGCTTTACAAGCAAGCACCTTTCAACGATGAGCCTTCTTTCCAGACTAAGTAATATTTTAGTGAATCTAAGGATTCTTTGGTAATTCCATCATAATATCACAAACATGTAAAAAGTATTGAAGTGGAAGGTGAAGAACACATAAGGTTAAAGGAACATCAGGTTGAACTATTTGTTCTGTTCAACGTGGAACATAAAAAGATGCCAATCTTATGTTTGTAGAAGGTATATTGTCCTTCGATTTCTACTTTCAAATAAATACCCATCTTTATAGTAATACATTCCTGTGATGTATTCAAAATTTGATCCAACTTGTTAAAGTGACAGGCTCAGTAAAGTAACTGAGCAAAAGATGATAAAGACTACTATTAATATAAGAGGTGAAAGGAAACACAGTTGGCAATCTCAGGTGGAGTTTGCTGCTCTGAAAATTAGAAAAGCAAAACCTTTGACACCCATAGTAGGCAACATAGATATGCATATCATCATAAGATTTACCATGGAACCGCAATCTGTCAATTTCATATTATAACATCTAACATGTTCCTACATATTTGTTCTCATACTAGTAAAAGATTCATAAACATTTTTAGTTACAAAAGTTGTACTTCTCTTCATCTCTTCTATGTCTTTCTCATTATGTAACTGATTAACAAAATAGTTCAGGCTTGCCATTTCTTTATTGATTGTTCAAGACTATGCCAATTAAAATCAATATATATGAAAAGCTTACTATTCTGGTTGTTTGATTTAATTCAGCTTTAAAACATTTACTTGAGGGGAGTTAAGTACAGACAAACTGCAACAAGAACTTACTAATACATCAAGTTGTCCTGGTGGAGGGTCACTACTATCAGCCCAGGCTGAATATTATTCACCCTGTCAACCAGAAAGTCAAACATTACACCCTGACTCACTATCTTGGTTTGCAGTGGGAATTTATCTGCAAGATGTCCCCAGGTGCACAGATAATGAGTTCTGACTGGATCTTCTAACTTTACACTTGAAGAAATTTCCTGCCAAAAAAATGATGGAAATTTAAAATGTATATATGATTATTGAATATATCAATGTTCAAAATTCTCAAGTTTTTTAAACAATAGTAAATGTGTCATTTATATAAAGTCTAGGTTCCCATGAAAGTGAAACTACACACACTTCACCCCATGATCCAAAATTAAGCAAGTCATTGGAATTTTTACTACTGTCTGTCTCATCAATAACACACATAAGGCATATAACTAAGCATTTACTTTTTATTAAATGATAAATTAGGGGAAAACAAGAACAAGTCAGTCAAGTACAGGAGTCTTTTCCCATTAGCTGGTTTGAAAACAAAGAGAAATAGAAAATATTTGAAATTCTGTCAAGAATTTCTTATTTGTTAGAAATGATGCAAATACATGATAAAAATTATGTAATCAGCCAAAAAATGTATCTAAGGATTAGAGATGAAAAACAAAGTGTTTCAAATGGTATTCTGCTTGTTGGTATGGTTAACATTCCCTGTGGTTATTCCATTTCTGTATTTTTTTTTCAAATTATGTAGAAACTTTGTATGGACACATCATATGTTAGTACCATCATTTCCTTCTTCCCTGCCCTCACTCCACTGAGGGCCCTCCTTACTGGGATTGCTGGTATTACATGGAGTATTACATGGAGTTTGGGTTATGAGTTGTGAGGGAAGCAGTCAGTCATGGTGGGTGGAACAATATATATGAATATTACCACCCATCCTGTGGCTCTTATAGTATTTCCACCTCCTCTTCCACAAAATCCCCTGAACCTTGGTGGGTGTGCTTTAAGTCTACTATAGATTTGAGCTCTCAGCAGCTTTGGGATTTCCGATTTGGTTCATTTTGAGTATCCTCAGCATCTGTCTCCATCAGTCTGGTGGAGGGAGTCAGGCTCACCTTAGACAAACACTTGCTCATCTCACCAATTCTTCTGTGGTGTCACCTGAGCCCTAGCTGCTGTGCCAGGAGCAATAATCTTCTGCCACAGAGTCAGCTGTCTATTCTTGTTTGGATAGATTTTGGTTTCCTTTGGTTCTCGCTGTTTTTTGAAAAAGAAAAACAGATTCTCTACTTACATTTTTGGCTCCTTTGTCAAAGAACAAGTAGCTGTAGTTTCATGAACTAAGGTTTGGGTCTTCAATTTTGTTCCATTGGTCTACATGTCTATTTTTATGCCAGTACCATGCTGTTTTTGTTACTATGGCTTTGTAATATAGTTTTAGATTGGGTATGGTGATACCTCCAGTTTTTTTTCTGTGGCCATTTTTGGATATCCAGGGCATTCTGTCATTCCATATGAATTTTGAGATTATTTTTTTCTATCTTTGTGAAATGATGCTGAGATTTTTGTTGGTATTGTGTTGAATATATTGCTTTTGATAAAATTACAATTTTCACAATATTAATTCTACTTCAATCTTCTCATGTCCTCTTTGATTTTATTCTTGAGGTTTATTTTATGTTTTCAATATAGTTTCTTCACTTTCTTGGTTAGTGTTACTCCAAGGCATTTGATTTTTTTGTGGCTATTAAAAATTGAAAAGCCTCAGTTGACTTCTTGCTCTGTATATTTTTCATTTGTGTATAGGAAGGCTGCTAATTTTTATTGGTTGATTTTGTATCTTGCTACTTTGCTGAAGGAATTTGTCACCTTTAGAAATTTTATGATAGAGTCTTCTGGGCCACTTATATATAGCACAATGTCATCTGCAAACAGGGAAACTTTGACTCCTTTCCAATTTACATCCCATTTATATCTTTCTTTTTTCTTTCTTTAATAATTTTGTGGACATGTTCTCTGTGCCTTAATTTCTTCCCATTTGGTATATCCATGATCCAGATGTTTAGTCATTTCAGGGTATCCTACAATTCCTTCATATTCTGTTCACATGTTTTTTTTTTTTTTTGAACTTCCAAAGTTTTTGGACTCCCATACAATTGTTTTCTGTTTTGTCTGAGGTTCTGACCTCTACATTATTATCTTTGTTAGTGAGAATTTCTAGAGAGGCTTTTATAAGCACTCTTTGATTTTTGTTTTTTGTTGCATTTTCCTATATTGTATCCATCTTCAGGTCATGGTTTGATTTTTTTAACTGCTTTTTGGAATTCATCATTTTATTTAATCATTTCTTCCTTAGGATTAATTAGCAGGTTATTGAGATCCTCTATTTCTGGGCTCATCTTAAATTTATTTATCTCTCGGGCTGGAGAGATGGCTTAGCGGTTAAGCGCTTGCCTGTGAAGCCTAAGGACCCCGGTTCGAGGCTCGGTTCCCCACGTCCCACGTTAGCCAGATGCACAAGGGGGCACACGCATCTGGAGTTCGTTTGCAGTGGTTGGAAGCCCTGGCGCTCCCATTCTCTCTCTCTCCCCCTCCATCTGTCTTTCTCTCTATGTCTGTCACTCTCAAATAAATAAATAAATAAATAAATAAATAAATTTATTTATCTCTCTTTTGAGGTCTCTTTGGTTTTCTTCAATTAAGCTAAGCCTAGTAACAAAAGCTGTGTGCTATAAGAGATAGTTCCACACAATTTCATTTATGCAATTGTTAGTATTTTAATGATTTGCTTCTAGTTCAGCCATTTGCTTGGTCAGGATAAGTAAGGTTATTGTATTTTCATTTGGGGATTCGTTTCCTATTGTCTCCTCTATGTTTTCATCGAAGACTACCATTGTGACAATCTCTGTTGTCTCCTGCTTTTTTTTTTTTTCTTTTTTAAGTCTCCCAATCTTGGGGTAAAAGTCTATTTTACTAATGATGAAAATAGTATTTAACCTTCTAGGTTCTTCAGTGAGTGTTCTACTTGAATTTGAACTGGATTGGAGAGGGATGACAGATGTGTCTGCATCTCCTCTGCCCCTGCTTTTTTCCTCCTTCAAAGCAGCTGGGATGGGTCACTTCTGATCCACCTCTTTCAATGTTCATGGGAGTTTCATTGTTTATATGCCCGCGATTGACCAGAATCTGGTAATTTCTAAAACTTCCCCATAAGTTTGCTAAGGACAGAGCATATTATATCTAAAAACAAAATATAGTTCAAACAAGGACATTTGTTGTGAATGAAAGGAACAGAAAAATTATTCTAGGACAAGTAGCATGTTTTAGGAACATTACCAGACACATCCATCTAAGAGTCCTGGAAACCACCCCAGCTTATTAGAGGTTGTAACTGTTTTCAAGTGGTCTCCATTTATCAGGAACTGCCAAGTAAGATAAGATAATGGCTGATTGCAAAATTTTAAATAACTTAATGCAATGCTCATGAGGTCTAAATAATGCCAAGTTCTCAAGTTATCTTCTTCTCATAACAACTTTAACTTTTCTTTACCCCAGTTTCTCCATCTGTAATATAATATTTAAGGTTTTATTTCATAGGAAATTAAATTAATTACAAAGATGTATTTCACAGCATGTCATATGCTTTGTAAATGTTGCATGTGTAAGTGAAGAGGATATGAATGCTGTTCTTGCTGGCAGACTGTCCCGTCAGTGGCTGTCTAGTCAGGTGGAATGAGAATGCTCTAGTTCTCTACTGATTACTGATGTCCTCTCCACTTCTATCAACTACCAGAGATAAGTGTTGAAATAGTCACATGTAATTGTGGATTTTTTCAATTTGTGCTCTCAGTTCTGACAGCTTTCTTTTCTTATAGTATAAGTTTTTCTCATGGATACATGCACATTTAGGTTTGGTAAGCTTTGTTGTTGAATTATCTTTTCATCATTATTTAAGATCCCATCTCATCTTTGGAAACATTTCCTATTCTGTGTTCTATGTTGACTGTTATTTAATGTGTCCACATTACCTTAAGGTATATGATTCTGCTTGACTTTTTTTCTCCCTTTTCATTTTAACTTCTATTTTTTATGTTTATTAAAAAGAACTTCTGGTGCTGGAGAGATGGCTTAGTGGTTAAGCACTTCCCTGTGAAACTTAAGGACACCAGTCAGAAGCTTGATTCCCTAGGACCCATATTAGCCAGATGCACAAGAGGTGCACTCATCTGGAGTTCATTTGCAGTGGCTAGAGGCCCTGGCATGACCATTCTTTCTCTCTCTCTCTCTGCCTCTTTCTTTCTCTGTCTGTCACTCTCAAATAAACAAATAAAAATAAACAAAAAAGAAAGAAAGAAAGAAAGCACATAAATCATATATATATATATATATATATATATATATATATATATATATGAATGAACTGGTAAACAATGTAAAGTTTAAATCCATTTTTTACATTCTCCCCTGAGTAAATCCAGTTTCTTGCACATTTTACATGTTCTACCACTAAGGAAGATTCATAAGCGTATATTTTTGTGATGGAGTTTTACTCTATAGCCAGGTAGCCTAAGGTAGAATCAGTTCCCTAATACTACAGCCTCAGCCTTCAAAGTGCTGTGATTAGGGGCAGACAATATCATGTACAAGCTTCATTCTTTTTAAAAAATATTTATTTCATTATTTACCTAATTATTTGCTTTTGGGTTGTAGTATGCCAGGACATTTCTACTGCCAGGGCCATTAGCCACTTTTGCTTTGCATGTGACTTAAAATGTATGCTGTAGAACTGAACTTGGACCAATAGACTTTACAAGCATGCACACTTAACTATGGGGCCACTTCCCAGATCCCCAGCCTTATTTCTCAAAGATTATTTAGGAGTTTTAAAAATCATTTCATTTCATCTACTCTGTTGTCATAATAGCTATCAATTAGTTAAGCACAGTATAAATTCAGGCAACATTATTCTGTTTCATGTACCATAATATAATTGCATCTACTATGTTCTACTTGTACATATTTTATTGATATTATAATACATTGATTTCATTATTCTATTCTAAAACAATGAAGAAATTAACTTGCTCTTTACTTTTCCATGAATCTTCTGTCATTTATGGCATTATTCATTGTGCTGCATGGATTCAATTTTCAATGAGGTAATATTTTTTTGAGTGTAAAGATTTCATTACACATTAAGCATGTGTGCCACAATGGAATGTCTTGGTTTTGCTGTATAATATGATATCCTTAATGAGTCTCACTTTGTTTCTTTATCTAACACCTTTAGCTGTAGAAGTTATAGTCTCTGAAGCTTTCACATTAATCTATTATTCTTGTTATAATAAAAAGAGATAGTTTTAAGAAGCATGAGATGGGTTTTACCTTTTTGTCCAAATATGAACAGCTATAACTTTTACTTAGCATGTTTAAGTTAGTAACACTTCTATAAATTATGATATGATTGTTTAATTGCTATTTGTCACTTAATTTTATTCTGTATTATAAATACTTTTCTTTTTTCCAAAAACTTTCACATTCTTCTAAAATGCATATTTTTTTATTCCATTGCTTCACTTTGGAAATTTGAATAACTAAAACCATTTTCTACTTTATGGCTAAGATAGAATTATAACATAAATGTTTAATTTATTGCAATCTGTTTGAGTGAACTATAAGAATGAAATATGGGAATGAACTAAGGAAAAGAACTGTGAGAATATTTCTTATGGACTTCACAAATAACTCTTTTGAGGTCATTGCTGTGAGATGCTAAATTTCTTACTGGTAACTTGCTCTAAAGTTAATTACATGTATGTAATCCACCCACTTAAGACAGTGTTGTTGCTAGGTCTCCTTAGCCTGGATGTACATTTGGTCTCTATAGCATAGATGACCAATATTAACAAGCAATGTCTAGAGAAATGGAATGATCTTAATCTCTGTTCTTTGCTCAATTTCCTTAGTTGTCTACTTAGACTCTTGACCCAGAACAAGCAAACATATATGAGAATTGCTGACCATAACTTTGAAGACAATGAGATCAGAAGTAAGGGCCCACAGACCTGCTGAAGATAACAGTCAGGCTTAATGGGATTGCTTTGGTGATCAGAGTTTCTGTATGTTCTGGATCTGTAGAGTCCAACAGGTCAATTTCCTAAATTCCTTCCTCTAACAAATGTTTAAGTATTATCCAAACTCAAGAGCTTATCACTGAAGTAGACTTAAAACTCACTGACCATGCCTCACAGAATTTTTCAGAATAAGGGGCAGTAATATTGTAAGAGCTACAGGTTAGGATGTTATGCCCAGAGGCATTGCCTCCCCATAAGAACTTATTGCTGTTCCCACAATCCCATAGGGAATACCTGCAACCCCACTGAGGAGGGTTGCCAGTGACATGGGGACAGGGACAAGGGAAAAGAGGGTACCAGCACATGATGTATCCATACAAAATATCATAGTAAATATAATAATATTATTACTACTAATAATAATTTAGACAGCGATTAAAAACTAAAAGCTATAGTAAGAATAAAATGAAACAAATACTTTAAATTTTAGAAAAAATGTTAGCTTTTGCTCAGGTAATGTTTTACTTGTATTACTGGGATTTTTTTTTTTTTGCCTGTTATATAACAAAATGCTAATGAGGGCTGGAGAGATGGCTTAGCAGTTAAGTGCTTGCCTGTAAAGCCTAAGGACCCCAGTTCGAGGCTTGGTTCCCAGGACCCATGTTAGTCAGATGCACTAGGGGGCACACGCATCTGGAGTTCATTTGCAGTGGCTGGAGGCCCTGGCATGTCCATTCCCCCTCTCTCTCTCTCTCTCTCTCAAATACATAAATAAAAATAAACAAACACATTTTAAAAATGCTACTGAGTACTTCTATGCTAAATTCTACCACAATAATATCAGCCAACATAGCAAAGAAGATTTATTCTTGGTTTGAACTAACTTCAAACATCAGCTTCTTTTTTCTCAGTCTACTGTTAGAGACAACGAACCACTGCCTGGGTAAGATCCTGTCATAAACAGCTCTAAATTTCCAGGGGGAACATCCAAACCAGACATGGCTTATAGGAGAAAACTTATATATCCAGGACAAATTCCCTAATGGCTGAAAAGCAGGTCCCCTGTCATAGATCCAAGCAGAGAGATACAACCGATCAACTAGCACCTCAAGCAATCACAAAAGTGCATTAAAGAGTATGGGTCCTGCCAGAGCTCATACTGCCATCTTATACAACTGGGCTCAAATTCAGATCTACCCCAAAACATGCTTTAGCACTTGACCATCCCCAGTGACAGCTCTTCCAGCCACCTGGCTGGACATCCAAGCCTTTAATCAAACACCTGAGTTTAAGGAGGGGCATACATTCAAAATACCACATTCCACCTTTGGCCCCCAATAGACTCATGGTCATCTCACAGTGCAAAAATGCATTCAGTCTAACTTCAGAAGTCTGCATAGTCTTTATCAACTTAAGATTGTTCCAAAGTTCTAAGTCTTATCTAAGATTTAAGACTGACTCTTAACTGTGAGTCCTGTATAATTAAACAAGTTAAGTACTTTCAACATTTAATGGCACAGCATAAACATTTCCACTGCTATAAGTCATAACAAGGAGAGACTGGGCCAATGTAAATCAAGAACCATTAGGCAAATGTAAGTGTCTGAGTATCGCTGAAGAAAGACCCCAGACTCAAATAGTATGTAAAAACAAAGAGCATTTATTCTGCAGAATCAGCTAGTATGTGGGGATCAACCATTCAGACAAAATGGTGACCCTGAGAGTTGCTCACAGGCCCCTTTTAAGCACAACTAGGGGAATTTTAGGAGGGTTAAGTCATCTTCTAATGTGGTTGGCTAAGCAAGTAGCAGTTACAGTTGTACACCTTTGGTACACCTTTGTACCATCCTTGGGCATGTTTTGACATGTTTTAGAGACTTTGCAGGAACTGACTCAGTACCCCTGGGCAGCTGTATTCCCCAGCCACATGTCAGGGTCACTGTTGATTAACAGCATCTTGTTTGTGGTTTTACCCAGAAGTCTTGCCTGCCTCTCTGGGAAACTGAAACTTAGTCCTAGCTGTAAACTGGAACAAATTTGTTCCTCTCAGACAACATCAAACTTCTGCAGCTCAAGTATAATATCTATAACCAGTGACCATTGAGAGTTTCTGAATTTTACAATTCCTCCCCTATTGTTGGGCTGGTAGCTGGGGAAAGTTTTCATAGCAAGCCAAAAGTGTTCCTTCTTAGCCCTTGCACAGTTTGTCAATGTCCAAAATATATTTTTAAAATATTTATTCTTATTTGTTTATGAGAGAGAGGGGGTGGAGGGAGAGAGAATGGGCATGCCAGGGCCACTAGCCACTGTAAATGAAGTCCAGATGCATGTCATACCATGTGGCTTAAGTGGGAACTGGAGAATTGAACCTGGGGTCTTAAGCTTTGTAAGCATGTGCCTTAACTGCTAAGGCATCTCTCCAGCCCACTTCAAAATATTTTGAGTTTCCATTGCAAACTATGATACATCTTCCAATGGCTTTACTGGTCTCTCTACCGGGGACTTTAAATCCTGTTATACATGGCATATCTCAGCAGCAGCTCCTGGAACCATAACCCCTTTATGACCAATTTTGATATATATTTTAATACTGCAAAAATCAATACTAGGACACAGCCATATTGTTAATCTGTAGATAAAATAAATTATGACCTTGAAGAGTATGTGGCTTCCTTTCATTCATCTCCTTTTAAAGGAGTTTGAATTTCTATTATTTAGTCTTCCTGGTTAGAATCACCCCAGACATTCTTTTCATTATTCCAATGTAAAGAAGTTGGCCATTCTTAACAATAGAAGCTTTAGTAACATAAAAGCTGTCTTTGTGGCAGCAATTTTGAACTTGTTTGAATTTTTCCAACTTTAAATCCTATATCTCTCAGTTCTATATCTTCTGCCAAACAAATCAAATTACTTTTAAATGCAACCTGAATCTCACAGTTACTGGGCCGCAGAACATAGCCAGTTCATATGCCAGTAGTCCAGTTCCAACAAAGTTCTCTGAGGTCTTTCCTTCTCCTTTGAAAGTTAATAAGTAAAGCATCCAAATACAATTCTTTCTTCTTCATTTAGCATTTCAAATGCTCATCAAAATAGCCCATAAAACTTGCCTTGCCACACTGGAAGGTGTCTTCTATTGTAAGTACCAAGTCCATATCCATTCTTCAAGAATAAGATTTCAAAAAGACCAAAATCTCCACCTGGTCAGATTCATTGCATAGCAATGACCCTACTTCTCTGTATCAATTTCTGCTGTAGTCAGCACTATCCCTCTGGAATGAACATCAAAACCCAGCACAATTTATAGGAGAAAGGGTTTATTTGAAGCTTATAGATCCAGGAAAGTTCTGTAATGGCTGATGAGGCTGGCCCCCCTCATAGATCCAAGCAAAGAGCTATAATCAAAGAGTCAGCACCACAAGCAAGCCCCAAACTGGCAGCAAATAGCATGGACCCCACCAGAGCTCAGACTGCTCTCATAACTTTGGGATGGAATTTAGATCCATACCCAAACAGAGCTTAGGGCTGGACCTCAGGATCTGTCCCCAGTAAGTGGGTGGCTAGAAACGCAAGATTTCATAAAACATGTAAGATTTGTAACTAACTTTAAAGTGAGATCGTATATGAAGCATATTCAAATGTGGTGAGTTTGAACTTGTTTATTTCCTTTGGTATTTATTTACTAGATGCTAGGTCAGGACCAAAATGGAGTCACTGAGGACAGCAAGAGGGCAACAGAGAAATGAGCCATCCACATTTCTCAAAAAATTGCCCAGCCATTATCCCTCCCCTGCCTAACAAGGCTTCAAGTCTAGATTTACTGCCCCCTTCTCTCTCACCAGGTCACTACTGATCTCACCCTATGGCTAATGTAAAGAACAGAGATTTATTGCCCCTCCAAAAAAAAAAAAAAAATCCTTCCCTTCCTCACCTTCCCCAGCTGAAGAGCCTATATAGCCCACTATCTGTAACCCCAACTGACTGCTCCACTCTTGAGAGTCAGTGCAGGCAGCTCATGCCCCTCTCCCCCAGGAATAAAAACTTCCATCTTTGCCTCAGAGTGGTATCTGTGGTCTTGGCCACTCCTGAACCTTGCACTAAATAACTTGGAATTTATTTTGAATTGTAATTTCTTTTGCCACACAGTAAAAGCCTTTATGGGATAAATTTTAATTCCAACTAGAAAAAAAAAAAAAACTCTTCAAAACAAAGTAAAAAAAAATAAAGTATTTAAAGATTCCTAAAAGAAAATACATTGTACAAATCCAACTTGAAAATGTCTATGGGTTGTTGGCATCTTCTAAGGATGTAAAAACTGGAAAGCTTGCAGATACCATGCTGTCTGACAACCAGAGACTCTCCTACAGCATCAATAGCAAGAGACACATAGATGATGTGCAAAAATTAAAATTTCTTTGGATGACTAAGCTAAGAGAGAAAACAACTATCCTGAAGGTCAAGGAAAGGCAGAAGGCTCCAAGGAGAGATTAGGTATACACAAATACAACTAATCAGGTAACTAGAATTCAACTCAAATGTTTAGTGAGTTGCTGACGCCTCTAGGCAGACTACTGTGCAAGAAGAAGGATATTAACCAGTTCCAATCACAGACTTTTCTTAGTGAGCTGGACATTCACAAGAAGGATAAGGTTCAAGGGAAAGATATTTGAGGGAACCACATTCTGGCATAGGCCTGGTATAGGCCTAAGCATGAAGTTAACAGAAAAAGAATAGGGGCCTGTATAGCTTATTATTCCTTTCTTCTCCAAGAGTCCAAAAAGACATGAATCTGCTAAGGCAAGGGAGCTTATCTTTACTCCTCTGTTTTTGATACTGTTCTTTGCTATATAGCCCAGTCTAACCTTGAACTTGCTATGTAGCTCACACTGACCTCTAACTCACCATTCTCTTCCTTTTGCTTCCTGAGTGATGATATTACAAGGAGGTGCCACCATATCCAATTTAAAATTTATTGTTATTACATGGGATAGACACAGAGCAGAGAAAGAGGTCACAATAAAACATTATACCCAAAGTAAAGGACATAAAAATAATTGTGATGCTGTATTATACATCTTCTTTATGTACATGGTACTTTAAAATGATGCTTATCCTTTAATATAAATGTTAGGTAGGACAAGAGTCTCAAGATGGAGTTGAGATGAAGGAAGAGAACTGCAGCCTGACATACAACTTCAGATGTTCATACTGCCTAACCCCTACTTCCCTGACTTAACAATGCCCTCAGCCATAGTTTCCCACTGTTCTGAAACAACCTGGCTCCTGTCCTGATGGCACCCCCTTCTGCTCCATTTAATCTTTGTCCCTCTGACTAATTAGCTTCTCCACTCAGTTCCTGCTACCCCCTGCATTCCTTAGTCTTTTGTATTCTATATCCCATTCCCTAGAGTCACACCAGCTGTTCCCCCCCACCTCTCTCTCTCTCTCTCTCTCTCTCTCTCTCTCTCTCTCTCTCTCTCTCTCTCTCTCCTCTGGTGAGACAGCTCAGACCCCAATAAGCAGCTTTATCCCTGCCTCAGAGTGGTCTTGCATGGTCTTTGGTCATTCCTGAATCTTAAAATAAATGCCTTAAGACATAAACTTTCAAAAAAAAAAAAAACAATACAGGAGCTAGCAGTAATCAAAACATGTATTGAGAAGGAAAACTGGGGGCTGGAAGGATGGTTTAGTGGTTAAGGCGTTTGCCTGCAAAGCCAAAGGACCTCGGTTCAATTGCCAGGATCTACACAATCCAGATGCACAAGGGCACACATGTGTCTGGAGTTCATTTACAGTGGCTCGAGGCCCTGGCATGCCTATTCTCTCTCCCCCTTTCTTTACATCTCTCTCTTTCTCTCGAATAAATAAATAAAAATATTTTTAAGCAGGAAAACTGACAATATATCTCCTGTCTGTTATCTATCTTAAAAATATAAATGTGTCCTACCTTGTCCCCATGAGGAACTTCTATATGTCTGTGTCTGTTGTATTTGCAATGCAGATGTACTTTTCAGTTTCTAAGTGCTTGGAGTTAAGTTGATTTCAGTTGGATAAGTTGATTAATATATTTGATATTTTTCCAGTTAACAAGATAAATATGAACAAATTTCATGGACATGAAAACCTTAAGGGAAATATAACATGTTTATTCAAGTGATTCAAACCATTTTTACACTATTTCCAAGATCTAATTTTAATGTTATTAGTGATAAAGTAAAAATGACCATATTGTCCAGTCTTGGTAAAGATGTAGCTGAATATTTCTAATATATTGACAACAATGCTAACGCAAATGATGAAAAATTTCAATTAAGAAACATGAGAAGGGCTGGAGAGAAGGCTTGATGGTTAAAGGTATTTGCTTACAAAGCCTTATAGCCTGTACTCAATACCCCAATGCCCATGTAAAGCCATATATGTGCAAAGTAGCACATGCCTCTTGAGTTCCTTTGTAGTGGCAGGACCTAACACACCCATATTCACTCCCTGTCTTTTTCTGTCTGCCTCTTTCTCTCTGCCTATCTCTCAAGTAAATAATTTTTTAAAAGAAATATGAGAGAGCTGGGCATGGTGGTGCATGCCTTTAATCCCAGCACTCAGGAAGCCAGAGTAGGAGGATTGTTGTGAGTTTGAGGCCACCCTGAAATTACATAATGAATTCCAGGTCAGCCTAGCACAGAGTGAGACCCTACCTCAAACACCCTTCCCCCCCACAAAGAAAGAAAGGGAGGAAGGAAGGAAGGAAGGAAGGAAGGAAGGAAGGAAGGAAGGAAGGAAGGAAGGAAGAAAGAGAGAGAGAGACACACAATGAAGGAAGGAAGGAAAGGAGAGAGGGAGGAAGGAAGGAAGGAAGAAAGGAAGGAAGGAAATATGAGAAGCAAGAGCAATTGAGTATGTAACTCTTTCATTTTGTTTGGTTTTGGTCTTGGTTTTATGTGGTAGGTTCTCCCTCTAGCCCAGGCTGATCTGAAGTACACTAGTTAGTCTCAGGCTTGCCTTGAATTCACAAAGATCCTCCTACCTCTGCCTCCCAAGTAAGTTCATATACAGGACTTTAATTTTTTGCATGTATTTTTTTCATTTTTCTTTTTTTTATTAATTAGTTTTGTATTCAGCAAATATAGTCAGTTTGGTATCATTATTAGGCTCATCTGTGACCTACCCCCCCCCCCCTTGGCTCCTCCTTGTTGAGATATATGGGTCACGCCTTGTGGAGTTAGCCCACAGTAATGGGTAAGATAAATATCTCTGCATATCATGACCCAACATGTGGCTCTGACAATCTTTCTGCCCCCTCTTCCACAAAATTTCCCTAAGCCAGGTTGGGTTCATTTTTGGATTACTTCCGTGATGAGGTGTTGGGGGGCCTCTGGGTCTCTGGCTCTCTGATTTGGTAGGACTTGATCTTTCTCTGTGTTGATCTCCTTTTCCCTTGTGCTGTATCCAGTTCACCAGGAAAACAGCATCCTTGCTTTTTTTGCCAATTTTGCTTAGTTTCAGCCAGGGGCCCATTTTAGGTAAGATGGGGTGGTTCTCTCCTTAGGATCCACATCTATCTGAAAGAGAGAAGCAGATTCTCCAACGGAGTGTAAGCTAGCACCAGGACAAATAAAATAACCCTTACTTTTTTTTTTAATAGATAATTTAATAGGTGTAGGTCCTCTTATAGCCCAGGATTGATGGTAGCTTGTTTATGGAGAGCAGGCTCATGTTTGGATATGGTTCTGACTTGTTTCCCAGATCCAGCTATGGGTCCCGTACCACTGGGGGATCAGTTAGCCAAATCAAGACCAGTTGGTTCCCCACCATGGCTGTGTGCCACTATTGCACTTGTGTGAGCATCACAACATGTTATTGGCTGCTAAGTAGGTTAGACCATGAGTTGCTTTGACAGATACTGGTCATTTTCCTCCAGTCTTCCATGTAGCACCTTCTGGCACTAGATGCGCTGACTGTCTGGGGACTGAGTCTCTTCCAACTTCCAGCCATGCCATTCCATTTTACTGTCAACTGCATAAGATGTCTTCAGCAGTAGTAATGTGTTACCACTAACCTTTGGTGGGTCATCAAGTACTCACATAGAAATCTATCTTTCTTTTAGGAAACCTTGTAGGTCTCTCTGATCAAAAGCTTAATGTGGATGATAGCCACATATTGGTACTGGGAGTTACAGGTCAGTGCCCACTGAAAAATGAAGAAAAAGGTAACTAATATATAAGAGTTAGAGAGGAGAGAGATAGAGATAGAGAGAGAAAGAGAGATAGATAGAGAGAGAGAGAGAGAGGGAGAGGGAGAGGGAGGAGGGAAGCAGTAGAAGATTAAGGTTAGTCTTCATCATACCCTTTCCAGTGTCTTGTGGTTCAGGTGTTCCCTTTAAGGGCCTGGTGAAGGTTCAGCCATTTGGTCTGCCTTTTAGGAAGTAGAATTTTATGGTACCATTGCTGTTTGGGTCTAGATTTGTGTTTACCACCCCTCTGTTGCCCTCCCCTCCCACCCCACCCATCCTTATTGTCTAGCCCATGAGATGCTTGCTGGGTATGTAAGGTATCTTGGTTCGATTCAGGTTAGGTGCTATAGATGAGTGAGACTATGTGGCATTTTTTTTTTTCCTGTGATTGGGTAAGTTCATTGAGAATGATTTGTTCCAGGTTCAACCATTTTTTTTTTATCAAATTTCATTGTGCCATTTTTTTTTTCTTACTGCTGTACAGAATGCCATTGTATAGATATATCACATCTTAGTTATCCATTCTTCTAGTGATGGTTGATTCCAGTTCTTAGCTATTACAAATTGAGCGACTAAAAACATGGTTGAGAAAATCTCTCTGGCCTGTGGTTTGAAGGTTTTAGGGTAAATGCCAAGAAAGGGAATAACTGGGTTTGTTGGTATCTCTATAGTCAGTTTTTTCAGGAGTAAAAATATGGAATGCTTCACAAATTTGCTTGTCATCCTTGCCCAGGGGCCATGCTAATCTTCTCTGTATCATTCCAATTTTAGTATATGTGCTTCCAAAGTGAGCACTTTAGCATGTATTTTTGTATGAGTGGTTTGTGTATGTGGTATATGCATGTGGGTGTGTGGATGCATTCACCCCATGCACATAAGTACAGAAGCCAAAGGAGACGGTCATGTCTCCCTCCTTTGCTTCCATTGCTCATTCATGTGTTTTCTTGAGAATGAGTTTCTCATTGAATCCAGCATTGCCTACCATTTTGTGAGCTCTGGTAATACTCATATATATGATGTCCATAAAACTGGTGTTACAGGCATGCAAGACTAGACTTTAGGTTCCCAGCTGATGGAAATTTGGGAATTAATGCCTCCTGGAGGCAGTGTATTGTTGGGGGTGGGCTTATGGATATTATAGCCAGTTTCCCTTTGCCAGTGTTTGGCACACTCTCCTGTTGGTGTTGTCCAACTTATGTTGGCCACAGGATGATGTCCACCCTCTGCTCATGCCATTGTTTTACACTGCCATCATACAACTTCCCCTTGAGCTTGTACGCCAAAATAAACTTTTTCTTTTCCCACAAGCAACTCTTGGTAGATGATTTCTGTCAGCAGTGTGAACCTGAATGCAACAAATGGGCTCAAAATGAAACAATGCTATACCTTTTTAAATTTTTTACTTATTTTCAAAGTGATGAGAGAGAGAGAGAGAGGGAGGGAATGAGAATGAGTGCACCAGGCCCTCTAGCCACTACTAGCCTCTGACAAAGAAGCTTCAGATACATATGCCATGTTGTGCATGTGCCTATATATTGGTACTAGGAAATCAAATCTGGGTTGGTAAGTATTGCAGGCAAGCACCTTAACTGCTGAGCCATCTTTTCAGCCCATGGTGGTGCTTTTTGAAATAATGTATTATGCATTATTGTGTTCATAGCATTCAATAATAACACAGTAATGCATTGGTTGCTTTCCTCTTGCTGGGATAAAATGCCCAGCCCAACGTAGCTTATGGAAGTGGAGGAGTTTAGACCAGCTTATACTTGCAGTCTGTCATGGTGGAAATGCACAGGAAAAGGAGTGGGAACCCAGCATCACATGATCACCTTAGCAGGCAGGAAATGGAGAGCAAAGAGCAGATGAGGTTGGGTTAACACACAATTCAAGTCCTGCCTCCAGTGACCTCCTTCCTCCAATAAGGCTTCACCTTCTAGCTTGTATTACAGTCTTCCAAATGACACCACCAGCTGCAGATCAAGTATTCAAACACTTGTGACTGTTGGGGGCATAGTACCCTCGATCAACTGCAGGTAACATTACCAAGAGCAATAATGAATGTATCAGTGACACCTGCTGTGTGCCAGGTACCCAGTGTTCCTCATGGAGTATGTCCCGTGGTCTTCAGTACAGCTTTCCAGTAATGTGTCATCATCCTCATCATATGTGGGAAGAAACTGCTGCCTAAACTCACACCGCACAAATTGGACACAATTTAGAGCCGAGTGTTCAGTTTTAGGTTCTATTCCTGCTTTTAAGTAGCCATGGTAAAGACAGGTTAAACAATTAGCAAGGTGGATGAATCAGATAAATCAATGTCATCACTCCCAATTATACCATTCTCTGCTTCCCAGTATCTATGAAGGCTTAGTAAGTTAAGTCAATATGTTTGGTTTTTTTTTTTTTTTTTAATATGACCAAGGTTGCTGTTATTTTAGTGTGTGATGGATAGCATCCCCACCCAGCATCCAGCTACTTCTCCACAGCTGCCTGAAGCAACATCGCTGCACAGCACTGTGAAGAATCCAGGAAAGTGTTACTTTATCTCTTCCCTCAAGCAACTTGCAATTTAATCAAGGAAGAGTCACCTTCAGGCTGAAGTTTTTATAACTTAGTGAGAGAAAGGCAAATCTAGTTTGGGGAGTGAAAAGGAGGTAGGGGGAACAGCTCAGGTTAAATTTTCACAGCTCCCTTTGAATTTGTGCACAGAAGGTGATGATACTTCAAGCAGAGAAGTCCAATCCTAGCAGTTTGGAACATGTTTTCAAGTGTTATGTTTTGAAGGGAAGTATATCATTTCAAACTTAGGAGAAAAAGCTACATCATTTGCTATGAACACTCTGGGGAGACTAAAGCTTCCTATTAGGCATAGTAGAGCCAGGATGGCCTTGTGACTTACTGGATTCAAGAGACACACTTTCTTCTTGAAGTAGATACTTAGTGACAAAAAGAAAATTTCTTTGGGATGAAGGAAGATATTGGGGACTCAGATGTGGACCACCTACCAAATACCTTTAAGCTGATGACTCCCCATCTACTGGTATGCAATATCTACTTGAGTTTTCTTTTATAAATAACAAACATTTATGGAAAGGAAGCCAGGATTCTGAGAAATATATAGTCTTGGCGAGTATAAAGAATGACATTAGTGATTAGAAGAGAATATCACCCAGGAGTCAAAAGTCCCTGCTGAGATCTGGATGGTGTAAATAAGAATCATATGTGTCAGGATGTTATTCAGTCAGCTCAGAAAAGCATAAGGGCCTCAAATCAGCAGAGATAGTTTTCCTGTAGGACACAGGTAATGGTAACATGTATTTTTAAAAAGATAGCTTTGTATTTTGCATGATAACCCCAACGGATTATGTTCTCAGGATACTTTACTGCAGTTATATTCCCAAGAAAGGGGTGAGTGAAATGTCCTGTGGAGGGAGGAGGATGTGATGCAGGTGACACCTAAGCCACACTGGGAGAGGAAGTAGTTGGCCTTCGTTCCAGGTAATGGAACTCCAGCATTGCTTTTAAGTTTACATACAAGCTGCTTCCCAGAATATGCTTAGCACTGGTTCCATCAATAGCAATACCATTTGAACCTTTATAGATTTTCATCAATTTAAAACAGAAGTATTCATCTAAATATCAGCTCAAAAATATTTAGGACGGTTGGTAAGATGGTTCCGTCAGCATGAGGACTTGAATTCAATCCCCAGTATTCATGTAAATGCTGGGTATGGTGGCATGAATTTATAATCTCCATGCTGAGAAAACAAACATGAAAATCCCTGGACCTTACTGGACAACCAGTCTAGCCTGAGCAGTGAGTTACAGGTCAGAAAAGGACCCTGTCTCAAAAAGAGGTAGATGTCATTCCTGAGGATGATAGTCCATGTTGTCCTCTGGCTTTTATATTCACACACATACATGCATGTACAAACACATACACACACACACACACACGTTTGACCATACATAGATGACTATGCATACATATGTACCATACACACATGCAAAATAACATCTTGTAAAGCTAGGTGTGGTGGCACATGCCTATAGTTCTAACACTAGTGAAGTGAAGGCAAGAGGATTTACGAGTTCAAGACTGATGTCTACTACATAAGGAGTTTAAGATCAGCCTGGCACACAAGCCTCTGCCTCAAGACACAGAAACAATCAAACAAACAAAAACTGTCCCCTTTCAAAAACCCCAACAAGAAAATTAGTGAAATTCCTGCTACAAATTTTGCTTCTAAGTGAAAATGTAAATGTAAGAAAAATAACACTGAAGGTAAAATTGGTGATCAGCTCTTTCACTCAGCACATTTGAAGAGAATTCTATCATGGTGACATCCTCTTTGTGATTTTCTTATTATTTTTGTCTACTCAAATTCCACCTTTATAGTCACCACATTTTACTGGAGAATCTTATCCACCTTTACAGACTTACAGATAATCTGCATTGGTTCTCCTATTGTTCCCATAACAAATGTTATACCTTGAATGAAATAATTATTTTTTAAAAGGCTTATTTGGCCAAGTCCAATATAATTTTTTTTTTTAAGATTAAACCCCACAAAAAATAGCAGAGCTGAATTTCTATTTAAAGGTTTTAAGGAAGAATTTATTTCCTTCTTCATTCAGGGTTGGGGCAAAATTCAGTACCTTGTAGTTAGTTGTTGGGCTCTCTTATTTTTGTTGAGAACCTCTGTTCTTTCCTATCAGTTCTGAGTGCTTATTGCTTCAAGAGACAGCAGCATCCTTGGGCTTGTAACCTCCTTCATCCACCTTCAAGGTCAGCACCAATGCATAGGTTCTGCCCCATGAATTGAATTACTCTTGTCTCTTCATTCATATCATTTCTTCAAAGAGAGTAAGCACTCTAATCTCAGGATTCATTTGATTAAATTGATCTTGTCAGGGTGATTTAGAACAATGTCCGATTAAGGTCTGTAACCTTAATGATATTTGCAAAGTCTTTATTCCACGAATAGTGACATTTTCATACATTTTAAGAGTGAAGTCACATGATCCTTAGAGAGCTAATATACCACCTAACGCAGGCAGAATAAAAAACATTTCCACCATCAGTGAAATAATGGAGTTCACTAAGAAAACAACATATTTTCAGGTCAAACTTGCTACTTTCATAGTATGATACTTATCATGACTTACCTTACATGACCATTTATATTCTATTTTGTTGATTAAATTTTTAAATTATTTATTTGCAAAGAGAGAAAGGGAGATAGAGAAAGGGAACACCAGGGCCTCCAGCCACTGAAAAGGACCCCAGATGCATGCACCACTCTATGCATCTGGCACTACGTGGACACTGAGGAATCAAACCCGAGTCACCAGAGCTTACAGTTGAATGACTTTGCCACTGAGCCATCTCTCTAGCCTTATTCCTCTTTCCATAAAAAAGCATATTTTCCAAAAAAAAACCTGCTAACACCCATCATTACCACCACCAACAACAAAATCACTCAGCCTTTTCAGAAGCAAAACTAATCTGATTGGCTAGATCATACAAGAAATTCTGTAAAAATAATCTACGAATATCAATATGAAACCTACTATTACTGTTTCCCTTTAAATAATCCTTCTTTTCATGTTTGTACATGATAGTGATGTTAGGGATTGTGATATTTTACAAGCAAATGAATTCATGGTTAGTATTAGGAGAGGGTGTGTTGAACTCTAGACTGTCTCTACACTGAGCATATTAAAATCCTCCTGACATGCCACATCATTAGATTTCATAAGATGACTGTTGTGATGCATTACCAGCACCTCTTACCAGAAGCATTAATATCCACAGTTGCTGGGAGGGCTGCAGACACTTGCTCTCAGCTCCCAGCCCTAGTGTGTAATAAATAGTACCACACTCAGGATGGAAATTCCTTCAGGAATAAATATCAGCTTGTCACTGATCAACATGGTTGTAAAGCCAAGCCTCTATACCCCAACTCAGGTCAGTTCTGAAGTAGCATCTCCGTTGCAATGCTCTTCCTGACATCATGCTTCTTGATGGAGGTTCCATTTCTCAATTCTGTTCCCAATCTTGCTATTGCTCACTAACTGATATACACTGTCTCAGAGGTTGCTTCTGGACCAAGGTGATCTGCAGCATTGTATAAGCCAAGCTCCATGAGAGTGAATAAAGCTGTGTTGATCATTAGTATTGTGCACAGAAAGTTTTGCAAACTGAGGTCACTTCGGGGTTTGCAAAGATGACATTATGATAAAAGATAAGGAATTAAAAGTATCATATTACATGATAAATGGTGTTCAAAGTGGCTCAATTTCCATGATAAGATATAAAACCTAAACAATGATATAATTAGCTATAAGGATTTATGCCCTCTCCTATAAAATTCAGCCTGTGTCTTCATTGTGAGATGACTTCATCATGCATAGATCTTTTATTAAGTGTAATTTTAAGAAGTGGATAAATTTTCTATTGGTATAAATTATTATTTAGTAATTTAACAAAGATACTTAGTTTTATGAGATAACATTAGACAAAGTGGACATTCAATAAAGCTATTACAAGGCATTGAGTTGGCTCATGAGTTATTCATCTGCTTCAGCAGGAGAGTATCAGGAACCAAATTGTGAATTCATAACACTAGACTAAGATGACAGTATCAACAAAAGGAAGAATTCAAACACAGTAAAAACAACAACAAAAAAAATCCACTGTTTATGAGAGAAAGCATTAAGCCGTGTGTGGTGGTGTATGCCTTTAATCCCAGCACTCTGGAGGCAGAGGTAGGAGGATAACCAAGAGTTAGAGGCCACCCTGAGAGTACAGAGTGAATTCCAGGTTAGCCTGAGCTAGAGTGACTCCCTACCTCAAAAAAAAAAAAAAAAAAAAGAAAAGAAAAAAGAGAGAGACAGAGAGAGAGAAAGCATTAAGAAAATACACCAGGGGAACAGAGAAGAAACAGGTTTGGAAGATATTGTAGCAGAAGAATCCAGATATATGTCTGATAGGTGTGGGATATAAGCTAAAAAAATTAAATGCAACTTTGAATATTTTGTATGAGTGTGAATGTGCATATACATATTCCTGTGTGGTTAAAATTGTGGGTTCACATGCACATGTGAGTGCATGTGGAGGCCAGAGGCTAAGACTGGATGTTTTCTTCAGTCATTCTCCATCTTATCTATAGATGTATGTCTTGTCTCTTGATTGCTGGAATTACAGGCACGTCACCACACCCATCCAGCATTGACATGGGGCTTGAACTCAAGTCCTTGTGCTTACACAACAAACAATTTGCATTCTGAGTCTTCTTCATACCCCCTGAATTTTGGTTATGAATGGCAGGGAGTAATAGGCTGCCTAACAACCTCAAATAAGTGTGGAAAACATTTTAGGGAGAAAATTGGTGATTGACTTGGACAATATTGAGATATAGATTTAGGTACATGTAGGAGTGAAACATAAATCTATTTAAATAATTTAAGCAGCATTACATGTAAAATATCTCACAAAAAATAATGGAATTAAAAATAGAAAGAAGCAGGCTAGTGACATGGCTTAGCAATCAAGGTGCTTGCCTACAAAGCCTAACGACCCAGGTTTGATTCCCCAGAACCCACATAACCCAGATGCACAAGGTGGCACATGCATGTGAAGTTCATTTGCAGTGGCTAGAGGCCCTGGCATGCCCATTCTCTCTATCTGCATCTTCCTTTATCTCTCTCCTTCTCTAATAACTAACTAACTAACTAATTAAATTAATTAATTAGCTAATAAAATATTAAAAAATAGAATTAGCTAATAAAATCTAAAAAAATAGATGGCTTACTGGTTAAAGTGCTTGCCTACAAAGCCCTAGGACCAGGATTGTTTCCCTTGAATCCACATAAGCTAGATGTACAAGGTGGCACATTTGTCTGGAATTTGTTTGTAGTTGCTAGAGGCACTGGTGTACCCATTCTCTCTCTCTCTTTCATAAATAAATAAATTAATTAATTAATAGAAAGGAACTGGTGAATTTAAGCAGTACAGATAATTTAAATGGAGGTTTGTTTTTCTCTGAAGCTGAGCATTTAATCAAAAGTGTCAGAGAATGTGTAAGCATTAATTTATTATAATGTTTTCAGCAGTGTAATGCAATTATAAATCCAACTAAATATAGCAGTTATCTTCTGTCATGTATCCTCACACAAAACAGAAATAACTGGTATAATTATTTTTTAAAATGTTGATATCATAAAAGCTTGTCTAGTGACATATGTTAGGGCATAAATAAGAATTTTTATTTTAAAAAGTATTTTTATTATTTATTTACTTGCAAGCAAATTGCTAGAGAGAAGATAGTCATACAGGGAAAATAAGCACTCTCAGGACCTCCAGTCACTGAAGATGAACTCCAGATGCATGCGCCATCTTGTGTATCTGGCTTTACATTGGTACTGAGGAATTGAACTCATGTCTTTCAGCTTTACAAGCAAGTGCTTTAGCCACTAAGCAATCTCTCAGTTCAGATTTTTTTCTTTCTCCTTCTTATTATTTGTTTTGTTGCATGTATGCATGTGTGTTTGTGGGGGTGTCATGCCAGGACCTCTTGCTGCTGTTAATGAACACCAGATGCCTGCATCACTTTTTGGTGTCTGACAAACATGAGTGACTTAGACATTGATCGTAGGCTGGCAGGCTTTGCATTCAGGTATTATTAACTATGTAACAATCTTCCAATCCCCTAGATAGGCTTTTGTTTGTTTGTTATTTTGTCCTTTTGTATTTTTTTTTTATTTTGTTTTTGCTCTACTTAAGATCAGATTCAGGCCATTGTACTTACTAGGCAATCACTCTGCCACTAAACCCTGGATAGGTTTTTATGATAGATACTTTATAACAGATATGATTACTATTTTAAGATAGAATTTCACATGAAACTAAATCTAAGACCAACAGTAAGGAATGCACAAAGGCCAAAGTATTGTTCATCTTCCATTTCTTTCCATCTTTCCTTGATGTTTGTTATGCAAGGGATACAATGAAGTGAAGTAAGTTTGCATGACCATTCCAATGCAGGACAGACATCATCAAGAAGAAGCAAAAGACTCCTACAGCAAGGGGCGGATATGAAAACACAGGGCCTGGTTAAATTGTTGGGGCTCCATCCTCATGTACTGAACTTCATGTTATTTTAAAATGGCAAAGGATAAGAAGACAGGGATTTGCAATCCTTATTTTTGGCCACCATATGAAGACCAAAAATGTCCTTTTCCCATAAGAGGGGAAAAAAAAAAAAAAAAGAGCAAAGGCTGGGCCCTCACTGGACAGTAATATTGATAATATCTTGGGCTTGGGCTTGGGCTTGGGCTTTGCAGGGCTCCAGAACTGTGAGAAATAAATTTCTGTTAGCTACACATTGCCAAGCTTAAGGTATGTTTAAAGTATTTTATGACAGTAGTATGCATTGACTAAAACAGGTATTAATTCCCAATGAGATTTATTATTTAACTCAAATAGGCTTGTTTGAGACTTAGTAGGAAAATAAAATATGTTATTAAAACCAAGATCTGTATTAAATGGGAATTGTATAACACTGCGCTTAAAGTGTAATATTTATTCAGTTTTATAAAAGAAAATATTTTGATCAATATCTAAGAGACATTTGTTTTATCTTTAATCCTCAAATTTTAAGTAGAAATGCTTATATTTGTACTGATAAAGTAGTTAATTGATGGTATTACTTTTTTGTATATTGTCATTCATTATTTTTCTTGTGCTTTTATTTATTTATTTTTGTTCATTTTTTATTTATTTATTTGAGAGTGAGAGAGACAGAAAGAGGCAGATAGATAGATAGATAGAGAGAGAGAGAGAGAGAGAGAGAGAGAGAGAGAGAGAGAGAGAATGGGCCCGCCAGGGCTTCCAGCCACTGCAAATGAACTCCAGATGTGTGGGCCCCCTTGTGCATCTGGCTAACGTGGGTCCTAGAGAATCGAGCCTCCAACCGGGGTCCTTAGGCTTCACAGGCAAGTGCTTAACTGCTAAGCCATCTCTCCAGCCCTTGTGCTTTTATTTTAAATGCTCCTAGAATAGACACAAAATCGATTACATGTGGACATGACCACACATATATAGTACTTGCACTCATGTGGTTATAATAACGTTAGGTAGGTTTCAGCCAAATGGTCATACCAACTGATAATTACAAAGAAACGAAAACAAACTCAATTTCTCTGTCACTTTATATTTAAATCTGTAAGACTTACCATGCATCAAAGTAAAAGTCTCAAAGTGTGCAGAAAATTGCCAATGCTGGTACCAAGATGTAATGTGATTACTTTTTCCCTTTCTCTTTTAGGTTGCAAATATTGAATGGCAGAGATTAGTATTGGTGCTGAATATAAAATTCTATGAAGGAAATAGGTTTCTTTCTAATTAATTTCCTTTAAGGCTATTATATTGATTCCTGTTAGATTTTGTATTAGAAAACAGATCTTCTGAGTAAATAGTCAATTGATAATCTTTGTGAAACATAATTTCTTCAATTCTCATTTATTATGTAATTTCAAACTGAAAAACTAGATTTTCTGATGACGTTTTTAACATTGCTTTCCATGTTCAAGTTTCCTTGGGTTTAAAGAAGCTCTTCACTAGATCTATACTGACCCTGCTGGCAGCCAGAATGTATTTTTCTCAATTACTTGACTCAAAGCTAAACTTCCTTGTTTGACCCTTTGAAGATACATGGTGTCACATGACCATGTCTCACCAGTAGAATTTGAGCTGAAGTAAAATATGTTTGGCTGATGTAGAGAAAAGTAAAAGGTAGTATGTCTCCTCCATATTTGAACTTTTATCTCCCACTCCCATATTCCAACTAAAGGAAAGGACTTTAGAGTATAGAATAAAACTATAGGCCAAAAGGAGCCTAAATCCTTAGGTTATGTGTTATATTCCTCATCCATACCTCAGCAAAGGAAATTTTTTTAACCTTTAAAATTTTTTCTTTTTATAAAAAGGTTATATTCTTATATTCCCTCTCCTCTTCCCCCATTCCAATGGTGACCCTCCTCAGTGGGGTTATTTGTACTCATTGTGGGGTCCTGAATGTCTAAATCAGTCTCTTTGGGGGCGGGCACAGGTTGTGGGTGAGGGTGTGCCACAAGATGATCATGGGTCTTACCATCTTTTGGAGACTGATCCCCTCTACCACATCTTCCTCAGCCCAAGAGTCATTGCAGAGGATGCAGCACACAAGTATTGTTCCCGCTCCTATCTTGTAAAATAGTCCTGGGATAATGATGACAGACACTATGGTCACTCAAATCTCATCAAAACAGAAATCCGATATCAAACAAAACAGAAATCAGATATCTGACACATCTACAAAGGCTCAGAAAACTTTTGTCACTAAACATTCATAGTTGAGAGAATATTTTTTATACAATTACAGAACTCAATGTAATATTAGAATTAACATGAGAAGGCTACTTCATATATACAATGAAGAAGATTAAAAAGCTTGTAACATTTAGCTACAATAAAATTTAATGTAAATTTTGAATGTATATTTTCTGGGTTTACATTGGTTGATTTTTGATATTAGTCTGTCTTTATCATAAAAAGTTATATGTTTTTATTTACTCTAAGTATCTGTGTTGTCTTTATACCACATATACAAATCAACAAAATGGATTTGGAAGAAGTGAATAAGATAACCTCTTGGTTAAAGGGTAGTTAGGTATATACATCTTTTCCCTGCTATTAAAGCAAATTTATAAAGTGTTATATATTTTTGTATTGATTTTTGCAATGTGTAATCACACATATTCTATATTAAATATATAAGCCACACACAGAATTTTTTCCTTAACTTAGAATTTAATCTACTTGTAAATATGCAGAATGCGATGCTTTATCTTGCCATAGATAGCCACAAAAATTGAAATGACATTAGCATATGCTAATTTTTTAGTATTTGCTCAATAGTTGACTTGAAGTATTGATTAATAATGTTTCATGTAACCTAGTCACCTATCATTAGGTTTGGGTGAGTCACTTCAGCAGAATATGATCTTTCTACCACCTCTTTAGCAAAAGGTATAAACAACATAGCAAGATACTACTTATATAAGGAAAATCAAGAGAAAAATTGTCCAAGTTTTGTCAGTTTCTGAGAATGAACAAATTAGCAAAATCACTTGCACATAATATTTACAGTAGTTTTGGAAAAATAATATGAAGAAAAATGTATTCTCATGACTTTGTATCTTTTACTATTCTCAAAGTAGATACAGTGTTTCCAGGCAAGGTGTGTCCACTAGTGTAAAAGTAGTATGCTTATTATTGGAATAACCAATAGCTTTCTGTTTATATTTGAGGCTGACTTCACCTATGGAAGGAACTAAAATCCTATTCAAAATTCTCTGGATGGGAAAGTCATAAGTTTACTAAGGGTTTCCACTTAGTTTCACTTCTACTAGTTTTTATTAGTGTTGACTACTACTGTTTGGTTAAATGGACATATTATTCCCAACAAATTGCCCTTTAAATATTTATGTTTATTCCCATGTATTAGTACTGCTATTATTTTTGGCTAGAGAAACTTCTCTTTTCAGATGGCAGTGACTACTAGAAAGACTCAAAACTCATCAAAGTGCTGAGAAAAAAAAAGACAGTTGTGAGTTCAGCACTAAATCATACATTTCTATCATATCCTCTAAGGTTCAGGGAAGATTGTAGAAGAGGTAGTAGAAAGAATAAAAAGCCAAAGAATGGTGAGGACTGCTTTGCAACACTATCTTATAAACATAAAATGTCTATGGTATTTATGACCTCATAGTGACTGTCTTTACCTATACAGTGCCTGGATAATATTAAGCCAATCAGTATGTTATCATTGATACTGGGAGCAGGGCAAAAAACAACTAAAAATTTACACCAAAATAGAAGTTGATTAGTTGGAAACAAGGAAGGGTTCTATGGAAAGGGCATGGGGGAGGGGGAACAAAAGAAAGTTATTGGAGAGGATTATTATCAAATATATATTATATATATTAAAATTGTCTATAAAAAGTTACAAATTAATCTTGAAATTAAGAATCACTTTAAAATATGGGTTCTAACATTTTGTGTGCTTATACATAATTTTCTGATAATAAACTTTATAGTATACATAAATTGTTGATTCTTGACCCTATAATTACATAGGAAATTAGTGTTTATAAATACAAAGTTTTAGTCAGTCACTAAACAACTGATCAAGTGTGTTTCTGTGACTTTTCGAACACTAGTATACATGTAAGTCTGTTAAAATATCATTTATTTTCAAATTCAATTGATAAGCTCAGCCCTTGGCCAATCTTTTCATTTATAACTCCTTTTCTAGGAATTCCCAAAGGGTAATTCCATATATATATATTATTTCTATGGGCAGGAAGAATGAATTTAGATCTATGCCTAGTAACTGAGGAATTATCTTAAAATTTGCATGAGTGTCATCATTTGTCAGCTTTGGCATTTGCATGGCCTTTTCTAGACCTTTCACAAAAAATATTTTTCCATTGAATAAAAAGAATCTGAATCAGATCATTTCCAAGGTCACAGAGCCAATAAACAGTGTTGTGGAGGTCTAAACTCTAATCTTTGCTAACACTGTGTTTCTCTAGAAATCCTTACTTAACCTGTTTTTCCACTTGATTATGATGAATAATTTATAACATCAAATCTCATTATAAATCAGATAACAAAGAGCACATTAACAAACATCACTAATCCCTGTCTGACACTTGTTTACTTTGGAGTTACTTCCTTTCAGTGCCATCAGTATCTGTGCATTTAATCTGCTTACAAATATTTTGTCCCTTACCTTGCCAACTTCTAGGAATAATAAAAGACAGAAGAAATGGTGACAAGAAATGATTGGAAATTGGTACCTTAACGAAGTTAAGTCTGGTATCCTAACTAAATCAAGAAATTCAATTCAGGTAAAATGTATTACTTCTAGTGTACAATTTTAAGCTTTAAAACAGTGAAGGTTCCTGTTTGTACAAATATGAGAAATTTGTTCCATGTTCTGCTGATGTTTCTATTTTTTTTCTGCAAATGTTTTTCAAGAAGTAACTTGTATGAACAGTTTGGGTACATCACTTTAAATATGCAGTTCTAAACACTTCCTTGGCAGCAAGTACTGATCGTGTCCTGTTAGCTCTAGCCGTCAGTTCTCATATTCACTGGGCCAGATATAAGGTAAATTTCAATCATCATACTATTAAGAGGTATCTACAATATGTCCCTCTAGAGTCAGAAGATAAATTAGGGACAATTTCAGATCACCATTATCTCCAGAGGAGACCTGACATGCCCAAAGTCACACAGTAAATTAGTTGCAGACTTGCTTAATGTCACCTCTCTTGATTCTGTATCATTTCTTTTGCTGTCACTAGAGCAAAAATAGCTCCCCTTGTCTGTGAACCAGTCAGTACAGATTACTAATACTCAGTGGCAGTGAGCATTACACTTACATTCTTTCTAGTTTTATAGCAAAGGTTTTGAAATAGAACATCCTCCACCGAACTCTTCTTGATTGAACAGAAATGAATATAAATTGCCTTCCCCTCCTTTTAATTCCAGAGGGTGACTTATGCTTCCCCAGTGTGAAGTCAGGGAAGCTTTACTACAGCTTTTAATTAGCTTAGCACCCATGACATGACTACTGACTTCTTGTACTACACGCTTACCAAAGAATTCAAAATATTTTTATAGCAAAACTTCTTATGTTCTATCTACTGAGCATACATAAACATGTGTTTAGTGCTGTTATTCTTGTGGCAATCTCAGTGTTTGCACAACACACTTCTCTCAGTATCAGCTTTAGCAAGCCTCAGTTTAAAGCTTTCATTTCACGAATAGAGGAAAGCCTTGCTCCCACAGGGAAATGATTTGTACAAGTACTCATCTTAAGACCAGAGCCGGGTTTGGAACTTGTCTTCCTAATAGCATTACTTAAGATACAAGTCACTTGAATTTCTATTGACTGTTGATTGATTTAGCACATGTCTATTCATCAGCATCACAATTTATTTAGAGCATAACCTTTATAATCAATACTCCTCACTTTGGGGCTAAAGATGTAGCCTTTCATGTGTAAGATCCCAGGTTCAATGTAGAAGTATGTTGGTGGGGGTATCCTGCCCAACCCCAATCCCTAAAAACTAAGCTAGATAAAAAAGTACCTATAGGGCTGGAGAGATGGCTTAGCGGTTAAGCGCTCTCCTGTGAAGCCTAAGGACCCCGGTTCGAGGCTCGGTTCCCCAGGTCCCACGTTAGCCACATACACAAGGGGGCGCATGCGTCTGGAGTTCGTTTGCAGAGGCTGGAAGCCCTGGCGCGCCCATTCTCTCTCTCTCCCTCTATCTGTCTTTCTCTCTGTCTCTGTCACTCTCAAATAAATAAATAAAATATTTTAAAAAAAGTACCTATAATGCCATTCAAATAGATAAATATCATTACTAAATTAAATACATGTATATAAAATCTTAATTTATGAGCTCAAATTATATCTTATTTAAGTATACACAAGACACCTTGAAATATACAATAATGCTTTTTTGCACTAATCATATAAAAATGAACAATGTACATGTAAATGTTATATAATGCTAAAATATAATAGTGATAGATATTTTGATATTTCAAATGATAATCAAATATATGGAAGGTATCATAAAGTTTTTGAAATGTGCTATGTAACTTATTTACATATAAAGATATATTACATTAAAATATATATGTATATATATTATATGTATTGTATACATATATTTATGTTACATATAAAAAGATATTATTTGCTTACTGTTCTTCAAAAATAAAGCCTCTCAATTATTCTTTTGGTTAGTTGCTGTTTTTATTCAATTATGATGATAAAGGAGAAAATCTACCTTTATAATCCTTGTTTAAGGCTTGACAGTCTACCTCTGACTTGATGTGAATCGAGGTCTGTCTTTCATGCATTGTACTTACTTGAGGAAGCCAGACAGGCACGTGAGACAGAAAACTATTCCATATCTCAAACTTACTCAGCCCCAAATCATATATTGAATAGTTGCTTACTGCTCGATCTCCTGTGATGATAATAAATAATAAAATAATGAACAATAAGTTTGTTTCAAACAATGCAAAACAAAATTGAGCCTAGTCTTTATACATTTTTATTTTTTTTATTTTTATTTTTTAATTTAATTTATTAGTTTTCTTTTCAGTAAATACAGGCAGTTTGGTACCATTATTTAGGCTTATCTGTGATCTACTCCTTCCCATTAGACCCTCCTTGTTAATGAAAATGGGTCATGCAATGTGGCGTTAGCCCCCAGTTATTGGTATGATAAATGCCTCTGCAAATCATGACCCAACATGTGACTCTGACATTCTTTCCGCCCCCTCTTCCGCAAAATTTCCCTGAGCCATGTTGGGTTCATTTTTAGTCTGCTTCAGTGCTGAGGTGTTGGGGGCCTCTGAGGCTCTGGCTCTCTGATTTGGTAGGAGTTGATTTTTCTCTGTGTTGATCTCCTTCCCCTTTGTGCTGGTATCCGGTTCACAGGAAAACATCACCCTTGCTTATTTCACCAGTTGTCCTTAGTTTCAGTTGGGCCCCTTTTGAGGTATGTTGGGGCCGCTCTCTTCTTAGGATCTGCATCTATCTGGAAAAGAGAAGCAGATTCTCCAACGGAGAGTAAGTTAGCACCCGGAAAACTGAGCTAACACTTACTTTTTTGATATAGTCTTTATACATTTTTAAATATTTTATTTATTTATTTGAGAGAGAGAGAAGCAAAGAGAGAAAGAGAGAGAGAGAGAGAGAGAGAGAGAGAGAGAGAGAGAGAGAATGGGCATATCCGAGCCTTCAGCCACTGCAACAAAAGTCCAAACACATGCACCATTTTGTGTATCTGGCCTATGTGAGTTCTAGGTAAACAAATTCATGTCCTTTGACTTTGCAGGCAAAAGCCTCAACTGCTTAGTCATCTCTCAAGCCCTTCATATCTTTTTCTGAGAATTTTATTGTATTAACATATTCTATAATGATGATATACACATCTAATTAAACTCTTATTTTCCCTTTTCTCCACCCCCTCATTCCACTGAGGGTCTTCTTCCTTGGTGCAGACTCCAGTATTCACAGTGGGGTCATGAATGAACAAGTCAGTTTCTACTGGGGTGGAGGGTGGGATTCAATGCTTCAGAACACTCCTTGCAAACCTGTGGCTCTGATATTCTTTCTGTACCCTCTTCTCTAATTTTTCCTGAGCCTTGGAGGACATGGTGTAAGACTGTAGAGTTGAGCTCTCTGCATCCTCTGATTTTCTGTTCTAATGATTTTTGAGTCTCCTCAGTGTCTACTGACATCTCTCTAGAGGAAGTCCTCAGACAAAAAGTAAGAACAACATACATATTTAATATGCCACTTTCATTGTAATGTAGTATATTGGGCCCTGACAGATGTGATAAAAATGATTTATCTTGTGCTAGGCAATTGATTATTTTTTCTTTCCATACTGATTTGTCTTGTGTCTCCCTGGTATACTACCCCACAGGAAAATATAAGATTCTTTAATGAACAGTGAGAATAACATGGATCAAAGGGGATCAACAGATATTTAGAAAAGTATTTGACAGGCAAAACATCCTCTTTTAGTCAAATAATGTTGGAAGCTTCCCTATAAGGACTATGACCTTCTGTGCCATAGGCCAAGAAGGCCAGGAAGAGATATCCACCCTTTACTCATGCCATCATTTTCCCCTGCCATCATGGAGCTTCCCCTCGAGTCTATAAACCAAAATAAACCTTTTTGTACCCAAGCTGCTCTTGGTCATGGGATTTATGCCAGCAATGTGAACCTGACTGCAACACAGGGATTAGAGAAAGCTGAAAATGAATTAAAACTCTTCAAACCTTTGTTTCTGATCTTCTCTAGTGTTTAGAATCACCAGAAGAAAAACATGCTAGTATTAGAAGAGAGTGTTTCTTAGTGAACTGACTAATATGAGGTATACTTTATGTAAGTATAATCAGAATACGAAAATGGTTGATTGAACCTGAGTTGTTTTTCCCTAATATTTATACGTCTGTCTTTTTTATTTTATATGGAATATAATTTTAATTAGTTTTGTACTCCACAAATACAATTTGGTACATTGTTAGGCTCATCCATGTCCTACCCACTCCCCCTGCCCCTCCTTGTTGAGGTACATGGGTCATGCATTCTGGAGTTAGCCCACAATTGTGGGTAGGGTAATTGTCTCTGCATTTCATGACACAACATGTGGTTCTAACATTATTTCTGCTTCCTCTTCTGCAAAATTTCCCTGAACCATGTAGGGTTCATTTTGGGTCTGCTTCAGTGATGAGGTGTTGGGGGCCTCTGGGTCTCTGGCTCTCTGATTTGGTAGGAGTTGATTTTTCTGTGTTGATTTCCTTCACCCTTGTGCTGGTATCCAGTTCACCAAGACAACATCACCCTTGTTTGTTTTGCCAGTTGTTCTTACTGTCAGCCAGGGCCCTTTTGAGGTATGATGGGGTGGCTCTCTCCTTAGGATCTATGTCTATCTGAAAAAGAGAAATACATTCTCCTTCAGAGAGTAAAGTTAGCACCCAACAAATGAGAACACCCTTCCTTTTTTGTATAGAGAATTTAATAGGTGTAGGCCCTCTTGTAGTCCACGATTGGTGGTAGCTTGCTAATGGAGAGCGGGCTTATGTTTGGATATGGTTCTGACTTGTTTCCCAGCTCCACCTATAGGTCCCATACCACTGAGGGGATCAGTTAGCCAAATCAAGAGCAGTTGGTTTCCCACCATGACTGTGCACCACTATTGCACTTGTGTGAGCTTCGCAACAGGTTATTTGCTGCTAAGTAGGTTAAACCATGAGTTGCTTGGACAGATATTGGTCATTTTCCCCCAGTCGCCCATGTAGCACCTTCCGGCACTAGACACACTGACTGTGTATCTGGGGACTGACTCTCTTCCAACTTCCAGACTTGCCATTATATTTTAAGTGTCAACCACATAAGGTGTCTTCAGCAGCAGGGTCTTACCACTAACCTTTTGTGGGTCATCAAGTACTCTGACCAAAATCTATCTTTCTTTTAGGAAACCTTGTAGGACACTCTGATCAAAAGCTCATTGTGGATGATAGCCACATGCTGGTACTGGGAGTTATAGGTCAGTGCCCACTAAGACAAAAAGAAAAAGATAACTAATATACAAGCATTAGAGAGATGAAATAGAGAGAGAGAGAGAGAAAGACAGAAGCTGTAGAAGATTAAGGTCAGTCTTTATATACTTCTATCTTTAAAAATATATTTTTATTTGTGTGTGTGTGTGTGTGTATGTGTGTGTGTTTGTGTATGTCTAGGATATCTTGTTTCTGCAAACACTAGATGCTTGCTCTGGAACACACACCATTGAAATGTGGCTGATTATAGCTCTGAAAAGAAGGGCTTGGCTTGTAAAATTCTTGACCCCATTACCAATTACTTGAGTATAATATTTAACTATGTACTCAACTTATACAGTGGGTCTGGCCAGATCAGGTATGTATGTTGTGTTAGTTGGTTATACACTCAATGGGTAGAAGATAGAGATGAGGATATGTCATAGACAACTACAAATTTTACCAAACACTTACTGTTTTAACTTGACAAGCATGTAGACTTCAGTACTGAGTAATCAATGAACAATCCTTAAAGAGTGATCAAAACTATTAATTTCATAACATTATATTATTACTTCTTTGTGTATTCAAAGGAGAACCTTCTAGTGAACAACACCTCCTCTGTCCCGTCCCGCAGGACCTAGTTATTCATGGGGGCAAGGAGGACCCTAACCTGAAATAAGATGGGCGAGAGAGAGAAAGAGACTCAAGCAAATGTACATTTGTCAAGAGTCCAATTTTATTGAGCCAGAGCAGGCTTTTAAAAGGTTAGGGTTAGGGTTAGGGTTTTGGGTGAGGGAGGGGCTGGAGGAGGCAGGTGGTGGAAAGTTACAGAATCTTCTTGGCCTTTGGCCTAGGACAGTTTGCGGTTATTCCGAGAAGTCACGGTACAGTTCTCACATCTCTGCAGTTGCCAGGCAGGATGTTAATCAGTTAGGTGTGGCGGGGTGGGGGGATGAGGAGAGGTCAGAAGTTGCTCAGGGCTGGTCTCTAACACTCCACACAAGGTCTTTCATGGTCACTAATATATCCATAATCAATCATTTTTCTATAACTGAGAACAATTGTCAACCATGCAGAAATATCAGTTAATACTTTTTACTGTATCTCTTATTAATAGTATTTGTAATTCAGAACCATTTTTCCTATATGCTGCACATATTATACTTGTAAGTTAATTTTAAAGTGCCATAAACTGACTTCTAGGTAAAATTTTACTCAAATTGCATAGGCTTCTTTAAGAAAATGAACTGGGGCTGGAGAGATGGCTTAGTAGTTAAGGCACTTGCCTACAAAGCCAAAGGACTCAGGTTTTGATTCCCTAGGATCCACATAAACCAGATGTATATAGATGCTGGTACATGCCTCTGTAGTTAATTTGCATGAGCTTGAGGCCCTGCTGTGCCCATTCTTTCTCCCCCTCCCCTTGCTCTCTCTCTGCTTCTTTTTTCCTCTCTTTCTCTAAAATAAATAAATAAATAATACAATATATAATTTTTAATTTTAAAAAGAGGGATGGAGAGATTGTGTAGTGATTAAAGCATATGCTTTGAAGCCTAAGAACTAAGGTTCAATATTCCAGGTCCCACATAAGCCAAATGCAAAAGGTGTCACATGCATCTGGAGTTTGTTTGCAGTGGCTGTTAGGGCAGGTTATGGGTTACATATACCTGGTTGGATTTACCATTCTCAATTAATTTTTATTTGGAGGTTGAACATGATGTCTTTAATGCTTTCAGCCTCTTAGGGCCTTTGTCCTTTTCTTCTGTCATTATTGGAGGCAGTGTCGGATTCAGACCCAGCATGACATGGAACCCATTTCAGAACAGAAATCTCAACCTCACTGCTAAGAGAATTAAGGTTGTAGAGCAACACACATCCTTAGGGGTTGTGGCTTTACACGGTACTGTTTCAATCCCCACACTTGCATACCCTGTCCTGGTTTTTACTGATCATGTATATTGTTCAGTTGAATTTTTTTTTTTTTTCAAGGTAGGGCCTCACTCTGGTCCAGGTTGACCTGGAATTAACTCTGTAGTCTCACAGTGGCCTCAAACTCATGGTGATCCTCCTACCTCTGCCTCCCTAGTGCTGGGAGTAAAGGGTGTGCCACCACGCCCTGCACTGTTCAGTTGAATTTTACATGAGTTTCATGGAGGCAAGAAATGGCAGAATCCTGCCTTTTAATCCAGTCTGCAAGCCTGTGTCTTTTGGCTGGGGCATTGAGGCCACTGATATTAATAGTTATTATTGAAAGGCATGTGTTTATTCTTGCCATTCTTATTGTTTTGTAGTGCTTCCTGTCTTCCTTTTACTCTCTTATTTTAGCTGTTATTTGAGTGTGTGTGTGTTTGTGTGTGTGTGTGTGTGTGTGTGTTTTCCTATTTCCTTGTGTGTGTTTTGCTTTCTCTTCAGAGTGAAGGATTCCAATTATTTTATGTAGTGCTGGCTTAGTTGTCATGCATTCCTTTAGCCTGGTTTCGTTGTGGAAGGTCCTTATTTCTCCATCAAATTGGATAGATAGCTTTGCTGGATAAAGTACTCTTGGTTGGCAGTTGTTATCATGCAGAAGTTGTAATACATCATTACAAGCCCTTCTGCATTTAAAAGTGTGTGTTGAGTAATCTGTAGTTATTTTGATGGGCTTGCATTTGTAGGTGACTTGCTTTTTCTCTCTAACTGCTTTCAATATAGGTTCTTTGGTTTGCAGGTTTAGTAATTTAGTTATAATATGGAAAGGAGAGGTTCTTTCCAGGTTTTGTCTGTTTGGTGTTTTAAATGTTTCCTTTATCTGCATTGGCATTTCTTTCCCAATTTGGGGAAATTTTTCTTTTATGAACTTGTTGAAAAGACCTACTAAGCCTCTGGATTGAAATTCTCCTTCTACGATACCCTGAATTCATATGTTTGATCTTTTCATAGTGTCCTAGATATCTTGAAATTACCATTCACACCTTTCTGTTAGCTTGTCTTTCTTTTTGTTGGACTGTATTAGGCCTGGACCTGGTCTTCTATATCAGATATTCTGTTTTCTCCTTCATCCATTCTACTGGTGAGAAATGTCACAGAGTATTTTATCTGACTGGCTGTGCTTTTTATAGCTAGAATTTCTTCCGGGTTTTCTTCAGTATTTCTATATCCTTACTCATGTCCTTGCCTCCTTATTTCATTAAGCTTATTTCCTGTGCTCTATTGGAATTCCTTCAGGAGTTTGTTTTCTTCTTTAATTCCCTTGTTTTCTTCTTTGATTCTTTTGATTTCTTCTTGGATTTCTTTGAGTATAGATAAAATATTTTAAAAAAAGTTGTCAGGTATTTCATCTAAAGCATTCTTATTGGGGGCAATTTCTGGTGGATTTATAATTTTTGGTGGGATTATATTGTCTTGATAGTGTTTCTTGCACTATAATGCTGTGACTTTTGAATACTGAGTTGACTTGGTGATTCGGTTTTCTAATAAACTGTGGTGTTTTTATATTTGGAAGTCCAACTTTATGTACCTTCAGAGTAGGAGTTTAAGGTTTCAAGTGTAGCTCTTGTACTCCAATCCAGCCACAGAATACATTTTTCCTCAGAAGCACAAGGAACATTCTCTAAAATAGATGATACATTAGGACATAGAGCAAATCTTAATAAAAATTGAATTAATCCCTTGTACTCTATGTGATCACAGTGGGATTAAACTGCAAATCAGCAGCAAGAAAAACTACAGAGGATACAAAAATTCATGGAGACTAAATAGTACACTATTGAATGATGAATAGGTCATTGAAGAAATAAAAAAGGAAGTCAATCAATTTATAACATCAAATGATGATGGGAATACAATGTACCAAAACCTTTGGAACACATTGAAGATAGTTCTAAGAGGGAAATTTATAGCTCTAAATGCCTGTATTAAGAAATTAGGGAGTTCAAAAGTAAACAAGTTAATGCTTCACCTTAAGGCCTTGAAAAGAGAAGAATAAGGAAAACTAAAAATCAGCAGATGAGAAGAAATTATAAAGATTTGGGCAGAAATTAATGAAATAGAAACAAAAAAATCAATCCAAAGAATCAATGAAAATAAGAATTGGTTCTTTGAAAGGATAAACAAGATTGATAGCAATTAAAAATTCTGACGAAAATAAGGACAGAAGAGACAAAAACTAACAAAATTAGAGATGAAAAAGGCACATTGCAACAGACGCCAAAGAAATTCAAAATATCATAAGGATATAGTTTAAGAATATATATGCCTCCAACTATGAAAATCTGAAAGAAAAGGATGATTTCCTTGATTCATATGGCCTAACAAAATTAAATCAAGATGAGATAAACCAATTCATTAGACATATTGCAAGTATGGAGAACCAAGCAGTTGTAAAATGTCTCCCAACTAAAAAAAATGCAGGCCCAAATGGATACACTGGTGAATTTTACCAAACTGTCATGGAAGGACTACCACCACTGCTTCTTAAACTTTTCCATAAGGTTGAAAAGGAAGGAATTCTACCAATCTTCTTCTACAAAGCCAGTATCATTCTGATAACATAACCAGACAAAAACCAAAAAGTAATAATAATAATAATAATAATAATTGCAATAACAATACATTTACAGACAAATCTCCCTCATGAATATCAATGCAAAAATTCTCAACAAAATATTGACAAAAAGAATACAAGAATAAATCAGAAGGAATAGTCACCCTGACCAAGTCAGCTTTATCCCAGAGAGGCAGAGATGGTTCAATGTACACAAATCGATAGATGTAATACACTACATATATGGACTGAAGGACAAAATTCACATAAACATCTCAATAGATGAAAAAATGCATTTGACAAAATCCAACATCCCTTCATAGTAAAAGTCTTGCAGACATTGGGAATTGAAGGAATATATCTCAACATAATGAAGGCTATCTATGACAAACCTACAGCCAACATAATATTAAGTGGGAAAACCTTGAAGCTTATCCACTAAATTCAGGAAGAAAAAAAGGGTGACCACTATCCCTAATTTTATTTAATAAAGTACTATAGGTCTTAACTACAGCAATAAGGTAAGAGACACTCATAAACATAACGAAAATTGGAAAAGAAAAGATCCAATTATCTCATGAAATTACAAAGCTTTTGTATAGCAAAGGACATGGTGAATAGACCAAAGAGACAACCTACAAAATGGAAGAAAATCTTTGGCAGCTACACATCTGGCAGAGGATTAATATCTAGAATATACAAAGAACTCAACAAACAGAACAATAAGAAATCAAACAACCCAATCAAAAAATGGGCTATGGAACTAAATCGAGAGTTCTCATCAGAAGAAATACAGATGGCACATAAACATCTGAACAAATGAAATTTTTTTTTGTTTGTTTATTGCTGTTCTATTCACAATAGCTAGGAAATGGAACAGCCTAGGTATTCCTCAACTGATGAATGGATAATAAAGGTGTGGTACATCTACACAATGGAGTTCTATTCAGCAAAAAGGAAATTATGAAATTTGCAGGGAAGTGGATGGATCTAGAAAGGATTATACTAAGTGCAGTAACCCAGGCCCAGAAAGCCAAACATTGCATGTTCTATCTCATATGTGAATCCTAGCTACAAATGTACAGATTTGTGTGTGAGTAGGAAACAAATAATTGGTAGCAGATGCCAATGAGCTGGAAAACACTATGGTGGAGGGAGCAGAAGGAAGGACTTTAGAGGAGGTATTGTACATATGTAAGTGGAGGAAGAGATTATAGGAAGTAGAGTGTCCTAAGTGAGGCCAGGGAAAGAGATTGAGTAAGAGAAGAGGGAGAGGGTCAATGAAATTTCAAGATATTCTGAATAAGATATATGAAAGCCTACTTCTTTGTTTAATGGCACATCCAGGAGCCATAGATTGCTACTCGAAAATTTTCAATGCCAGGCATGGGATATATACCAGTGAGTTGTTGGTCAGGGAGGTCCCTGCTGTTTCCCAAATATTACAGACTTTTGCCAAGGGACTTGGTTTCCCACAAGTAACAGCTGGTAAGACCCTATTTCTGAAGACTTCACATGCATGGTGTGCAAAGTCACTGAAAAATCAAGCTGGTGCTGAGCTGAAAACTTTCTCCATGTAGACAACCCAATTGTACGCTGGGAAAAGCTCCACTGCATTAATCACTATGGGAGACGGACGTCATCAGTGGTGAGAACAGTGGAAGCTGGAAGCCTCAAGTTTGTCTGGACAGTCCAAATGACCAAATGGGTGCTATGGTGGTGTGTCTGCTCTGGGGAAAACTAACTGCTTTCTAACTGGACTGGAGGTCTGCTCTATGGAAAGGAATACATGTCTGAATCTGAAAACCTAATCAAAAGCCTATGGCAGGGGAGGTCATGAGCCTTAGGAGTATAAAGCCTGCTCTTGTCTGGCTAAATCCTTATATTATTCTCACCAAATTGCATGAAGCCCTACACTTAATGTTCATAATCATATATTACAGCTATTCTCACTTTTGGTTCGAGAAGCTTCTCTTTTGAGATGGGGATGTGCATTGGCATGACCCAAAAGGCAACTTCATGCTGAGAAGTGACAGAGGAATGATCAGTACTGAAACATCCCTATCATACCCTCCAATGCTCAGGGTCCATTTTGGAAGAGGTGGCGGAAAGAAGGTAGGAGCCATAGGAAAGATATAACTCCTTACAATGCAACTGCACAGATAGAAATTGGCCTCGATATCCATGACCTCACAGTGCCTAGCAATGCCTTCACAAGATGATCACATCAAAATAAAATAGAGCCTAATGGACAGAGGGAGGGGATCAGATGGAGAGCAGAGTTGTGAAGAGGAAAATGGGGGATAGGAAGGAATTATCACAGTTCATTGTCTGTAAGTATATAATTGCTAATATATTTTTAAAAGATGGAATGGGAATTCCAAACTAAAAATAAATATAATAGAATTAAAAATCATGATTAAGAGACTGATTCCAGAATGCTGATCTCTTAAATCAGAAGTCAGGATTCTGGGTTACAATTAATATGAAATGCTACTTTATTAACAGCAAAGACAGACAAAGCAGCAGAATGAATAACTATAACATGAAAGGCAAAAAAGACAAAACTTTCATTATTGTTGTTGAGAGATACCATATACTATTGCTTTAATATCAGAACATAAAATTAATTTTAAATTTCTGATGAATATCACATGAGTGAGAATGATTGTACAGTCAACAAACTGCAGAGTAACTATATTTATGATATAGTTAGTCATGTCAAAATATCCTACACTCAGCATTAGTACCCATCAGTGAAAAGGGATATGTGGTTTATCATTTTAATACTCAGCATACATTTGCATCCAACTGTGGCCCTCAAGAAATTATGAAACTTTCCGTATGGGTTTGGAGTTTTATGTAGAAGATAATGAAGGAAAAGATAGACACAGAGAACCCCCAATGAGGCAAACAGATGTTTACTCTCACACTTTGCATAAAATGTTAAGTGAACATTACAAATACTGATAGAGTAAATGCACTTTGTATAAAAGTTTTGAAGACTTACTTTGTAATTTTTCTTCCTGAGAAGACAAAATTATTTTTCAACATTTTAAAGACAGAGACAGCATGAACTTTTCCTTGAGAAATACAGTTGCTCCATAATGTGAGTTTTTAAATATGATGAGACCATGGGAGGGTTTTTCATCTACTACAGACAGTAGCATGTTACAAATGCCCTCTTTGGATTGCAAGTGGCTGGACCTCATGAGAGAAATCAGACTCAAGCAGACATCAGACATCTAAACCTGCTTTAACAAAAACACATGGAGAGCTTTGCTTGCTCAAAATAAGACAAGTTTTTTTTTTTTAAACTTCCTGTCATAACAACCAAATAAAGAGTAGATATTTCTAAGATCTATAAATCTTTTTTTTAAGCATGTACAGTCATTAAGGTCATAATAACATTATAAGCTTGTCCTAAGATTTAACTGAAATAAAAGATCACAAGAATGATACGCCAAAGCATTTCCACAGATATAAACCTTGATTTCTTTACCCAAACCTGCAATCAGATTTAAAAGAAAATCATTTCAGGGCTTTTGGAGGATCACCTTAAACTGAAAATATACTGAGCTGTTGAAATTATTTAGCAAATTTTATGTAGCTATTTCTACACTGTTTAGATCTAGAGTCAAGAAGAAGACTTTACTTTGATAATTATTTGGATGTAATTATAACCCACATTTGGTTTTCAGAATTTTGATAATTTGGGTGCTTTTTATAAAGTCACTTCACTCCCTGATTTATCTCTTCTTCAGTATGAGGAAATCACAACTGAAATTATTTTAATTTTTATGAACAGACACATGTAAACACATCATGACATAATAGCTTAACTTTACACCTTCATTGTAGTTGCATTTTGTCCTCCACCAAAAGTTTATATTCTATTGTTTATCTATAGAAAGCCTCCATCACCATACCTAGCAAAAAGAAGCTTTGGTACCTAATCCTCACTCTACACTCCAAAGTGGCCCTTCTTATTCTTTCCCCATATCTGTGCCTCTTCCAGTTCTGGGTGTGGTGTTAACTGCCTGCCTCAATAAAGAAATTGTACTAAATTGTTAACTCATTATCTTAAAATGTTCAGGTTTATCACTGGTTACTCAATTTATATCTGAATTTATTTTATTTTCAAATTATGGAAACTCATTTGGATAAAATGTAGGGTCTGGGTGGGACAGCTTTTTCAGATACTTAACAATTTAAAAATATTGCCTATTTTTACTAGATATAATCAGAAATATATGGAGAGTCAATTTTCCATGTGATATATATCCATGTGCCATTTTGAGATCCCAATATAAATTATTATTACTTCTAATTCTTAGTTAAGTCATAAAGAAGTGCTTTGGGATGTATGATCCTTTCAGGATCTCTTAAGAGCTAAAGGGGTTTACCCGATATTGATCAAAAGCCTCTGGTAGCCCAGGATCTAAGATTACGAGGTTCTAGTACCCAAAACCAGGAGGAGCTTGGCTGCCAGTTAAGATACACAAGAGAATGCTATTCTAATGCTAACACTGACAAAAACAAGATAACAGGTTAGCATTTTTTATCTTGTGTGTGTATGTTTGTGAGTTTGACATGAGCATACCACAATTCGAGTATTGATGTCAAAGGTCACCCTCCAGTTGTGCTTACTGACTTCCCCTTGTTTGAGGCAGGGTCATTTATTATTGACTACTGTGTATGTAGGCCAGGCTAGTTGTCTTACAAACTTATTGGGATTATCCTGAGTCCATGTCCCACTTTGCCGTAGGCACACTGGGATTGCCAATGCTCATTACGGTTCTATAGGTCCACACTGGGGTTTTCATGCAGGCATGACCAGCACTTATGAAGAATCTCCCCATGCCCCAGACAGAAAATATTAATGTGATATAATTAGCAATTTCATTTCTAAATTTACATTTATAAATTATTTTCAAGGGCAAAATTTTGGACAAACAATGTTTTCAATAAAGTACTATGGACAAAAAAACATGAAAGAAGTCCTAGGAGATTAAGATTCTGATTAAATTCTTCAAATGATCATAATTTTAATCTTAAAATGCATGTATATTAATACAATGATGCTACTTAATAAATTTATAACATTTGTTGAAAGACTTAATCCTTGCTTTCTTCTATTTGAACAGAATAATTTTTTTTCTACAGTTACTAGACTACGCTACAAAATGTTGACACTTATTCAATTTCTTCCATAAGAGATGACAAAATCTCACTTTTATCAGTCCATCAATCTTCCCACAGAGTCTTTTGTCCTCCCTCTATATTCCCCAAGGTAAATCAGACTTCATAGCCTACTAAATGAGAGCCAGACAACTGGGAACAGGACAGAAAGGCCACACTTCTCAAATTTTCCTCTACCAATGCCCCATGACAGAGAAACCTGTCTGTGTGACTATCATTCCCATTTATTAACAAACCTCCAATATGAGAGTATAATCAATGTGGAATATAAGCATATCCTTGACACACTGGCCTGCATTTCTGTGCTTTAAGGAAAAAATAGCCTATTAGTATACAAAAGAGAATAGAGAACACAATGAAAAGGGAAATTTACTAAGGATGATGCACATTCTTAAAAATAAGAGTTGAATTTATATAAAATTTACTACTATTCTAGTTATGCTTTAAAAAGTGCTATGACATTTAAAGATTTTCTTCCAAGAAATACTCATAAAATTGATTGTTACTTTCTTGTAAATTTTCATATTTAACCAGTTATAAGTTTTCTAGCAAAAATAATTATGACTTTTGAAAAGGATGGTTAATATAAGCCATTTCCAAATCTACAGTTATTATCTTTACATTGGAAAAGGTTTTATTTGTTTCTGGGTCATACATTCTATTTAAAATTAGTTTCAGTAAAACTCATTATAATTTGCCAGGTTAGTTTGGGGGGTAAGGTAGTTATTGTAGTTATTGGTTATTTTATTGGTTGGTAAAGTTGATGATTTATTTTCATTTAAGAAAGTTATTACTACATAAAGGATAACAGTTGTGTTTTCATAATTGCTTCTTAAAACAAAATAACATACTTCTGATTTATAAGAAATTACAGAATGAGTTAAGAGTTATAACTCAGATTAAAGGTACTTGATTAGTAAGTACAAGGCTCTTGGATCAGGATTTGAGCATGGATAAAAATGAAATAAATTACAGACATAAAAAAAACAGTTATGTAAATTCAAAAAACTTCCTTTGGTTATGAATATGGCCATTTCCTCTCATTTGTGTTGAAGGATCAGACTCAGAAAGGTAATCCAACATAGATGCAGTAGGTATAGATTAAAGAGGCTGACTGGTACGTAGCTTTTATCAAGTAGTGACGACTTGTGATGGTTAATCTATATTGTCAATCTGAGTGGATCTAGAATCATCTAGCAGACAAATTTCTAGACATGCATATGAAAGAATTTCTAGATTATGTTAAGCAAGGTGGCATACCTACCCTTACTTTGGTAATACTATACCAATGGCTGAGCTACCGGACTAAAATTAACTCTCATTTATCTCTGCTTCCTAACTATGGATATAATGTGACATCTGTCTCAAAGTGTCTTCCACCATGATTTACCTGGAGTGATAGACTGAATCCTTGAATTTTGAGCCAAAATGAATCTTTCTTCCTTAAGTTGCTTATCTGATATTTTTTATAACAATGAAAAATACAACTGTGTTAGTTTGAATATTAAGTGTCTCAGTAGGTGCCCAACTATTTAAGTCTCAAATTCAGTCCCCAACAGATAGAGGCTTTGGGGAATAGAGTGTTACTGGAGGAGGTGTGTCACTGGAGGCTCCACCTTGAGGTTTTCTTAGTCCCAAACCCAATATTTAAACTACTTCCATCCAGATATTTTACAGATTACTTACTTGTTCCATGATTTCTTAGCCATGATAACTTCTCGAAACTATAAGCATGCAATAAACCCCAAACTCCCATAAGATGATTAAGTTCTGCTGTTTTGTACCAGAATCTAGAAGGTAACTGCAACTGAAAATTTGTACCAGGAGGTGGGGTTGTTGCTGCTAGAGAACAGACTATGTGGCTTTGGACTTTTATAACTGACTTTTAGGAAGAACATGGAAGCAATTGAAACTTTAGATCACTGTATTGCTCTAATAAAAGTTTAATAAATAATTCTGGTGAGAGTTTGAAAGACCTAAATGCAGAGACTATGGACTGTGGAGGCTTTGATCACACAGTTTCAGAAAGGATTTTGTTATGGCTGGCGTGGAGTCAATTTGTATGGTATTCTGCCTGTGTTCTATCTGTGCCATGAGAACTTGAGCAAAGTTCAATTTGGAAACAAAGGACTGGTGTATTTGCCAGGAGAACTGTGAGTAGGTTTGGATCCCATGCAGAGACTGTAAGATACTGCTGCAATTAAGAGCTTACTACTATTGAGGTTGGGAAAATTGTTATGCATTCTAACAAGAGAAGTGCTAAATCTTATGGAACAAGGGAGCCTAAAAAAAGAAGTATAAAGGCATTGTCTGCTCCTCAAATTCAGCTTTCTTCCTCCCTTCTGGATGAAAAAATTTGGTGAAGCACTTGGTACTGGAATTGGAAATATGAAAAAGGTAAGAAAGACAAGGTCATTGGAGTTTCAATACCATGTTCCAGAAATAATACCTAGGTGATATGGAGCAGGGTTCATATTATCTGGGTAGAAGCCATGCGGGTCTATGGTATAGAGCCATGAAGATAAACTGGGTTGTAATGGAAATCACATGATTTTAATTATACAACTACTATGGGAAGGCTGCCAAAGAAAGCTGCTAACTTTGGCTAGCTCAAGTGGATCGGCCTGGAACTAAAACAGCCAAGGTTGCAAGGGTGTAATGTAGAGCCCAGAGATTTATCACAGGACCCAGATGTTAAACATGAAGCTGCAGTATTATCTGTTTGCCCTTCTAGTTTGTGATCCTGCAGTGCTCCTGTCTTTGTACTTATTTTTTTCAATAGAAATGTTTAATTGGTACTGTATGTATTAGAAATCTGCATCTTGTGTTTTAATTTTATAAGGCTACTTTATACAAGCTTAATGTTTACAGACTGTCTTGGATCTCAGCTAAGACTATGAACAATGGACTTTTAAAGACTGCTAGGGATCAGGTCTGATATTAAGGTCTTTGATCCATTTGGACTTAATTCTTGTGCATGGAGAAAGAGAAGGATCTATTTTCATCCTTCTACAGATACATATCCAGTTTTCCCAGCACTCTTTGCTGAAGATGCTGTCTTTTCTCCAATGAGTATTTTTGGCATTTTTTGTTGGATATCAGGTATTGAATATAGCTACCTGGACTTACTTCTTGTTCCTGTATTCTGATCCATTGATCTACATGTCTGTTTTTGAGCTAGTACCATGCTATTTTTGTTACTATGGCTCTGTAGTATAGGTTAAAATCAGGTATGGTGATACCATCAGCTTTATTTTTGTTGCTCAAAATTGTTTTTGATATTCAAAGTTTTGTGCTTCCAGATACATTTCTGGTATTTTTTTTTTCTATTTCTGTGAAGCATTCCATTGGAATTTTGATGGTGATTAGAGGAAAAAGTAAGGGAAACCCTTCAACATATTGGTCTTGGATGACTTTCTGAATATAACCCCAATTGCTCAGGCAATAAAACCACAGATTAACCTCATGAAATTACAAAGCTTTTATATGGCAAAAGGCACTGTGGATAGAGCAAAGAGGAAACCTACAGAATTGGAGATCTTTGCCAGATATCCATCTGTTGGAGGATTCATATCTAGAATACATAAAGATCACAAAAAAAAAAGAATAAATCGAACAACCCAGTTAAAAATGGGCTGTGGAACTAAATAGAGAGCTTTCAAAAGAAGAAAAACAGATGGGATATAAGCATCTAAAACATGTTTTCCATCCCTAGTCACCAAGGAAATGCAAATTAAAACTATGTTATGAGATTCCATCTCATTCCTGTCAGATTGGCTACCATCATGAAAACAAATGACCATAAATGCTGGAAAGGATGTGGAAAATTAGGAACCCTTCTACCCTGTTGGTGGGAATGGAAACTGTTTCAGCCATTGTGGAAATCAGTGTGGAGGTTCCTGAGACAGCTAAAACTAGATCTACCATAAGACCCAGCTATACCACTTCTAGGACTTATCTACTACCCTAGAGATACTTGGTCAACCATGTTTATTGCCACTCTATTCACAATAGCTAGGAAATGGAACTAGCCTAGATGCCCCTCAACTGATGAGTGGACAATGAAGATATCGAATATTTACATAATGGTGTTCCTACTCAGCAGTAAAGAAAAATGAAGTTATGAAATTTGCAGGAAAATAGGTGGATCTGGAAAGGATTATGCTAAGTGAGGTGGATCTGGAATGTATTATACTGAGGTAACCCAGACCCAGAAAGCCAAATGTCACATGTTCTCTCTCATATGTGCATCCTAGCTACAAATGATTGGACTTCTGTGTGAGTAGAAAGAAAACTCAGTAGCAGAGGCAAATAAGTTCAAAAGGAGTTATAAAGGGAATAGAAAGGGAGGAAGGACTGACTTAACAGGATGGTATTGTATAAATATAAGTAGAAGAATAGATTAATGGGGGAGAAAAGGCCCAAGTGAGGTCAAGGGAAGAAATTGAGTAAAGGAAAGGTGGAGGAAAGGCTAATCCTCATCAAAGAGGGTATAAATAAATTATATGGAAACCTACTTTTTTGGACAATGGAACACTCAGGAGCTGTAGATTGTTGCTAGGAAATTTTCAATGCCAGGGATGGGACACCTTCCAATGAGTTGTTGGCCAGGGAGGTCCCTGATGCCCCTAAAACATTACATACTATTGCTGAGACCCTTGGTTTCCCACCAGGAATAGATGGTAAGATTCTACTGTTGAAGACTCCACATACTTGGGTTTCAAGGTCACTGAGAAATCCAACTGGAGCTGAGCTGAAAACCTCCTCCATGTAGACCAGCTGACAGTAAGCTGGAAAAAGACACACTGCATGCAGTTTAAAGGGAGAGAGAGAAATCACTAGTGAAGATACAAAACAGTAGACACTGAAATCTTATGTTTGGCCAGCCAGGACAAATGAGCCAATGGGTTCAATAGTGATATATCTGTTGTGGGGTAAACCAACCACCCTCAAATTTGACTGGAGGACTACTCTATGGGAAGGAGTACTTCCCTGATACTGAAAACCTACAACAGGGATAGTCATGAGCCCTAGATGTGTAAACTCTGCTGCTGTCTGGCTAAATGAATATACTATGCTCAACAAACTGCTCAGTAAGCTACTCTTAATGTTCATACCCATGTATTAATGATACTCTAACTTTTGATTAGAGAACCTTCTCTTTTCAGATGGCAGTGACATTGGGATGACTCAGAAGGCACCATGGTACTGAGAAGAAGTGACAGAGGAGTGTTTAGCACTACAATATGCCTATCACAACTTCCAAGGCTCAGGTCCCATTGTGAAAGAGGTGGCAGAAAGTAAATAAGTGTCAAAGGAAGGGTAGGACTCCTTACAATGTGTTTCTCCCAACACAAAATGGCCTGGATATGCATGGCCCCACAGTGTCTGACACTAGCTACCAAAGACCATCATAATAAGAGGGAAAGATCATAACATCAAAATAAAAGAGAGACGAAGATGGTGACCGCCTAACTGCACTGCACATCCCTGGGAAAGAAAGGCAAGACATTAAGAGTTCACTGAGTATTTTAGGGGAGAGCAGTCTCCAATAGATTGCCAGTGGGAGGGAACAGAGGGGAAAAAATAGGGAATTGCTGATTACCTCATGTGCAGGTAGCCTACACCTCCTCTCAAGCAGCTGCTGAACCCACAATTCCAGCTTCAGGAAACTCCCACACTTACTGTAAGAAAAGGGTCCCAGACCAACATAGTTCCACCTGCCTCACTGCACAAGGGTGAGTGCCCACTACCCCTGCCCATGAGTGACCTTGGCCAGGCTACACCTGCTGGCCCATTGGAGCTCAAGCTCCTGCCAAACGGTGCTGCCACTCTGATCCCTGCTTGTGCAAGCTTAGCCTGCTTGGCCCATTTGCTCGCTTACAGCTCCAGGTGCCACTCATTCACGAATGATCCCAGGCCAATTGCAACTCCCCACACGAGCTCAGACTGTCTCTGTCTGTCCCTTGCACTAGTTCAGGTGCCATCCCTTCCCTGTCTGCCATGCTGGCCAACCTCCGTTGTCCTGTTGTGGGTGTGCTCAGACTGCTTCTGGGTCCCAGTATTCTGCCACACCAGAGTTTGTGCTGCTTCAGTGCTTGGTGCTTCAGTGTCACTCCTAGCACAAGCTCAGGAAGCTTTGGTGCATTACCACATGAGAGCTCAGGCAATTTTGGTGCCACTGCCAGGCAGGAGCTCAGGCAGCTTTGGAAAGTGAGAGCCAAAGCCCAGGCTGCTTGGCAACTACCTTAGTCTGCTTCAGTTCCCATTTTACTTGAGCCCAGGCTGATCCACCCACCTACGTGCCCAAACACTGCAATGGGCAAACCACAGTGCAGAAGAAATAACAATAAAAATCAAATGCAAGAAAATCCAGTTAGATCACCCAGTCCTACAATGAACATCTCATATCAAAACATAGAAGAGTCATGAGGATCAAAACACCAAAATGAAGCTATGAGTAATGCAACCCTGAATAAGCTACTAGTAGAACTTGCAGAAAAGCAACAAAGGACCAATAATCATTTGGATGCTGCCATCACTAGATTAAACCTAATAGATAAGAAAATGGAAGGAGTTCAAAGACAGTTAAGAGCTATGAGGGAGAGTGAAAAACGAGAGGACCTCAAAAATCAGCTGGCAATGCTAAATGATGACATAAAGAAATGCAAGGAGGAATTACAAGAAGCATAAAGAAAACCAGAAAATGATGTGAAAAGGGAGCTTGACAGGGATGGAAATTATACAAAGAAAAGTAGTAGAAAGTGCAAACCTAATTGAACAAGTCCAAAACTGTCTAGAAGCTCTCAAGAATAGAGTCAGCCACATGGAAGATAGAAACTCTAATCTGGATGACAAGATGGAAGAAACAGTTTGAGAGTTCAAAAATTTCAATAAGTTCAAAAGTTTCTGTGAACAAAACATGAGGGAATTGTGGGATACACTTAAATGTCCTAATATCAGGATCATTGGAATACCAGAAGGAGAAGAAATTCAGACCAAAGACATGGAGAAGTTATTTAACAAAATAATTGAAGAAAACTTCCCCAGTCTCTTCAAAGAAAGGACCATCAAGATAACAAGAAGCTAATAGAACTCCAAACAGACCAGACCAAAGGAGAAACTCTCTAAGACATATTGTCATTAAGACTCTAAACATTGACACCAAAGAGAAAATCCTAAAAGCAGCTAGGAAAAAACAGCACACCACTTTCAGAGGTAACCCCATCAGAATTACTCCACATGTCTCAGTAGAAACCCTGAAAGCTAGAAGGGCCTGTAATGAAACACTGAAAAGTCTAAGAACCTATGGCTTCCAACACAAACTACTCTATCCAGCAGAAGTATCCCTCATAATAGATGGTGAAAGAAAACCTTTCAATGACAAAACTCAGCTTTATAATTTTATGAACACAAAACCAAACCTACAGAGAGTATTTCAGGAAATTCTCCAGAGAGAAGAAACAAATCATCAAACTCAAATGCCTACAAGAAGCAGATCACAATAACCAAACTCAGAGTAGGCACAAAAAATTTCAGAGTCCATGAAAACACCAGACTACATATACCATCACAATATGGCAGGGATCAAATCAAATCTCACAGTCATTACCCTAAATATTAATGGCATTAATTCACCCATAAAGAGACACAAACAATCAGGATGGACCAAACAATTAGACCCCTAAATCTGTTGTCTTCAAGAAATCCACCTCATCACTAAAGACAGACACCTCCTCAGGGTGAAAGGGTGGAAAACAATATCCCAAGCAAACAGGAATAAGAAACAAGCAGGCGTAGCTATATTAATATTGGATAAAATAGACTTCAAACAAAAAATAATCAAAAAGACAAAGAAGGCCATTTCCTACTTACCAAGGGAATGATCCATCAAGAGGATATTATAATCATAAATCTGTCTGTGCAAAACACAGGGTCACTACAGTTCATAAAACAAAACCTACTTGACAATAAAACAGAAATATGCACCAGCAACATCATAGTTGGGACTTCAATACACCATTATCAGTAATAGACAGAACATCCAAACAGAAACTCAACAGGGAAGTAAGAGAGCTCAACAAGACCATAGGTCACTTAGACCTAAGGGACATCTAAAGAACTTTCCATCCCAAATCCACAGACTATACTTTCTTCTCAGTAGCCTATGGAACATTCTCTAAAATAGATCATATATGGGGTTACAAAGACTGCCTCCACATATTTAGGAAGATTGACATAATTTTCTGCATGATATCAGATCATAATGCTAGATTACTAGAAATTAACAAGAAAAGACCTACCAAGAATCCCAACAGCACCTGGAAACTGAGCAGTACACTTTTAAACCATAAATGGATAGTGGATGAAATAAAAAATGAAATTGTAAAATTTCTAGAAATGAATGACAATGAGAACACATTGTACCAAATCTTATGGGACACAATGAAGGTGGTTCTCAGGGGAAAATTCATAACTCTCAATGCTTTTATTAAAAAAAGAGAGATCCCAAATCAAAAACCTAACTCTCCACCTAAAGGTACTGGAAAAGCAAGAAAACTCCAACCCAAAGAGCTCCAGAAGGAAAGAAATAATTAAAATCAGAGCAGAAATTAATGAATTGGAAACTAAGGAAACAATTAAGACAATTGACAAAGCAAAGAGCTGGTTCTTTGAAAAGATAAACATAATTGACAAATCCCTGGCCAATTTGATCAAGTAAAAAAAGCCCAGATTCTTCAAATTAACAAAATTCAAAATGTGAAAGGAGAGATCACAACAGACATAAGTGAAATTGGGAGAATCATCAAGACTTATTTCAAAAAATCTATACTCCACAAAACTGGATAATGTGGAGGAGATGGATAAATTCTTGGATGCATACCATCTATCAAAGCTAAACTCATGGCAGGTTAATCTCCTAAAGAAACCTATTACACTCATTGGGATTGAAAAAGCAATTAAAAAAAAAAAAAAAAAAACTCCCTAAAAAGAAGAGTCCAGTACAAGATGGCTTCTCAGCTGAATTCTATTAAACCTTCATGGAAGAACTCAAACCAATCTTCCTCAAACTGTTCCCCACAAATGGAGAACAGGGAATGCTACCCAACTCCTTTTATGAAGCTAGTATCACTCTAATTCCAAAACCAGGCAGAGTTGCCACAAGAAAAGAAAACTACGGGCCTGTTTCCCTGATGAACTTAGATGCAAAGATCCTGAACAAAATCCTTGCAAACCAAATCCAACAACATATTAAAAGCATTATTCACCTTGACCAAAGTGGGATTCATCCCAGGAACACAGGGGTGGTTCAACATATTGAAATCTGTCAATGTAATACACCACATAAACTAAAGACAAAAACCTCATGATCATTTTTAATAGATGCAGAAAAGGCCTTTGACAAGATATACCATCACTTCATGATCAAAACATTCGAGAGAATTGGCATGGTTGGTTCAAATCTTGACATAATAAGGGCCATATACAAAGCTCCTAAGGCCCAAATAATACATAATGGAGAGAAACTGGAGGAATTCCCATTAAGATCAGGAACAAGACAGGGTTGTCCACTCTCACCTCTGCTCTTCAATATAGTATTGGAAGTCGTATCTCAAGCAATAAGACAGGAGAAGGAAATAAAAGGGATACAATTTGGAAAGGAAGAAGTTAAGTTAGCTCTATTTGCTGATGACATGATTATTTATGTAAGAAACCCAAGAGTCTCTATCCCAAGACTCCTTAAGGTGATTAACTCCTATAGCAAACTAGCAGAATACAAAATCAATGCACAAAAATCAGTAGCCTTTCTATATGCAAATGACAAAGATACAGACAAAGAAATAAGGGACATGGTCCCATTTACAATAGCAACAACAATAAAAAAATAATAAAACACCTTGGAATAACATTAACCAAGGAAGTGAAAGATCTATACAACGAAAACATGAAAACATTCAAAAAAGAAACTGAGGAGGACTTGAGAAAATGGAAAGACCTCCCATGCTCCTGGATAGGCAGAATTAACATGATGAAGATGGTAATCCTTCCAAAGGCAATATACAGATTTAATGCAGTTCCAATTAAAATCCCAACAGTGTTCTTCACAGAGATAGAAAAAATTATCTGAAATTTCATATGGAAAGGCAGAAGGCCTCACACATCCAAACATATCCTCAGCAAAAGAAATATTTCTGGAGGCATCACCATACCTGACCTAAAGGTATATTACAAAGCCATAGTTTTAAAAATAAAAAGAAAAGAAAGCATGGTACTGGCATAAAAACAGGAGTTTAGACGAGATACTGTGTCCTCTAAAATTAATGTTGACAGATCAGAGCACAGAGCCCACTTGATGTCTTTGTTACTTCCTAAAAGTCCACTTTTTTCTGTTGAGAATATATGACTATTTTTCACCTAATGTTAATCAGGTTCTGAAGTAATAACTGATCTTTCTTTTTACTTTCTGTCTGCTTCTTAACAGCACCCATAACTCCAGTTTTCATAAGCATCCTACCTCCTGGACTAGAATCTTGGATGCCAGCATTAATCAGAACTTAGTTTGTTACATGTGTTAGTGATAGAGGCAAGGAACACAGAAGACTGCTTTACAAAGTCTCTGCTTTCATATTTCCTATATCCAGGTATAGACTGAAAGTGTGTCCTGTTATCTGTACCTCCTGACTAAACACACACACACACACACACACACACACACACACACACACACATGCATTCAAGATTATGACACTTGACATAAAATGTTTAGGAAGCCATGTTGTGACTTCTGGGGGCACAGATATGGAGGTTGAGGGGACAAGGGCTACCCATAATACTTCTCTGGAAATACTGTGGTAACTGTATTGCTGGGCAATGAGTTAGAATTTTTTCTTTCTTCAACACAGAATTTCCACTTTCCATAACAGAGAATTAGAACTAAGTCACAGGGTGAACATTATGTCTATTTAATCCAAGAAGAAACACCACAAACAAATGTCCCTTACCTGGAGTTCCAATTATTCCCACTGGCTCTTTACCCAGCTGCAAGTGATTTTTGGAGCAGCTAGTTTACACACAAGGTAGAACATAAACTAGAGCAGGGACTTCATGATGCAGTTTCCATGCCATCCCCAATCTACGGTTGGGTAGAACTTTCTGGTGATGCCACTGCCTTTGACTCACCCATGCTCCTCTGAAGAACCCCTCACCTGTCCTTTATAAGCAACCACAATAAACTCATTGATTCACCCAAACTTATTTTTGGTACAACTGTGTGCTGGTCTGTTGTCTGTGCCTTATTGAGTGTGGAAATATGCATGTTTGTATCTCCTAAGAGGGGGAAAAAAGCTTCACAGACATATACGCATGCACATCTACCATACACAAATGCATGCAAAAATTCTTCAGGATGATTAATATTCCTATAGATTGCTGGAAAACAATTAGACACAGACTACAAATTGAATGAGACATATTGATGTTATTTCCTCTCCCAATCATGGAAAATGCCAAAAATAAAGTAAAAGGACATTAAGATATTAAACCAAAAAGACAAGCACGAGAGGGAGGAGCAAAACAAATGATAACATCTGGTTAGGTTTCAGAAAGTGTTAACAGACTATACACTTGAGGAAGATAAGTCAATGTATCTATAGAGTTGAGAATCTTCAGAAAGTGAGACAATTAGCTGGGTAGATTGTCTTAGAATCTCTGAGCTTGGATGTACTGCAAAACGTATGAGCTGGAGGTGATGAGCACTGCTTGGATTAGTGTCTACCTGGAGCATACTGTCCTCCACAGCCCTTCCCCACCTCGCGCAACTAAAGACTCTTGTGATTCTAAGAGAGTTGTTTCATTCTATACAGAAAATAAAGATGTAAGAGGTGAGATCTTTAAGCAAAGTAGAAGGAAAAGAAGTAGAGACTGAGAAAATGTTGTAAAGGCACTTGTATAGGCACTTTGGGCCTCTAACCTGTCCTCTAATAGCTTCAAGAAAAATTGCCATCCCATCAAATTAAAATAACCATTCAGAGCCAACTAATGCAAAAGAAAGAAGTGTTTTTGCCCTACAGAAACTGAATGACCCAGATAAAAGACCCGTTCAAAATAAAACATATCCTATTTAATTCATTCTTAGGTTTTTCCAGAAATAATATTTCTTACCATCTCTAGTCAATTGACACTGACCCCTTACATGATTTCAGAAAGGAACACCGATGGTAATCTTATTGTATGCAATGCAGTTGTTTTTTCCTACAGTACGAGGCTATCCTCACCCTATAGAGGTGTTAATAAATATTTTCTGATTTTCTTAACAAATTCAGCCACATACTTGTCAAGTCTTTGTTATCAAAAATCACAAAGTGTTGCAAGAAACTTTGTAGGTCAACTAATATGTTCCCTGGGTGTATTAATTTCTAAACTGAGTTTTCTATCATATTTCTGTACAATGTCAAGATAGAACAGAAGAAACCCACATGAAACTTTACAGCTTTTATATCTTTGCTTCAGTGAAGCTAAACCAAATTATTTAATAGCTTGAAGTCAATCTCCTATCTTTTCAAAATTTCAGCATCAGCATTCATGAAAGGCTTTAGTACAGTTTCAGTCTAGTGACTAAAAAGTCACTGGTAGTCTGTATCCATGGAAATAGGAAATGAGTAGACTTTTTGATAAGATTGTGCTATCTTTGGCCTAGGTCATAATGACACCTAGAGACAGGAAATTCAGGACAGAAAAGGGCCTTAAGCAAGACTGCTCTCATTAATTTGATCTTGACTTCATTGCTTTTTTTTTTTTTTTTTTTTTTGTCATTGACAAGGCATTCTTCAACCCTAAGCTCTATAAGAAAAGACCTGGTTGTTTTTGACATTTATTTGGAGGGTTTTTTTTTTGTTGTTTGTTTTTGTTTTTGTCATGCATGGTCTCTTCTGGTAATTCACTTCTTATTTACAAGAAATGGGTGGAAGAACAAAGAATCCTTATTAATTTATTAGTAATAGTTAATTTTTATCTTTAGAATACATTATTGTATTACTATCTGATTTCCTTAATAAAACAGCTGCCCTTTTAAAGCTGCCTCATTCATTTACACTATGTACATTCAATAAAACAATGTGTATGTGGAAATCAGTCCAGTACCTGGCATAACTAAGTGAGCATTAAGAAGTAGTCTTGGTTGTTGCATTATTATCATCTCTCAATTCAAGTACTTTTTACTTGCAAAACAAGTATTATTTTCTAAATTTGGGTAATGCTTTAAAAGAATTATCATAAAATATTTTTCCTTCTAATATGACTTCTTGGTGAGAGTAAATATTAAACAATGGAAGTATGTTCCCATAAGGATAATGTTGAGAAAAATAAATACATGCTGTCAGTGTGTTTGTGTATTTTTGTGTGTGCAAATGTGTGTGTGCATAGGCATGTGTGTGTGTACATGTGTCTGTGTGGTAATAAAACCTTCTGAGGCTGTAGAGATGTCGAGCACTTCTAGGCAATTTCTTGAAAACCTGGTGTCACAAGTTTAATTCCCCAGCATTTATGTAAAGCCAGATACTAAGTGGTGCACAGCTCTGTGATACTAGCACATGTGAATGATCATTTTGCATGCATATGCGTTTGTGGTGTTCCTATGTACATGCATGTAGCTACATGTATGTGCTGGTGCAAGTGTGTGTCTGTGCATGTGTACATGTGGCAGCTGGAGGTTGAAGTTTGGTGTTTCCTTGAAAGATCCCTATTAACTAAGGCAGTCTCTCATTTTAATCCATAGTACATCAACCCAGTTAGTCAGTCTAGATCAGCAGCTTGTTTGGTATTCTCTGTCTCTTCTTCATGAGGGCTTAGCTCATGGGTAGCATCAGGTACTAGGTATGAATGTGGGTACTGTGGTTCTTAACTCTGATACTATTGCTCATTTGGCAAGTACTTTATCTGTAGAACCATCTCCATATCTCCCAAGCTCCTATGCGTGTTTTTGTTAATTTTACATGTTTATTTACTTATTTATTAGAAAAAGAAAAGGGAGAGAGAGAGAGAGAGAGAGAGAGAGAGAGAGAGAGAGAATGAGAATGGGTGCACCAGGACCTGTAGCCACTGCAAATGAACTCTAAACTCATGCGCCACCTTGTGCATCAGGCTTACATACCTACTGCAAAATTTAGCCTAGGTCTTTATTCTTTACAGGCAAGTACCTTAACTGCTAAGCCATCTCTCCAACTCAATGAATGCTTTTTAAATTAATAGCTTTTTTGTTAAAAAATTGTTTATTTATTTATTTGAGAGTGACAGACAGAGAGAAAGAGGCAGATAGAGAGAGAGAATGGGCACGCCAGGGGCTCCAGCCTCTGCAGACGAACTCCAGAAGTGTGCGCCCCCTTGTGCATCTGGCTAACGTGGGTCCTGGGGAGCTGAGCCTCCAACGGAGGTCCTGAGGCTTCACAGGCAAGCACTTACCCGCTAAGCCATCTCTCCAGCCCTAAATTAATAGCTTTTTAAAAATATTTATTTGTATTTATTTTCATGTGTGTAGGTATATATATATATATATATATATATATATATATATATATATATATATATATATATATATATATATATATATATATTTCCTAGGATCTCTTGCCACTTTCAATGAATGTTGATCCAGATTAAGTGGGTGGCTGAAGAATAGAATCCAGGCAGGTATGCTTTATAAGAAAGCCCTATATTAACTGCTGAGCCATGTTCCTAGTAACATATTAGTGCTTTTTAAACTTAAATCATATATATTTAAGTTACATAACTCATGATTTTTGTTTATATAAAAATCTCTTCACATAATGTGGATGTGTGTGTGTACTTGTTTATGGTATGAACACTTATGATCTACTTTTTTTAAAAAACTTTTATTTATTTATTTATTTGAGAGCGACAGACACAGAGAGAAAGACAGATAGAGGGAGAGAGAGAGAATGGGCACGAACTCCAGACGCGTGCGCCCCCTTGTGCATCTGGCTAACGTGGGACCTGGGGAAGCGAGCCTCGAACCGGGGTCCTTAGGCTTCACAGGCAAGCGCTTAACCGCTAAGCCATCTCTCCAGCCCTTATGATCTACTTTTTATATTTAAATGTTAATAAGAGGGAGGAGGTGTCACCCAGATAAAATGTATCCAAAGAGTACAGCGAAAGCCTACTCCTAAAACAATGGGCTCTGACTTGTAATTCACAGTGCCAGAAATGGGTTATATCCCACAGTAAGTTGTTGGTTAGGGAGTCCTATGAGGTCAACAAAACAATGTAGCATTTTGTCAAAGCACTTCCTTGCCAGAGCTAAATAGTAAGTTCCTATAGCTGAAGATACCACAGGCTACAGACACAGGATTTATGCTGAAACTTAGAAGGAAACCAGCTCCTTGCTAGCTAGCCCTCATAGTGGTGGAAAGTGCTATACAAACTCTTCGGGGATAATGGTCACCAATAATATGAATAGGCAGGATGCATGCTACCAAATTAATCAGCTGGATAAGATATTCACACCTATGAAATATTGGCATGCAGCCTGTGCATGTAATCAATGGCTCTCTGATTGGATAAGAGGTTCTGACTGAGAACCAAGTCAGAATCCTATGTATTTGATGGTTATAGACTCCAGAGAGAAGTTTCCACTAGTCTTTGGCCAAGAGGAATGCTGTATTCCCTATACTCTACAACTTCAAAAACTATAAATTATACATTAGTTTGTATCTTTAAGCCAAGTCTCTCTATTTACATTCCAATTCCACCCTGTCTAACCTCTATTATATGCTCTGATCCCATAAATTCGATAAGTACAGGTAACTCATAGATGTATAACTTAACACTGTTTCTTCCAAGCTTACCTACACTGTTGCTAAAGGTAGGATTTTCTTATCTTTACTAATTTTTAAATATATTTTATTTAGTTATTTATTTGAGAGAGAAAGGGAGAGATAGATAGATAGATAGAGAGAGAGAGAGAGAGAGAGAGAGAGAGAAAGAATGGGCATACCAGGTCCTCCAGCCACTGCAAACAAGCTCCAGGTGCATACTCCCCCCTTTGTGCTTGTGCTTTCCTGGGTGGGTCCTGGAGAATCAAACCAAGATCCTTTGGCTTTGCAGGTAATTGCCTTAACCCCTAATCCATCTCTCCAGGGGTTACATACATCAAATTCTCCCTAAATTAATAATGTTTAGACCATTTAAAGTGTGCTTGCTTCACTCTCCATTGTAGCTTTCTGTTCTTTTTCAGAAGGCAGTGAGACTGGAAGAGATACACTATCCCTCATACTTCAGCCAAGTCACAGCTGAAACCACAGAGGAATTTGGAGAAGAGCATGAGTGCTGCTTCCATGCTAAACCTGATAATCAGTACCGTGGTGTAGAATACAGACCCTGAGGATACTCGACACCTACCAAAGCAGAAATCCAGAGGCTCCTAAGAGCCCTAAGAGCTCATCACTGAAGTAGACTTAAAACTCACCCACCATGTGTCATGGAATTTGGTGGAAGAGGGGGCAGAACGATTATATGGTTAAAACATCATGCCCAGAGTCATTCTTTCCCCACAAATAACTGGCTGCGATTCTCACAATGCATAAACCATAAACCCATGGGGAATACCTATAACCCCACTGAGGAGCATCCCCAACGGAATGGGGCAGGGACAAGGGAAAAGAGGGTAATGACACATGATGTGTCCATATAAAACATCTTGTTAATAATAATGATTTTAAAAGAATATAATTTTACTTTCTTACACTTCTGGAGGTTGGAAACACAAGATGACAAGACTGCCTACATGCTGAAAGAGCGTTCTTTCAAGACACCACACTGCTCCTTCATTCTTCAGGGGGAAGGTTGTGTCCTCACAGAGACCAAGGTTGACTTAGGCAAATAAGCACTGCATGAAATGTTTCATGTAGTCTCATTATTAGAGGAAGTCCTCATGACACAATCACCTAATGAAGACTATCATATTGGCTTTGAAATTTCAATGTCTGCATTTTTTGAGAGAGTACCTTTAAACAATAGCATATGAAATTCTAAAATATTTTATTTAGTTAGTTAATTGAGAAAGTGTAAGAGGCAGAGAGAGAGAGAAAGGGAGAATGGATTTGTCAGGGCCTCTAGCCATTGCAAACAAATTCCAGATGGCTTTAAAGGGTACTGAGGAATCAAACCAGAGGCCTTTGGCTTTGCAGGCAAGCACCTTAACCACTGAGCAATCTCTTGAGCCCTTCCTTTTTTTTTTTTCATGGTAGGGTCTCTCTCTAGCCCAGCTGATCTGGAATTCTCTGTGTAGTCTGAGGGTGGCCTTGAATTCATGGTGATCCTCCTACCTCTGCCTCCAGAGTGCTGGGATTAAAGGTATGTGCCACCATGCCCAGCTCCCCACATGCAATTTTAAAGGCACTGAAAATCTCTAAATCTTTTATTTTTCTCTAGTAGTATGCAAGGCAATAAAACGTATGGCTGACTAACATAATAAACATAAAACACATGCATTTCTACACACAGAGTGAAAGGGGTGTGTCTTTAGCAGAGGTACAATAGACCTACCAGAATAGGAGAATCAGGTTCTGAGAGACCTTAGGGACTTTGATTCTGATCCTCCACAGCTATTAATTCAGAAAGCAAATAACTAAAGAATCATTCAAGTTGTTTATCACCACACCTTGTGGAAATAGATTGACTTTTGAAAAACAAGAGTACACTGGGGAAAGATTATAGATTTAGAACAAAAAGTTCAGAGAAAAAAGGGAATGTACAAGTGAGTAGAGTATTGTAGATGGCCTACCTGTGAAAGAGAAATGAAGGAAAATTAAAAGTTGAACTATGAGTTTATACAATTAGCAGTTGCTATATATTTTTTTCTGGTCATCATGTGATTTTTATATTTTTTGAGCTTGGTTTTACATGCAAGTACTAGATTTAAATTATGATATTCCATTTCAGAATTATATCTCAATTGTAAAATCTCCACTGTAAAGTCAATTGATAGAAATGATTATTTTACCCAACAAATAAATCACTAGGTACCAGACATTCTTATTAATTTAGTACAAGTGGTCAATAGCTAAGGAAACACATTTAGTTGATGTTCAATATTGCATAGCACATTACAAATTGCTGATGCTCCATAACTGGTCCATTTATAGTTTATAGGGCAAATTTTAAAGTCAAGTAAATCATGTTTTAGTGGTACTTCATGTGTTATGACTTTTCAGGGTTGTAAATAATTTGTGGGGCATTTATGTATTTCTAGATCCCATGAACTTCTTGCTTATAAATCTGTTTATTATTAAGCATGATAAATAATTGATGGCCACATCTTAAAATGAATCATTATTAAAATTACTTAATTGCTTAGTATTTTGTTTAGTAATACTGAACATCATTTTCATTTCATATCTCAATCATGTATAGAATACCTTCCTTCCATGCTCCATTGTTTTCTCATTCTCCAGTTTACAAACTGTGTCATTATTCAATTTTATCATAGGAATCTAAGAATTCATGTCATCAATTCTCCAGGTACAACCCCTCACACATCTGGCTTCATAATCTATCTATCTATTTATCTATCTGAATGGCTAATTTCATGACATTCCCATGATGGATTTATGTCCAAATAGCTCCAAATATACTATAAATTACTGTGGATGCTGTTGAATATAGGGGAGAATTTAAATGTAAGACATTGATCAAAGGTAATAAATGAAGTAAAACCTATAAAGTGCACAATAGGCTCCTGAGAAAATTGTGAAAGTGATTATTTGTTTTAAGCATTTGTTTTTGCTTCATTTTATTGTTTGGAAGCTCAAATTTGCTCACCTCTTCCATATCTACCAATAAGTTCACTGGTGTTTCTTTTTACTCATTCTCAAATTCACACATTTATGTGATAAAATTTACTAGCCATTATTATATACCCAATCATGAACATATTCCTTGATTTGTTTCAGAAGGAATGCAAGTTTTTAATATGACACCAAGTATTTCTTTAAGTAAAATACAACAAATGGTTGAGATAATCTGGACAAAATGAACTTTCTGATTAAAATAAGATCCAGGTAAGTGAGTCACAGACCTTAATTTCTCTGAAATAGTATAAAATGCATATTCTAGATTAGCTCTCATTAGGACTACATAGACATCATTGTCCTTACCTTTATTTGGTTCTATCGGTAATAAATCCTCATCTTTTTGATAATATCTTCTTGGAAATATATTTTCATTAGCCAAGCACTGGTGAATGCATCTGTGTGTTAGTATACAGGGAATTTCTTCACAGATTAAATACTTTTTTTCTTCGGTAGATGTATTTTGGAGAGATTAAAGAAAATGTATTTGGGCTTCTGGAATGTAATCTCCATTCAAATTACACTTTGCATTATGCAAGATTTGCATTAGCTTCTATTTGAATATAAAAGTTTCCCTTGGGTGAGAGGTCAAACATAGGTAAAGTGGTTTACTAAAACAAGAGGGAATTGAAAATGATGTACCTAAGAAGTAATAAAACCAGAACAAAGATTTATTGAAGAAAATGTTCAGTTGATAAATGATAATATTTATTTGTAATTTGAACACTTGACCCAAATGGCACTCATTAGCTCTGTATATGAGAAGCCAATTCATTTGATAAATTTATTATTGGTTCAGATGTTGTTTGTGAAAGGATTCTTATTACAGTTCATAAAATGAGATTTGTTTTTACAACAAATGTGGATTATTTCCTAAATTATACTATTTTCTTTCTGTATGACACTATGAATATCTCACTCTATTATAGCAATGCCTATATATGATAATCCTAGGAGAAATATTCCCACATGATAACAAGCAATTCTTACCCTGATTATTTGTAGCAAAATTAGAGATGCACATGAGGAACTGATTTCCTTTGACATGACTTTTTTTTGAAGCATACATCTTATTGTCACCTCTTTCCCAGTGATCTTAATATCAACAGCTGAAACATTAATTGTAAATTTCCCATGTTCCAGGTTGGAATGTGCATATGTTCTTTTTCATTTTTTTAAGTTAATACCTAATGCATTCTATTACGTCCACTGTTTTCAAGATAAGGACACAGGGCTTGTTGATTATAAATGTTTTTTCTGTGGATACACTGAGTTAGACAAGGAGGTAGAATAAATGTGAGAAGTGAAATTTCTGAGATTTTCTTTATTTTATTGCTTTGTTTGCAGTTCCAGTTGAGAATATATATATATATGTGTATATATTCTTACTTTGGAACTACTAGTGCACAGAACATCCTGAATATACCTCCCTTTGTCAGCAAGTTGTTTAAATGTACTTGAGGAAAAGTTAACCATTTTAAATAAACATCAAATATAAAATTGGGTAAAGGAGTCACAGTTGAATTTTATCATATAAGCTAGTTCTCACTAAGCATAACACAGTGTTTGTAGGTGTATTATGATGCTCAATTTTTTAAAAATTTTTATTAGCATTTTCCATGATTATAAAACAAAATCCCATGTTAATTCCCCCTCCCACTTTCTCCTTTGAAATTCCATTCTCCATCATATTACCTCCCCATCACAATCATTGTACTTACATATATACAATATCAACCTATTAAGTACCCTCCTCCCTTCCTTTCTCTTCCCTTTATGTCTCCTTTTTAACTTACTGTCCTCTGCTACTAAGTATTTTCATTCTCATGCAGAAGCCCAGTCATCTATAGCTAGGATCCACATATGAGAGAGAACATGTGGTGCTTGGCTTTCTGGGCCTGGGTTACCTCACTTACTATAATCCATTCCAGGTCCATCCATTTTTCTGCAAATTTCATAACTTAATTTTTCTTTACCGCTGAGTAGAACTCCATTGTATAAATGTGCCACATCTTCATTAACCACTCATCAGTTGAGGGACATCTAGGCTGGTTCCTTTTCCCAGCTATTATAAATTGATGATGCTCAAAATTTATCCTAATAAGCACAACAGTTCATTGTAGCTCTAACTGGTTGAAAAACTTAATAATTTTGGGAGCTGTGCATGTGTCTGGGATTTGCATATGTGCCTTCCTACTGTTTCCAACTCTGCAATATCCCAACATTAGAGGTATGTGTTATCATGCTTGGGATTTTACATGGGCACTATACCTGAACTCAGGTCTTCATGATTGTGTGGAAAGCAATTTGTCCACTGAGCCATCTCTCCAGCCTCATCTAACACTATTTAAGTAGACAACAACAATGCAAACAAATCAAAGATGCTAACATTCACTAAAAGATGGATCTTTGAAAAACAATAACTTCTTACATTGGAACTATTAAAAAATCTATGATGTTCCCTTTCAGTATAACTGTGCAAGCCCTCAGGCTTTAGCTAAGTAGGGAGAAACCCATTGTGGTTGGGGTGTGAGCCCTTCACATCACTATTCTAGTTAATTATTATTTAAAAGTACCTTTGCACTATTATGTGTTTATGCAAAATCCAGTAATTTTTCTTCTTTGCCTCTCATGATACATAGTGCATTTATTTCCTCTTTGCATCCAATTTACATCCTATCACTCAACATAGGTACATTTGTGGAACCAAAAATAAAGTACAACTATCTGAAATGTGATGTAAAGTTTATAAGTCCTTGAAAATGATTGTTATTATTTCAATCTGAATGGTACCCTGAAGTTGGCAGATTTGTCTAGGGGGAAGAAATTGAGTCCTGATAGACACATGATATGAGGAATTATTAGGAAGTGGTAGTAAATAGAAGATAGAATCTAGCTTGGGTCAGTGGGTTTGTGCTTTGGAAAGGTCTGTCTTGTCCTTGGTCCCATTTTGTTTTCTGGTGGTCACAGGTAAGCAGCTCTGCTTGACAAGTATGTACTTCTGCATTGTTTTACACCACTGTATGCCCAGATACAATGGCGCCACTTTGCCATTGACTGAAACATCTGAAACTATGTGCCAAAATAAATATTTCTTGCTTTTCAGTTGTTCTTACAAGTAGTTGGTACAGCATGTCAGCAAGCATTCACGTGTTTGAAAAAATTGAATCCAGTATGCACAGTGGTCTGTAGCAATGATGTACATGCTTCTCATGGCAGCCCCTGAGGCTGCTGAAGGTCTGGGTACACATACCACCTCGAATGTCATTATTTTATTTGCTCATAGAAAAACGGAATGAAAAACATCTTTCTTACTACCTTGAAGTGTGTGAATTCCCTGATTTATTTTATTTTATTATTTATTTTGTTTGTTTGCCTGGTGCATGCTCAAGTGTACAGAACTGAATGTAGGAAGTATGTCTGGAGATCAGAAGACAATGATCATGGTGGTCCTCACCTCTCTACCTCATTGGAGGCAGTGACCTGGATCCCACTGTGCTTTCTTCTTTGCTGTGTTCTCTCTCATGGTCTGGAAAATTCTCATGTCTCCACCTCCCATTTCATAGTCAGTGTGCTGGGATTTACAGACATTTGCCATGGTTTCCAGCTTTTTACATAGGGTCTCAAGGTCAGGCATTGAGGCTTGAATCATTTCTCTTCTACTATCCCCTTCCCTAGAAATAATGTTGAAGTTCACTATGTAACAAAAGAATATCCCAGTAGAAATAGGTTACAGTTATTGTTACACATTGCTTATATTTTTTCAGCATTTGAAATTTGTAAGATATTTCATTATTCATTTTCATACAAAATTCTTAGAACAATGCTAATACTGATAATAACAAAGACTGAATATATTTTCTAAGAAAAATAGACCCAAATTAGTTTGAGATTAAGTATGGATACATTACTGTGTAAAATACATAGAAACTATTTATTTTAGAAACGACAGAGATAGTCCATCATTATTTTTCTTTTTTTTTCTTTCTTCCTTTCTTTTTTGTAATTATTTTGCAATACATAAAAATTCAAGAAAATGTTCAATAGGGAGTTCACAGAAATGTGCAAGGTCATTAAAATTTACTTCCCTTCAACATCATCCTTCACACATTGTTCTTTTTTCTTCCAAACATGCACATCACAATAAAATATTTCTTGATAATTATTGCCTTATTTTAAGTGTTTTCTTTTGAAGCTCAGAAACTTAAAGAAGCACAAGATCCACAAGAATACGAACATGCACACACACGTACGTGTGTGTGTGTGTGTGTGTGTGTGTGTGTGTGTGTTTTGAAGCATTTCTTTTTCACTTGCTTGTGAGGGCAATAGAGTATGAACACTGAAATTCAGGAGTGTTTGTAGCAGCACTGAGTTTCACTTTATTCCCACATGTAAAATGTGTGTTTGGAATAACATTGAGAGTACAAGCAATTGGAGAAAATATGTGTTTTAGAAACCTTAGAGCTTTCCAGCAGCTGAGTTAACTGGCATCATGTAGTTAGAAATCCAGTTACACCAAAGGAAGACCAGGACAAGGCATTCAGAGGACAAAAGAAAAAATGCAGTATGAGAAAGAGGTATGAAGCAGATTCTTTTTGTTTATTACACTTAATCCTCATTAATTGAGAGATATCTGAGGGTTCAGAAGAAAGGCAAAGAGTTGTCTTCATACAAATAGTGTTGCATTTTCTGTTCTTAAGTCAGTACATTCAGAAGTCCTACAGGAATCTGGCATTCCCTTATAGGGAGAGATTCAGTTAAGTGAGGAAGAGATTCAGTTGAGGAATTTCTGAGTCCAATAGTGTGATTGTTATCTCAATGCTTTTAAAATGAAAGGGAAATGAGTTTCTCTTTGTGTGGATACAAGTGCTTAAAGATGAGAAAGCTTTATGCTTAATGGCCATAATAAAAGCATACTTTTACCTCTCTCACCATCAAAACTGAGGCTCTGAGGGGCTGGAGAAATGGCATAGTGGTTAAGGCATTTGCTTGTGAAGCCAAAGGACCCGGGTTTGATTTCCCAGGACCCATGCATGCACAAGGGGCACATGCATCTGGAGTTCATTAGCAATGGCTAGAGGCCCAGCATGCCCATTTTCTCTCTGTGTCTGTCTCCCTTCTCTCTCTTTCTGTGTGTAAATAAATAAAATTAAAAAAAAAAAAAACAACTGAGGGTCATTTCCTAATGTAAGTAAACAGTGGAGGTTTTCAAAAAGTTACAAACAGAACTACTGTAAGACCCAAGTATATTATTGTTTGTTATATCCTCAAATGACTCTATTATACTAAGACAGAGATTCTTGCACATTCATGTTCATTGCTGTTCTGTTCACAATACTCAGAAATCAGCTCAGATAGCTATCAGTTGACAAAAGTGTAATGAAAGTGTGGTACATGTACATGATGGAATTTTATTTAAAAACATGGAATTATAACATTTGCAATAAAATGGGTTGAACTGGAAAATATTATACTAAGTGAATTAACCCAGGCCACAAAGACAAAAATTTCACATGAGGGCCCTAGCCTTGAATTTTCATATTTGCATGTATAAGTGGAAGTGAGTGAGTATAGAAACCATCAAGCCAGAAAGGGGCCGTAGTGGAGGAATGAACAGAGATTTGGAGGGATTAGTAGAGGGCAGGTGGTATTAAAGTAGTGGCAGAATGGTGGGAAGGAACGTTCAAGAAGGATAAGGATGAAAGGATAGAAGAGAGGAGAGGGTAGTGAAGGTTCATAGAAACCAATGAGTGTGAAAGATCCACATGGAAACTCAGTACTCTGTAACCCAGTTAGAAAAAAAAATTAAAAGCAAAAGTTTAGGTAGAAGTATCATTTCTTGGTAGAAAATTCTTCACATTGAAGCAATTCAATTCTCGGTGCCAGGAGTAAGGTACCTCCCTATAAATTGTTGGCCAGAAGTTCCCAGTGGACTCTAAAACAATACAGGACAGTTACACTGTTCTTTGTTACCCTCCAGAACTATATGGTAAGTTTCTACTGCCAAAGACCCTATGTGCTTGGTTGCAAGACATAAAGAAACCAAATTAATTGAGCTGGAATCTTACTTCCCAGTTAGGGCAAGATGGTGCTATGCATGCTGATGAGGGAGAAAACTCATCAATGATCTTACCCAGATGTGGGCTCTGTGCTTTACAACCAACTTACAAGGCAAGATGTGTCCACCACTGGCATAATTTAAGGGACTAACCAACCAATTTCCGATTGAATTTGACGCCTATTCCACAGGAGAAAATTCATGCCTTGTGTTGTAAACATGTTCAAAATCTAGAGGCTGGAGAGGTTGTAACTTCTAAGGAAAACCTCATTACTGTTGTTATGCAAAATAAACAGGTTGTCAAGCTGAGTCTTCTAAATATCTATGTTTATACCCATAGGTCAGTGTTCCTCTAAGACTTAATCACACAAGTTTCTTTTTTGTAGTGGGTAGAGGTTAACGTATAGAGGGCCAAGGTGCTGGGTATTATGTGCTCAGACCAAAATGGGTATCTATGCCACCCTCAATGGCTCAAGGAATATCATGGGAAATGGGGGATGAAAGATTTCTAGAATCAGGGAGGGGTACTGTGCAAAAATCTTCTCGACACGATAAGACCATTATGTAAATGGATTCAGTGCAGTCCTGTTTACCTGAAAAAGATTGAATCAATACACAACCCATTATGGATGAGAGAATGGACCTTGAGACTCAACCCTCTCAGAGGAGCAATTGGCTAAGTGGATGCTAAGTGTGGGAATCATGTTATTCATTGGTATAACCTCTGATAAGTTTTCCATATTCCAATATTTAACCTCCAACCATGAACAACTCTAATTTATAATTTTATTTTGTGAATGTCTATTTCTTTCTCTCTCTCTCTTTTTCTCTCTCTTCCTCTCTCTTTCATACCCACACACAAACATAGGTAGGAAAGAGACTAATTGGGAAGAATGAGGGGTTCATTGGGATAATGGAAGGTAATGGGAGTGAGTATGATCAACACATTATATATGTATAAAGTTGCCAAAATGTAAAAAAATGAATAAAGGAAAAGTAGACATAGTAGTCAGAAAAATAATGGATATTTCTGCTTTTCTTCATATGGGATTGTATTCTCTCTCTTGAACAATGTGTTTTATAGAGAAATGGTGAGAAGGAGAGAGAAGAGAGGAAGAAAAAGTCATGTGTATCCGAAGAAGACTAATGCCATTTCATATCATTTCAGTTTGTAGAAATAATTTAGAAATATAAGAATTTACAATGTTTTTACCAGAAGATATTATGAATGACATGAGATAGAAGCTTTTGTATGTGTGTAGGTAACCTCATATTTTCTTTACAATATATATCTATATTTTCCAAATCAGTCATGGAGTTCAATTCAAAATAAGGAGGGATATAATTAACCGCATTTGCAAATTGTGAAGTCATAACAATAAAAATAAGACACAGTAGTCAGGAAAGAGAAACCCATGACCAAGGTCAATACTTTAAGATGCATTCATTTCTGTCAGCTCTCAATTTAAATGCTTTTTCCTGGTCCTCATCAATCCAACTCAATTTCACCACATGAAATACTGATATGGTTTAAAAGTTAAATTTATGTAAAAAATAAGCAAAGAAAACCTCTATATAATGCAATTGTTCTTCTTAACTAGGTATGATTGATCCATCCTAAATTTCTTTTGCAGGACATAAAAATAAAAAGCAAATGATAATTCTGAGGGAAAAATAAAAGCAGGCAAGAAACAAGAGAGAAAACTCAGTTCAACAGCAGAGACAGAGTTTATTTAAGGAAAACCAGAGAAGGATTCTCACTAGGCATGGGGTGGTGAGGTCATTGTATTTTGTGTGTGTGTGTGTGTGTGTGTGTGTGTGTGTGTGTGTGTGTGTGTTACAGAATGGCCCACCTTGCCTCAGGGTGTGGGTTACTTCAGTAAAATGATGTGGACAGGTGGTTGGGGGGGGGCATTGTGGGAAAGTGATAATGGGGATGTGTTGGATCCTTACCCTAGATAGTTTCACCTGTTCGATGCTCTATATACTAGAATTAAAGGTTAAAACTCGTTTGGAGTGTCACGTAGATTTTCAATGGATTTGTGTTACTTCTAAAAAATATAATAACAGCTAACAGCGTTGGGAATATACATTTAAGAGATATTTGGCACAACGATAATATTTCCTTAGATGTGATTCAGTTATATTTAGAGATTTTGTCTTTACAAAATAATCATCTTACTTTTGATACAGCTAAAGCTGCTGATGACTTAATATCTACTTTTAAGTCCACCTTGCCTAGATAAAATTCTCTCACTTCTTGGATAGGAAGCTTTATACATTCATCTTCCTTCTGTACTTTTAACACAACTGAGTCCAATGCTCAATGCTGCTCGCCCTCTAAAATGGTTTATGTTTGTGGAGGCGGGATGGCCTATGACTTTCTGCCCACCAATTGGACGGGCCTGTGTGCCCCAGCCAACTTAATCCCAGATGTAGATATCATTCCTGGGAGCTAGATTCCCTGGCTAAGGTAGTCCTACAAAACAGGAAAGGACTAGACCTACTAATGGCTGAAAAGGGAGGCGTATGTTTGTTTTTACAGGAAAAATGCTGCTTTTATGCCAATAAATCAGGAATCATCCAAGACAAGATTAAGAGGCTCCAGGAAGACTTGGAGAGGAGGCGATGGGACCCTTGAGGCGACTTGCTGCAGAGGGGCCTACATGACTTCTTACCCTACCTCCTCCCTCTACATGGACCCCTCCTCCTCCTTCCCCTTCTCCTTCTCCTCACTGTCAGACCTTGTGTGATTAACAAAATTACACAATTTATTCACCAGCAGCTAGAGGCAATAAAACTTCATCAGGTCAAGATATCATAGGCTGGCAACTCAGGAATTAAGTTCCTCAGATGACCCACTGCCACCTCCCCTGCCCTCCATGTGACCAATGACGGGTAAGATCCCCAGAGGGGGACAACCTAAGACAGGGGCCATGGTAACTAATGCTCTTACAAAAACAAAAGGGGGAGATGTTTGGCCCTGAAAGGCCCAGGTGTGAGGCCTAGTGGAACTTCCTTAGCCTAGCTAAAGTTTGGCGACCTGGCCAGCTATGACTCAGCAAGATGCCTAATGGCTTCTGGCCTGCTACCTCTGCATGGCAATTGTAATTACCATTTCAATAGTTAAAGTTTACTATTGGCCCTTACCTCTTCCCCCATCCTAAAATATCCCTCTTCATCCCCAACATGATATAGACAACTGCTCAGAGTAATAAAATGAGTTGTTTCTGCGAGTTCCTGCATTGAAAAGACTCCCGACTCAGTGTGTTTTTTTCTCCAGTGGCCAGGAGAGGTTTCTGGGTCATCCGATGTTCATCATCCCCTCAACCTCTAGGGAGGAACCAGCAGGCCTGGTCCTTCCCTCAGCACTACCTACCTAACTGGGAAGGAGCCCCACAGGGATGGATTATTTGAGTCATTTCAGAAAGGTGATAATTGGAGTACTTTAGGACATTCTTGGGAAACAGAGTTACAATGGAATGGTAGTCAGAGTCCACATTCAGGGCTGGGATAAGGAATGAGAAATAATGAAGATCTGAAGTCCAGCTACTTGCTGCAGCCCACCAGAGCTGGTCACGTACAATGATGCATAATCTATGGAGAACTTAATAACTAAGTAGGGACTTTTGTAAAAGGAATAAAAAAGCAAACATGTACACAACTCAATATTAGGAATCAAAACAATATGTGTTCCTTATCATTACTGTCACTAAATATTATTTGATGCTTTTATTTTTTTGATTGAGAAAATCATATGTAGGTGTGGATTAAAAATGTATATGTCCTTTAGGTTTGTAAAGTATGTTCTAAATTTATACATTTTTCTATATCCGAACCTTATAATATACTATTTCTATTTCTTCAGCTCTTACTATGAAAGGAACTTTTAAAGGAGAGTTCATTTATTTTTCTGAATCAGTCATTCAATTACAGGACCTTTTCCAAGGCTGTTACACTTTAAAATTTACATAATTTGACAGTTGTCACATTTGATAGCTCTTACTTTGAGGGTATCATCTTTGCTAGTTGTCTTCTTTATTGATTTAAAATTATGCTTATGCTGCTGTAAAATACATAATAAATGTCTCCTAAATCCTACCTTGAAAATAAGGCAATAAGAAAACTCAGTGCTTAATTCACTTTGTTCAAAAGTTTGTGAAGCTCTCTCTACCTGTAAGTTCTTGAAAATAGTGTTGATCTGAAACTATGTGTTAATGAACATCCTATTATACAATTAAAAACTTGCACAATGCATTTTTTTCAATACTGAACCTATGGTTATAGCCATAGAATCTCTAATGTGATCAGTATTTGATAGGTTTACAGGTGCATAAGTTGAATGCTTTCCCAGCTGATCCTAATATACAAGTCTTGTTCAGAACCATTAGTCTGGCCATGTCAGCATCCTGCCATGGTAAAATGTAGCTTTCGTAACGATGGAATGTCTATTATGGCTGATGAGATGGCAGAATCTTGGACCCCACCTCAATCCTACATTATCTGAATCTACATTGTTTGACCAAGTGATCGGTGAAGGGTTAATGAAATTTCTTTGTGAAAGATTGATGAACTTTCTTTAACTCAGGAATCTGTGAAGAACTGAAGCAATTTGAGATGTCCTGCCCTCCAGTAAACCACTGAGGCAGCTCCTCTGGCTCATGGCAAATGATCCAACAAGCCTGGCTTTGTTACAGTTCAGTTACTTGTCTACGCCCACTGGACTGGATCTGATCACTGCCATTTCCTCAAATAGCATCCTTGTAAGTTGAGCCCCTTTACATACTGAGCACTTCAGCCTCCATCCCACTCCCATGGGAAGGTTGTAGACCCTCACTGTGCTTCAATAAACCGTCTTCTGTTGAGTCTGGTTTGCTTTCCTTTTTCACTTTTCTTACAATCTGTATGTACAATAAAATTTGGTAAATGTGCCCAGAACTTTATGAACGTTGTGAAAAACATAGTAAGGCCTTGTTTTCAAACAAAAGAAATAATATAAAAAGTCAAAGAAATATGGACTGTAAGAAGAAAAGAGATGTGCACATGTCTGAGAACAGGCTGAAATGGACCCATGGAGGAATTAACAACAACAACAAAAAAACTACAATAGATGAAAAAAGATTCTGAAGAAATTAACTTTAGTTAAATCCCTGACAGAAAGAATGGAGTGAGATTACCAAAAGGTGCAGTAATACTCTAAAAGTATACAAACTTCAGACTGTACTAGAAATGGACACAAACCAGGGTCATAGTAAATAATATTTTGACCCATCAATGGTTGGCTGTGCTAAAGAGTAGGTGGTTTAGAAACAATCAAAAAGCATAACTTAGAAACTAGAAAAGACTTCATACATCTTCCTTACCCAAGTCATGCTAATGCCAAAGATACTACACTCACATATGCTTATCCAGCATATCTCCAACCACAGGAAGACATCAAGTCTACTGTCTTTAAGCAGTCTTCTCTGTTCTTCAGGGTTGTGGACCAGGTTTTTATGTGGGACTGGGATTGTTCTCTACTGAATCCCTAAGTTACTCTTTTCTACTTTTATAAGAAGTCTGAATTTATACTCACCAGAACCACATACATTTATATCAGTACTCTGCATTTGTATTCATGTTTAAAATAGTATCTATTGCTCAGGTTTACTTATGAATTTGTGTATTAAAAAAAAGAACACTTTCTAAATCTGCATTTACACTGGGTGGGCCTCTGTTAAGAAGAGTGCTATTGATTCTATTTCCCCCAAACTGAAAGATTTACTTCCTGGAGGGAAACCAGGTTTATAAACAGGAAGCTCAGTAAACTTGCAAGATATGGAAAACTATGAAGGTGATCAAAGTAGCTCTGAAAGTTGTAAGATTCACAAGGCACCTGAAAGTTGGGCAGTGAGGTTTAGGGATGCTGGGTAGGATATTTTAATGACACATCTGCCTTGAGTTACCTATATTCCTGTTAAGTAATTCAATAAACTAATTGGGTCACTAACCAAATCTTGAATGGGAATAATTTCTTTGCTCTTTCATTGGTGCCCTGTCAGGGATGAATAGATATGTGTATATGTCGCCTCTGGAAAAGTCACACAATGCAGAGGAATAAAATATTTTCTTATTCAATTACCATCTGGTTCTGCTGACATTAAAAAAAAAAAATCTTCATGTAGTTAAATCTTGCAGAAGCCTTAGCCTTACCAGAAAGAATGAATGATTTTTTTTCTTTTTGCCTTGTAGTCTCATATTAATAGTTTATGTCAGAATTCCACTTTAATAGCTGCCAGTTACTTTGGTTATTTTTTATTACTTCACTACAATTCCACAACTACAGCTGCTGTACTTATTACTATTACTATTTCTATCATTTATTCATAATATAGTACACTCCAGATACCATCAAAAGAAGCATATCCACAGATTAATTACTCAGAACAACTGTGAGGTGGGTATCCTTATTCCTTTTTTATAGATTAAATAAAACCTCTGCTGCAAATTATGGACCTTGAACATAAAGAATGAAAATAATAATATATGATTCCATGTGCTTATTGTGGTCAAATGATAGTTCTAATGTATGATAATTAAGTTCATTCTTACAACAAGCACAAGAAATAGCTATTTGTACTACCCATGGTACTACAGTAAAGGAAATAAGGCTAAAAAGCTTCCTGACATCAGATACAGGGGCAAGAGTATAAGCAAAGGTAAAGCCTTTAGAGGGTGGGATTAATTTTACTTCATAAAATTGTAGTCACCATTCTAGAGTAGAGATGCTTGACCACTAGAGGGCAAATAACTCTGTTATGCCTTTAATAGTTTGTTATATTTCTAATGATGGAAAACATTTTGCTAAAACAATATATGAAAATTCTGGCAATAAGTATCCCTCTACCAGTTCAGCTCATGAGACCAATTTTTCCTTGTCTGGCATAGTTTTCTAGCATAGCAGTCTAATCCATTGTAGAATATGCGTCATCCACTCCATCGGCTACAGCATGAACTAGATGATTACATGGCAGGCAACATCAGTTATAGTCTGGCTTTTGATCACATATATAATTTTGTACCCACACACTTCTATCCTTGTGACTATGATTTTCAACAATACTTACTATTTGCCTTCTTGTCCATGTTTGTCATACCTTGCCCATATTATGCACTTCTGCCTTTTTTAAAGATCTTACCTCCTTTCCTAAACTTTGGCCTTCCTTTTGACCTTCCTTGTGCATTTTCTCCAACTCCTATGGGTACATTGAACAATTTATTAATAATAACAGATATTGTATGAATATTAGAGTATGTTCTGAGAGTTCTTTAACATAGTAATCTATTTTAAGTTTCTTGCCTCATCAAAAGCCATGCTAGCAACAAATACTACAGAAAATCTCCTCTTAAAGCAGTACTCTTTTGAGCATCTCAGTAGGATTTAGAATTCACATTCCACTTTTTTTCTCTATAGAAGACATCAGGGACCAATTGGCAAGTGAAGAGAAATTTCTGTGTGGAGCAATTAGACTCAATTTTAAAATTGATAACTGTTTGGACAATTCCAAGTAATGGCATCAAAACAAATGTTACTTACAATCTGAATTTTGATTGATCTATTTGAATTTAGAAAATAAATGGCTTTTATAATTCATGAAGTGAACTTTTGGAGTTCTATTATATGTGTATGGGTGAAGCTCATCAGAATATTCATTATGGAAGATCACTGAAAAATAATAGATTAAATTTAGAGATGTTTAGATTATAAAAACAGAGAAATAAGTTATCTCTCAAGCCTTGGGAATCTCTTTTTTTATGAGAGAGAGAGAGAGAGAGAGGGAGGGAGAGCAATCAAGAGATAAGTGGCTCACCAGGGCCTCTAGTCACTGAAATCAAACTCTAGACATGTGTGCCACCTTTTTGTATACATGACCTTGTGTAACTGGCTTTCATGAGTTCTGGAGACCTGCTCCAATGTTCTTAGGCTTTGCAGGTAAGCACATTAACAGCTAAGCCATATCTCCAGCCATTTAAATCTCTTTTAGTATCAAAATGTGTTTTACAGCTTATGACACCCTCAGTTACTTTCTTCATAATGAAACATATTAATCACCATACCAGCTTTTCCACTTTTGTGTTCAAATTAGTATGCTGTATGCACAAAATAAACATACAGTTGAATGATAAAAATATGCAAAGTATCTTTCGAATTAATTATTACTTAAATATGTTAATTATTTTTTCACTAATTCAAGGTACACTTCCATTGCTATCATAGACCAGGGAACTTTACTATATATTTATATTATTTTATAATATATATATATATATATATATATATATATATATATATATATATATAAAATTATATTTTATATTATTATTGCACTTTTTATTCTGTGGTAGTGATTATCTAGACCCATGCTAGACTCATGCTTTATAAATGGTACCTTGTGAAGTACTAAGGTAATGCAGTTGTGTTTGAATGAGATGTAAGGCAAGAAGGGATACCAAGTAGGCATTGCTCCAGGCACTTCACATGAATTTAAAGCACAGAATATCCCCTAAAGTACACTTAGTATGTTTAACTTATTCTAAATATTTCAGTTGAATAAATGTTTTGAAGACCTAACACTGTTTGAACCTAAAACCACCAATTCAAGTTATACCAGACATGGGCAAGTATTAAACTTCCCCACACTGACACCAGCTTACTTTGTCTCAAAATTACCTTAATAAATTTCCGTTAACTTCATTTTTTTTTCCAGCTGTATTAATGAACTTCCCAAGAAGGCAAACAAAGCATTGCATGCTTAGAGAAGCTGCTTCAAACTCTTTAATGATGATCTACTTCTCAAGAATTGCTGATGGGCCAAACCTAAATAAGCAAAATGACTAATTTACCCAGGCATCTTTTTGCATGGAAAATGCAGTAACTTAATAATTCCATTCCACTGGTAACTCTTTGGCACCTAGAACTTTCAGGGCTTCATGCCTAGAAGACACTGGGTGTCTTGAAAAACACTTAAGCAAAAGAATTTGTGAGCTAGTGTAGGAAAAATAAATTATTCTGAGCACTTAACGGGTTTTCTATGGGCAATAGTAGGATAAATGAGGTATTATTATTTCTGCATACTTTGTGCCAGAGGCAATATCCAGCACTGTGATGCTTTATACTACTTGTATGATAGCCCTGAAGTACGTACTTTTCAGGCTGATGCCAAGAGGTAGAAAGTACCACACAGAGACAAAGTCTTTTATGTTCTTCTGTTCCATGAAATAAAGGAAGATGAAAATCAATGCATTATGTTAATTTGAGAATCAAATAGGAATGTGCAGTGGATTTGTTTAAACTTACCTCTTATGGCTATTAATCCCCACCACAAAATCAAAGAAAGTGCTTAATGTCTCAAAAAGGACTTAGAACACTCAAAGATACGTTTGAATTTTATTTTATTCCTTTCTATTCTCATCATTGATGGATCCCATCTTTTCAAAGGAAACAGGCCTCTTGAGGGCTTAAGGGAATAACTTCTTTCATGGACTCAGCATATGAAGCCCAGGCAGCTGGAGACAGTTTTCAGTTTTAGGACTCTTTTAGGGAAAGTGGTGAAATGCTGTACCTGCTTCTTACAAATAGATGGCATATTGATAGCAATGAACATTATTTGTCTACATTAGCACAGAAGAGTGCCCCATTGCAGATCTCAGAAATGAGGATATATGAACAAGAAACAGTAGAATGGAGACATTTCTTGTTCATGGAAGTGATGTTTTGATCCAGTGAGATGTAAACTGATATGCCATCTACTTTGACTTCATTAATGTGCCTGCCAGAAAGTTCCACATCAAATTCCACTATTTAAATTAGGCACAGTAGACTAGACAAGAACATTACATTTGTTTGAGAAATAGATATGCCAGCAAATAGGTTTTATGCAAGAAATTATGGACCCAAAATATTTTAAAATTAGCCTATGATAAACAACACAACTCAGTTAAGATTCACTTATATTCTCATAGATGACAGGGTCTACTAAAGCATCAATTTTAAATTGATGGAAGCTGACAATGAAATGCTTCCAGGTCCAGCCTCCCTTTGGTACCTCTCACTGTGTGACATAGGCCAACATGTTGAACAAAGGTCAAACCTAATTGTTCAATTATAACTGCAAATAGAATAGGTTTCTGCATCTACTTATCTATCCATTCATGCATTTGACACTTAGAGTGTCTGCTGTGTGGAAAACAATGGTGCTGGGTAATGAGGGCTTACACATAAAGGCCATGATAAGAAAATAAAAAACTTGGATAATAAAATTATAATAAGAGCTAAGGCAGAAGTAAACATTAGCTGCTATGACAGCAGAAGTAAAAAGTGTATCTGGTGACCAAATTATTGCAGTTACACAGGAAAGCTGCGACATTTCTTAGTAACCTGGCTGTTGAATGTAACAACCCCCACTCCCACCCCCACTGACACACATCTCCTGTAACTCCTCACCCAGTTCTTGTTTTCAGTGCTTTACTCTTCAGTGTCCAGTTGATGCAGAAATTATCCTCTTTAGTAAAATCTTTTGTTCTGCTCTCTTTGTACTTGAGAGATTGTTTTTTCCTCATTCCCTAAAATCAACACTCTGCTGTTACAGTTTCCCAGAGCTTTTCCAAGCCACTGGCTCAATATGCAACCTAATTTCAGTTTCAGCTGTCAAAGTTAGCTCTGGGTATTGCAGTCCTTATTTAAACTGACACTGGCAGCTCTACATCTTGCTTGCCTTGTTCACACTCTTGATTTGTTTTACTCTGCTCATTATAGTTTAAAAGTGCACAGTACTTCATGAAGTTAGAACCCTCTTCTAAATCTATGACAACTGAGTATCAAAAGTTCTACTGAGTTTCACAAATGCAATGAATTCAGCTCCATGGTAAAATACTCTAAATCCACAATCATCCTTGAAACTTCCTGTGTAGTAAATGCCATGATACTATCTTGTTTGCAGAAAGCTTATAAAAAAAAGTAAGCTTATAATCATTTTGAAAACACTCCATATAAGTTAAATATTTTTATTTCTTATGCTTATAAGTTGTTCCTCTACTGTAAATGTGACTATCACAATCTCCCAAATATGAGATATTTCTCAGGTAGCATGGCTTTCTTATTATCAACCATCCTCAAACTGCCCCATTCTAACTTGCTTCCTTTTGTATCTGATGTCAGAGTTTCTTCTCCTCTTTATACATTAATACACAACAGTTCCCTAATATGCTTTTCATCTATTCCTGTGGCTATCTCTGCATACAGCAATTAAGAATTTCATATCAAATACACTTTCCTATTTTTAATGTACTAATTTATTCAAGGAGGCAGGGCTATTTGGTATATAAAGTTTTATTTTTTCTCAACTGAAATGAGAGGAACAGAAAGAAGAAAATTAAAATCCCTTTGGCATACTTGCAATTAAATAGTGTTTTCTTTCTCCATGGACCTTTTCCTTTGCTCTTACAAAAGACAGTAAGGTATTATTACTCTTAACAGACCACACAATACTTACAATATCTTAGTTTGTACCATCTATACAATAACAATACAGTCAATCATCAATTGCTCCTTGGGATGTATCTTTTCAAACCATAATTATTATTACTGTTTCTGTCATTGTGTTAAGACTAACTTTACAATATACATTCCAGCTTGGTTGGACTTACAAATGCATTAAGCAAGACCAAGAATCAATGTAGTAATTCCATACCTAAGGACTTAATTAAAGGAAATGAACAACTCAAACTCTTGCTTGGTTTGTGTTATTTTCACAATGGCCAAATACTTTAAATTGATTCCTATGTCCAAAAGTTTAAAATGACTCCTATGTCCATTACATGATATTTTATTTTATTTTTCAGCCCAAGAGTCCATATCATGAATACCAGCCATATTTAGAGTAGATTTTCCTTCTTAGTCAAAACCTTCCACAATGCAAAATCCATATACCTCAACAGGAGGGGTCAATGGGAAGGGGTAGGTCATGGATGAGCCTCATAATTGTACCAAACTGACTGTATTTGCTGAACACAAACACAAATCTAGACCCAAATGGCAATGGTACCATGAAATTCTACTTCCTAAGAGGCAGACCAAATGGCTAAACCTTCACCAGGCTCTTACAGGAAACACCTAAACCACAAGACACTGGAGAGGGTAGGATCAAGTCTAACCTAAATCTTCTACATTCTCCCTCCCTCTTCTCAGCCCCCACCTACTCCCTAACTCTTGTATATTAGTTATCTTTTTCCTCATTTTCTTAGTGGGCACTGGCCTGTAACTCCCAGTACCAGTATGGGGCTATCATCCACAATGAGCTTTTGATCAGAGAAACTTACAAGGTTTCCTAAAAGAATGACAGATTTCTGTCAGAGTACTTGATGACCCACCAAAGGTCAGTGGTAAGACCCTATTGCTGAAGACTCCATATGCAGCTGACCAGTAAAATTGAATGCCATGGCTGGAGGCCAGGAGAGAGTCAGTCCCCAGACAGTCAGCATGTCTAGTGCCAGAAGGAGCTACATGGGCAACTGGGGGAAAATGAATATCTGTCCACGCAACTCATCGTCTAACCTACTTAGCAACAAATAACCTGTTGTGATGTCCACACAAGTGCAATAGTGCTCTTGATTTGGGTAACTGATTCTCTCAGTGGTGTGGAACCCATAGCTGGAACTGAGAAACAAGTCAGAATCATATCCAAACATAAACCCAGTCTCCAATATCAAGCTACCATCAATCATGGGGTACAAGAAGGCCTACACCTATTAAACTCTGTATTAAAAAAGTAAGGGTTATCTCATTTGTCCTGGTGCTAACTTACTCTCCATTGGAGATTCTGCTTCTCTTTTTCAGATAGATGCAGATCCTAAGGAGAGAGCCACCCTATCATACCTCAAAAAGGCCCTGACTGAAACTAAGGAAAATTGGCAAAACAAGCAAACGTGCTGTTTTCCTGATGAACCAGATACCAGAACAAGGGGGAATGAGACCAACACAGAGAAAAATCAACTCCTACCAAATCAGAGAGCCAGAGCTTCAGAGCCCCCCAACACCTCATCACTGAAGCAGACCAAAAATGAATCCAACATAGCTCAGGGAAATTTTGTGAAAGAAGGGGTGGAAAGTATGTCAGAACCACATGTTAGGTCATGATATGCAGAGACATTTATTGTACCAATAACTGTGAGCTAACTCCAGAACGCACCACCCATATACATCAACAAGGAGGGGCCATTGGGGAGGGGGTAGGTCCTGGATGAGCCTAATAATGGTACCAAACTGCCTTTATTTGCTGAATAGAAAACTAATAAAATAAATAAATAAATAAAATTTAAAAAACCAAAAATAAAAATAAATAAAAAAACAAAGGAACAAAATGCAACATTTTCACATGATGAAAAGTCCATTGTTCACTGATACTGACACATATTAGAATATAACACTACTTCCAAAGCATTATACTATGTGACAAGACCACTAAAAGCAGCAAGCATAAAACAGCAGGAAGAAGATTGTAAAATTTCCTATGGAGTAAGCACGTGATTAACATTTATTTTGAATGCACATGGAGTTCTGTGGGGATGATGAAAAGTAGAAATTGTATTATGGTGGTACTAAAAACACTTTACTAAATGTCAGTGGATTATGAAGTCAAAATGGGACAATTTTATGATATATTTGATAATTCCAAGTAGGTATTAAAACAAAATTAACATAGGCATATTGCAAAGATAAATAGTATCCTGGAAGTTGTTTTTGGCCACAAACATTGCAGTTGAGATTAGTGTGTCTACTTTAGGCAAGAGCAAGACTGGATTGCTCAAAGGGTATGTGGGACAGTTCTACTAATTATATGTCCATCTCAATGATTCCATTTTTATACACTTTTACTAATAAAAAGTAGTAATGCTTATGTTTTAAACTAAGGCCTAAACAACAACAACAAAAACTGACAAAATTTAGCACTAATTTATAACTACACCTTCTTTGTAACTTCTTCAGCACAAAACAGCATTGCAGGTTATGGATGCTGCTTTCACCAGTCCTGAACACAGGGGCTGTCATGGTGATTTCTAATCCAGTGATATTCAAGGACCTCCTCAGAAAGAAGCTGGATGTGCAATGCTGATTTGAGGCAGCAGCACATATTCATATCTTACAAAAATCAGAGTATATGTGCATAAATCTTAGGATTCAAAAGGAGGGAGAAAAATCCAAACCCATATTTTAGCATTCTTCTTTTAATAAAAAGATATTCTGCTAGAAATATCTTCTGAATATTTAACTTTTCAATCTTACTGCTAAATAACATGTGAAAGTGCATAGAAAATTTTGAATCAAGGACTTTTTTTATAGGTTGGAGACATTTTTTCACAGTTCATTTTTACCTTTCCTGTGGCATAATGCATAACTTTGCTTTTTTAGATTAAATATAATGCAGATATATAAGAAAAAGTCCCAAATATGAGCAGCAAAAGTTATTATTTCTCAGTTGCAGAAAGCAACATTTGGTCTGAACAGTGAAATTTTATTTTTTTTTTCTTACTAGATTAAATTTTCTATGGCATCAACTCAATCCCTTTCATTGACACAAAAAACATGTTTATTTTGCCACATTATTATATTATGTTAGTATTTATTAAATATGTTCTATATGTGAAGCAAATTTAGAAGTTGCATTTCCAAATATTCAAGCACACTTCATGTATGTAAATGTTTGAAGAATATACTATTTTTTCCAAATTGTCCATACACAAAACAGAGGTACAAAGCAGTCAAGTATGGAAATGTCCAGGTCACAACCCAAGTCAATGACCTAACTGAGTTACATCAGGGTTCATATATTTTAATCATGTGGAATGAAGCATGTCTCTCCTATAAGTATAAAATTTCTGGTAATTTTTTTTTTAAATTTAATTTATTAGTTTTCTTTTCAGTAAATACAGGCAGTTTGGTACCATTATTTAGGCTCATCTGTGATCTACCCCCTCCCATTAGACCCTCCTTATTATTGAAAATGGGTCGTGCATTGTGGAGTTAGCCCCTAGTTATTAGCATGATAAATGTCTCTGAAAATCATGACCCAACATGTAACTCTGACATTCTTTCCGCCCCCTCTTCCGCAAGATTTCCCTGAGCCATGTTGGGTTCATTTTTGGTCTGCTTCAGTGCTGAGGTGTTGGGGGCCTCTGAGGCTCTGGCTCTCTGACTTGGTAGGAGTTGATTTTTCTCTGCATTGATCTCCTTCCCCTTTGTGCTGGTATCCAGTTCACAGGAAAACATCACCCTTGCTTATTTCGCCAGTTGTCCTTAGTTTCAGTTGGGCCCCTTCTGAGGTATGTTGGGGCAGCTCTCTTCTTAGGATCTGCATCTATCTGGAAAAGAGAAGCAGATTCTCCAACGGAGAGTAAGTTAGCACCCAGAAAATTGAGATAACACTTACTTTTTTGATAGACAGTTTGATAGGTGTAGGCCCTCTTATACCCCGTGATTGATGGTAGCTTGATATTGTAGAGTGGGCTTGTGTTTGGGTATGGTTCTGACTTGTTTCCCAGCTCCAGCTAAGGGTCTAGTACCACTGAGTGGATCAGTTAGCCAAATCAAGAGCAATTGATTCCTCACCATGGCTGTGTACCACTATTGCACTTGTGTGGGTATCACATCCGGTTAATTGTTGCTACTTAGGTTAAACAATGTGTTGCTTGGACAGATCTTGGTCACTTCCCCCAGTCGCCTATGTAGCGCCTTCTGGCACTAGACACGCTGACTGTCTGGGGACTGACTCTCTCCTGGCTTCCAGCCATGTCATTCCATTTTACGTGTCAGCTGCGTATGGAGTCTTCAGCAATAGGGTCTAACCACTGGCCTTTGGTGGGTCATCAATTACTCTGACAGAAGTCTGTCATTGTTTTGGGAAACCTTGTAGGTTTCTCTGATCAAAAGCTCATTGTGGATTGTAGGCCCAAGCTGGAAGTGGGGGTTACAGGTCAGTGTCCACTAAGAAATTGAGGAAAAAGATAACTAATATACAAGAGTTAGAGAGGAGAGAGATAGAGGGGAGAGGGGGAGAGGGAGGGAGGGAAGATGTAGGAGATTTAGGTCAGTCTTGATCCTACCCTCTCCAGTGTCTTGTGGTTCAGGTGTTTCCTGTAAGGGACTAGTGAAGGTTCAGTCATTTGGTCTGTCTTTTAGGAAGTAGAATTTTATGGTACCATTGCCGTTTGGGTCCGGATTACTGTTTTCCACCCTTTGATTTACTTCTTTAGTTAAGTGGTCATTCCAACTGATTTAAAAAAAGAGGTTTTAGAAACACCAATCCTATTTTATCTTGTTTATTTTTTTGGATAAATCAACTGTGGCCAGTCCTTAGGTTTATAATTTTTATGAAATATGGAATTATTTATTTCTTTTATTTATTTATTTATTTATTTATTTATTTATTTTATTCTTTTATTTATTCAGTATCAGTTCAGTAAAAGTTCAAAACCACAACCAAAGGGTGGCCATGTACTGTGATAGAAGGACACTCTGAGGAGAGGGACTCTGAAAAATTACTTCTCATAGGACGTTGTAGATACATCTGGAAACTTCATTCTCAGGTCCAACCATTTTTTTTTTCATTTTTAAAATTGTATGTGTTGAGTAAATTGAATTATAAAACTGTGTGGTTCATTAGGAGATTTCACACTGCTCAGACTGGGTGGAAAACTACAAAAAGCAAAGACTGCTAGGAGACAGAGAAAAGACAAAGGCCAACTCCTGTCCTTAAATAAGTATTCTTTTCTTTTGAAGCACTTGTTTCACATTTAAAGATCTCAAGCCTACAAACATCAAGTAAATATTTACTGTTCTAGAGAGGTTGTTGTGATTGTAGCATACCACAATTATTTGAAACAAACTGGACTTGAGTCATTTAGAGGCTGCATAGTTAAACAGAATGTTTTTAAGACATGGGCAGCAGCAGTAATGATGCTGGAGAGAATATTTTATGGGTATGTGTGTGGGTATGTTTGGGTTGTTTTCTTGCATATGCTTGTGGATGTTCATATGTCTGTGGGTGCACACATGTGTAGGATGTAGTTGGTTTGTATCTATGTGCAGTCTAGACATTGACATCTCGTATCTTCTTCAGTTGCTCTGTATTTATTGAGATAAGTTTCTCACTTGAGCCTACAGCTAGCTTTGGCATGGCCAGGAGTTCACCTGTTTCTATCTCCTATGAGCTACAATTACAGAATATTTGTAGAATTTGAAGACCAAACTTAGTCCACATCCTTGTATGGTAAGCACTTTGTCGACTGAGCCATCTAACCAGTCAAAGAACTTTAAAAGAAATATTTGGGTGGTAGTTTTGATACTTTGGATTATTATTCGATGTGGAGAAAACTGAGAATGATCATGATATAATATTTGGGATGTAATAAAATCTTTACTGTCTATGTAATGTGATATGTAACAAAAGGGATTATTTTTCAGGTGAACGATTTGTATGACCTGAAGAGAAACCCAAGTACAAAAGACTTTATTTATACTTTACTTATTTATTTATTTATGAGAATGAAAGAGAGAGACAATTGGTAGACCAGGGCCTGTAGTCATTGCAATTGAACTCCAGTGTGCCATCTATGTGCATAAGTGACCTTGTGTTTTGTGCACTTGTCACCTTGTGTATCTGGCTACATGGGTCCTGGTGACCCAATACTGGGTACTGAGGCTTTTTGCAGGCAAGTGCTTTAACTGTTAAGCCATGTCTCCAGCCCCCAAAGGGAATATTAAATGGAGGAAGGAAGAATAAATTCTGTGAATAATCTCAGGGATGCTATTGGATTGCTGCTCCCATGTAGAAATAGTGTTGCATTTTCCACTCCCCACAGAAGCTATCCTGTTTACCTCTGAAATTATGAATTCTTTTTAACTACAATTTTATAAGTTTAGGTTTCTATATATAACCATTATTTCACTCATTTGTATCATAAAACAAACTAGAAACTAATCTGAATACCTCCATGCTCTATTTCACCAGAAAGGATTTAAAATTCATGACGACTGATATATAAGCTACTATTTAAATTTCATTGTTTTATTGTCTTTTAAGTTTATTTAGGGAAAAAATGCTATCTTTAACTATTTAGATTCTGTCTGGAATTGTCCAGTGACTCTGGTGTTCTTCAAATGGATGAAGGCTAAGATTACAGCCTACCCTTGTCATTCTTTCCAACCCTTTTTATTCTGAGTCCCTAAAGGCATGACATATGGACTTAGTACCATCTCTGCTAGGACCTTTAAAGATTTCTGTTGCCCATGTTCCCTAAATAATGCACTGAAATGTGATAAATTAACTTCTAAGCACTTGTGTCTTAATTCAATCATTTTAGCCTAAAATGCTAAACCAGTAAGTCATGAAGTGCATGTGAATAAATTGTTATTTTGAACAATAAATTAAAGGTTGTATTTCCATAAACTAATTACCTGAGATATCTATATGTATATATCCTTGGCATACAGTTAATATACAATTATAACTTTCATTTGAATGCTACAAAGTCTGGTAAATGTATGAGTTATAATAACTACTACACAGATGTGGTGATGTGACATTCAGATTGGTCACAGATTGTTCTTCCTAAATCACCATTTGATGGAGTAACTTGATCTTTTGTGATTCATTGTTACATTCTGAATCTGTCTTGATTATAATTTTGGTCTTCAAAGAAACACTGTGTGTGTTATAAGAGTTTTAGTTAGGATCATATGCTTAGTTTTACCACCATTTCCTTAAAATCTGTTACTAGTAGCACCTAATGATAGAAGACAGAAAATGACTAGCTAGTCAGGGTAACAGAACTTCAAAAGTGAATTTTTTTTTTTTTTTGATTCCTTGACTAAAGCAGAAAATGCCACTATGTTTGCAGGACCCTGAATGTTACACCCTCAATGGAAGATTTCTAGATTAAGCGTGTACCCTTCCTAGAGGACAGAAACTCTGATCCTTACCTAAGATTAGAGACCAAGCTATAAAATCTCATCTTTGCCCAAGTAACCTGCCAATCTGGTCTTCGTCATGCATCCACTTCCCATAAAATCCCAGATCAAAGTCTTGAGGTTTGCTTCTCAAACCTACTCTTACCGCTCTAGGCAACAGCTTTGCCCTCTTCCCTCATGGGGTTTCTCAAAACCCCTTTTACCTTCTTGGGAAAAGCTCCACCTTGTGTTCTTCATTTATGTTCTAGGCTTAAGGTCCCTTCTTTTTGTTCTCCTAAAGCTTTAAGCTTCAGTAAAGTCTTTCTGATCTTGATACTCTGGTCCATGGATTTTATTCTTTGACTTCATAGGACAAGGATCCAGAAACAACCCAAATTACTGGTGCATTGATATACAAGGAACCCAACATTCCTGTGTCACTAGAACCTACTTCATAAATAATTAAAAATGATGCCACCTTTATGTGTTTGGTAGCTTGATTATAATATGGAGAAGAGAGGGTCTTTCTAGGTTTTGTCTGGCTGGTGTTTCAAAGGATTCCTGTATCTGCACTGGCACCTATTTCCCAATTTGGGGGAATTTTCTTCTATGATTTTGTTTAAGGCACCTACTATGCCTTTGTAGCAAAATTCTTCTCTTCCTACTATGCCCTGAATTCTTAAGTTTGATCTTTACATAGTGTCCTGAATATCTTGAAATTCCCATTCATACTTTTCTATTAGTTTGTTTTTCTCTTTGTTGGACTGTTTTAGATCTGCCACTTAGCCTTCTAGCTTATATATTCTGTCCTCTCCTTCATCCATTCTACTGGTGAGATTTTCTACAGAGTTTTTTTTTTTTTTTTTTTTTTTAATTTCATTAACTGTGTTCTTTATTGCTAGTAATTCGAACTGTTTTTTTCTTAATTATTTCTATCCTTATTTATGTCTAGTATTGACCTCTTTATTCCATTAAATTGGCATCCTGTGTCTTCTTTGATTTCTTCTTTGACTTCTTTGAACATATTTATAATCATTCTTTTGAAATATTCCTCAGTCATTTCCTCTAACTCATTCTCACTGGAGGTCATTTCTGATGCATTAATAGTTTTTGGTGGATTTATATTGTCTTGATTTTTGGTGTATCTTGTGTTATAATGTATATATTTTTGCATCCTAGATTATTTAATGATTGGATTTTCTAGTTAGCTGGGTATTATTAGATGTATCAATCAATCTGATGTTATATATCTTCAGGGTAGGAGCTTAAGGTGCTAGGTGTGGCTCTCAAGACTCAGAGTATCTACAAAAGTGACCCTAGGTGTTGGGTTTACCTGATATGAGAGTATTCAAGTAGGTTGAGTGGAACCAAATACAGATAGATTCTAAAATTTAACTAAACAATTTTCACTTTCAATGACAAACAGCACAGAGTATTTCTCCAAGAATATGTATTATGACAACCAGATCCTCTGTCTGTCCCTTAGGCTGTGTGGTGCCCCACCCAACCCCTTAATCCTGACACCAAGGAGATTAAGATCTCTGGTCTGTTGAGGGTTCCAAGTCAGCTTGTGACCAGGTGAGACCCTTCCCTAATGTATAACAGAAGAGGAAACAAAGCCACTATAAATCAAGAAGCAACAAATAACAAGCCCAAAATATAGTTTATTTAAGAATGGCAAATCTGACCATCCATCAGATTTAACATATAATTTATCCTGATATGGAAAGTGCAATTAGCACTTCTGGTTCATGCCTATATACCAGGTTTATTAGATGGGTACTGTCCTAGTGTAATCCCAGTTACCTTTTGGAATGGTTTTGGTCTCAGTTCCGCTGTGTTCCTACTTGGTAACCTCTTTGGTGTGCTGTGAGTTCTAGTAGGCATGGCCGGATCACTGGACCACTGCTGTATTCACTGGAGCTGGGCACTGGCAGTGCACAAGGGGAGGCTGCTGATGCTGCTCTAGTTCTATTGCTGGTCAACGTGTTCTTCTACCTTGTGATCTGCTCCTCTGTTGTTCACTGCTGTTCTTACTTCACGTTTCTTGAGTTTGTGGAGAGCTCCAGTGTGAGTGGAAAATCTCCTCACCTGGTTTTTCCTGTGGCTCAAGCAGAGCCCAGTGGCTATGGTCCCATGGATCTGGCCCTGTTGCTGCTTGAGCTGCCACAGCTGCTGGAGAGGCCGTTGAAGTTCCACCGACCTGCTGGAGCTGCTTCTGCAGGCCTGTGTGGGCTCTGGATGCTCTGGATCTCTCCCACTTCTCCGCTGCTATTTCAATTGCCTATACACCTCACTTTTTAGTAAAAGTGTGTAATTTTTAATTTCTTTTTTATTTCATTTTATTCATTTATTTATTTATTTATTTAATTTTTGCTTCCCCCCCCAGGTTGCTTTGGCATGGCACTTACATCACCATCTTAAATGGAAGTCTCAATGCCACCTTTGAATTACATTGATGTTGCATATAGTATCTATCTTCTCATTGCTGGGATTGAAAGCTTGACCAAAAAGCAGCTGATGGTAGAAAAGGGTTTATTTCAGCCTCCAATTTCAAAATAGGAAGTGCTAGTTCACATTTTCAGATATTAGCTGTGAGGGAGCAGAGGGAACTAGCTGGGCTCATGAACAACTAGCTGGGCAGCACTAATAAGCCTCAGGGTCTACCTCAGTGACACAGCAGCCTCAGCAAGGCTCCGCCTCCCAAATGACCACTAGATGAACTCTTAGTATTTAACACACATGAGGCTATAGAGGGCATCTCACAACCAACCACCACACTGTATTTTATTTAATTTCAGTTGGCATTAAATAGTTAAGTTTTTCTAAAGTGTTCTGAGAACAAAATGTTCTTTAAGTTTATATTATGCCACAGAGAATTGAAAGGTAAGATTTTTGATATTAATTTTGCCAAAATATTTTAATATTTTTCTTAGAGAATTGTGAAATCTTGGACTTTAACTTGAGAATTTTAAATATTTTGATCATTTCACTTTCACAGAATAAAGGGAAGGAAAAATGGTAGAAGAAATGGACAGAGGGGAGAAGAAGGGAGGGAGAAAAAATGGGATCAAGGGTTGTGGTATTATTTTTATCTCTGATATTATTGTAAGGTTCAGGAGTGACCAAGATCATGTAGACCACTCTGAGGCAAAGATGGAAGAGTTTATTCAGAGAAAAATGCAAGCTGCCAGGACTGACTCTCAAGAGTAGGAGCAGTCAGCTTGGGGCTACAGATAGTGGGCTTTATGTGCTCTTAAGTTGGGGGAAGGTGAGGAAGGGAAGGACTTTTTTGGGGGGAAGTAAATCTCTGTTCTTTACATTAGCCAAATCTAGTCCTGGGGCATCATTAATGGCTGGGCAATATCTGGAGGAATGTGGATGACCAACTTCCTTATCTCTGTCACTTCCTGCTGTTATTGCATTTTGTCCTGACCTAACAATTAGCACACTTATGTACCTCTCAAGGTGATGCTTGATGTTTTTGTCTCAATAATGACACACTAATGTTCCCAATCCAAGAACAGGGTAGCAACAGACTCTAGAATGTGGCTGTCCTACTGGACAGAGTCCCATCAAAAGGAGTGGAAAGGAAGTCAGGTATAGAAAGTGTCATGCAAGACAACTTCTTCATTTGGTATCTAATGAAATTATGGTTGAGAGTACTGCTGCTATTAATTCAGGCTTTTTGTCACCATTCATGCAATACTCATGTATTCTGTCTCTGGAAAATGACATCAGTTTGCATTGTGTATGGGGGTTTAGCCAAAGATAAAGGTGAGAAGTGGCATGTTTTAAATTGTTCTTCAGAAAAATATTAATACACTATCAATCAACACAACTTATTGAATGGGAGCTATGTCTAATTCTGTAAAAGAACTTGTCAATTACAGTAATTCAAGGTTTGAACTAGTTGCAGTAATATTCTTTTGTTCATGTTTTATTGATATCTATTCACTATATGTATTCATGGGTATCATAAAGACATTTTCTTTCAATGGTACAGTGTAATTTGACCATATTCTTCCTTCCCTGTTATTCCATTCCTTTTCCTTTTCCCACATAATTATGCATCTACTTTGATATCATATAAATGTGTATGATAGTGAATAATGTTTATAGTCAGCTTTGTTCCTTTCTTTTCTATCTCCAACTGTGATAAATAGCAGTATTGAAAATATAGTATTTAAAGGTCACATCATGTCAAAAACATGAATTTTATTTTAGTTTCCAGGCAGGCTTTATGTGGGTGTTTCAGCATTCACTAATTGTTTTTGAGCCCTGTTTTTAAGGTATTGTAACTTCCCTCAATGTCTTTCACACAAGGTTCCCCAAGGACTCTACAAGTGAGCTATAATCACTTTAAAATTTCAAAACAGTTCTTCTTAGACTAACTAATGGAACTTAAAAGTCCTCAAATCAAGATGATATAAAAGTCACTGTACTTCTAGGCAATCTCAGACAGGCTTGGAACAAGAAAACAATCATAACTGAAGGTGCACCTAGTAGAAAGAGGAAGGAAAGTCATAGGGGAATGTCTTAGCAAAAATGGATGTGCACACAAAAAGTTTTAATATTACACACTGGAAGGAAAATTAACTAGTGCTTACTATCAATTTTCCCCTTACGAAATGCAAAGCATGGAGGCTGAAAGGATAAGGGTCATGCAGTAAAACACACAATTTCAGTGGAAATACACAGAAATCAGAACCTATTCTAATTTTATAATGATGTGTGGGTGAGAGAGTGTGTGTGTTTGTGGTGCTGGAGCTCAAATCCAGGGTTTAGTGCATGTTATGCATAAACTCTTTACTGTTCTCCCAGCTCACCATTCTGATTTGAATAATGATAGTTACATAAATATTATATGTACTTCTCTTTGAGGTAATATTCTGAAATCTTATTTTGTGATTATATTGCACATAATCTAATTTTCTGAAATGTCCATATTTATCATGTAAGTAACACACTTCTTCACATATATGCCTTAGATATATTAAAAATGCAGATATTTTTATGTTTATTCATTATTCCGTAATAGTATAACCAATTTAGCTTGTGGATTTCAAGTTCCCTTACCTATTTTGATAAGGCTTATACAAGCCACAGTGAAACTATTATATCTATCTCCTTTGGTTTTGGTTTCCGTTTAAATTCACATTGTCTTTGGAAGCCAGCACAGCCCTTAGGTAATAAAAATACAGAATCTTTTGGATGAAATGGGAACATTAACCATAATCTCATTCAGTTATTTCTTCTGCTTGACTGTCCTCTACAATTCCCCTCTTGATGAGACTGTCCCTTGCCTACATTTGAATTGTTCCAGTGATAGAATACTTCGTACCTCCTAAGAGAGCTTGCTCCATTTTCAAAGAGCTCCATTTCTCCGCTCTTTCTTATTTTATGCTGAAATCCAAATCTCTGTAGTATCAAAAAAAATGGTCCTTGTTTGCATCATTGGGGCCATACAGCCACATGATAATGCTTCAAATATTTGCAAATAACTGCCTTAGTCACCCTGGATTATCTCTCCTCCAAGCAAAATATTCTTATCTCCATAAACTGTTTTTACAGAATAAAGCATAGTCTCTCTTAACTCTTGATTACCTAATTTCTATCTCTGCAACAAAATCAATCTGTTCACAACTCATTTCAAGTGTTGAATTAAAAAAAGAATGGAACATGTTTCTACAGGTATATCTAGCACCTGATCTGGCATTCCTTAGTAAACTCACAACAGCAAACTAAGATTAGTACCTCCTTCTAATAGTTCACAGGAAACCTGGGAATTGACTCAGAACTTTTGCCTTTCTTTTTTTTCTTACAAAGGGCTGCTACTGAACTGCCTTTTAAAAAGCACATTCTGAATCACTGATATCAAAATTTCTGAACTGAAGATAGAGATCTAGTAATTCATCTTAATTTGACTTTCTTACACTTGATTTTAAAATTTTACTATTATAATTTTCATGGAAGAGGTTGTGTTTGCTTCATGAACATATTATTTGTTCCATTTCACTTTGACAAAGTATAGCCTGGACACATCTTTAAAGCAAACGAAAGGAACAACACAAAGTCAGTAAAGTGTAAGTTTCTGTGGTACCTACCAGATTGCTCTTGATGTCACAATCCCATTCACCACTCATGTGCACTGTTATGACAAAGAGTGAAGAAGCACAGCAATTCTGACAGACTTGGGAAGAGGTCAAGCATTTGAAGTTCTGGCTATATGAATGTGCTTTCATAAGCACACACATTTATGCAAGTACTTTAAGTCTCCATATTCTTTGGGTTAGTCCAACCATCCCATGTACCATAAAGGTACTTTAAGTAAGCACTGTATCAGTGATGGAGGATGGGCTCATGAGACTCCACCCCTCTGAAAAAAGAGTTGTTGGCATTTAATGGTTGCTTGGGCAGGGGCAGGAGTGTTGTTCAGTGGTGTGGTCACTGGCGAATTGTGCATACTGCATTAAATAAACTATACCCATGCTCATGCAAGCAATCCCAATTTAATTCAGTGGGTTACACACCCCCCCCCCCACAAAACATAGCCCCAATGAAAAAAAGGGAAGGGCCTAACTAGGAATAAGAGGCTTAATGCAATGGAATGGGGATAAGAGAAAGTAATTGGTGTGAATATGATTAAAATACATGACATAAATGTATGAATTTTTCAAAATAAATATAAAATATAAATATAAAAAATATTCCAAGTAGACACAGTGGTAGGGAAGGAGATTGAGATTTCAGTTTCCTTTCAGATGGGGTTGCATTCTGTTATCCTAGATGTAGTGTTATTGTAGAGAGACATGGAAGGGTAGGGAAAGAGATGGGGGGGAGGATAGGAAAGGGAGGAGAAAGGCAGTGAAGAGAGGAAATCGAGGAGAGGAAGAAAAGGATACTTCCAGTTTAAGGATACCAGTTCACTATGTAGTCTCAGGGAGGCCTTAAACTCACAGTGATCCTCCTACTTCTGCCTCCCAAGTGCTGGGATTAAAGGAATGAGCCAACATCCACAGCTTCATTCAAATCTAGTTTTACTAGAATATGTTAATTGTATAAAACAGATTACTGGTTTCTGTTCATATATGCATATGGCACATGTTAGTAAAACTGAAACATTCTAACTAAACCCTGGAATTTAATTACCTATTGCCAACACTTTTATTCAAGATCATACTGACAGTTATAGACAGTGTCATAAAGCAAAAAAAAAAAAAAACCATAACAATGATAAACTGACTGATAATGGAAAGGTTATGTGTTCATCACCAGACTCAGATACATAAGGGAGGAACCTAATTGTTAAATGGGCTCAAGAGGCTGAATTTGTACAGGCTAGCCCACCTTTAAGCCTGTGAAAATTTGAGAAAGAAGCAGGAAGCTGAATCTAGAGTTGTTGCTTGCAGCTTTCTTGGAGGTGACTGAATCATACAGGAGTTATAGCTCTGCAAGGACAGGCAAGGTGGCTTCCATGATTCTATGGGCAAGTTCCTATCTATCTATCAAGAGAAACCTACCTTGATCTTGCTCTACATCATTACATTTGCTCAAAGTCAATCACATAAATACATAAAGGGTGAATAAAAGTCCTATGATTTTCTGGAGTGCTGGCTCTTGATGACATAATATATTTTGTCATTGGAATAAACATGTAAATGAATTTGTGAACTGTTATACAAGTTACATGAGCTCTATTATATAGCAGTATTTCAAAGTAATATATTTAAAATTCTCATAAATGAGAACCAAAAATTTTCCAGAGTTAGAAGTTGAGGCACGTAGTGTCATTACCTAATGAATAAAGTGAATTACTTCTGTGCTCAATGTGTGTGGTGGTTTGATTCAGGTGTCCCCCATAAACTTAGGTGTTCTGAATGCTAGGTTCCCAGCTGATGGATATTTGGGAATTAACGCCTCCTGGAGGGAGTGTATTGTTGGGGGCAGGCTTATGGGCTTTATAGCCAGTTTCCCCATGCCAGTGTTTGGCACACCCTCCTGTTGCTGTGTTCCACCTTATGTGGCCAGGGGGTGATGTCCACCCTCTGCTCATACCATCGTTTTCCCCTGCCATCGTGGAGCTTCCCCTCGAGCCTGTAAGCCAAAATAAATCTCTTTTTCCCAGAAGCTACTCTTGGTTGGGTGATTTCTAACAGCAATGCGAACCAGACTGCAACAATGTGAGAGCTGCCCCTACACATGTGCATGTGAGTGCATGTGCATGCATGACATGCATGAGCGCCAACACGTACACACACACACACACACACACACACACACTTCTAAGCAGCACTAGATGGAGAAGCAATTGCAGTTTTGTCCTTTTCCCTGTGAGGCCTGTGGCTACACGTGGCTATATAAAAATGTTAAATTTGTTTCATTCAACATTTTAATAGAATATGCTAATTATACAAAAACAGTTTTCTGGTTTCTGTTCATGCATGTTTATAACTTGTTTTCATTATAGCAACCACGCTATACCTACTATTTGCCTCTTATACCTTTTTCCTACTCCCTTTCAACTTCACAAGTAGCCATTCTACTTTCATGATAGAGGATTGTTTAGTTCACAGCTAAAATGAACAAGATGACATTGTTAACTAATATTATTGTCTGGTACTTAATTCATATTTTGATTCAGAAGGAAAATGATACATGCTTTCAGTAAGTAACTAAGCATTTCTGTCTATCTTAGATTCATTACATAAAATAAATATTAGTGGCATTTGGTAGAACTTAATTATCATTTTGTTCAAAAGTATGGAATAATGTATAGATTAGAAGACTGAGCATATGAAGGAACTACTTTGAATTCCAAATCCACTAGTCCTTGACATCTGAAAACAGATTCTTTAGACTATAAGCCAAATGAAAGTAATAATCAGGTCTTATTATTTCCCACTAGTTATCAGTAGAAAGCACAACATTCATAGGTTGGCATATAGCAAAAGAAAAGTGTTTGCAAACATGCATTTCACTCTTTAAAGTGGTACCTAAAATAGCTACAATGTATGTAAGAGTGTTGAAATAATGGGATTAAATTTTTACACAATTCACTTGACAGATGAGAAGTAAAGTAGATAAGGAAAAAGTATTGACATCATAATTATGTAACTCATAAAGATAATTAATTCATAATATTTAGACAAATCTAAGAAATTTATTCTTTGAAATAGATTATGAGAATACTCTATGCATGTCATACATTATATAAATGCATGGTTTCTAAATTACTGGGACATGTTCCTTCCCCCATTTCTCTACATGAGCATCATAGAATTATAAGCACACACACATTAAAGTGCTAAATATTACTTCATTCTAGGTATCTTCCTGGTTTTAGTACCATTCTAGTCTACATTTCCTTTGGCTAATAACTGTGGCTACACATTCACATGCCGAATTGTAATCAATTGATGCTGTCTTGTGAAAGCCAGTTAAGTTACTTGCAGTTCTTTCCTTTTTTAAAAAAAGAAATAACAGAAGAATGAAAACACAAATCAAGAAGACTAGCAATATTTATTTATCATAGTTATTTTCTTCCTGGGAACTAACATGTGGGAACTACAAGGAAAACCTCTTTACTTTCAGCCTTCAGGAATTTTTGTATAAACCCTAAATTTCCAACAAAATATTGTCACTATTTCATTTTCATTAAATAATGTTTAAACATGGTATTATGCCTCACTTTTGTCATAGCAATTATGAGTGATGCTAGGTTGTTAGTCACATATATATCACTTGCATCCTTGGCTTTATGTAAGATATCATGAGTATTTACCATATGTGTAATAATTATAGTGGTGTGATCATCTCTATAGCTTATCTTTTAAAAAAGGCATTTCAAAATTCAAAAAATATTTCCAAGTTAAACAGGCAGAAAAGAAACAACAAGAGAGTGGGTAAGAGAATACACTCATCTGTTGCTATTCCCTCCATTGTTTAAATAATTTTCATTGCACATAAAGCTTAACGGAAAAAGAAAATAGAAAGCTTAGTTTCTATTTCCTTCTTGTTTTGTGTAGAAGGAAGAAAGAGAGAAAAAGAGAGTGAGAGAGAGAGAGAGATAGAATGAGTGAGCGCTTGGTAGATCTAAAATGAAAGAGGGTGTTTCTCTCCTTATCAGATGGAAACTGTTTTAATACAGGCAAATGTGATTTATTTTAAGAGGACAAAATAAGAGGGTCTTTTGTTTGGTTGGTTCTTATAGTTTTTTCTGGTTCTGCATGCAATTTTTTTTTTTTTTTTTTTGCCAGGGACTGGTTAGAACTATTATTGAAAATTATTGTGAAAGATATAAACTAAGAATTAACATCTGGCAGAGTGCTTTTATACAATAGGCATTTAACTATATTAATACTGTAAATGTTTTCTTTAAAACAATACAAATGCAAACCCTTTGATAGTACATTTGAACTGTTCTTTCCATCCTTTTCCATTATGTTACCCTTTGATTTCTGATTACTATTTACTTTTATCATAGGCTTTTGGACCAGAAGTGGGACTTGGAAATCAAAATTACCAGTAATTTCTTTATTTATCTGGATCATTACACATATAAAAATAATAGTGCGATTTTAGATGGAGGGGTTCCATTCAACCTACTTCCTCTTTCCATTTCTTTCTTCTTTCTTTTCTCTCTTCCTTTCTTCTTCCCCTTCTTTCTTTTACAAATTGATTATGTTTAAATGTGTACTACTATATGAGTAGTTCCTTAAAATACAATAACAGTATGTAGGAAACATAAATATAAAATATAAAAACAATATAAATTGTGTAGGAAAAATATGGCTTAAGTAGAGAAATTAGTAGAATTTCTCTTATATTTAATTCTTCCTTTAATCAGGGCTAGTCCATAAAATTGCAGTCTTTCTATGGCCACACATGAAATGAGAACTGGTAATTTTTAAAATTAGAAACACTATATCATTATATTTAGTTTATAACATCTCACTTGCTTACCACCTAAAAATATTTCAGACCAATTTTGTATAAAAATATAATTTCTATGACTGTTTATGGAAGATGATATCCTTATTTAGGTGTTTCTTATTTCAGGCAGTTATATTATCTGTGTCAAAAATATTCACATTCCCTCATCTAGAAATGAACAAAAAGGGAAAATTTTGAGGTACTAGGCAGATGCAGTCCAAAGTCTAAAGCAAACATCAAAGACCTAAGCTTCAATCTCAAACTTTTAAAAGTAAAAATTGACTACTAAGCAACAATATAAAGCCATGGTAATAACAGCAAATGTGGGAGCCATAGAGGTCATAGGTTAGTGAACTGTGTTATGATAACATTTTGTCCCTTTTGCTTATTCTATTCATAGAACTTCCCCAAACACATAGCAGTGTGACTATCCATTTTGAGAAAGCAAAGTGTTTTCATCTTCCTACTAAAATTATTATGATCCCTTTAGACTACAGGTCATTCTTGATAGATTTGGCTCCATCCACATAAAAGTTATGTGTTTCTGTTTTAATATTATATTACATTAATGCCACACCTCATGGCTTCAAGGACTTCAGCAAATATATTATTTCAACTACATATTTTCTTTTGTACTTAAATATATACCAGGATTCACAAAGCTTGTGGCTTTTTTCCCATTACCTGAGTCATTTCATGTTGTCGTAATGATTATAATTATCACTCAACAACTACTAGTGTGGAGTTCTCCAGTTATGCCCATCTTTTTTTTTATTTTTTTGTTCATTTTTATTTATTTATTTGAGAGTGACAGAGAGAGAAAGAGATTTTTAATGTTTTTTTTTTCCTTTTTAATTACTTTTGTACTCAGTGAATACAGTCAAATTGATACCATTTTTAGCCTTCTCCCTGTCTTCCCCCCCTCCACATGGATGATCCTTGTTGGGGTATGTGGTTCATGCATTGTGGGATTAACTATCAGTTACGGGTAGGAAGAAATGTTTTTGTGTATCATGACCCAACATGTGGCTCTGACTTCTTTCTGCACCCTCTTCCACAAATTTCCCTGAGCCATGTTGGATTCATTTTAGGTCTGCTTCAGTGATGAGGTCTTGGAAGCCTCTGTGTCTCTGGATATCTGAATTGGTAGGTGTTGATTGTTCTCTGTGTCAATCTCCCTCACCCTTGTGCTGGTACCAGGTTTTCCAAGAAAACAGCACTCTTGCTTGTTTATCCAATTATTCTTAGTTTCAGCTGAGGCCTTTTTGAGGTATGATGGGATGGTTCTGTCCTTAGGATCTGTGTCTACCTGAAAATAAGGAGCAGATTATCTGATGGAGAGTAAAGTTGGCACCAGACACATGGGATAACCATTACATTTTTTAGTGAGAATTTAATACGTGGAGGCCTTCTTATAGTCCACGATTGGTGGTAGTTTGATAACGGAGAGCAGGTACAATTTTGGATATGATTCTGACTTGTTTCTCACCTCTAGCTATGGCTTTTATTCCACTGAGTGGATTAGTTAGCCAAATCAAGAGCAGTTGATTTCCCACCATGGCTGAGCACCAGTATTGCACTTGTATGAGCATCATGACAGGTTATATGCTGCTAACTAGGTTAGACTATGAGTTGCTTGGACAGATATTGATCATTTCCCCCAGTCACTCATATAGAACCTTCTGGCATTAGATGCTTTGTCTATGGACTGACTTTCTTCCAACTTCCAGCCATGTCACTCCATTTTATATGCCAACAGCATATGGTGTCTTCAGCAGTAGGGTCTTACCACAAACCTTTAGTGGGTCATCAAGTATTCTGACAGAAATCTGTCATTCTCTTAGGAAACCTCGTAGGTCTCTCTGGTCAAAAGCTCATTGTAGATGACAGCCACCTGCTGGTTCTGGGAGTTACAGGTCAGTGCCCATGAAGAGAAGGAAGAAAAAGATAACTAATATAAAAGAGTTAGAAAGAAGTGAGAGAGAAAGAGAGAAGCAGTGGAAGATTAAAGTCAGTCTTCATCTTAACCTCTCCAGGGCCTTGTGATTCAGGTGTTTCCTCTAAGGGCTTGGTGCAGGTTCAACCATTTGGTCTGTCTTTTAGGATGTAGAATTTTATGGTAACACTGCTGTTTGGGTCCAGTTTTGTGTCTCCCACCACCTCTCTTACCGTCCCCTTCCTCCCCACCCACCCTGTTGCCTGGCCCTCAAGATGCTTGCTAGATATGTCACCAACTTGGATTGATTCAGGTAAGGAGCTGTAGATGAGTAAAACTATGTAGCAATTATTTTTCTGTGATTGGGCAAGTTCACCAAGGATGATCTGTTCCAGGTTCGACCATTTTTCTTCAAATTTCATTGTGTCATTTTTCCTTACTTCTGTGTAGAATTCTATCATGTAGCTATACCACATCTTAGTTATCAGTTCGTCTAATGATGGACATCTTGGTTGATACCAGCTCTTAGCTATTACAAATGGAGCAGCTATAAATATGGTTGAGCAAATCTCTGAACAGAGGCGTGAAGCATTTAGAGTACATGCCTCCAGTAAGGGAATAATTGGGTCTGTTGGTAGCTCTATATTCACCTTTTTTCGGAGTCTCTGTATTGCTTTCCAAAGGGGTTGTACCATCTTACATTCCCACCATCCACCAGCAGTGGATGAGGATTCCTATTTTTCCACATCCTCACCAGCATTTATTTTCATTTGATTTTTTAATGTTTGCTATCCTTACTTGGGTATGGTGGAATTTCATAGTTGTTTTAGTTTTCATTTCCCTGATGATTAGGGATGATGAACATTTTCTTGAGTGAGTGTTTGCCATTTTCTTCCTTTGTGAACTGTCTGTTTAGTTCTTTGCTCCATTTTGTAAGTAGGTTGTTTGACATTTTATAGTTTAGGTCTTTGAGTTCTTTGTGGATTCTAGAGATAAGGACTCTGTCAGTTGGATATTCAGCAAATGCTTTCTACCATTCTGTGGGTAATCTATTGGCTCTACTTATTGTATGTTTGTCTGTGAAAATCTTTGCAGCTTCATGTGATCTGATTGGTTGAGTGATTGTTTAAGAGCCTATGCTACTGAGGTTTTGTTCAGGAAGTCTTTTACTGTTCCTACATCATGGAAAGTTATTCCTATATTTTCTTTCATTAGAAGCTGAGTTTCTGGTCTTATATTGAGGTCTTTGATCTATGTGCACTTGATTGTTGTGCATGGTGAGATGTGGGATCAAGTTTCAATTTCCTGCATATGGTTATCCAGTTTATCCAGTACCATTTGTTAAAGATGCTGTCTTTTTTCCAGTCTATATTGTTAGGGCCTTTATCAAATATCAAGTAGTGATAGTTACTTGACACAAAGTTCAGGTCCTTGATTCAATTCCATTGGTCTATACTCCTGTTTTTATGATAGTGCCATGCTGTTTTCATTACTTTTGCTTTGTAATATAGCTTTTTATCAGGTATGGTGATGCCTCCAGAGGGGTTTCTTTTGCTGAGGATATGCTTGGATATCCAAGGCCTTATGCCTTACCATACGAATTAAAAGATCATTTTTTCTATCTCTGTGAAGAGGAATGTTGGGATTTTGACTGGGATTGCATTAAATCTGTATATTGCCTTTGGTAGGATTGCCATTTTCACAATGTTAATTCTGCCTATCCAGGAGCATGGGAGGTCTTTCCATTTTCTCAAGTCTTCCTCAATTTCCTTTTTGAGTATTTTTATATTTACATTGTATAGATCTTTCATTTCCTTGGTTAATGTTATTCCAAGGTATTTCTTTGTTGTTGTTGCTATTGAAAATGGGACACTGTCACTTATTTCTTTCTCTTTATCTTTGTCATTTGCATATAGAAAGGCTGCTGATTTTTGTCCATTGATTTTGAATCCTGCTACTTTGCTAAAGGAGTTAATCACCTTAAAGAGTTTTGGACTGGAGGATCTCAGGTCTCTTATGTATATAATCATGTCATCTGCAAATAACACTAACTTGACTTCTTCCTTTTCAAATTGTATCCCTTTTATTTCTTTCTCCTGTCTTATTGCTTGAGCTAGGACTTCCAGTACTATATTGAAAAGGAGAGTTGAGAGTGGACACCCCTGTCTTCTTTCTGATCTCAATGGGACTTCTTCCAGTCTCTTTCCATTAAGTGTTATTTGTACTTTAGGAGCTTTATATATAGCCTTTATTATGATAAGATATAAACCGATCATGCAAATTTTCTCCAATGTTTTGATCATGAAGGTGTGTTATATGTTGTCAAAGGCCTTTTCTGCATCTATTGAAATGATTATGTGGTATATTACATTGACAGATTTCCATATGTTATACCACCCCTGCATTCCTGGGATGAATCCCACTTGAACAAGGTGGATAATGCTTTTCATGTATTGTTGGATTCAGTTTGTGAGGCTTTTGTTCAGGATTTTTGCATCCACGTTCATCAGGAAAATAGGCCTGTAGTTTACTTTTCTTGTGGCATCTCTGCCTGGTTTTGGATTTAGAGTTTTATTTTCTCTTATCCATTTTTATTTATTTATTTTGATTTTGATTCATTGATTGATTGATTGATTGATTTTGGAGGTAGGGTTTCACTGTAGCCCAGGCTGATCTAGAATTTATTATGTAGAGACAGGGTGGCCTAAACTCACACCAATTCTCCTACACCTGCCTCTGAAATGTTGGAACAAAGGTATATTCCACCATGTCCAGCTCATTTTTATTCCTATGAAAGTACAACTGACATACTAAAACATATTTGTTTAATGTATATATTCTGAAACATTTTAAGTACATAGATGTGAACCACACACCATATGTAACATTTAATTTACCTATTACTTTGAAATTTCTACCTCTATTTTTTATTTAAAAAAAATTAACAAAGGGCTGTGAATGCAGTTCAAATCTCTTCCCTAGCATAAATGTGGTCCTGGGAATTTCTTATCCATCAATACTGCAATAGAGGTAAAAAATGAAAGAAAGAAAGACAGAAGGTAGGAAGAAAATAAAAGAAGAGAATAACAGAAGGGAGGAAATAAAAAATAAAAAATAAGTAGAGACAGATGGAAAGGGGGAAGAAAATATAAAACATAAGAACTATCCTGTTAAAGTTTTTACTGTATAATACAATACTGATACAAACAGTATTGCAAGTTGAATGTACTGTTCTTTTACAACAGGACTTTAAGGCTTGTATCTTTTATTACCAAAAGCTCATACTTTTTGATCAAGATTGATGCTCTTTCTTCAGCCATAGCACCTACCATTTTGTTGTCTGCTTTTATGCATCTGCCAGCTTTAGATCAAACAGTACTTGTGTGATTTGGTTGGCTTATCTTTCCCACTATAATATGTTTCATGTCCTCTGTATTCTAGCATAAGGTAGGACATATTTTATATGGCCAAAAATCATTCTGTGAGGTGTGTACACATTTTCTATATCACTCTTCTATTGGAGCAGTTCCCATTGTTTTAAGGTACTGTGAAAAACATCACAAGAAACATGGGAGGACAGATAACTTGTGATGATACTGACTTCAGTGTTTGGCACTATCTACTCAGAAGTGGGTTTGTTAATCATGATAGTTGTAAAGGTAATTTCTTAAGGAACCTACATATTGCTTCTTAGGGTGACTATACAAACACTTAAATAATTTTGCTAGATTTTCTTTATTCATTCCCTACATGTATATAATATATTTTGATTAGTCACTTTTCCCTGTGGGTTCCTGAGTTCTTGCTGTGAAGCTGACTGTGGTACCCTGAAGATTCCCAGGAAACCAGGTGGGTGAGAGCATGAAGGTAAAAGACTTTAAGGAAGAGTTTTGGTGAACAGCTCTCTCAGTTTATTGTCAGGGAAAATGGGTTTATAAGCATCTGAGGGTAGGGGAGGAAACCCTATGGGGATTGGATGTACCATGTTCATTTCTGATGCCTAAGTAGCATATGGGGACATTCATTCCTGCACATGCGAAATGACAGGAGTGTCAGGTGATCTAGGGTCTCAGGGGTTTGTACTGTGTGAAGGCTGATAAAAGGAGTTTCCTAGGCAACTGGCCAAACATTACAGGGCTATGGGCAGAGCCTAAGTTCAGTTGTGCTGGGCTTGGAGAGAGAGTGGCCTCCTGTATCTTGGGGGTTCTTAGCAATGCTTGGCAACTCACGCCCCTCCTCTAAAGGCTCCAGCCTATACCTGGTAGTACCTGACAACTCCTCATTTGTTTTTATAATGGGCAGTGTCATCCAAAATGAGTGTTTTTTTTTTTTTAATTTACCATACATCCAGACAGAGTTAGGTGTTGTAAAAGAACCTGGATAATAGAAACCTTAGCAATGTTAGCTATTTTTTAATCTAAGAAATTTGATGAGACAGGGGGCTATAAGCAATAGGGTTCCTATACTAAGGAGGGGGCTAAGGAGAAGCCACGTACCTAAAGGGGTTCTCAGGCTTGTAGCAGTCAAGAAGCTTAATAACATTTGATTCATTAATAAGAAAACAATATTTTAGTCCTAAGACCATACATGCCCCCAAAGTTTAGCAATAATGAAGTCTAAGACTAGATGGTTTTGAAATACCACACCCATGAGAAAATTCAATTGTCTCTGGATAAATTCAAGGATGTTGGTCACCAGAGGCACTCAGAGACAGCTTCATGATGAGACCCACCAGCAGAGGGATGAAGATCTCTTTCAGGCGGTGCAGGAAGTTGGTACAGGCAGAGATTGTAGACTTCTTTGTAGAGATACACCTGTAAAGCAATAAAGACTGGAGAACAATAAGTGGGAGAGAAAATATTTATGTATGGGGTGGCTACTCCTTTTTCACAAAAGGAGAGCGGGTGTCTTCACACAACTTGTCCTGATTATGGAACTATTGAGCAGGCATTCAGCTCTGGTCAGCTAAGAGCTGAACAGGCAGAGAGACATAACTTGACCAACATCAAAGAGGATGAGGCCTGTCCTTTGTAGAACCAGGGACTCAGAGCACACATGGAAAAACAGTTCTTTGGAACTGGGCAAGAGATAAGAAAAATGTTCTTGTCAATTTTACCTTCAGGGATCCAGTCACCCTAATTCTATCCCCCTTTATTTCTCCTACTCATGAGAAGATACTCTAACTGCTATTAGATGGCAAAAAAATGAAGACTTCAGATCTTTACTACTTCCTATTGAATTGGACATGAAGTGATTACTTGTTGCATTTAGAGAGTCTCTCCCAGAGAGGGGAACTATTCTAATGGACCCCAGAGTTCTGGAAGATAGTCTTGGAAGAGAGAATTGGGGAGAAAAAATAAAAGTAAGGCATTGGGCTGGAGAGATGGCTTAGTTGTTAAGCACTGGCCTGTGAAGCCTAAGAACCCCAGTTCAAGGCTCAATTCCCCAGTACCCACTTTAGCCAGATGCACAAGGGGGCACATACATCTGGAGTTCGTTTGCAGTGGCTGGAGGCCCTGGTGCACCCATTCTGTCTCTCTTTCTCTCTATCTGCCTCTTTCTTTCTCTGTCACTCTCAAATAAAGAAAATAAACTTTTTTTTTTTTTTTAAGTAAGGTGTTAATGGGAAATCAGCACAGAGCAGACTGGTCTTTTTTTGTGGTTGAGGGAATCCAGGTAGAGAGGCTTGGATCATTTCACAACCATCTGAGCATCCTCAGATGAGATTTTCTTCCAGAACTGTTCATTAACTGGCACAGTAGTATTTGATGTGGATGAGACATTAACAGAGTTATCAGAAACATATACACAACATCTAACCTTGATAATAATAGAGAGCTATTGGGTGCCATTAAAGGCTGTACAAATTTATTTTTTCTGGTCTCAGAACTTATTTATGTAGTCTAGATTTAAAAACAACCTTTTTTTGACATCTATAGTTGTTTTTCTTTATTATAAAATTGTAACTATGGGGGAAAGATGTCTTAATGTTTTGTTTTTGTTTTTTTTTTTTTTTTTCTCCTCTTGGAAAGCTCTTGTTGTATTACTTAATAGGCCATTCATATATTTAAGGTATTTTTTTATCTTTGGTTATACATTTCTCTCTGAGTGTTTAAGACCATGCAGATAGCCAAAATTTAATTAAAGATTAATTTTGGAGGTCATTAATGGCTCTCCAAAGACACTTTAGGGACCCAGGAATAACCTTATGGCATATTGATGGTTTTTGTCTGTTAGGATGAGCCAGGGCCATGCTGGCCAAGTAGTTTTCCCTTATTTGGGAAGTCAGGAGGATTGATTGCTCCTCAATTGTGACTCTCCTATTTTAGACTGCACACCAATTTTGTTTGTGTGTCCATATCCTCCCTGCTCAAGAAGATAGGTGACTTACCAGGGAGCCAGTGTAGAAAAGTCCCATCATCTCCAGTGTCCTCATGACCTGGGAACACAGGCCAAAATATTGGTAGTTTATTTTATTTTATTTTATTTTATTTTATTTTATTTTATTTTATTTTATTTTATTTTATTTGCACCAGTTATTCCAAATGGCTTTGGCTTCTATATAGGTAATTGATACACTTAGAAAGGAAGTAACACCAGCCTGGATGTATGTACATAGAGAGCACATTTGATTACTGAAGTAGATTTTGTTAAAGAATGTCACAAGAGCTTCTAAAATTATTTTGTCCAACCTTTTAAATTTTTGTTGTACTGTGGCAGCATAAGCTATATATCTGAGACATAGAAAGTAAGTATATCTTAGACTTTAAATACCTAACATTTATAAATATTGGCAAAACTTATCAGTCTTGAAAATAGTAACAATTGATTTACAAACTAATTATTTTAACTTAGAAATTGTGAGAAAAAGACAAGTAAAACAGTATAAAGTATAAAGGGTAATGGGCTGTGTGAAGGCTGATAAGGAGTTGCCTAGGCAACTGGCCAAAGGTTACAGGGCTATGGGCAGAACCCAAGTTCAGGTGTGTGGGCTTGGAGAGGGAGTGGCCTCCTATACCCCTGGGGTCCTTAGCCATGCCTGGCAGCTCAGGCCCCTCTCCTGAAGGCTCAAGCCTGTGCCTTCCAGTGCCAAACATTTACCCTCTCTTGTCTCCCTCCTAATATAGCAGAACCCCTTCCTTTCCCAGCCAGTTCCACTTACACTTTCATTTTTTTTTTTTTTTCTGACCTAATGAGATGAATTAGGGTTGTTGACATGAGCATGGTAGAGGTTCTTTACCAGAAGAAAGGAAAATTACTAGTCATTAGAAAACTACTAGTAGCCACTGAAACGAAGGTCTCACCCTTCCCTATTTATGTGCAAGTAGAGAGAGATAGAAGAGAAACAGAGAAAGAGAGAGTGAGAATGGGGCTCTCCAGGGCCTACAGCAGCTGCAAATTAACTCCAGTTGCATGTTCTACATTGCATCTGGCTTTACAATGTGAGTATTGGGGAATCGAACTCTGGTCATTAGACTTTACAGGCAAGTGCTTTAACTGGTGAGCCTTCTATCCAGCCCCTTGGTTATTCTTAAGTATAAAGTGAAATGAATGCTAGAAATATATGAAAGGGAGAAAAAATGGAGCATATTCTTTATATTCTCTACCATCAAAGCATAGTTTATCTTCTACTTGGAGGACTATGTTCAAAAATGTATCCACATGTAGCAGGTGTTGTACTCATAAACATGTTGATTAACAAAAGCATTTGTGTGTGTGTGTGTGTGTGTGTGAGTGTGTGTGTTACTTTCAATGTCTCTAACAGTTTGTTTGAAAGAAGGTATTCTAGCAGATGAAAAATCAGTGTAGTCTTACACAAACTCTCTACTTATCTTTTCATGTTCATTCTTTCATTGTTTAATCTCTCCACGAGTTTTTAAACAAAATTATATTAAGCCTTAAGATATTTAAAATGGAAACTCTTTATAAACAGCAACAAAATCTATCCATGTAAAAAGATTGGGGCTGTAAAACATAGAAAAATATATACACATTTCACAAAAATACATGATCATAATTTGCTTCCTTTCTAGCAAACCAAATATGAGTTGAACTGATTCATACATGTTAGGCTACTGGTATTGAAATCAGTATTTCAATGATCATTTCATGTGTTCTTTTAGAAAAGTCTCCTGGCTTTAAAAAAAAAAAAAGTCTGCAAAACTGTTCTATAACCACATTGTTTTCTTTAATAGCTATATACCCTCAAGCATTAAAGTTTTGTGTGTATTTATGGAAGGCATGGGATTTATTATGCATTTTTCATCCTTCTGTTAGCTTCAGGAGAGCAGGGCCAAGTGGCTGTTGAGCACAAGGGCATCTATTGAAAGATCATGGGTGATTTTGCATCTTTACTCTAAATTAGTAATGATTTTCAAGTTGAAAAATATAGATCATTATGTGAAAGGAATAAAACAAAATATGAAGGGGGAGAAAATAAAGATGTTTACCTAGGTCTTCCATCCAACATATACCACCTTTTATTTAATCTTAAATTTGAGTATTTGTTTTTATTAAGATCCAAATATTTATCTTGGTCCCCAGTAGCATGTATATTCACTGTCTCCCTAACACTCTTGTATAAAGTTTCTTATATAACATCTTTTGCAAGGGCTTTTTACGTGGCCTCTATGCCACTTAAGCCTGTAGCCCACACTCAACACTGTTGCTACTTTAATTCTTCATAATAGGTTAGTTGTTCATGTGACTCCTTCACAGTTTTATCCAGCTCCTTATCTTTCCCTGAGTTTTCCAAACCTTCCTAAATATTTCTAATTTCTGCATTTCTTGTCCCTCATATTTCCCAGGCCTTATATCCCTACTTATTAATCCCATTAGCTACCACTGCAGCTGTTCCTCTCTCAAAACCTACTGGGCACATCTGTCTCTCTGATATTTGCATGGTTTATTCCTTCTGTGGGAGAAACTCCTTATTCACATGTTCTAATGCCATTACTTCCCTTAAGTATTGCTACACATGTCTGCATCCACAGGATGTCTTCTGGGAAAGTCTGATTCAAAGTAGTGACATAATATTTCTGCTCATATACTCTGTGTTAATACTTTGTTCATATATTTTATTTCTTTAGTGGATATTATCTGATGTGTCAGCTATAGTGTGAGAGTCACTAGGACAGTTACCTTTGACTTTTATTCACGGACATTGCTACCAGGTATAATACTACCCAGAATATAGTAGGAATACAGAAAATTGTTTAATCAAAGTATAACCTCTTTTTTAAATGTATTTTTATTTATTTATTTGGAAGGAGAGAGAGAAAAGAAAAAAGAAGGAGAGAGAATAGGCATGCCAGGGATACTTCAGCTGCTGTAACAAACTCCAGACACATGCACCACCTTATACATCTGGCTTTAAGTTGGTAGTGGGGGGATTTAACCTGGGTCCTTTGGCTTTCCCAGTAAGTACCTTAACCACTAAACCACCTCTGCAGCACTCAAACTGGAACCTTTTGACTGCCCTACCAATCCTACTTTCCATTACTACTCCTCTTATATGTTGAATTCTTTCAATACACGGTCTCACAGATGATGAAAAATACTTTTAAGTCCTAATTGCATATTATCTTTTAATAATCTGTAGCTCTTTGAATGATGCCCCTAATCATATATGATGCCAACATATATGATTATAATAGAGATATACATAAGCAACAATTAATGTAAAATACTTAATCATGTCTATGTGTGTCAATTGCACTTATTATTATAAAGTACCAGAGGTCAAAATCATTTCAAGTAATAAAGCCCAGCATTAATTGAAGCAAAGGAACAATTTATGTAAAAACACCTGAATCACACAGTGTTGGCACAACTTGTAACACATTTACTTAAGATGCCTCTTAATCCTACTGATATCTACAATTTCTCTGATTCTTAAGGAACTATAGCATTTACTTTTCATGTCCTGTACAAGTCAATGATATTTCTCTAATGTTGTCATTTGCCACTGACTTGTCAGTTTTAGTACATGGAGTGAAACACTTGTGTGGTAGTTTGAATAGATGCCCCCCAGTAGATTCAAGGGTTTATTAAAACTTCTTGGATTTCTAGCCACCTTGCTAGCAAAAGTGTCACTGGGCAGATCTTACCATCCAGCCCTAAGGTGTAGTAGTAGATTTCACATTCCAGCCTAAATATATGCAAAGTGCCCAGAATTCCTGAAGCATACTTGTTTGTGGTGTGGCTTTTGGGTTTTGGACTTATGGTTGTACTCTCTCTCTGCTTGGTTCTTTAAGAAGCAGCCAACTTCTGCCATAATGGAACTTTGCCTGGTCTTGTAAGCTTCAATAAATCCATTCCTCCATAACTATGCCTGGTCTGGAAGTTCCTCTGAGCAGCCTGGAAGCTGTCTGCTACAACTTGTAACCTTCTATTTCCATTAAATGTAGTTTTATGCCCATATGTTGCTAATTGCCTCATATTCATGATATGTAGAATGCCAAGATCTAACTCATAATTTATGTGAAGACCTTAAAATTAGTGCTTTACAGAATCTTTCTTGGATGCTTTAGCAGCATGCTGTTTGTCAATCACCCATTGCAGACAACTCTGTACATTGAGAAATATAAATCTTGGGCTGGAGAAATGACTTAGTGGTTAAGGCACTTGCCTACAAAGCCAAAGGACCCAGGCTTGACTCCCCATGACCCATGTAAGCCAGATGGGCATGGGGGTGTATGCATCTGGAGTACATTTGCAGTGGCTGGAGGCCCTGGCATGCCTATTTGCTTTCTCTCTCTCTCAAATAAAAAATAAAAATAAAATAATATTTAAAAAAGAAATATAAACCTTAGTTTACCTCTAGATTTTGCCCCCTGACAAAAAACATACTATCCCTACTTCAAGAGTCCAGAATCTGTTTTTCACTTCTTACTTGAACTAGAGTGTGTACATATTACACCACTCTTAGCTCTTCCACATCATATAAAGGGCAGTTAGAGACTGAACCTGAATCTGTCATAAAGTTAAGCATAATCTTATATATTATTTTTCTTGTCCAAAGATTTCTCATTTATTATCCTTATGTAGCTTTATAATAACTCAGTAAAAATGTGATATTTCTTATTTCTCCACTGTTAAAGGTAAACAGACATGGAAAGGTAAAATAATTACCATAATCCAAATACTTTTATAATTGAATGTTAAACAACCCAAGTGCTTTGCCTTTAAAACTTGCATCTTTAATCTTAGATTATTATTCAGAAGGTATACACGTGTGCTTTCAAACAAATCTGGACAGTCAGTACCCTCTGAAGCAGGGTGTACTTTACCTGTGGGCTCAGACAGCTCTTTCAGAGCCCATGACTGCCTCTCATCACCTATTGCATCCCCAAACCACACTAGCACCCTGCTGCTTTCCCTTTGTCCTAATGTGAGAGAGGTCATCTGTAGACATGAGGAGAGTGAAATCTTCTCCTTAGCACTTTGCATTCATGCATGGTGTCAGGCTGGAAATGGATTCCTTACTATGTTTCTGCTTCTCAACCTCTTTTCCCCTATTCAAAGCAGATGAAAATATTCTTACCAATATTACTAGACAATGTAAATCAAAACCACAATGCAGTATCACCTCATACAAATTAGAATGGCTGAACTATTAGACTATATTTTAATCTCTTTTGCTTGTACCAAAAAGGCAATTTCCTAGAGCTGACTATTTATTAAAATCTATATAATTTCCACTATAATATTTTTAAGTTTTCAGAGTATATGTTTTTAATTGTCCAATTGTATTCATTTGTGTTTATTAAGCTTAAAGTACTCTTTGAATTGTTTTTTATGTATCCTTCATGACCTGTACATGTAGACATATCTGCTAGTTTGGGGGTTGTATTTCTATTCCATTCATGATCTTTTTCATAGTTTTGAAGCTTACCTGCATTTTTGTCTTTGTTTCTTTGTTTGTTTTGAGGTAGGGTCTTGCCCTAGCCCAGGGTGATCTGGAATTCACTCATTAGTCTCAGGTGGCCTTAAACTCATGGCTATCCTCCTACCTCTGCCTTCCAAGTGCTGGGATTAAAGGCATGTGCCATCATTTATCATCATTTATGATTTGTGTTTCTTAGGTCTAATTTAATAAATAAGTCTCTATGATAGAGTAATAATAATAAATTTTGATTTATTTTTCTAAGAATGTATAATTTTAACTACTGTGTATAGAGAAAGGTAGGGATCTTTTTTTTCTTCTTTTAGATAAGCACCCACATTCAGCTGTGAGCTTCTATTTAGGTTCCTAATTATGTTCTGTTACTCTGTTTATTAGCTTTATGGCAACATCATAATATTTTCCATTACTTTTACTTAATTAAAATAAAATAGGGCAAGAAGTTTATACATTTTATTCATACTTCTATATTCTTGTCCTCCTGAAAGAACTAAATTGACTAAATTGAAGCCATGGTAGGCCATTAATCAGTGACTGTCCTGGCTGGAGAAAAGCTGAGTCACTTCCTGGAAATTCAAGGTCTCTCGGCCTCAACCAATCAAACATATATACATATAATTGACTAATCAAATGCAATCCTTGTTCACATTAGCCAGTCAAACTGTAGAACTAATTGCCCATTAGAACCTTTCTTAGTTATGCTTAAAAGAGCCTATGTAACCTAAATCTTCTACATCATCCCTTCTTCCATCTCCCCCCCCCCTTCCTCTCTAACTCTTGTATATTAGTTATATTTTTCCTCATTTTCTTAGTGGGCACTGACCTGTAACCCCCACTACCAGCATGGGGCTATCATCCACAATGAGCTTTTGATCGGAGAAACCTACAAGGTTTCCTAAAACAATGCCAAACTTCTGTACTTGATGACCCACCAAAGGTCATTGGTAAGACCCTATTGCTCAAGACTCCATACGCAGCTGACACATAAAATGGAACGGCATGGCTGGAAGCCAGGGGAGAGTCAGTCCCCAGACAGTCAGCGTGTCTAGTGTCAGAAGGTGCTACATGGGTGACTGGGGGAAACGACCAATATCTGTCCAAGCAACTCATGGTCTATCCTAATTAGCAACAAATAACCTGGTGTGATGCCCACACAAGTGCAATAGTGGCACACAGCCATGGTGGGGAACCAACTGCTCTTGATTTGGCTAACTGATCCCCTCAGTGGTACAAGACCCATAGCTGGAGCTGGGAAACAAGTCAGAACCATATCCAAACATAAGCCCACTCTCCAATATCAAGCTACCATCAATCACGGGGTACAATAAGGCCTATGCCTATTAAACTCTCTATCAAAAAAAGTGTTATCTCAATTTTACAGGTGCTAACTTACTATCCATTGGAGAATCTGCTTCTCTTTTTCAGATAGATACAGATCCTAAGGAGAGAGCTGCCCCAACATACCTCAAAAGGGGCCTGAATGAAACTAAAGAAAATTGGCAAAACAAGCAAGGATGCTGTTTTCCTGATGAGCCAGATACCAGCACAAAGGGGAAGGAGAACAACACAGAGAAAAATCAACTCCTACCAAATCACAGAGCCAGAGCCTCAGAGGCCCCCAACACCTCAGCATGAAGTGGACCAAAAATGAACCCAACATGGCTCAGGGAAATTTTGTGGAAGAGGGGGTGGAAAAGAATGTCAGAGTCACATGTTGGGTCATGATATGCAGAGACATTTATCGTACCAGTAACTGTGGACTAACTCCACAATGCACAACCCATTTACATCAACAAGGAGGGTCCATTGGGAGCCTAAACAATGGTACCAAACTGCCTGTATTTGCTGAAAAGAAAACTAATAAATTAAATTTAAAAAATAAAAATAAAATGGAATAAAAAAATAAAGAGCCTATGAGCTCCTCTCTGGGTCTCTGTTTTTGCAAGAATGGTTGACCGCCGCATACTGGCTGACTCTGCAGAATAAACACTCTTTGCTTTTACATACTATTTGAGTGTGGGGTCTTTCTTCCATGATTCTTAGACCCTTACAATTGGGGACTCGTCCTGGATTGCTGAGACCCCCTCTGCCCCCCCCCCTCCCGAATCAACAGTAGAGCATTTCCTGCAGGGTATTTAGGTCTCTGCTCATTGGTGAGTTGGGCACCTCTTTGTGTGTCACTGATCTGCTTTGTTTCATTTTCAGCAAGTCTGGTGACTGAACACATTCTGGATGCCCAGGGAGGTAAGGTTGATGAGCCACTAATTACCTCAGGGCTGAGGGATCCCAAGGATGTTCAAGACCCCCTTCTGGTGAGCTGGAAAGCTCTAAAATGGTGGAGCCTGAAAACTCCAGCCTGACTCTGGTTTTGATAAAAGGAGATGGGTTGTGCCCATCTGGTGGAGCCTGTTCATGGGACAGGCTGCCAACTGTAGCATTTGAGTGTCTTTTTTGTTTCCCAGGAAATTTTTTTGTGTGTCTGTGTATCTGTGTGATGTTTGTCCTTTTCTGGTTTCTTCAAAATATTATAGAAAAGTATTATGGGACAGGCAACTAGTTCTACCCCTTTGGACCTAGTCCAGTTACATTTTAAGGACTTCCAACACATGGCAGAGAATTTGGGTCTCACAGTGTGGTTGGGAAAACTAATCATCTTTTGCAGGAATAAATGGCCAACTTTCAACATAGGATGGCTGGAGGGAGGCACTTTTAATCTCCCTGCTATTTACCAGGTCAAAGATATTGTATATGGCAATCCTGGTCACCCTGACCAGGTCCCATATATTACAGCTTGGCAATATCTTGCAGAAAGCTCCCCTCCCTAGTTAACTCCCTTTTTGCTGCCAGCTTCAGCCATACTGCCTATCGGGGAACAAAGCCGTCAGAGGATCATAAGCTGGCAGTCCTGGCCCCCTCTGTCCCACCTCCCTATTTATCTGCCCGTGTGTTGTCTGTACCACAAGCAAGACCTGCTGATCAGGGATCTGGGGGAAAAGGAGGAAACATGACCAGTCCTCTCCACATGCAAACCCAAGCTGCAAGACAGACAGAGTCCACTGTGGTTGCACTGTCTTTGTGAGCAACAACACCCTCCCATCAGGATGACCAACAGTTCATGACTCATATCCCTTATTCTACCAGTGACCTGTATAATTGGAAGTTGCAGAATCCAAAATTTTCTGAGAAACCCTTGGTCCTCTTAGGCTTGTAAAATGCTATAATGAAAACTCACCAGCCTACTTGGGACTGTTGTTAGCAGCTTTTGCATGTTCTCTTTACAAGAGAGGAAAGAGAGAATTCTAGCCACTGCTCACAAGCTAGTTCCTGGACTGGTGACCAACACCCAGTCATAGACATGGCTTTTCACTTAACCCACACTGACTGGGACCCCAGCAACTTTGAAGGTAAGGAAAGACTCAAAGCCTACTACCAGCTTCAAATGGGGGCGGGGGGGGGGGTCTCTAAGAGGCTGCTAGGAAGCCCGCAAACTTATCTAAGGTAGGACAGGTTATACAAGTCAAGGAAGAAAGACCGGGGGCCTTTTTAGAGAAGCTACTAGAAGCCTAGAGGACCTATATGCCTCTGGACCTGGAAGCAAGAGAAAACCAGTCTGCTGTAAGCAAGGCTCTTGTCAACCAGGTGGTGCCAGACATCCGCAGAAAGCTCCAATGACTGGACAGTTTTGTGGGTAAGCAAATGTTGGAGCTAGTAGCAACAGCAGAAAAAGTTTATAATAATAACAGGGAGAATCCAGAAGACAAACAGAGGCCTGGCCAAAACATTACTGGCTGCCACATTAAACTCTGACCCATGGGAATTAAAGAACATGGCTTATGTGAGAAACAGGGGCAGACCAACCCCCAATCAAGAGAGGAAAACTCACACCAACCTCATCTCCAAAAGGACCAATGTGCTTATTATAAAGAGATGGGACATTGAAAAAGTGAATGTCCACCCAATAAAGACAAGAGTCCTAAAGTTCTGCAGATAGGAGAACTCAGTGGCTGAGGGCATCAGGGCTCACCCTCTCCATGAGCCCTGGGTAACCTTGAAGGTGGAAGGGAAACCAAACCAATAAATTTTTTAGTAGACAGTGGGGCCCAACATTTGATTCTGTCCACCAAAAGGACATATGTCCAGGGGGCCCCTGGGACAAATCAATACTCATAGACTACCCTAAGAAAAGTGGACTTAGGAATGGGACAGGTAACCCATTCATCCATGGTCATCCCTGGGTGACCATATCTACTCTTGGGGTGAGACTTTTTGACTAAAATGGGGGCACAAATCCATTTCAACCCTGAGGGAGTACAGGTTCTTAACCAGAATGGCTCTATACACATATTAACTGTGTCATTGGAGGAAGAATATAAACCCTACACTTATCGCTTCCAAGCCACCCCTAAAGCCCATATCTGAGGAAACTATGGGAAAAGATTCCGGTGTATGGGCAGAATGAAATCAGACTGGGCTCTTCTTCTCAACCTCTCTCCTAAAGCCTGACAGAATCCCCCTTGCTGTAGGAAAAGTAAGTCTAGTCCCCTTCTATTTTGTAGTACCACCTCAGCCAGTGAATCCAGGGAGCAGCCATGTAAGTGATGGACTGACTTTTCTAAATGGGCAAGATAAGAATCTATTAGGCCTGATAAGTCTGCTCTGCTTTAATTAGGGCAGTAGTACCAACAGCAATCCCTGCAGCTATACCAGTCCCAATCAAAGTAGTAAGAAGGATTGCTGATATTCCAAAATGACATTTCCATCTATAATGATGATATTCTAGGGTTTCTATATAGTCATCAACAGGGAGGTAGTAAACCTGACGAAACAGAGTAACTAGGATACATCTCTCCAGTACTGGTATATATATATATATTTTTTAAACCAGAGGGCATGCTACTTCTCAATGGCTATACTACTATGCTACTAAATAAAATGTTCCCCTATCCTGCAATCGTTAATTGTCTATAATTCTTCAAGGACAGACGAGGGACTAATGTTCTCCTCAGTCACACATGACATAATTTTGATGGGCCCAATATTGTGCAATAAATGAGAATCACTGAAATATTAGGAAATGCAATGTCTATATCTTGTATGAAAGACAGTGGTCCACAGTAAACCTTCCTATCTTCCAGCTTTTATATTATCAGCACATTTTTTTCAATGTTTTCTGAATCTAACCTTGGAGAGGGTGAAATACTTCTCTTACTTAGCAATGAGCAATCCACATTCACTGATGGCACTTAGTTTTGCCAGTAGCCACAGCTAACAGCAAACACAAGCTTGTCTAATCAAAATGGATAACAGCACTAACCATGGGCATAAACGTAAATATTTAGAGAGCAATTTTATTGGCACATCATGTCAATTTACCCGAACAACAGTCATAACATGGTTTCTAGGTCCTATGACATTTACAGTAGCAAGCTTTGACTCAATTTAAAATATGATTATTGCATTGGTAATTATTTCTGCTTAGTGGGATAGGTTTTAAATTTGTCTTTCAGCCAGGCGTGGTGGCACATGCCTTTAATCCCAGCACTTGGGAGGCAGAGGTAGGAGGATTGCTGTGAGTTCGAGGCTACCCTGAGACTCCATGGTGAATTCCAGGTCAGCCTGGGCTAGAGTGAAACCCTACCTTGAAAAACCAAAAACAAAACAAAACAAGAAAATATTTGTCTTTCCTTGTGTTGCTTCCTTTATCAACCTGCCCAGATGTTCATCTGGATTAGAAACAAGGTAGATATTTTATAGGTGGTTAGATAGAGATTTGCCCAAAGAAGCATGGATGCTGCCCTGTCTCCGAGGGGACTAAAACTTTAGTCTGATTCAGTCTCATCCAAGATGGCAAAACTGTAGAAAGTTCCTATTACTTCTTTCCTGAACTTCTCTCCAGCTTAGCACCCATGAGCAGGCCCTTCCTTTGTCAGTGGGCCTCCTGGTTCCAGCAATCAATTAAGACCCTTCCTATGCATTTGGACTTGGCAATGGAACTAATCCTAATTTGATGCCTGGTATAGTCAGCTCCACATTGCTGGGATGAATATCCAAACCAGACACAGTTTATAGGAGGAAGACTTTATTTAAGCTTACAGATCCAGGTGGAATTTCCATCCATGGTAGAAGAAACTGCTCCCATACCTAAATCCAAGAATAAAGATGCCATCAAAACATCCAGCACCATAAACAAGCACAAAAGGAAGCAAAACAGCAGGGAACTGCAACAAGTAGCAGGGAACCAAGCTGGAAAATAAGATCCACCCCCAACACACGTTAGGACTGGATCCTAGGATCTGCCCTTAGAGATACCTCCTCTAGCCAGGTGGCTAGAAATCCATGTTTAAAGAATACACTGGAGTCCATTGGAGGACACATATTTAAAGTATCACTAAGCCTAATTTACATGCATTTACCTGTGCCAAGCCTCCAATTCAGTCCCTCGCCTCAGCCATGATCCCTCCCCAAACTCCAGTCCTGTATAGCTATGGGAACCATGATCTGCACTTTCTCTTCAAAGTACAGACCAGATTTGAGCTAGGTACTGCCTCATTTGAGATAAGATCAATTATCTTTTGGAGTGAGTTTCTAGCCCACCCATGCTGAGTTGTGAAGACCTGCATCTTGGTTTTATATTCTTAGTATCATGGCTTAGCTCCCCGCAGCTTGAGAGGGCTTGGCAAAGGTTACCTAAATACTGTGAGTGTTGGAAGTCTGAATGGAAGTCCTTGGCTTCCTGTAGTTTCTATACTGCAGGTACTGGCATATAGAGGAGAGGAGGTTGTAGAATTGTTCCTCCTGTTCTTGTGGAACTCAGCCAGTCTCTAACATCTACTGCTCAGGCTTTCTCTGATATTTAAAGGCAAGGTTGGGATAGGAGCACTGCCCGGTGGCTGGCAAACTTGGATCTATTTAGGCAAGCTGATGTACACTAATTAGCCGGGTTCCCTTCTGCTTCTCTCTGGAGATCTTACCTAGTTGATAATTTCATTCATAGTTGTCTCATGTAGAGAAAAATATTTTGGCTATAATTTTAGTCATTATCTTTACCCAGTTTTGTTGGTGAAGCTTGTAATCTGTACCTTACTTGGAAAATTACCTCTTTGATTTTTGTTTATAATCTAACTACATGTGAATAACAGCAATTTTATCTCTTCCTTTTAAAATTCTTGAATATTTTCTTTTTCTTCATTTAATTGGTTTGTTCTTATATCCTATAAAAAGATGACTAGGAATGAAGAAGTACAGGTATTTTTCTTTCTTTGACTTTTATAGTAAATATTTCATTGTTAAGAGCAGCATTTTTGTCTTGGGAAATAATTGCTTATTGGTTACATAATAACAATGCAAATAAGTTGTATTTACTTAACAATTATTCCATCAATTAGTGTTGAATTTTATTCCAAGCATTTTTCTCATGTTATTATGCTTTTGCTTTGATATATTTTCAAAACTAAACCATTTCTACAATCTCAAATAAATACTTCTTAAACTATTAATTCATGTTGAAATTAAACTTGCTGACATTTTATGTAGTATTATATATAGGTATATATGTGAAGCTGTTACTTAATTTCAGTTTCTTAGATTTTTTTGTCACAGTTTTGAAATTAGAGACTTTACTAGGTTCAAGTCCACTATAAGAAAGTAGTTCTTGTTTCTTCTATTATTATTATTATTATTGACAGGTGATTCTATTTTCACTTCTGTTTTAGTATCTCTGGCTCAAGCTTCTTCCAAGAGCACCAGACCCACCCAGTCAAACAACTACCTGACATCTCAGATGGATTGTAAATAATTTGGTAAGAGATAAAATAAATAAATAAACATGTGTTATGATTTTTCCTCCCTATTATTCTTCTTACTTTTTTATGTTTTTTTTTTTTTTTTTAGTTAATAGCAACTCTTCCTAGGTTGCAGTTTAGGGAAAGACATTGAGGCCAAGTTCTCAGATAAGTTAAGCTTTTTGATCCACAGGAACTGTTCTAAGCTGCTAAGTCCTAGAAATTACTACTTAGCCATAGATAAAGAATACAGAATGTTTTCTGTTCTTTATTTATTTACAAGTAGAGAGAGAGAGAGAGAGAGAGAGAGCGAGAGAGACAAACAGACAGAGAGAAAGAAAATGGGTATTCCAGGGCCTAGAGCCACAGTTAACAAACTCCAAATGCATGTGCCTCTTTGTACATCTGGATTAATGTGTATACTGGGAAATCAAACCCATCTCATTAAGCTTTGCAGGCAAATACCTTAACAAATGAGCAGTCTATGTTAACCTCTTTTTTCTTTTTTATTTTTTGAAATAACTTCTGTAATACTGATGTTATATTTTCCTTAATGGTTTTACAGAATTTATGCACAAAGCATTTGTTCTTTGTAGGAATGTTGATATTCATGATTTAAGTTATTCTTTAGTAGTTATAATAGCTATTTATTTATGACAGATTTGATGAGTTTGATGCTATATTCCTAGAAATCAACAACAAAAAATCCACCAAGAATTCCAATGGCAAGTGGAAACTGAACAGCACACTCTTAAACAATAAATGGATAGTGGATGAAATAAAAAATGAAATTGCAAAATTCTTGGAATTGAATGACAATGAGAACACATTATACCAAAACTTATGGGACACAATGAAGGCAGTCCTCAGGGGAAAATTCATAGCACTCAATGCCTTCATAAAAAAGACAGAAAGATCCCAAATCAATAGCCTAACCATCCACCTAAAGGCACTGGAAAAACAAGAAAAATCTAACCCAAAGAGCTCCAGAAGGAAAGAAATAATTAAAATCAGAGCAGAAATTAATGAATTGGAAACCAAAGAAACAATTAAGGCAATTGACAGAACAAAGAGCTGGTTCTTTGAAAAAATAAACAAGATTGACAAACCTCTGGCCAATTTGATTAAGCAAAAAAAGGAAAGACTCCAAATTAACAAAATTCAAAATGAAAAAGGAGAGATCACAACAGACATAAGTGAAATTGGAAGAATAATCAGGACTTATTTCAAAAATTTCTACTCCACAAAACTGGAAAATGTGGAGGAGATGGATAAATTCCTGGATGCATATCATCTACCAAAGCTAAACTCAGCAGATTAATCACCTCAATGAACCCATCATACACATGGAGATTGAAAAGGTAATAAAAAAAAAACCTCCCAAAAAAGAAGAGTCCAGGACCAGATGGATTCCTAGCCAAATTTTATCAAACCTTCAGGGAAGAACTCAAACCAATCTTTCTAAAACTGTGCCATCCAATTGAAGACCAGGGAAAGCTACCCAACTCCTTCTATGAAGCTAGTGCCACCCTAATCCCAAAACCAGGCAGAGATGCCACAAAAAAAGAAAATTATAGATCTTGAATGGGTATTAAAATGAGATGCTAGCTAACATGATATGATTGTATATGTGCTACTTTCTTTGAGACAGTATGTCAAGATTGAAGAACCTCTTGTCTCTTTAAATTTCCTTAATGATGGAGTTTTAATGTAATGAAAAGTAAAATGAAAGTATATAAACATTATGTAGCTGCTAATTCAGCCTGCTAAATCTTAAAGTTAGAAAATATGGACTGTTATTCTGAAGTGGACTTCTTCCCTTTAACCTCAATATATTTATTATGGGGTTTGGTGTGAAGTTTTCATTAGGATTTTAATCTGGATGTATGACACAGAATACTACTTGGCTTCAAAGTCAGTCAAACCCTAATTAGATATTTAGCAAATATCTTTCATGTTTAACTGCACATTATATTCTTTTATAAAAGTTAAATATTTTATATAAACACTCATAAGATAAATGTTAATAGTATGTCCACTGTGTTAGTTTGAATTTATGCCAAGAGATTTAAATGTTTCAGTACAGCTGTAACTTGGATTTCCAGCTGCTTGCTGGAAGGGGTGTCAGTGGAGGTGCATTCCAAGATCCAGCACAAAGGTATTATTCTGGGCATATCTGAATTCCAGCCCAAGATATGCAGAGCACTTGAGCTCTGCCTGGAGTTCCCAGAGTATACTTGCTTTTGATGGTGCTCATGATAGTTTCTTCTAACTCTGTGTAGATCTGTAAAAGGAGGCCAGCTTCTTCTACCAATATAAAACTTTCCCTTGGTTTATACCTTGCTCACATAAATTGTGTCTGGTCTGGAGGTCCATCCTAGCAACATTAAGCTGACTACAACAGAAATTGGCACCAGCAATTGGGTTGTTGCTGCATGATGATGCATGTAGAATTTGGTCTTTTGGAACTTAGTACTTGCAACTGAAGATGCCTTGCAGAGAAGCAAGCCAAGTTTTATGGATTATTCTGGTAAGAGTTTGGAAATGCTAAGTGCAATGGGTGTGTTTGTTTTGGAACATTTAAAAGGGAAGGGAAGATCTCAGAGAACTTTGTTGAAACTGGGATAGTGGCATAAAGGTTGGCTACATTCTGCTGTCCATGCCCAAAGTATGATCAAGGTTATTATTATTTTTTTAAGGTAGGATCTGCCAGAACTTGGTGGTTCATGCTTTTTTATTTATTTTTTTTGTTTTATGTTTATTTATTTATTTGAGAGAGCAAGAGAGAGAGACAGGGGGGAAGAGGAGGTGGATAGATAGAGAACGGGCATGCCAGGGCCTCCAGCCACTGCAAATGAACTCCAGATGCATGCACCCCTTGTGCATCTGGCTTATGTGGATCCTGGGGAATCAAGCCTAGAACCAGGTCCTTAGGCTTCATAGGCAAACACTTAATCACTAAACCATCCCTCCAGCTCACAACATTAACATGATTGGAACCCAAACAGGCATACAGACCAGTGGAACAGAAGAGGGTCCAGAAATAAATCCACCCTGCTTTGTCCACCTAATCTTTGACATATGAACCAAAAAATTCACTGGAGAAAGGAGAGCTTATTAAACAAGTGGTACTGGCAAAATTGATATTCACCTGAAAAAGAATGAAAACAGACCCATATCATACACTGTGTATGTATGCATGTATTTGCAAATATCACTTGAAAATGGATCAAAGATCTTAATCTGAAATGTGAAAAACTGAAACTGCTTGAGGAAAAAAAAAAACATAGGGAACACAATTCAAGAATATGTATAGGCAAAACCCTTCTACAAAGGATTCCTATGATAAAGAAAATAAATTCACAAGTTATCAAACTGTACTACATGAAACTAAGAGGGTTCTGCACAGCAAAAACTCACTACATTTAAATTCAGCTTTATTCATGTTCTCAGATCATGGGTAGGATGGAGCCAGTTTCCAAACCAGATTGGCACATGAATTGCCTTTAGCCCAGTTCCTGACAAAGTCTTTCTTCTCTGAAATCTCATAAACCCAACCTCAAATGTCCATTTCTCTCTTCCAAACCTTTATCAGGATTGATAAAATTCTACCTGAAACATTGTAAGGCTTCCCTGGTCCAAAGTTCCAAATCCTACTATATTCCTCTTGCAAAGTGCCTTGAAATGCCTCAGGACCATATGATCAGGTTAACCACAGTAATGACTCCACTTTTTGCTACAATTGTTTTTTTGTAACTGTTTCTTTCTTGTTGCTGGTACATGATATCCAAATAAAAGACACTTGTGGAAGAAAGGGCTTATTTCAGCTTACATTTTACAGGAAAGTTTCATCATGGTGGGGAAACCATGGTAGCAGCAGACAACTAGGTCACTTCTTCACATCAGCAAGAGTGAAGAAGAGAAAGTGTTCTGAGTATAGCAAGTATAGCTCAACTATGTAATACTCCAAGCCTGCTTCCAGTAATACACTTTTTCTAACAAGACTCCAAACATCACCAACAGCTGGGAAATTAGTATTCAAACACTTGAGGCTATGGGTGATATTTTATATTAAAACCACCATATATATCTTTGTCTGGTATTCTATTACTTGTATTTACCAAAGTGTCTACTTTCATGTCAAATTCATTTGTCCATAGAACTTTCCATTTAAAACATCTTTAACATGTATATTCACACTCATTTCCAGATTATCTTTCTGTTCTAATTGCCTGATTTTCTCTCTCTTATTATATTTCTATGGAAGCATCTTATTTATAGTAGGACATAGCTTTCAATTGCTTAAATTTAATAGGTACTCAACAAGTTCTGAACTAACAGATGAATAAATGATAAGCAAAAATGCAATGCCTAGAGGACTTCTGGCCAAGATGGCAACCACCTAGCTGTGCTGCAAAACCCAGGGAAAGAAAGGCAAGAAATTAATGGTTTTCTGGGTCTTCTTGTCAGTGTGAGGGCTCGGGGGGGGGGGGGCAGGGAATCGCAGATCCCCTCCTGAGTGGGTGGACCACCCCTCCCACACCTCACCTCGCACCCCACCACATGCCCTGCCAAAGTGCCCCACTACTGCAGCCGCCAGCCCCCAGCCACTGCTGCCATGCTCTGAAAGTGCAACAATCACGTGCCTATCGATACATAAGTGCAGAAGCTTAAACTGCTCTGCACATTTGCCCACATTACTGCTCCTGCCACTGCACATTCAGCGAGCCCAGTCTGACAGAAACTGCCACACAAGCCCAGCCTGTGTCTCTTGCTTGCACCAGCTCAGGTGCCATCCCCAATTTTCCTGTGGTGGGGGAGTGCAGGCTGTTTCTGGATTCCAATGTTCCCAGCCAGAGTTTCGGCAGCTTCAGGGCTTGATACCTCAGTCCCCCTCCAAGCTTGAATGCAGGCAGCAGCTTTGGCACATTACCGCTTGAGACTTCAGGCAACTTTGCCGCCCCTGTCAGGCAGTAGATAGGTGGCTTTGGCAAGTGGGAGCCAAATCCCAGGATGCTTGGCAAATGCTCCAGGCTGCCTCAGATTCCCATTGCATTAGAGCCCAGGATGATCCACCCACCTACCTGCCCATACACTGTCATGGGCAGGCCACAGTGCAAAAGAAATAACATGAAAAATAAAATGCAAGAAAATCCAGGTAGGTCATCCAGTCCTACAATGAAAACTACATCTAACCAAAACATAGAAAAGTCATTAGGATCAGAACATCAAATTGAAGCTATGAGCAATGCAACCCTGACCAACCTACTGTTACAACTTGTAAGAAAGCAACAAAGGACCAACAATCATGTGGATGCTACCATCACTAAGCTAGAACAAATTGATAAGAGATTGGAATGAGTTCAAACAGAGGTAAGAGTTTGAGGGAGAGTGAACAAAAATAGGACCTTAAAAATCAGGTGGCCATAATAAATGAAGACATAAAGAAATGCAAGAATGAATTCCAAGAATCATCAAGCAAATCAGAAAATGATGTGAATAGTGAGCTTGACAGAGCAATGGAAATGATACATAGAAAAGTAGTGGAAAATTCAAACTTAATTGAACAAGTCCAAAACACTCTAGAGGCTTTCAAGAATAGAGTCAGCAAAGTGGAGGATAGAAACTCTGATCTGGAAGATAAGATGGAAGAAACAGTTCAAGAGTGCAAAAATTTCAGTAAGTTCAAAAGTTTCTGTGAACAAAACATGAGGGAATTGTAGGATACACTTAAACATACTAATATCAGAATAATCGGGATAACAAAAGGAGAAGAATTTCAGACAAGCATGGAGAACTTATTTAACAAAATAATTGAAGAAAACTTCCCTAGTCTCTTAAAAGATAGGCCCATAAAGATATGAGAAGCCAACAGAACTCCAAGCAGACTGGAAAAGAAGAAACTCTCCAAGACATATTATCATCAAGACTCTAAACATTGACACCAAAGAGAAAATCCTAAAAGCAGCTAGGGAAAAACAGCACACAACTTTCAAAAGTAACCCAATCCGAATTACTTCAGACTGCCTCCACATACTTAGAAAAGTTGACACAATTCCCTGTATGTCAGATCACAATGCTATATTGCTAGAAATCAACAACAAAAGACACACCAAGAATTCCAACAGCACCTGGAAACTGAGCAACACACTTTTAAACAATAAATGGATAGTGGATGAAATGAAATTGCAAAATTCCTGGAATTGAATGTCAATGAGAACACATCATACCAAAACTTATGGAACACAATGAAGGCAGTTCTCAGGGGAAAATTCATAGCACTCAATGACTTCATAAAAAATACAGAAAGAACACAAATAACCAAACCATCCACCTAAAGGAACTGGAAAAACAAGAAAACTCCAACCCAAAGAGCTCCAGAAGGAAAGAAATAATTAAAATCAGAGCAGAAATTAATGAATTGGAAACCAAGGAAACAAATAAGAAAATTGACAAAACAAAGAGCTGGTTCTTTGGAAAAATAAACAAGATTGACAAACCCCTGCCCAATTTGATCAAGCAAAAAAAGGAGAAGCTTCATATTAGCACAATTCAAAATGAAAAAGGAGAGATCACAACAGACATAAGTGAAATTGGGAGAATCATCAGGACTTATTTCAAAAACCTCTATTCCACAAAATTGGATAATGTATAGGAGATGGATAATTTCCTGGATGCATACCATCTATCAAACCTAAACTCAGAGCAGATTAATCACCTCAATGAACCCATCACACTCATGAGGATGGAAAAGTAATAAAACCTCCACCAAAACAAGAGACCAGCACCAGATGGCTTCTTAGCTAAATTCTATGAAACCTTCATGGAAGAACTCAAACCAATCTTCCTTAAACGGTGCCACACAATTGAAGAACAGGGAAAGCTACCCAACTCCTTCTATGAAGCTAGTATCACCCTAATCCCAAAACCAGGCAGAGATGCCACAAGAAAAGAAAACTACCAGCCAGTTTCCCTAATGAACTTATATTCAAAGATCCTGAACAAAATCCTCGCAAACCTAATCCAACAACACATCAAAAGCATTATCCACCTTGACCAAATGGGATACATCCCTGGAACACCAGGGTGTTTCAACATTGAAATCTGTCAATGTAATACACCACATAAACAAGTTTAAACATAAAACCCACATGATCATTTCCATAAATGCAGAAAAGGCCTTTAACAAGATACAACATCACATCATGATCAAAACTTTGGAGAGAATTGGCATGGTTGGTACATATCTTAACATAATAAAGGCAACATACAAAGCTCTGAAGGCCCAAATAATACTTAATGGTGAGTGAGTGGAGGAATTCCCATTAAGATCAGGAACAAGACAGGGTTGTCCTCTCTCACCTCTGCTTTTCAATATAGTACTGGAAGTCCTAGCCCAAGCAATAAGACAGGAGAAGGAAATAAAAGGGATACAATTTGGAAAGGAAGAAGTTAAGTTAGCTCTATTCGCTGATGACATGATTGTATATGTAAGAGACCCAAGAGACTCCATCCCAATACACCTGAAGGTGATTAACTCCTATAGCAAAGTTGCAGGATACAAAATGAATGCACAAAAATCCGTTGCATTTCTATATGCAAATGACAAAGATATAGTCCCATTTCAATAGCAACAACAACAACAAAAAAAAAAAAACTTGCAATAACATTAACCAAGGAAGTGAAAGACCGATACAATAAAAACATTAAAACACTCAAAAAAGAAATTGAGGAGGACTTGAGAAAATGGAAAGACCTCCCATGCTGCTGGATAGACAGAATTAACATTGTTAAGATGACAATCCTACCAAAGGCAATAGCTAGATTTAATGCAATTCTAATTAAAATCCCTACAGTGTTCTTCACAGAGATAGAAAATATTATCTCAAATTTCATATGGAAAGGCAGAGGGCCTCGCATATCCAAACATATCCTCAGCAAAAGAAATACCTCTGGTGGCATCACCATTCTGGATCCAAAACTATATTACAAAGCCATAGTAATAAAAACAGCATGGTACTGGCATAAAAACAGGAGTATAGACCAATGAAATAGACTTGAAGACCCAGACTTTGGATCAAGCTATTATAGCTACTTGATATTCGACAAAGGCCTGAAAAATATAGGCTGGAAAAAAGAGAGCAGCTTCAACAAATGGTGCTGGACAAACTGGATAACCACATGCAAGAAACTGAAACTTGATCCACACATTTCACCATGCAATACACTCAAATCCAAATGGATCAAAGACATCAATATAAGACCAGAAACTCAAATACTATTGGAAGGAAATTTAGGAAGTACTTTCCATGACATAGGAATGGAAAAAGACTTCCTGAATAAAACCCCAGTAGCTCATAATCTTAAAAAGTCACTCAACCAATGGGATCACATGAAGGTGAAGAGTTTCTTTATAGACAAGCATTCAATAAGCAAAGCCAATAGATTGCCCACAGATTGGGAGAAAATATTTGCTGGTTATCCAACTGACAGAGGCCTATTCTCTAGAATCTTCCAAAAACTTAAAAATCTAAACAGTAAGAAGTCAAATACCCCATTCACAAAATGAGGCAAAGAGCTAAATAGGCAGTTCACAAAGGAAGAAACACAAGTGGCAAACACACACTTAAGAAAATGTTCATCATCCCTAATCATCAGAGAAATGCAAATTAAAACAACTATGAAATTTCATCTTACCCCAATAAGGATAGCAAACACCAAAAAATGAAATGAAAGTAAATGCTGGTGAGGATGTGGAGAAGTAGGAACACTCATCCACTGTTGGTGGGAATGTAGGATGGTACAAACACTTTGGAAAGCAATATGGAGACTCTTGAAAAAGCTGACTATAGAGATACCAATAGACCCAGTTATTCCCTTACTGGGAATCTACCCTAAAACCTTCAAACTACAAGACAGAGAGATTTGCTTAACAATGTTTGTAGCAGCTCTATTCATAATAGCTAAAAGCTGGAATCAATCCAGATGTCCAGCACTAGAAGAATGGATAACTAAGATGTGGTATATCTACATAATGGAATTCGCACAGCAGTAAGAATAAAAGACACAAAGAAATTTGAGGTAAAAAGGTTGAACCTGGAACGGATCATTCTCAGTGAACTTACCCAATCATAGAAAAAAAAAAAAAAATCGCCACATAGGCTCACTCATCTAAAGCTCCTAACCCAAATCTACCCAAGATACCTTACATACCTAGCAAGCATCTCATGTACTGGACACTAGGATGGATGGGGAGGGAGGGGAGGGCATCAAAGGGGTGGGAAACACTAATCTAGACCCAAATGGCAATGGTACCATAAAATTCTGCTTCCTAAAAGCCAGACAAAATGGCTGAACCTTCACCAAGCCCTTACAGGAAACACCTGAACCATAAGACATGGGAGAGGGTTTGATCAAGTCTAACTTAAATCTTCTATATCTTCTCAACCTCCTCCTCCCTGTCTCTCTCTCTCTGTCTCCTCTCTAACTCTTGTATATTAGTTATCTTTTTCCTCATTTTCTTAGTGGGCACATACCTGTAACTCCCAGTACCAGCATGGGGCTATCACCCACAATGAACTTCTGATCAGAGAAACCTACAAGGTTTCCTAAAAGAATGACAGATTTCTGTCAGAGTACTTGATGACCCACCAAAAGTTAGCAGTAAGACCCTATTGCTGAAGACACCACATACAGCTGACACATAAAATGGAACAGCATGGCTGGAAGCCAGGAGAGATTCAGTCCCCATATAGTCAGCAAGTCTAGTGCCAGAAGAAGCTACATGGCCTACTGGGGGAAATGACCAATATCTGCCCAAGCAACTCATGGTCCTACCTACTTAGCAGCAAATAACCTGTTGTGATGCAATAGTGGCACACAGCCATGGTGGGGAACCAACTTCTCTTGATTTGACTAACTGATCCCCTCAGTGGTATGGAACCCAGAGCTGGAGCTGGGAAACAAGTCAGAACCATATCCAAACATAAGCCCACTCTCCAATATCACGTTATCATCAATCATGGGCTACAAGAGGGCCTATACCTATTAAAGTCTCTCTAAAAAAAAAAAAAAAAAAAAAAGTAAGGGTTATCTCATTTGTCCTGGCGCTAACTTACTCTCCTCGTTGGAGAATCTGCTTCTCGTTTTCAGATAGATGCAGATCCTAAGGAGAGAGCCACCCCATCATACCTCAAAAGGCCCCTGGCAGAAGCTAAGGAAAATTGGCAAAACAAGCAAGGGTGCTGTTTTCCTGATGAACCGGATACCAGCACAAGGGGGAAGGAGACCACCACAGAGAAAAATCAACTCCTACCAAAGCAGAGAGCCAGAGCCTCAGATGCCCCCAACACCTCATCAGTAGGGTCTTACCACCAACTTTCGGTGGGTCATCAAGTACTCTGACAGAAATCTGTCATTCTTTTAGGCAACCTTGTAGGTTTCTCTGATCAGAAGCTCATTTTGGGTGATAGCCCCATGCTGGTACTGGGAGTTACAGATCTCTGCCCACTGAGAAAACGAGGAAAAAACAAACCAAAAATAAACCCAACATGGCTCAGGGAAATTTTGCGGAAGAGGGGGCGGAAAGAATGTCAGAGCCACATGTTGGGTCATGATATGCAGAGACATTTAGCGTACCAATAACTGTGGGCTAACTCCACAATGCACAACCCCTTTACCTCAACAAGGAGGGGCTAGTGGGGAGGGGGTAGGTCACGGATGATCCTAATAATGGTACCAAACTGTCTGTATTCACTGAATAGAAAAATAATTAAAAAATAAAAATTGAGAAAAAAATGCAATGCCTAAACATACAAGTCATTAAACTAGAAAATAATGTAGTCCTGTGTCATAGTAAATATTCAACACTGTAAATATTTCAGAAATCCTAGGTTTACAGTTCTGGCTTAAAATAGAAACTATTCAAATTTTCTTTTCAGACTTATATACTAGCTCTTTAAAATATAATTCTTTACTTCGTTAATTTGGCATTGAATGACTCATGGACTACTAGATAGTTCTCAAGATTACTCCATGAGAAATTGAAATAATTCATGAATCATTAAATTCTCTATCTTATTTGGCTGTCCAATTTTAAATTGAATTAATTGTTTACCACCTGAGTATTTGTCATTTTATCTTAATGTTTGCAGATGTCAAATACAACTTGAACCTTTCCCTAGCAAATAATTCATGATTATGGACTCCTTTTTTAGATGGAAAAGTACACTCCAATGCTTTTCCAGCTGTTCCAATTATAAATAGCCAATTCTGAACAAAAACAACCACCTGAACGTTGCTCTCAGAACTGGTTAGTAAACAAAAATGGCTTCTATATTAATGGAGAGCTTTAAAACATCAATAAATCACACTTATTTCAGGAAAATAATTGACTGGAAATTCCAAAATACTCTTTCTTGAAACAATGCATTTGTGTAAAGAAAAAGTGCTTATAGTCAGTGACTCCAGGAAAACTGAAAAAGCTACAGAAATTATTTTTTTGAACTAGTCTATTAAATAGGGTTTGCCTGAATTTCCAAGAAAGCACTTCAGAATACCAAAACAACCTCTGACTTTTTAGAGACTATACTCTCTCATTAGTGGTTGAGAGTATATCCTTTGTTTAAAGATAAGGTATATTTTTCATCAAGAATTTATATTCTGTTTCCTCAGACAGAAAGAGAGACAGAAAAGAAAAACAAGGAGAGAAGGAGAATGATAAATAAAGAGGAAGAGAATACTCTCCATTTAGGTCTACTACTTGTCAGGTTACTTTAAGTATGTGTGTGCAATCTACATGTATTTATTTACTCATTTAATAACCTATAATAATATAATAACACTTGATTTGCCCTGTTTTCTTCAAGTAATATGGAATATAATTTCATTTGCTGACAGCTTTCAATTTCCAACTCTTTTTTTTCCTAGGATTCCCTATGGGGCAAGGTGATAAGAAAACCTGGTTTCTTTTGGGTCCAAAGAAAGTTCAAACTATATAAGCACAAGCCCACATCACATGCCCTCAACACAGCCCCAAGTCTAAAAATGTCACATTCTGAAACCACAAGATTCTCTTCTTCTTAATTTCCTTGATTCATTTCACATTGTTAGGGAGGACTGCCTTACTCTTACCCATGATAGGCTCATGATGTGAGCACTACATGAGATCATAAGTCTCTAATTTCAAAACATTATTAACCTTACCAGAAAATTGCATGTGTTGTATGTAAACAAAATTCACTGTGTTAGTTAAAAACCTAGAAGACTAATTGTACAGAATGAATTCCAAATATGTGTGACAGAAATGGAATTATAGAAATGTGTGTTCAAGTCAGCAAGAAAGTCAAGCACAGCTCTGGCTCCAAAAATTCCATCAGAAGTCTGAGTTTGGGTGGCTCTGTTTTAATATGTGTTTTATACTACACCACTAGGGGCATGTATGGAAACTTAGGCAGCAAGTAAGCTTGTAAAAGTGAGGAAGAAGCTGTGTGATTTTAGATAACACAATGTAAGCAAGATAGCAAGTCCCAGAGTCATGTTATCTTTAATATGGACTGGCAGACTTTTAGTATGGATAGCAGACAGTTATGTCAGGGTGTGCCCTCTGCAACTGCCTCCCCAATTACAATTGAAGCTCACCCTAGCAGTTCTGGAGGTTGAAGGAACATAAGCAGTCCAACAGCCTTAGCACTGCCCTCTGCTCAAACCATCTGAAAATATAGGAAATGGATCTGATTCAGGCACGAAACACTACAAAGTCTAAGAACCTATGGATTACAACCCAAACTACTCTATCAAGCAAAAGTATCCCTTATAACAGATGGTGAAAGAAAAACTTTCCATGATAAAAGTCAACTTTACAACTATATGAACACAAAGCCGAACCTACAGAGAGTACACTGGGGAATTCTATAAACAGAAGAGTCAAATAACCAACCTCAAGCACCTTCAAGAAGCAGATCACAATAACCAAACTCAGAGAAGGTGCAAAAAACTACAAAGTCCAAGAAAACACTAAGTCACATAAACCACCACAATATGGCAGGGATTAAATCAAACCTCACTGTTATTATCCGAAACATTAATGGCCTTAACTCATTCATGAAGAGATATAAGCTAACAGAGTAGAACAGAAAATTAGACCCCTCAATTTGCTGTCTTCAAGAAACCTGCCTCACCACTAAAGACAGACACCTTCTCTGAGTAAAAGGGTGGAAAATGATATTCCATGTACCTTAGGGTGAAAGGGAACAAAATGATATCCCAAAAAAATGAAAATAAGAAACAAGCAGGCATTGCTAAATTGATATTGAATAAAATAGATTTCAAACCAAAAGTGATCCAAAAACACAAAGAAGACTACTTTTTCCTTACCAAGGGAATGATCCAACAAGAGGATATCACAATCATCAATATTTATACAACAAACAAAGGTTCAACAAAATTCATAAAACAAAACCTACTTACAACAAAACATAAGTAAACACCAATATCATCATTCAATACTCCAGTATCAGCAATAGATAGATCATCCAAACAAAATTAGCAGGGAAGTAAGAGAGCTCAACACCACCATAGATCAATTATACCTAAGGGACAGCTACAGAATATTCTACCCCAAATCCACATAATACACATTCTTCTCAGCAGTCCATGGATCCTTCTCTAAAATAGATCATATATTGGGCCATAAACCCTGCCTCCATATATTTATGAAAATAAATATCATTTCCTGCATGATATCAGATCACAATACTATAATGCTAGAAATTAACAAGAAAACATGTGCCAGTAATTACACCAGCTCCTGGAAACTGAACAACACATAAAACAATAAATGGGTAGTAGATGAAATAAAAATATGAAATTGAAAAATTCCTAGAATTGAACGAAAATGAGAACACATCACCAAAACTACTGGGACACAATGAAGACAATCATTAGAGGAAAGTTCATAGCACTAAATGCCTTTATACCAAATAAAGAGATATCCCAAATCAGTAACCTAACCATACATCTAAAGGCACTGGTAAAACAAGAAGAGTCCAACCAAAAAAGCTCCAGAATGAAATAAATAATTAAGACCAGATCATAAATTAATGAACTGGAAACTAAGAAAACAATTAAGAAAATTGATGAAAGAAAGAACTGGTTCTTTAAAACATTAAGCAAGATTAATAAACCCCTGGCCAGTTTGATGAAGTGGAAAAAAAAAAAAAGGTAGACATTTCAAATTAACAAAATTAGAAATGATACAGAGATCACAACAGATATAAGTGAAATTGGGAGAATCATCAGGACTTATTTCAAAATCCTCTACTCCACAAATTTGGACAATATGGAGAAAACAGATGTATTCCTGGACACATACCACCTACAAAAGCTAAACTCAGGGCAGATTAACCTTCCAAACAAACGTATAACACTCATTGAGGTTGAAAAGGTAATCATAGACCTCCCCCAAAGGAAGAGTACAGGATCAGATGGCTTCTAAGCTGAATTCTATTAAACCTTTATGAAAGAACTGAAACTATTTTTTCTCAAATTGTGCCACACAATTGGAGAAAAGGGAAAGCTCCCCAAATTCTTCTATGAAGTTAGTGTCACCCTAATTCCAAAAGCAGGCTGAGATTCCACAAGGAAGAAAATGATAGGCCTATTTCTCTGATGAACTTAGACTCAAAAATCCTGAACAAAATCATCACAAACTGAATTTGACAACATATCAAAAGCATTATCCACCTTGATCAAGTAGGCTTTATCCCAGGAACATAGGGTTGGTTCAACATATGCAAATCTGTCAATGTAATGCACCACATAAATAAGCTTAAACACCAAAACCACTTGATCATTTCAATAGATGCAGAAAAGGCCTTTGACAAAACACAACATCACTTCCTGGTTAAAACATTGGAGAGCATAGGCATGGATGGTTTATATCTCAACATAATAAAGGCTATATATAAGGATCCTAAATACCAATTTAAACTTAACAGGGAGAGACTGAAGGAATTCCCACTGAGATCAGGAACAAGACAGGGTGTCTACTCTCACCCCTGCTCTTCAATGCAGTACTAGTAGTCCTAGCTCAAGCAATAAGACAGGGGAAAGCAATAAAAGGGATACAAATTGGAAAGGAGGAAGTTAAGTTAGCCCTACCCACAGATGACATGATTTTATACATAAGTGATCTGAGAACCTCCATCTCAAAACTCTTAAATGTGATTACTTCCTTAAGCAAAGTAGTAGGATTCAAAATCATCACCAAAAATCAGTAGCCTTTATATATACACAAAAGATAAAGATACAAACAAACAAATGAGTGACATTGTACCATTTATCAATAGCATCAACAACAAAAAAATAAAATATTTTGGAATAACATAAACCAAGGATGTGAAAGACTTATGTAATGAAAACATAAAACACCTATGAAAGATATTGAGTAGGACTTGAAAAAAATGGGAAGACCTTCCATTCTTCTGTATAGGCAGAATTAAAACTGTTAAAATGGCAATTTTACCATAAGTAATATACAGATTAAATGCAATACAAAAAAAAATACCAACATTCTTCACAAAAATAGAAAAAAATGGTATCAAAATTCAAATGGAATGGCAGAAGGCCTCGTATATCCAAGCACTTCCTTAGCACAAGAAACATCTCTGGGACATCACCATACCTGATTTAAAGCTATATTACAAAGCCACAGTAATAATACCAACATGATACTGGCATAAAAACAGGATTATAGATCAATAGAACAGAAAGAAGGACATGGACTTTGGGTCAAGTAACTGCAGGTACTTGATATTCAACAAAGGACCTAATAATGTAGACTGGAAAAAAGACAGAATCTTCAACAAATGGTGCTAAGCAAACTGGATAACCATATTTAAGAAAATAAAACTAGATCTACACATCTCACTATGCACAAAACTCAAGTCCAAATGGATCAAAGATTTCATTATAAGACAGGAAACTCAGCAACTACAGGAAGAAAAAATAGGTGAAACTTTCCACTATATAGGGATAGGTAAAGACTTCTGAATAAAAGCCCAATAGCTCAGGAACTTATACAATCAGTCAACCAGGAAGCTGAAAAGTTTTTTTTGTTTGTTTGTTTTTTTTGTTTGTTTTCACAGACAAACATACAAGCAAAGCAAATAGACTATGCACAGACTGGTAGAAAACTTTTGCCAGCTATACAACTGACAGATGCCTGATTTCTAGAATCTATAAGGAACTAAAAAACCCAAGCAATAAAATAGTAATAATAATAAAACAACCCACTCACAAAATGGGGCAGAGAACTGAACAGGAAGTTCTCAGAGAATGAAATATAAGTGGCAAGCACATACTTAAGAAAATGCTCAACATTCCTAACCATAAGGGAAATGCAAATTAAAAGAACTATGAGATTCCACCTTACCCCAGTAAGTATAGCAAACATTAAAAAATCAAATGAAAATAAATGTTGTAGAGGAGGTGGAGAAATAGGAACCCTCATTCACTGTTGGTGAGAATGTAAGATGGTACAACCACTATGGAAAGCAATATGTAGGTTCCTAAAAAGGTTGATTAGTGAGTTATCAATGGAGCCAGTCATTCCCTTACTAGGCATTTCCTCTAGAAGCTCCATGCCTCGGTTCAGAGAAATTTGCTCAAACTTGCTTATAGCTGCTCAATTCATAATAGCTAAGAACTGGAATCAACCCAGATGTCTATCATTAGACGAATGGATAACCAAGATATGGTATATCTACACAATGGAATTCTACACAGCAATAAGGAAAAATGACACAATGAAATTTTAAGAAAAATGGTCAACTTGGAACAGTTCATTCTCAGTGAACTCACCCAGTCACAGAAAGATAATTGCTGCATTGCCTCACTATTCTGTGACTCCTAACCTGGATTTGCCTGAGGTGCTGACGTACATACTAGGCATCTTGAGGACTGGACAATAGGGAGGGTGGGGTTAAAGGGGAGGGTAAAGGTGTGTGTGGGAGCCACAAAGGAACTGATACCATAAAATCTTGTATCCTGAAAGACAGACTGAATGGTTGAACCTTTATTAGATCCTTAGAGGGAACATCTGAATCAAAAGGCCCTGGAGAGAGTATGATGAAGAATAACCTTAATCTTCTCCTGATTTTCTTTTTTCTTTTTTCTTCTCTGTCACTTTTCTCTCTTTCTCTTTTAAATTATCTATTTTTTTCTTCCTTCTTTTCCCATGGCATTGGCCTGTAATTCCTAGTCCCAAGAGGTTAACATAAAAAATGAGCTTTTAAGATTATATATATATATAATCTTATATATATATATATTATATATATATATAATATATATATTGTCTATTTGAGAGAAGGAGAGAGAGAGAGAGAGAGAGAGAGAGAGAGAGAGAATGGGTGTACCAGAGCCTCCAGCCATTACAGAGGAACTCCAGATGGTTGTACCCCCCTTGTGCATCTGGCTTTCTTGGGTCCTGGAGAGTCAAACCAGGATCTTTTGGCTTTGTAGGCAAGCACCTTAACTGCTAAGCCATCTCTGAGCCCAACAATGAGCTTTTGATCAGAGAGACCTACAAGGTTTCACATAAGAAGGCAGACTTCTGTCAGAGCACTTGCTTACCTACCAAAGGGTAGTGATAAGACCCTACTGCCAAAGATATCATATGCTGTTGGTATTGAACGTGGAGAAAATTGGCTGGAATCTGGAAGATAATTAGTCCCCAGACAGTTTGTCCAGTGCCAGAAGGTGCTGCATGAGCTACTGGGGGAATATGGCCATCATCTGTCCAAAGAACTCCTGGTCTAAGCTACTCAACAGCAAACAACCTGATGCAATGCTCACACAAATGCCATGGTGGCAACAGCCAAGGTGGGTAATCAACTGCTCTTGGATTGGCTAATAGACCCACTTAGTGGAACTAAAACCATAGCTGGAACTGGGAAATAATTACAATCATATCCAAAAAATGAGTTCACTCTCCAATATCAAGCTCCCACCAATCTTGGTCTACAAGAGGGCCTATACCTATTAAATTCTCTCTAAACTAATAATGTTTATCCCATTTATTCCATGCTGACTTCACTCTCCATTGGAGAATATGCTCTCTTTTTCAGATGCATGCAGAACGTGAGGAGAGAAACAGCCCATAGTACCTCACCAAAGCCCCACATGAAACCATAAAGGAATTGGGGTAATATGTAAGAGTGCTGCTTTCTTGGGAAACCTGGTGTCAACACAAGGGTGAAGAAGATAGACACAGAGAACATTTAACTCCTACCATACCAGAGACACAGAGTCTCCCAAGTCATTATTTCTAAAGTATACATAAAATGAACCCAACATGGGTCAAGATAATTCACAGAAGAGGGGGTGGAAATAATATTAGAGCCCTAAGTTAGAACATTATGTGCAGAGACATTGCCTCTTCCCCATAACTGATGGCTACCCCCACAATCCATGAACCACAATTCCCATGGAATAACTGGCATCACCAATAAGGAGGGTCCCTTTGGTGGGAGGAAGAAATGGAGGAAGGTAAGAATGGTACTAACATGTGCTTTTACACACTGAATATGTACATAACTAAAATAAGAAATTGTAAAAAAAAATAGCTGCCAATTAAAAAAAATAAGCCATTGTATTTGACTTTATTACATAATACACTGTACATAATTTAATATGCTTCTGATACAAAAATTATAATCCTGAATCACCTGACTCAGCTCAAATGAAAAAGCTAAGAACTTGAAAAAAATGCTAAATTTACCTGATAGCTCTTATAGCTCTGTTTTGCATTCTTTAGAATCACACAAGTAAGTAATACCAATAACAATGGTATTATTTCTTCTCCTCTGGGTTTTATATTTTTCATTTACTATTCTTTCATGTTTCTACATGTAAAGTAGAAAGCATTTGATTTTTACCACTAAGTACAAAGCTAGCTATTGGTTTCCCTGTGTGCCCTTTATCAGACTGAAAAAAATAATTCCATTATGTGTAGTCTGCTGAGAATATTTGTCATGGATGGGGTTTAGTCAAATCCTTTCTCTTTGTTTATTGAATCCATCAAATAATTTGTCATTTATTTCTATGCCCAGAACAAGGAAGAATTTAATTTCATCACAGAAGTTTCTCTTTTTTAATTCATTATGGTTTTGCTCTGTCTGTTGTCTATAAACTTTTATGTCTCATATATATATAAATATTGGTTTTTTGAGATAGGCTGCCACTGTAGCCCAGGCTGACCTGGAATTCACTATGGAGTCTCAACGTGACCTCAAACTCATGGCAATCCTCCTACCTCTGCCTCTCAAGAGCTGGGATTAAAGGCATGCACCACCACACCTGGCTCTGTCTCATATTTTTAACAATGAATTCTAGAAATTTTGTTGCTACACGAGAAGACTTGTCCAATGTCAGTTACATTATTCCTTAATCAAGATCAGACATGAAAGTATGCTCAATTAGACTTGTATGTTTTAAACTTGGGGTTCAACACTTACTACTAGTTTCATTTTTTCAAGATCTGAAAAAAAAGTAGCATTAGAATGAACTCATTTAGAAATTAGTGCATTTTAATTCTACAATGTAAATTGTTTCATTTTAAGAATTCCATAGAAGCATATAATATACTTCCATTACATTCAGCCTTTCTCACCACCCCTCCACTGCCCCACTTTCCCTTCCTTTCTTCAGTCTGCCTCTTTTGTCTATTCAGTGTTCTTTGTTGTAAAAAGCTTTTTAATAGCATGAGGTTCCAGTGGTTGATTAGAAGTCTGACTCCCTGACTGACCGGGGTTCTCTTCAGAAAGTCTTGGCCTATAACTACATTTTGCCGTGCTTCCTCTACTTTTTCTACAGTTATTTCAGAATTTCAGTTGTGATATTAAGGTTGTGAATCTATTTGTAGCCTGTTCTTATGCATGAAGTGAGATAAGGATGTGTTTTCATTCTTCTACTTTTAGATATCCACTCTTCCCAGCACCATTTGTTAGAGGCTATCTTTTCTGAATATTTCAGGTAGGTGGCTTTAGCTGCCTAAGTGTAGAGCTGGGTCCACTATTCAGTTATAATGATAGCCATACCTATTTTTGTGCCAGTACCATGTTGCTTTTGTTACTATGGTTCTGTAATATATATTAAAAATTAGGTATGGTGATACTACCCGTCTTATTTTTGTTGCTCAGGATTGCTTTGGCAATCTGAGTTTTTTGTTCTTCCAAATGAATTTTACAATTGGTCTTATATTTTGGCAAAGAATATAATTGGCATTTTGATGAGGACTGCATTGAATTTAGAGATTGCTTTTGGTAAGATTGACATTGTCACAATATTAATCCTTCCAATCCATGATCATGGACTGTTTATCCATTACCTGGTGTCTACTCCAATTTCTCTCTTGAGTGTTTTAAAGTTTTCTTTGTAGAGATTATTCACATTCTTGGCTAGGTTTTTGCAAGGTATTTTATTTATTCATTTATTTTGAATGAATTGTGAATGGAAGTGTTTCCCTGATTTCATTCATAGCACATTTGTTATTGGTATATAGTAAGGCTACTGAATTTCATGTGCTAATATATCCTGCTGCTTTACTTAGAGAGTTTTTCAGCTCTAACAGTTTTTTGGTTGCATCTTTAGAGTCTCTTGTGTATAGGTACATATCATTTGTAAATAATGAAAACTTGAAATCTTCTATTCCTACTTGCATTCCGTTTATTTGACTTATTGATATAGCTAAAACTTCTAATGCTATATTAAATTAAAAAGTGAAGAGGGACTTCCAGTTAAGATGGCGGCGTAGGTACCACGCCAAAGCAGCCTGGGGGGAAAAAAAGACCAAAAAACCTCAGCAAAATACACACTTTTACTAAAAAGTGAGGTGTATAGGAAACTGAAGTGGCAGCGGAGAAGTAGAAGAGATCCAGAGCATCCAGAGACCGTACAGGCCGGTAAAAGCAGCTCTGGCAGCTCCGCCAACCTCTGCGGCAGTGGGGCACACCAGAAAGCGGCCAGACTCGGCTCCAGCTGCAGGAAACGCCAGGTGTGGGAGCTACCCCTCACACCGCGCTCTCCGCAACTCAGGAAACGTGAAGGGACAGCAGCAGTGAGCAACAGAGGAGCAGACCATGAGGTAGAAGAACACATGGAGCAGTGAGAGAACCAGAGCAGCTGGGCTCCCTCCCCTCCCCAAATGCCTGAGCCCAGCTCCAGTGAACAGAGCAGTGTCCCGGAACCAGGCCATGCCAACTTGAGCAGACAGTGGGACACAAGCAGGAGCAGAGTTCGGTAGCAACATCAGCAGCTCCGGAACTGGTACCAGTGGCCCCAGCAGCAGCAGACCCAGGAGCGGCAGCAGCAGCAGACCCAGGAGCAGCAACAACAGCAGACCCAGAAGCAGCAGCAGATCCAGCAATGGGGGTGCTGATCTGCAGGGCCACAGTTGCCAGGCTTGGCTTGCCCCACAGGAAAAGCCAGTGTCCAGCTCCAGAAATCAGAACAGCAGCCTGACGACCCAGACAGCAACTTGACTGAGACCAAAATCATCCAAGGTAACTGGGTTTGCACCAGGGAAGGGTCTCACTTGGTCACAAGCTGACTGGGATCCCTCAACAGACCAGAAATCTTAACCTCTATGTTGATAGAGGATCTGGTTGTTATAATAACTACTCTGGCATACATACTTGGGGCTGTTTTTGACTTAATGGGTACAGTGTTTAGTTAACTTTTAGAATCGATCAGTGTTTTATTCCATTCAGCCTACTTGAATACTCCCATAGCAGGGTAACTCAACCCTTAGGAGCACCTTGTAGATACTCTCAGAGTCTTAAGAGCCACATCTAACACCTTAAGCTCCTGCCCTGAAAATATATAACATCAAATCAATTGATACGGCTAAGAATACCCAGCTAGCTAGAAAATCCAAGCATTAACTTAATCCAAGATGGAAAAATATATACTTTATAACACAAGAAACACTAAAAAGCAAGACGATATAAATCCACCTAAAAATATTAATGCATCAGAAATGACCTCCAGTGAGAACGAGTTAGAGGAAATGCCTGAAAAAGATTTTAAAAGAATGATTGTAAATATGTTCAAAGAAGTCAGAGAACAAATCAAAGGAGTCAAAGAGGAACTTAAAGAGGAAATCAAAGGAATCAACGAAGATGCAGGACACCAATTTCATGAAATAAAGAAGGCAATACAAGACATAAATAAGGAAATAGAAATAATAAAGAAAAAACAGTCAGAATTACTAGCAATGAAGAACACAGTTAATGAAATAAAAAACTCTGTAGAAAATCTCACCAGTAGAATGGATGAAGGAAAGGAAACAATATCTAAGCTAGAAGACCAGGTGGCAGATCTAATACAGGCCAACAAAAAGAAAGACAAACTTATAGAAAAGTATGAGTGGGAATTTCAAGATATTCGGGACACTATGAAAAGATCAAATATTAGAATTCAGGGCATAGTAGAAGGAGAAGAATTTCACTCAAAAAGGATAGTAGGTGTCTTCAACAAAATCATAGAAGAAAATTACCCACAAATTGGGAAAGAGGTGCCAATGCAAGCACAGGAAGCCTTTAGAACCCCAGCCAGACAAAACCTCGAAAGAACCTCTGCACGCCATATTATAATCAAACTTCCAAACACACATACCAAAGAAAAAATATTGAAAGCAGTTAGAGAGAAAAATCAAGTTACCTACAAAAGCAAGCCCATCAAGATTACAGCAGATTATTCAACACAAACTTTTAAAGCCAGAAGGGCTTGGGGTGATATATTCCAAGTTATGAAAGATAACAACTGTCAACCAAGGTTACTTTATCATGCAAAGTTATCCATTCAAATAGACGGAGAAATAAGGACATTACATGACAAAAGCAGGTTAAAGGAGTATTTGAAGACAAAACCAGCTCTACAGAAAATACTTGATAGAATCCTCCATGCTGAAGAAAAGGAAAAGCACACATATAAGGCTTAGAAAAAACAAGCAATACTCAAATACTAGTTAACAGAAGAGAGCACAGGTAGAACCAGAACCACAAAACAGAAAAAAAAAAAAAAAAAAGGCAAGCATAAATACAGACCTTTTAATAATATCTCTTAATATCAAAAGCCTCAATGCCCCAACGAGAAGACATAGATTCGCAGACTGGGTTAAAAAGCAGGATCCTACAATTTGTTGTCTCCAAGAAATCACCTTTCTACAAAGGATAGACATTACCTTAGAGTGAAAGGTTGGAAGACAGTGTTTCAAGCAAATGGGCCTAGAAAACAAGCAGGGGTTGCTATCCTAATATCGAACAGGGTAGACTTTAGTCCAACGTTAGTCAAGAAAGATAAGGAAGGTCACTTTACATTGATTAAGGGCACACTCCAACAGGAGGACATTACAATCCTAAACATATATGCACCTAACATGGGGGCTCCCAAATTCATCAAACAAACACTATTAGAACTAAGGTCACAGATAACACCAAACACAGTGGTGGTGGGTGAATTTAACACCCCACTCTCATCAATTGACAGGTCATCCTGGGAAAAAATAAACAGAGAGGCATCTAGACTAAATGAGGTCATAGAAGGAATGAACCTAACAGATATATACAGGACATTTCATCCAAAGGCTGCAAAATATACATTCTTTTCAGCAGCACATGGATCATTCTCTAAAATAGACCATATATTAGGACACAAAGCAAATCTTAACAAATTCAGGAAAATTGAAAGAATTCCTTGCATTCTATCTGACCACAATGAAATTAAACTACAAATCAGTAGCAAGAAAAGCTATAGAGCATACACAAAATCATGGAAACTAAACAATACACTACTAAATGATGAATGGATCAATGAAGAAATCAAAATGGAAATCAAAAAATTTATAGAGTCAAATGATAATGAGAACACAACATACCAAAATCTCTGGGACACAATGAAGGCAGTTCTAAGAGGTAAATTTATAGCCTTAAGTGCCTATATTAAGAAATTAGAAAGGTCGCAAGTAAACGACCTAATGCTTGGCCTCAAAGCCTTGGAAAAAGAAGAACAAGGCAAACCAAAAATCAGTAGACGGGAAGAAATAATAAAGATTAGGGCAGAATAATGAAATAGAAACAAAAAGAACAATCCAAAGAATTAATGAAACAAAGAGTTGGTTCTTTGAAAGGATAAACAAGTTTGATAAACCCTTAGCAAATCTGACCAAAAGAAAGAGAGAAGAGACACAAATTAATAAAAACAGAGATGAACAAAGTAACATCACAACAGATTCCAGAGAAATTCAAAAAATCATAGGGACATACTATAAAAGCATATACTCCACAAAGTATGAAAATCTGAAAGAAATGGATGATTTCCTTGATCTATATGACCTACCTAAATTAAATCAAAATGAGATTAATCACTTAAATAGACCTATAACAAACATGGAGATCCGAACAGTTATCAATAATCTCCCAACTAAAAAAAGCCCAGGCCCAGATGGATTCACTGCTGAATTTTACCAGACCTTTAAGGAAGAGCTATCACCATTGCTTCTTAAGCTCTGCCAGGAAATAGAAAAAGAAGGAATTCTACCAAACTCCTTCTATGAGGCCAGCATCACCCTGATACCAAAACCAGGCAAAGATAGAACAAAAAAAGAAAATTACAGACCAATCTCCCTCATGAACATAGATGCAAAAATTCTCAACAAAATATTGACAAACAGAATACAAGAATATATCAAAAAGATCATTCACCCTGACCAAGTAGGCTTTATCCCAGAGATGCAGGGATGGTTCAACATACGCAAATCTATAAATGTAATACATTACATAAACGGGTTGAAGGACAAAAATCACATGATCATCTCATTAGACACAGAGAAAGCATTAGACAAAATCCAACATCCCTTCATGATAAAAGTCCTACAGAGACTGGGAATAGAAGGAACATATCTCAATATAATAAAGGCTATTTATGACAAGCCTACAGCCAACATATTACTAAATGGGGAAAAACTGGAAGCTTTTCCACTAAAATCAGGAACAAGACAAGGGTGTCCACTGTCCCACTTTTATCTAATATAGTTTTGGAAGTCTTAGCCATAGCAATAAGGCAAGAGACACACATAAAAGGGATACAAATTGGAAAGGAAGAGATCAAGCTATCATTATTTGCAGATGACATGATTCTATACATAAAGGACCCTAAAGACTCTACGAGCAAACTGTTAGAGCTGATCAAAACCTACAGCCAGGTAGCAGGATACAAAATAAACACCCAGAAATCAGTAGCATTCATATATGCTAACAACAAACACACAGAGGATGAAATCAGAGAATCACTCCCATTCACAATTGCATAAAAAAAAAATAAAGTACCTTGGAATAAACCTAACCAAGGAAGTAAAGAATCTATACAATGAGAACTTTAAAACATTCAAGCGAGAAATTTCAGAAGACACTAGAAAGTGGAGAAACATCCCTTGTTCCTGGATTGGAAGAATCAATATTGTGAAAATGGCAATCTTACCTAAAACAATCTTCACATTTAATGCAATCCCTATCAAAATTCCAAAGGCTTTCTTCATGGAAATAGAAAAAACAATCCAAAAATTCATTTGGAATCACAAAAAACCTCGAATATCTAAAATAATACTGAGCAACAAATATGAGGCTGGTGGTATCACCATACCTGATTTTAACCTATACTACAGAGCCATAGTAACAAAAACAGCATGGTACTGGCACAAAAACAGACATGTAGATCAGTGGAACAGAATGGATGACCCAGATGTAAGCCCACGTAGCTATAGCCACCTGATATTCGATAAAAATGCCAAAAATACTCATTGGAGAAGAGACAGCCTCTTCAGCAAATGGTGTTGTGAAAACTGGATATATATGTGCAGAAGGATGAAAATAGATTCTTCTCTCTTGCCATGCACAGGAATTAAGTCCAAATGGATTAAAGACCTTAACATCAGATCTGAAACTCTGAAACTGCTAGAGGAAAAAGTAGGGGACACCCTCCAACATATTGGTCTTGGCAAAGACTTTCTGAATACAACCCCAATTGCTCAGGCAATAAAACCACAGATTAATCACTAGGACCTCATGAAATTACAAAGATTTTGCACTGCAAAGGACACAGTGAAAAAAGCAAAGAGGCAACCTACAGAATGGGAAAAAATCTTCGCCAGCTATATATCTGATAGAGGATTAATATCTAGGATATAAAAAGAACTCAAAAAGTTAAATAATAAGGAATCAAATAAGCCAATCAAAAAATGGTCTATGGAGCTAAATAGAGAGTTCTCAAAGGAAGAAATACGAATGGCATATAAGCATCTAAAAAAATGTTCTATGTCACTAGTCATCAGGGAAATGCAGATTAAAACCACATTGAGATTCCATCTCACTCTTGTCAGATTGGCCACCATCATGAAAACAAATGATCATAAATGTTGGCAGGGATGTGGAAAAAAAGCAACCCTTCTACACTGCTGGTGGGAATGCAATCTGGTCCAGCCATTGTGGAAAACAGTGTGGAGGTTCCTAAAACAGCTAAAGATTGATCTACCATTTGACCCAGCTATAGCACTTCTAGGCATATATCCGAAAGAATCATCTCATTTCCTTAGAAGTACGTGCTCAACCATGTTTATTGCTGCTCAATTTATAATAGCTGGGAAATGGAACCAGCCTAGATGTCCCTCAACAGATGAGTGGATAATGAAGATGTGGCACATTTATACAATGGAGTTCTACTCAGCGGTAAAGAAAAATGAAGTTATGAAATTTGCAGAAAAATGGATGGACCTGGATAGTATTATACTAAGTGAGGTAACCCAGGCCCAGATATTAGTGGAGATATTTCCACTCTTTACCCATTTAGTATAATAGTGAATATAGGTTTGTCATAAATACCTTTAATTCTGTTGACATGTGTTTCTTCTGCTTCCAATTTCTGGGGCTTTTAGCATGAAGTGGTGCTAGATTTTTTCAAATGTATTTTGCAAGCCTAAATAATGTATTGTTTTTATCTTTGAGTAAATTTATATAGTGAATTATATTTATTGTTATGCATATACTGAATTATCCTGGCTTCTCTTGAATAACACCCAGGAGATCAGGACAAGTAATCTTTTTGATGTGTTCCTATATTCTGTTTTCCATTACTTTGTTGATAATTATGCATACACTTCCATTAGGGAGATTTTCTTTTTCTGTTTTATTTTTGTCTGGTTTTGATGTCAGGGTACTTCTGGCTTCACAGATGGAGTCTGATAATATTCTTTCTTTTTCTAATTTGTGGAAAAATTTGAGCATTGGTATATTTTTTTTTCTGTGAAGCTCCAGTAAAATTCACCAGGGAATCTCTGTGGGTCTAGACTTATTTTTGTTGGGAGATTAATTGTAACAAGTTTTATCTGGTTACTGTTACATATCTGTTTAAGTGATTTATTTCATATTGCTTCAATTTTCTAGGTCATTTATATCTAGAAAACCATCCATTTCTTTCATTTTTCAAACTTAGTGGAGTATTTTTACTTAAGGCATGTCCTTATAACTTTTTGAATTTTATTGACATCAGTTGTAATAGTGTCCATTTAATTTCTAACTTTTAATTTACATCTCTTATTTCTTTCTTTTAGTCAGTTTCACTAAGTTTTTATCATTCTTATTCTTCTTTCAAAGATACAACTCTTAGATTCATTTTTTTTTCTATTTCTTTGGTTACTATTTCATAAATATCTGCCATGAACTTCATTATTTCTTTCTATTTCTAATTTTTTTTATTTGGCCAGTTTTTCTTTTTTCAAAGACTTAAGATATAGCATTAAGTTATTTATCTATGACTTGCCTAATTTATTAATATAAGTACTTAAGGCTATAAATTTCCTTCTTAGTCCTGCCTTCAGTGTAACTCATAGGTTTTGGGATATTTTTCTTCTATTATGTTTTGATTCTAGGAACTTTTTGATACTTCTATGAACAACTGATTATTTAATAGTCTATGGTTTAATTTCCATTAGTTTATCTTCTATAGTTTTCTTACTGTTGATAATAGTTTTATCAAATTGTGATCAGATAGAGTATATGAAATTATTTCAATTTTCCTGTATTTGTTAGGTATGCTTTGTTATCTCATTTATGATTTAAAGAAACTCCATGTGGTGCTGAAAAGAATGTGTATTCTGTAGTATTTGGATGGAATGTTCTGTATTTGTTAAGTTTATTTGTACTATGTTGTCATTTAATAAGATGCTTTTCTGAATATTATCTTTCCTCCTCCTTCTTCTTCTTCTTCTTCTTCTTCTTCTTCTTCTTCTTATTATTATTATTATTATTATTATTATTGTTATTATTAGTTGAAATGACCTGTCAATGAATGAGAATGGGGTATTAAAGATGCTCCCTAGTATTTTCCTTGGGGTTTTCTGTGACTTTATATCTAATATTGCTTGTTTAGTAAACTTGGGTACATCCATGTTTGGTTCATATATGTTTAGAATGGCAATGTTCTCTTTTTCTTTTTTTCTCTTAATAAGTGTAAATTAACTAGCTTATTCCCTTTTAACTAATGTCTATTCTGTTAGATGTTAGAACAGCAACAACTTATTTCCTAGGCTATTTTCTTAAAATACCGGTTTTCATCTTTTCACCTAAAGTAGTGTCTATCTTTTATGGAGAGGTTTCTTGGAGTCAACAACGTTATACTGCCTTTTTATCTAGACTGAAAGCCTGTATCTTTTAGTTGTGGCATTGAAACTTCTGATATTAGGTATGATTATTGAAATGTGTGTATTAATTCCTACCATTCATCCTATTTTGTAGTTTTCTGTTTTTCTATAACTGTCTTGCATGAACTAATATTTAAGTATGGTTTATTCTTTCCCATGGTGTTTGTAAATGCGCTTTTCCTTCTTTTCAGAGTGAAGGATCCCTTCAAGTATTTTCTGAAGAGCTAGCTTACTGGTTATGTATTCCTTTAGTATGTTTTTATCATGGAAAGTCCTTATTTCTCTTTCAGTTATGGCAGGATATCATAGTCTGGGTTAACAATTGTTTTTTTTTCTGGTAGGCATACATTTATAGGTGACTTTGTGATTTTTTTTTCCCTTGCTGCTTTTAATATATTTTTTATATAATATTAATTAATTAATATATTTTAATATATTTGCTTTGGTCAGTTTATAATATAGCAAAGAGACATCAGTGTGGTTTTTCTCTGGTGACTAGGAGAGGTTCTGGTACATCTTCCATCTTTTCTTATCTTTTCTTCAAGCTCAGATCCTATCCTTCATCTACTCTATTGGTGAAATTTTCTACAGAGGTTTTTATTTGTCTTAGTTTTTCATTTCCAGCAGTTCTTGAGTATTTATATTTCCTCATTAATATCTTATATTGATCTCTTTATTTTGTTAAGTTAATTTCAGTGTTTTTCTTCAGTAGTTTGTTTTCTGAGTCTTCTGACTTTCACCCTTCTTCCTCAACCCCTTTCCCTGATATACGCATTAGGTAAGTTGGATGCTTATCTTATGTAAGGAGTTTGTAACCTCATCAAATACCTTGACTCAGTTTACCTATTTAACATTTTGTCTAGTGAGAAATTTTATCTAACAGATGTGACTTTAGGTGTTTAAAGGAGAAGAACTAAAAAGAACAGTTATATGTTGTACTCCTTTCTCTTTGTCAGAGACAATTGGCCATTTTGTCTCTAGTCAGGGTCTGGGGGACACGTGGCTTAAACTTGTATGGTGTCTGAGATAAAGGGGGTTTTATCCATTTTTTTAGAGTCCAGCTTTCTATGAATTTAAGTAGCATATGTTGGAAAGCAAGAGCAAAATGAAATTACAGAGCAGAGAGATAAGCATCCTGACATTCCTTATCCTATTCTGAAGTTGTTTGTTTTTACATAGCAAATATACCCATTTGCAAAACACAAGGTGATAGACTCTTGTCTATGTCTAACCTGGTTAAAACTCCAATTACATCAGTACTTATGACTTTGTGATCCACCTAGCATAGACATCACCTGTGTCTAATGTAAGATGAATTTAGATTAAGACTATGTCCCTATATAAAACTTTTAGAGTATCCTTAAGAGACTGTAAACAGTTGAAAAATTTCTAACTCTAGTTATGGCATTTAGGTTTAGCCTGAAAATTCTTTCCTATATACACTTATCAGTCCATTACAAATTAAACCTTGATTAAACTCTTTGGGCCTGGGCAGCAGGACATAGCCAGCCCTTTTGCCAGTGGCCCAGTTCCAACAGTCCTTTGTAGTCTTTCCTTTTCTTTAGAGAGCTCATAAGCCAAACCTTGAAGTTCAATGCTGTTTTCACTTAGCATTTTTAGATTCTCATTAGAATAGTCTATGAAATTTGGTTTACCACTCCAGAAGACACCTTCAGTTGTAAGCACCAAGTCCATGACTATTCCTCCAAAACAAAGGTTCCAAAAGATCAACATCCACATGGTCAGGTTCATCTCAGTCCACTTCTCGGAACCAAGTTTTGTATCAGACAGCTTCAGGTTAGCTGAGATAAACTTCTAGACCAGGTACAGTTATGGAGGAAGGGATATTTATTGAAGCTTAGAGATCCAGGGGAAGTTCCATAATGGCAGAAAAAGCTGGTCTGCCTTCAAAGGCCCAAGGAGAGAGAAGGGGGGTGGGGGAGAAGCACAAGCCTGACTGTCAAAAGCCACACAGTGTGTCCACTAGGGATATATGACCCATTTAGAAATACAAAAGTTGCAGATGCAGCTTGCTGGGACCCATTCAGAAATACAAAAGCCACAGATGTAGCTTTCTGGGACCCATTCAGAAATACAAAAGCCACAGATGTAGCTTTCTGGCGAACCAAAAGTGAAAGGAAAGAGAAAGAGAATGAAGAGATGTTGACAAGCAAGTACAGGTTATAGAAGCAAAGTTTAGTGCATTAAATATGAAGACTGCCTCATAACTTATGAGGGTGTGCTCACCCACACATGTACATGGATTGACCTCAATGAAAATGCCTCTCTCAGGGCAGTAGTTTGCTGGGTTTCTGGAGCCCCATGTTAGGCAACAGATGGCGGGCTCCTCTCCAGTGGGTAGGTAGTGCTGAGGAGGGACCAGGCCCACTGGTTCTTCTCAAGGGGTAGGGGAAGAGGGTAAATATTAGACGACTCAGAACCTCTCCTAGTCACCGGAGAAAAACCACACTGAGTCGGGAGTCTTGTCAAAGCAGGAACTAGCTTTATTGTTACAAGCAGTTGCCTATATAAAGTTGGGAATGAAGGCAGGGATTCTAGGATGGGGGGAGAGGTAAGGGCCAATAGTAAACCATGACCTTTGAGATGATTGGTCCCAAGCATACGCTTGGGAATTCCAACTCCTACGTAGAAGTAGCAGGCCAGAAGCCATTAGGCAAAGCTGGCCTGAGGCAGATCACCAAACTTAAGCTAGGCTCAGGAAGTTCCTCTAGGCCTTACACCAGGGCCTCTCAAGGCCCAACAACCAACTTTTGCAAGCAGGCACTTTTAACCACTGAGCAATCTCTTCAGCCCCCAAGCCTAGACTTTTTGTATAATTATATATTGCTTATCCTATTGACTCTTTAAAAAAAAAGGACAAGTAAACATCCAAGTGCACACATAAGATATTTTATTTATTCACTTACTGATGGGCTTGAAGATTGTTTCCATTATATGAGTTGGGCAATAAGAGGAGTGTAGTAAACTGACTTGGCTTTTGGAAGAGATATGGAATAGTTAGATGGTGTTGTATGTTTTAGGAACATTCATATTCATAGGAAGGAATAAATTGCATCCTATCAGTGATGTGGATTATTTTTTCTTAGCCAATACTTGTTTGTCCTCATATGATAGCCATTCTGGATAAACTGTGATGAAATATCAGTGGAGTTCAGATTTACATTGTCTGTATGGCTAAGAATATTGAACATTTTACATATAATCTTGGGCAACTTGTACTTCATTTGAAAAATATATTAATTTCCATTGCTTATTATTTGATTGGATTAGTTCCTCATTTGTTGTTTAACATATTTCAGGTTTTAGAGGATGATAGCTATTAATCCCATATTGGATACATATTTGGCAAAAATTTTTGCTCATTCTCTAGGCTGTCTCTTTTTCTTTTTCTTTATTTTTCAAGGTAGTGTCATGCTTTAGCCAGGCTGACCTGGAATTCACTATGTAGCCTCAGGCTAGCCTAAAACTCACAGTGATCGTCCTACCTCAGCCTCCTAATTGCTGGGATTAAAGGTGAGCACCATCATTCCTGGTGTAGACTGTCACTTTACCTTGATGATTTTTGCTGGGAAGAATATTTCTAACAATGCAGTCACAATTATTATTTTTTAAAAATATATTAAATTGCTTTATTTTGAGAGAGAGAGAGAGAGAGAGAGCAGTCTTGCTACTGCAAATGGACTCCAGACACAAGCACCACTTTGTGCATCTGGTTTTTCGTATGAATCTGGGCCCGCAGGCTTTTTGAGCAAGTGCCTTCAACTTCTGAGTTATCTCTCCAGCTGTTATTTCTTGTTCTTACTTTCTGAGCTGCAGAAATCCTAGTCAGAAAGTCAATACATATGCCTGGATTCTGAAGCGTTTTCCTGTTTTCCTCTAGTGGTTTCAAAGTTTCAGGTTTGACACATTAAGATTTAGATTCATTTTAGTTGGCTTTTGTACATGGTAAGAGAGGAATCTAGTTTTAATCTTCTATCTATAGAAATTTAAAGTTTTCATCACCAAGTGTTACAGAGGTTCACTTTCTTTCTTGAAATGGATGGCTTTGGCTTTTTATCATACATTTGATTCTTTTTCACTGGTCTATTTGCCTGTTTTTTGTGATGTCACCTTTCATTGATGCTATGGCATAGCTTGGTTCAAGATTACTTTAAGTAATAGGAATGTTTTACAGTTCCATATTAACTTTATGATTTTGTTTTTCCATTTCTGTGAAAAGTGGCACATTGATTTTGATGAGTATTACATTAAATTTGTGTATCATTTTTTATTTGTTTAATTTTTGTATATTTTTATTTATTTTTTGAGAGAGACAGAGAGAGAATGAGGGAGAGAGAAAGAGAGAGAGAGAAAGAGAGAGAGAGAGAGAGAGAGAGAGAGAATGGGCACACCAGGATCTCCAGCCACTGCAAATGAACTCCAGATACATGAACCACCATGTGTATCTGACTTATTTGGGTCCTGGGGAATCGAACTGGGGTCCTTTGTGCATCTGGCTTCACAGGCAAGTGCTTACCCACTAAGCCATCTCTCCAGCCCATGTATCATTTTTTAATAGAGTCAGTTTGTCAGTATTTATTATACTGATCCATGAAGATGGAGGGCTTCCATCTAGTGTATTTTATAATTTATTTGTTCAATGTTTTGTAGTTTTTATTGCAGAGGTCTTGAAAATCTTATTTAAGTTTTTGTCCATGTATTTTATTAACTTAATCATTTGAAGTTATTGAGGAAATGTTTTTTTTCTTGGCTTTAGTGAGTTCATTGTTGCTAATATTTAAAAAGTTTACTAGATTTGTATGTGGACTTTATATCTTGTTATTTTGATGAAGGTGTTTAATCATATGTATTAGCCTTCTGATGTAATTTTCATAAACTTTTAAGTATAGGATCATATAATTTGACAATAAAATTATCATCTTAGATCATGGTTTTATAAAAATGTTTTGAAGTTGTAAATTTATGCACTTTCTTATTTGAGATGAAGGATAATCCTACTTTACAAATTCTAAAGTTTAATATTACAATAATTTCTTAAAATATACCCTGAGAATTTTTCTAGTATGGTTCTCTAAAATAATCATAAAGAAATGAGAAAGGGGGCTGGAGAGATGGCTTAGCGGTTAAGCGCTTGCCTGTGAAGCCTAAGGACCCCGGTTCGAGGCTCGGTTCCCCAGGTCCCACGTTAGCCAGATGCACAAGGGGGCACACGCATCTGGAGTTCGTTTGCAGAGGCTGGAGGCCCTGGCGCGCCCATTCTCTCTCTCTCCCTCTGTCTTTCTCTCTGTGTCTTGTCGCTCTCAAATAAATAAATAAAAAATTAAAAAAAAAAAAAAAAAGAAATGAGAAAGGACTTCCAGCCTCTGCAAACGAACTCCAGACGCGTGTGCCCCCTTGTGCATCTGGCTAACGTGGGACCTGGGGAATCAAGCCTCGAACCAGTGTCCTTAGGCTTCACAGGCAAGCGCTCAACTGCTAAGCCAATAAATAAATAAAAAAAAAAAGAAATGAGAAAGGAGGCTGGAGTGATGTTTCTGCCATTAAAGTGTTTGCCTGTAAAGCCTAATGACCTGGGATTGATTCCCAATAGCCTTATACAACCAGATTTACAAGCCAGACTTACAATGTAGCACATGTATCTGGAGTTCTTTTGCAATGGTTGTAGGCCCTGGCATGCCCATTTTCTATCCCTTTGCTATCTCTATCTCTCTCCCAAGTCTCTCTTTGCTTTCAAATAAATAAATATTTAAAAAGAATTTGAAAAGGTTTCTATCTGTATTTGTGGCCATTTTTGTTAGTATTGCATAAAAATCAATTTCCTTCCCTGTATCCGTTATGCTCATCCATTGAAGAAAATGTTTCACAAGGTTAGAAGTTCATGTACATTGTCATTGATATTAGGAAGTTAGAAAATTTCTCACCTCACAACTAGGACAAAATTAACCCTGAAATATCTCTTCTAGCCAAGATTTCATCTCAATAGAATTAAATAGCCTACAAAAATCTCAGCAATAACTAAGATGTGGTTAGTGAAGCCACTCTGCAACATTATCCAGATTTATTCATAAAAGGAGGATAGACCTTTATTGTTTATGTTTTCTTTCTTTAAACATTGCTTTTTCTAGTAAAAAAAAAAAAAAATGGGAAGGAATTTAAAGAGTTCACACAAGGTAAAGCTCTCAATTTTTTTTTAAAAGGAAGTACAGCTTTGGCTAAAAGGAAGTTTTACTGCTTTAAAAGAAACAAAAGAAAAATGGGAGAGTTTCTGCCTGAGTTGTGTGAGCACAAGTGGAGAGACCTGACCTTCCAACAATCTCTGAGCAGGAGAGGTTATTATGCAAATTGATGTGTCCAGCTGTTGTTCTTTTCCATGGTGGATAACATAAAAGGAAATGGACTAAAATTGCAGCATGGGGGCTTTAGGTTTGGCAGCTCTGCAAATGGCCCTTTGCCTACCAGCCTGAGAAAAGTGACAACTGATTGCAGGAGGGTATCAAAGAATACTGATTCACTGTTGCGTTATGGTTTCTGCAACCCTGATCTGAATGCAGATCAGTTATGTCAAACTTCTAGTACACCAGGTTCAACTTAACATGCAATACAGGACTTTTATATATAGGAAGGTCTGAAATAAACTTTTATAGAAGTTTAAATATTTAGAAATCCATGAAAGAGAATGTTATTCCTACCTCCCTGATTTGATTTGCACACACCTTTAATCTCAGCACTCAGGAGGCAGAGGCAGGTGGATCACTGTGAATTTGAGGCCACTCTGAGACTACATAGTGAATTACAAGTCAGTCTGGGCTACATACTGAGACCTTACTACCTGGAAATACCAAAACACACACACACACACACACACACACACACACACACACACACACAATTTTACTTCACAGTTTTGACTTCTAACTAGTATAAAAATAGTCAAAGATTTAGGTGGCTGGTAAACTTTATACTAAGTTTACACCCATTATCTCTTCTGTCTTTAAGATATGCTAGTTTCAATTTTGTAGACCAGAACAGGAAGATGAGTGAAGACCTTGAGGATGAGAATAAGGGAATGTTATAGACTCTTCTCTCACATGGTCTTCTCTCATTTAGCTGGAGTAACTTTTCCTCAACTAACTTATGGTGAGGCGGTGATGTGTAACTTTCATGTGACTGGAGAGTGCTAATGACCTGAGTAGAAAAATCTAATCCTGCTCTATGAACCTTATAGAAACTCTTCTTACTGACTTGAGTCTAACAATTTTAACAAAACATCAGAAGTACAGGTTCTACTAGGAAAGCTAAGGAATTATCTCCACAACATTTAACCAAGAAGAACTAGAAAATACAATGATAACTGCTGTAGACAAGTCTACATTGCTGGCATGAATTTTCCAAACCAGGCACACTTTAGGGGAGTAATGGATTTATTTTAAGCTTACAGATCCAAGGGAAGTTCCATCATTGGTGGAAAAAAAAACTGGCCCCCTTTCACAGATCCATGCAGACAGAGAAACCACAAGACATTCAGCACCATAGCAAACAAGCTTGTATCTGCAGCAATAGGAAAGTCCAGAGGTCACACTTCTCTACATACCTTAGGCTGTAATTCAGAGCTCCCCCACCCCCGCATTACACCTCCCTGTAGTCTGCTAACTAGGGGCAGAAGCTATAAACTCAATTCATTCAAATAATCACAGTAAATATTCAGATTCAAATATACATATAAGAAAAAGTGTCATTGCTGGCAATGAAGAGATGGTTCAGCATTTAGAAGAGCTTGCCTGAAAAGCCTGCCTGCCCAAGTTCTATTTCCCAGCATCCATTTAAAGACTGACTCAAAATGGTACATACTCCTGTAATCACAATGTGCTTTTGATGGCTGGAGGGGGATCAAGGAAAATTAGTTTATGACCAGTTAGATTGGCATTTTTTCACATCAGAGAGACCCTAAAAGAAAATGGAAAGAGCATAGACACCTCTCAGCTCTGACCTCCATGCACACTCCTGTATACATCCATGCACAAAGATTATTTTTTTTTGTTTAACGCACTGGTTAAAGAATAAGAAAGGCAGATAATAGGTGAATACTAGGAATGGGGTGGAGATTGGAGGGATAAGTGCATTTATGTATAGCAATGCAGGTATATAAAATTCTAAAGGCATCAGATGTTTTACTCCTGAATTCCCTCTCATAGCCTATGCTTCTGAATATCATCCCAGGAGAAGTTTCCAGAGAATGGGTCTTAATGATGCCCATTTATTTGTTGAGAAGTAACATTCTGTGTATTATTCACCTCATGCTGTTTCTGAAACTGCATCATCGGTATGTTTCTGGCTACCTGTGTGTGAATAAGTTGCCACCATTCCTATCAGCAACTATAATGTGAGTGTTCATGAATATGTAAGTATCTTGCCATCAAGAGATCTCATAGCTGGGCTGGAGGGATGGCTGAGTAGTTAAGGCATTTGCCTGCAAAGCCAAAGGACCCAGGTTCAATTCCCCAGGACCCACATTAGCCAGATGCACAAGGGGGCACATGCATTTGAAGTTCGTTTGCAGTGGCTAGAGGCCCTAGCACGGCCATTCATTCTCTCTCTCTCTGTCAAATAAATAAATTAAATTAAATAAAGAGATCTAATAAGTGCTGTCAAAGATTCAGGTGGCTGGTAAAGATCTAATGCAGGCATGCCAGAAAATAATGTTTAGGGGAAATTTTTTTTTTTTTTTTTTTTTTTTTTTTTTTTAAGGTAGAGTCTCACTCTAGCCGGGCTAACCTGGCACTCGTTCTGTGGTCCCTGGCTGGCCTCAAACCCACTGCAATCCTCATACCTTTGCCTCTTGAGTGCTAGGATTAAACACATGCACCACCAAACCTGGCTTAGGGGAAATAATTTTAAATCATACTAAAATGCTAGAATATTTACATATACATACTTGTGAAAGAAATATTTATATTTTTGTTAGGGAAATGAGCAGATAGCTTCTCATTTCTTGATACGCTATGCTATTTGCTTATGGTTAACATTAAAAGATGTAACTTTAAAAAAAGAAATAAAAAAAAAGCTGTAACTTTAAAGATTGATATGGTGGCACATGTCTGTTATCCCAGAACATGGGAGGCATAAGTCAGGAATCAGAAGACAAGGCTAAGTTATATAATTACTTCAAAGTCAGCCTAGGCTATATTAGATCCAGGAATTTAAATGAAAGTTCAAGAAGAAGAAAGAAGAGAGAATGAATGAATGAATGAAACAGAGAGAAAGAAGGAAGGAAGGAAAGAAGGAAGGAAGGGAGGAAGGAAGGAAGAAAGGAAGAATTTATATTAAATACTTAGGTACTACATATTCCAGGCTGTGTGTAGTTAAACTCCTTCAAGGGAACATTATGTTACGTTTGTTCCATTTTTCCCCTTTGTTGCCCACTCTGTATGCTGTCCTGGGCTCATAGCAGTGTAACATACCCAAGCAAACAGAGTTACATTTTACTATATTATAGACACAGTACTGTATCCCTTATATTCTGTGTAATTTAGTTTATTACTCATAAAATCCTTACTATTTATGTTATTACAGAAGAATAGAGGCTCTCAGAATGATTGATGCCACAGTTTTATGTGGTGTAACAGAAATCTGAAAATAGCAACTCTAATCCTATAGCCACTGACATATTCACTACCAGACGCAAGTCCCCCAATTCATCCATAGATTTATATAACAGAAAACTAAGAGATGACTTTGTGCCAAGGGACTCCAGCAACTTAGGGTAGACTGTTAAACAAAAATAGTAAAACACCTGCTGTTATGGAGATTTGACTCTATTTCCCTTGACTAGACTGAACACAGATTGTCCCTAGGTTAGTGATTTCCATTTCTCTCTCTCTCTAAATAATGCTGGTGCACATATGACACAATATGCATGTGGTCAGAGGCTGCTGGCTACCGCCTTCTATTTTGTTTTGATTCAGGATCTCTTGTTACTGCTCTATTTAGAAAACTGGCCCTTCCAGGAGCTTCTGAGTATTATTTCTGTCACTGCCTCACTTCTCATTACAGGTATGCTTGGATTGCAGACATTTGTGATACAATGTCCGGCTTTATATCGATTCTAAGGACAGGAACTCAGTTATGCATACTTGTACAACATGTACTTTAGTATTGAGTCATCGTCTCTCCACCCACTCCATTCATTGCTTTATTTTCATATTGGATCCATTAGGCTCCAAATTTTAAGGTTATCAATTTTAATGTGTAAAATTCTGTATTCGGTACAGAACTTCTATCCTCTGTACCCTAGCACAGACCTACCATACAGGACTAAGTGCTGAATTTCTGTCTGTAAGGAGTGAAGGCTTTTCCAAGACCAAAAGCCACAACTGTAGCAGAAAATTTATTCAGAAGAATCTATTGTTTCTGTTAAAATTTTTCATTTCTTTCTGACAACATTTAAAATTAGTTTAAATTGACAAAACCTTCTATTATAGGTTGAACACCATTACCTTAGAACGTGATCTTATTTGGAAATGCTGCCATAGCAGATGTCATTAGTCAAGATGAACTCACAGTATACAGTAGGACAGGTCATTAGTCCTGTAGGACTGATGTCATGATAGAAAAAAGGAATTTTGGGCACAAATATACATACTGGAGAGATGATGTGAAGAGATACGAAAACCTATCTGATTGTAGAGGCAGACTGGAGTAATGCCTCTGCAAGCAAAAAAGTCTGAATACCTCAAATACCAGAAATTAGAAGAGATCAGAAGGAAAAGAAGGAATTCTTATCCATTTCAGAAGTAACATGAGAAGCATTAAAATTATTTTAACAGCTAAACTGTTTAATAATTTGCTATAAAATCCTCTGGAATCAACGTACATTCATACCTTCCTTTTCCTTTATTCTGTACTTTCTCCTTCCTTCTCTTCTTTCCTCTCAATCTCATATTCCTTTCTCTTAATACTTTTTGTTGTTGTTTTGTTTTTTGAGGTAGGCCTCACTCTAGCCCAAGCTGACCTGGAATTCACTATGGAGTCTCAGGGTGGCTTTGAACTCACAGCAGTCCTCCTCCCTCTGCCTCCCAAGTGCTGGGATTAAAGGCGTGTGCCACCATGCCTGGCCTCTCTTAATACTTTCACAGCTTGTACTATAAACTGCTGGAAAAGATTTTATTTTACTTTTATCTATTCATCATTTCTTCTAACTTTCTTAATTTGTGAGGCCTGTTATCTTCTTGGCTGCTACTGTGCAGAGACTACTGTTTTGAGTTATGCTGTAATGCTCTTTCCTGATGTTACGAGTATCTGCCCTTCAGAATATCCCCTGTGCTGTTGCAAATACAGGGCCAGATGGGAAAGTCTTGAAGCAGAGTTTCTGCTATTAGAAGATGCTGAAGCATTGGTTCTACCTGTCTTCTGGCAGCTTCTGTATTCAAAGCATGTATGTAATTTCCTTCCTTAAGAGAGCTTTTAGAGCACATGAAAAATGATAAGGAAGTCCCAAAACATGTAGCACTTCCAGTCCCCAAGTAGATAGGACATTTGCTCTCTGTGCTTATGGTCAGAACAAATTATGCTTGTCCTCTCACGGAAACACCTAGCTGCTTCAGAAAAAGTTTTTCTACTCCAGGTAGTCACTGTCTTGCTTGTTATGCAAATAACCCAGTAGTGACTACTCTTTTTTGAAACTATTTTTTTTGTAGAAATTTATTTTAAGACCTTAATTTGTGCAAGAAGAAAGGGACACTGAATATTATCTTTTCTGAATATCTCTACTTGGAAATTTTTCTTGGTCATTTTTGTTTTTTACATTAGAACAATAAAGAATAAGATCAAAGCATTTTTGGATCTCATTTCAGATATATTTTTTTAATTTATTTGCATTAGTTATGGACTTACTTTGTATGTACACAACACAAGTTAGTACCATTCTTTCCCCCAGCCCTATCCTTTTACCAAAGGAGCCCTCCTCTTTGGGGACACAGGTCATTCCCATGTGTATTGTGGGTCATGCATTGTGGAGGCAGCAGTCAGTTATGGGGGAAGGGCAATGTCTCTGTGCATAACGTACCAACTTGTGGCTCTAACATTTTTTCCGCCCCCTCTTCCACAAAATTCCCTGAGCCACATTGGGTGTGTTTTTAGTCTACTTCAATGATGGGTTCTTAGGAGCTTCTGTATCTCTGCTTTGGTAGATGTTGAGTGTTGTCAGTGTCTCTCTCCTTCACCCTTGTGCTGATGTCAAGCTCACCAAAAAAGCATCACTCTTGCTCATTTCCACAATTCCTCCATGGTTCCATCTGGGGCTGGGCTGAAGTGTGATGGGGCTTTATCTTCTCAGGTCCTGCTCCCATCTGAAAAAGAGAAGCAGATTCTCCAGTGGAGAGTGAAGTCAGCACAGGGTAAATGGGATAAGCATTATTAATTTAAAGAGAATTTAATGGGTGTAGACCCTTTTATAGCCCAATATTAATGGGAGCTTGATATTGGAAAGCAAAATCTGTATATGATTTTGACTGGTTTTCTAGTTCCAGATATGGTTTCCTTTTCACTGAGAAGATCTACTAGCCAATCCAAGAGCAGTTTGTCACACACCATGGCTGTGTGCCACTATTGCACTTGTGTGAGCATCACATCACATTGTTTGCTTCTGAGTAGCTTAAACCTCAAGTTGCTCAGAGATATGTTGGCCATTTTTCCCCAGTTGCACATGTAGTATCTTCCAGCACTAGATGGGCTATTTTGGGGCTGGCTGTCTTCCAGAAAGCAATATAGAGACTCCTGAAAAGGATGAATATAGAACTACCAACAGACTCAGTTATTCTGTTTCTGGGCATTTGCCCTAAAAGTTACAGTCTTCAGTTCAGAGATATTTGCTCAACCACTTTTGTAGCTGGCCAACTAAGAGCTGGAATCAACTCAGATGCCCATTATTCGATAAATGGATAACCAAGATATGTGGTATATCTATCTACACGATGGAATGACACTCAGCAGTAAGGAAAAAAAAAAATGACACAGTGAAATTTGTAGAGAAATTGTCAAAATTGGAACAGACAATCCTTAGCACCTCACACAATCACAGAAAGACAATCATTGAATGGTCTCTACTCACCTGTGGTTCCTAACGTGGATCAGCCCAAGTTGCTGACATACCTGATAGGCATCTCAAGTTGTGGACAATAGGTATGTTACTGCTTGAGAGGTGGGAAAGGGTGAGGAGTAGACACAAAACTGAACCCAAACTGAACTGCTACCATAGAAGCCTATATCCTGGAAGACAGAATAGAAGACTGAGCCCTTAATAGGACTTAGGGGGAGTACCTGAATCAAAGTGTCCTGGAGAGTGTATGATGAAGCCTAACCTTAAATTTCAAATTTATTTTTAGGCCAACACTTTTTTAATTTTTAATTTTGATGATTTCATGCACATATATAATTTATTTTGACCATATCCCTCCAAATACTCTCTCTTTCCCCTCCCTTTCCCACTACAACCTTCATTCTTCCCATTTAAAGTACATTTCAATTTGATAGCATGTTTTTTTTTTAATATATTTTTGAGAGAGAGGAGGAATATGTATAGGTATGCCAGAGCCTTCTGCCACTGCCACCAAACTCCATATACATGTACTACTTTGTGCATCTGTTTTTGAATGGGTACTGAGGGAATCATACCCAGGCTGTTAGGCTTTGCAAGCAAGTGCCTTTAATCACTGAGAAATCTCTGCAGCAGGATAGCATGTTATGACTTGCTTTGGCACTGAAATAAATTAGGATCACTTACATAATCATGGGTAGAAGGTATTGCCTGGTGAATGGAAAAACCATCAGGGTACAACACTGAAGGACATGCCTCCCCTCCTAGTAACTGTTAACTGGTATTAGCTAGTCTGGGAAGAGAGGAGTCTTAGGAACCATTCCACAACTATGAAAAAATAATGACAGTTTCAATCTTGTGCAAGATACTGACCAGGTAATATCCAGCAGACAGCATCCCACAATCCTGATCCTCATCTTCCTGCTCTTATATTCTTTCCACATCCTCTTTCGGAGGTTTTCTAAGCCTTGGAGGGGGTAGTTTAGATGTCATGTTTAGGGCTGAGTACACAATCATAATTTACTCCAAGCAATTTTGCCATCAGTGAGTTTCTGCATTAAATTCTAACCATTGCGGAAATAAATATCTGTGATCAAGGAAGTTAGCAGTACTAATCTAAGAGAAGAAAATTTGATATTTTGAAAGCAGCATGGCATGCTATTTATTGTCATAACCACAGTAGGAGGTTCCACTCTGCGGCCTATGTCCCTAGCCACAAGTTTGTGAAGGCTAATGTAGTTAAAAATGTGTGATGTATGTTTCAAAACAGGACCAGTGATATGTACTTTAAGTGTGTCTATATTGTATTCAATAAACATTGTGTGAAATGTTTTTGAATGTTGCTGGTGACAACAAAGGAGACAGAGTTAAAAGCAATATCCTTAAAGAGTTTTCAGTCTTCTGAGGAAGCAGATAAGAACATGTTCCCTACCCAGAACGCATAGTTTTTGGTGTATTGTAGAAGCAGACATGAACACCTTCCATACCCAGAACATGTAGTTTTCAGTGTACTGAAGAAGTGAACATGAACACCTTCCACTCCCTGAGCATGTACTGCAGCTATAGGCAGCACATTACAATGGATACAGAGAAGATAATCTGAGGTCATATTCTTGTTTAGTCATTTGCAATCTCTCATCCTGAGTAAGTCACTTCAGCTTTCTAAGACTCAGCCTTCTTACTTGTAACTAAGTGTCTGGTTTTACAGTTACTTTGAGAGAGCATTACAAGCTAATTAATGATCCATAATAGTTCCAGAAGTGCTGGGGCTCTGAAAGCTACAAGGCTTTATTCTACAAAGAAAAAACCCAAAGAGGGGTTGAAACACAAACTGAAAGTAGCCCATCACAAGAGGAATATTGGTTGATAATATTAACAGTCTGAAAACTATTCAAATTTGGCTGTGCTGAGTAGCTTCATAAATATATTAGATGCTTGCCACCAAAGCCATTTATAGAAAGTAACCAAAAGCTGTGAAGACCAAAGGTAAGTTAAACAATGGCTCAAAGAGATAGTGACAGTATCAGCATGAGCCATCACCCCATTCCTTGCCACCACAAGTTGCTACAAAGAGAAGAATATCTGTCCTACAGAGCAATTACTTGGATAACATTCTGACTGAAGACGATATTTTTTTCTGTTGACAAGGCATGCTGAAATGACCAGTTGGTATTACATCATATTCAATTTACTGTCTCATAACATTTTATTTGTTTTATATATGGCACTGAATGCCAGAGGGTGCTGACGGTGTGGAGAATGCATCATTGCAGCCACTCACCTACTCTACTAACGGTTTTGCTGCCAGCAGTTTCAACTGGAATTAATTTGGCAACTTGGTTATGGAATTGAAGTAGACAAATTTACTTCTGAAGATCAGTGAAGCCAGATGGAAGCTGAAGTATAAGGCAAGATAGTATGTTCTGTTGATGTGAAGCCAGCATTTTAAAAGCAAAGCTTTTGATTTTGTTATAGTTTTGGATTTATGGAAAAGTTATGAAAAAATTATGTATATGTAATCTATGTATCTATCTTTGATAAAATTGGCATCACATATGAGACATTATTGTAATTTTTAAACAAATATTCATGCTATTTCTTAGCTGGAGTCCATACTTTTTCTTGATTTCTTTAGTTCCCTCTCAGTGTTCTTTCTTGGGTCTGGGGTACAGGTTGCAGTTACTTCCATCTTCTCAGGCACCTCTTGGCTATGACAATATTTTAGTCTTTTTGAAAGACTCCTGGTATTGGCCACACATCTTGCAGGATATTCCTAGTTTTGCAGGTTTTTCTTGTAACCAGAATGATATGTTAGGATTTTGTGCAGCAGATCACACATGTAAAGTTTTATTCTTGTCAATGCCTCCTGTGAAGCATGTGCTATAAGTAAGGCATTAGGTTTCTCTTTGTCTGAAATAATGTGTATCAAGTTTTTCCTTTACACAGTTATTCCTTGTTTTCCCTCTTCCATACTAAGCCCCTTGGAAGAAATTAAGGATTTTAGATCTATTTTTTTGAGACCATAATATCTACAAATATTATCTAGAATTGTCTATATACATTCTTATCTAGTCTAACCCTATGTCTTATTCATTCATTCATTAATTCATTTATATAGGCATTGGTTCAAATATATTTATTTTATATTTGAGGTGTTAGTTATGTTGTTGCTTAAATTATTCTACCTGTGGCCATTAGAACATTTTTTTTTTTTTACCTTTTGCATCCCTTTTAGGTATGTTAACCATGTGCATTGTTTTGTTCTAGAGAATCACTTCTGATAACTTCCTTACTTTCTGACACAACAATATACTTACTACACATCTTTCCTATTTTGAGAGTTAGTCCTTTCTCCAGAAATCACTGGTTTCCTTTATTACACAATGGTATTATAAACAGATCTGACTACTGTGAGCACTCACTGCTTCTGGTATGTTGCCGCTTCTGATACAATCTTTTTACTATTTCCCCTCCACATCATTTCTCAGAATGCTGTACTACAACCACAGAGTACCCTTCCCTGCAATGATGCTGCCAAAGCAGTTCATAGGTAGCTGGGCAGAACCACCTCATATTCCACTTCCCCCATCCAAAGTTATTTAATTAAAAAGTATCCTTTCCCTGCATCTGTGAAAAGATTCCTTACATAATTAACTGAACTTTGCACAAAAATATTTAGCTGATTTAAAAAATATTTTTATACTGAATCAAATATGATCATCTAGTCTCCATTAAGTTTTCAAAACTGATAATAGATCAATGTGTCTCTATTCATATAATTGAATCTGTAATAAAGAATTTCTGAGGACAGATATACACCAAGGAAATAACAAAGAATGTGACATATTTTTGCTTTCAAAGACGTATGCAAGCAGGCAATTCACATTTAATGAGCCTTTAATAGCATCTTCAAAAATGGTTTTAAGGGCTGGAGAGATGGCTTAGTGGTTAAGCGCTTGTCTGTGAAGCCTAAGGACCCCGGTTCGAGGCTTGGTTCTCCAGGTTCCACGTTAGCCAGATGCACAAGGGGGCGCACGCGTCTGGAGTTCGTTTGCAGAAGCTGGAAGCCCTGGCTCACCCATTCTCTCCGTCTCCCTCCATCTGTCTTTCTCTCTGTGTCTGTCGCTCTCAAATAAATAAATAAATAAATAAATTAAAAAAAATGGTTTTAAAAGATGAATACTAAAATAGCAAATATAATTATTATCATATATAATTATAACATACTAAGATGCATGCATTCATACTTAGTGATGTTGTATATAACATTGTTATTCACAATGTATAAGAGACTCTTTTCCTCATTATTTTATATGATAATAAATAGGGTACTGGGGGGCAGAGGACTATCTCACTGGTAGACCACTTTCTTATCACATGGAAGGTTCTGAGTTCATTTTTCATCACGAGAATAATAATAATTTGTAAAGTAAATATTTTTAAAAACTTTCAATATTTAAGACTTAGAATGTCAAATTCTAATTTGGTAAAACAAAAAATACATGGTCACATTTCCTTTTTATACCTTTGTAAATGTTTCAGGATTATGACATAGTGCATGCCTCATTGGTCAGATTGGAACTATTGTGGTCTGCTCTCATGGATCCTACATGTAAGAGAAACCCCATTGTTTCCTGTCACTATCAGGTTCATTATTGTTATTAAGGGTTAAGTGTGAAGACTGTTTTATTGGTAAAGCAAAAGCTGCCAATGTAGGGCATGTGCATGTATATGTATAATATGTTGTATGCTTTTGATTGTGTATATGTGTGCGAATGCGTGTATGTCCATGTTCATGGGTGCAGGCATATTCAAGCCACAGTGCTTCTGCGGAGTCCAGAAGACAACTTTCAGGTCTTTCCACCTTGTTTGAGGCAGAGTTTCTTGTTCTCACTGTTATTCACCACTGTTTATTAGCCTTGAATTTCTGGGAAATTCCATGCTTCCCTTCCCACCTTAGCCATGCTGGGATTGTAGAGCCCACTGTGGTTTCTAGCTTTCACTGGGATCTGGGGATCCAAATTCAGGCTTCAACTTTATCAACTAAGCCATCTGGCCAAGTTGCGAACTAGATGTCTGTGGGTGGGGGGCGTATGGTGTGTACTTTGTGAGCATGTGGGCATTTATGTATGGTGTATAAATGCATATCTGGGCTGGAGAGATGGCTTAGCGGTTAAGTGTTTGACTTCAAAGCCAAAGGACCCTGGTTCAATTCTCCAGGACCCATTTAAGCCAGATGCACAAGGGGGTGCATGCATCCAGAGTTTGTTTGCAGTGGCTGGAGGCCCTGACATGCTCAATCTTTCCCTCTCTCTGCCTCTTTCTCTCTATCAAATAAATAAATAAAATAAAAATAAATAAATACATAACTGTGTGTGGTGTGTATTTGTGTGTGTATGTAAACGTGCATGTGTGGTGTTTATGTACATGTGTATATACATGTATTCACATGTGAAGATGCTTGTGCCCCTTCTTCTTCCTCCAGAGTCCAGAGGAGTAGTTTAGAGACCCCGCTCTATCACTTTTCTACCTTATTTCCTTGGGAATGAGTCTTACTGAGTCTGTGGATTGCAGTTTATCCATTAAGCTATCTGAACAGGGAGAACCAGCAATCTCCTGTATCTGCCCCTTCAGAACTGTGGTCACATATGTGCATCTTTACATGGGTGATATCATTGGAATACACGTTTTCCTGTTTGCACGGCAACAGCTCTTAACAACTGAGCCTTTTCCCAAGCCCTCCAGCACTGCCATTTCTTTACTCTCTAGTATTAGACCAGCGATCTCAACTGACCATTTGTACAGTGGAATGGGTGATGGGACACATACCAGGTAAGCTGCTTTTCCACAACTGGGACCTGTTGCTTAACTCTCACTATGGTCAATAAGCATAAGGACATGGAGCATTGGATGCATTCAGTAAGGATTATCAGCAACTGAGACAGTGATTTGCCAGCTGCAGGTTATAGCTCCTTAGTGGATCTCAAAATTATTGAAAAGGACAATAACATTAAAATGAAAATAAAAGATGAATACCACAAGACATATTGCATGTCAAGCAATTCAGTAGTTAAAGTCTATTGCTACCTAACGGTTTTTTCTTTTCATCTGTGTCATTGTGTGCACATTTCTGTGTATGCAGATGAGAGCTGGTATCAAGCATCAGTAAGATACCACATAAATTGCTCTGCTTAATGAAACTTATGATAATAATATTTGAATAATAGTTTGCTCAATCCTATATCCCTTGTATTATATACAGTCCTTGGTACACAGGAGATGCTCATAAAAAATAGGGAAAAGAAAAGAAGGAAGAAAAAAATAATTTTTCCTCTATTTCTTACATCACAACCCCAAGTATTCAAACCATGAAACTCTGTAAATTCTTGTACTTTTTTTGAGGTAGGAATTCACACTAGCCCAGGCTGACCTGGCACTCACTCTGTAGTCCAATGCTAGCCTGGAACTCCCTATAATCTTCCCACCATTGCCTCCTGAGTTGAGATTAAAGATTAGTGCCACCATGCCTGGCTAAGTTCTATAAATTCTTTCTGGTTAGTATATCACAACTTCACCTTGCATTATTTGAGGAATTTAATTCTGTCCTGAATTTGAGTAATATTTGTCTAACTTCGTTATCTATACCCTGCTGCTTTTCCTCCCACTCCAATCCAATTAATTTCTATCTATGTGATTTTTCACTAAAATAAAAATCTGATCATGCCACCCCTCAGCTTATTATCTTTCACTGGCATCTAATTGTCCTTAGGAAGAAGCTCAAACCCCTAATTACATAGTATGTGCAAACATTCATAATCACCAATAGTGTTTTGCAAAAATTCTGCATTATGTTCTTGTCCAATTTCTTTTCCCATTCCAAAGTGCTTCTCAGCTTCAGATTCAATCTTTTTACTAAGACAAACTTAATCCAGCTAAGTGATTTCTTAGTCATTTTAGATTTACATTTCAGTCACATAATGGATAATAATCCCTTATTTATCTCTTTAATACTTTTGTTTCTAGTCTTTGGGGAATTAAAGATGACAGAGGTGACTGACATCATTACTTCCACCATTCTTGAAGGAGGGACCCACTACTTCTTGGACTACACCAACTTCGGATGAGCCCTGGTCTTTAGTTGTGGATTTGGCCTTTAATTCTCAATGTGAGATGAGAAAATCCATCAAAAGTGACGTGGACTGTCAAAGATTGCCAGTTTGCTTTCCACTGTTGTTGGCTGGTGGAGAGGACAGTGCATCCTTGTCAGTCTCTGAAGTCAATGGTCTACTTCTCAGCCTTCTAATGAATGATGCCCATTTCACTACACTAATATTTCAAGCCAGTTCTCTCAAAACTTTATTATGTAAAGTTTCATTTCTTCCATCTCTTTTCTGTCTTATTCTCTCTCTTCTCATCTCCCACATCACCTCTTTTAGAACATATGAGACTGGCCAGAAACCATGCCTTTTGAAGATAGGTCCTGTTGGTTAACTTTCATCATAGTCATTAGTCATTGGCAATTACAACCACCCACATTTTCAGTGAAGTACTATTTTACTTCTTTCCTTTGTTTTGTATTCAAATAGTCCAAATTTCAAGGCCATAAAAAGTGCAATCTAGGGGGGGTACAAACAGGAGATTCAGGATTTCATGGCCAACTTAAGCTGTATCACAAGTTTAAGTCTACTCTGGACTACATGAAACCTATTTTTTAAAAATAATAGAGAATAAATAAAAGAGAGGTCATATTAAGTCAAAATATTCTCTGTGTTTCTTAGCACTTGCTACATCCTCTAAACTATGATCTATATGTAGCCTTTCTCCAAAGCTTTAGGCATTTGAGTATTCAAAGTGAAAAACTGAGCTTTCATCCTTCACCTCCCTTCAGGATGGTGACTTTAAAATTTCTGAACCACAAATATGTCTGACTCATTTTATTCCCCAGTCCTAAAACTTCTCTTTGGATTTTATGCTAATCTAAAGACTACAATAGGAAACTGGCTACTTGAAGTTATAGCTGGTGGAATTTATTTTGCTAGGCATTATAGTTTATTATTTTATTCAATCCTCACACCAAATTTTGAGAGGTATGGAGTTTTACTTTATTTCCTGACAAGGAAACAAACATGAAAAGGAAATAAGCAATTTAAGGTCATAAAACATATAAAAAAATACAAGTTTTAATGAAAGGACTTTCTCTTTCTCCCACACTCACCATAATTATATTCCCTCTACGTGATTTCTTCATGCCCTTCGGATCACTCTGTCATTGCATATATGAATGTATCGTGATGACTAATTTAGCTCCTTATTTGTCCAATAAATTACAAGCTTGTTGAAAATCCCAGCCATATTTCCTTTATTTCCATATGAAGATACTGAATACAGTATCTTTAACACAAAGTATAATAGGGTGTTGACTGAATAAGCGTTGACATAAATATTGGAAAGCTGTAAACATTCTTTAGTGCTGATATATGAATAATAAAAATTAAACAATGGAATATTATATTTAAATATAGCTGCTTAATAATAACAGAGGGCTGTGAAGAAGGCTCACTCAGAAAAGTGCTTGCAAGGAAATTATCCACAAAGATCTGGGTAACACTAGCTGAATTGATGATTTCAAGGTTCAATGAGAGATACTGCATTAAAAAAAAGACTTAAGGTGACTGAGAAAGACACTCAATATCAACCTCTGGTTTTCATATGCATGCATCCTCACACACAATACACACACATGCACATAAAGAAATTTTGGATTTTATTGTTTTTAAGACATTTATGTCAAAAGATCATTTCTCTTATGGTTAATAAGTCTCACTTCTCTCTATATCCATCTTCTTCCTGCTCTAAATCAAACATGTGAAATGGCATACAATCCAAAAGGTGAAGAGCATGTATGGATTGTAAAATTTCTAAAAGACCAATAAAGGAACTCATTCTAATACTTGCAAAGATGATTTTTTTGTTGTTGTTCTTTTGTTTTATTTTTAGAATCAATCTTTGGATGGGGGAAAACCGACTACTGGTTATTTTAAGAAATTCTATGGATATGGTTATAAGCAACATATGGACTTTATGGGCACAGCTTGAGGGATGACACAAAACACTGACTTGTCAAGTTGTCACAGTCCTAAGGGTTTTAAGGAAGTTCGTAAATTTGCCAACCATTCTTCCCACCATATATATCAGTGGCATGCAGAAAAAAGTGGAAATATGACTATGTTTATGAAATCAGCATTCATATTTTATGACCAAATGTTCAATTTTCAAGGCTTCCTACAACTAATGTTCAAGTCTACAAAACTGCCAGAACCTGCTATAAGACCATTCAAAGGAAACCAATTTGTTTTGAACCTATAAATGTTTGTTGTTTATTTATCAAGAAATGATAAAGAGGAATCCCAACAAAATGTATGAAGAAAGGGTGAGGAGAGGGCTCATCAGTTAAAGGTACCAACTTGTAAAGCTTGATGGTCAGGGTTCAATTGCCTGATACTGACAAAGCCAGATGCACAGAGTGGTGGGCGCATGCTTCTGGAGTTCATTTGTAGAGGCAATAGTTCCTGGCTTATCCATTCACTCTGTCTGCCTGTCTCTTGCTAGATCAAATTAAAAAAAAAAAAGTATGAATAATGTCAAAAACAAAAAATCCTGACCTAATTACTTCACAATAGCTCCTTGGAATTTAGCCAAGATGCAATTAATTATTATTCAGCACTATTACTTTTGCATAATGAAGGAAAAGAAAACATGCCTAAAAAAGAATGGAATTTTACCAAGAGTAAATAAAGGAATAGCATTTTCAGAACAAAACTGCAGAATCTGCTGTGTATTTTAGGCATAATTATCAAGTGGTGATATCTATTCAGCTTGATAATTGCATTTTTAATTCAGTGTGTGAAATATTGAAAGCATTTAAAAACCATAGTAGAAGATGATATCCATGTGTTAATAGAAAATGGCAGAGCAATTTAGGTAGGAGGAGTGCTACTTAATTCTTCAGAAAGACACATATATGCCACTAAATAAATATAAAGAATCACAGTTTTGAAGATGCTACACTCTGCTTTCATTTTTATTATGTTTTATTTTATTTCACTTATTGACTATTTATTTTATGCATGTATAAAATGTACTTTGAACAAAATCACCTCTCATTGTCTTCTCCTTTTTCCCTCCCCTTCCCACTGAACCCCTTGTTTTTCCTGGCTAGCTCTCCTAATTTGATGTCTTTTGTTATGTGCTCATGTATGGGTGACCCTCTGAGTTTAATTACAGTTGCTAAAATGAGTATGAGAGGTTCATTTTAGTAATCTATGCATAGTTATTAACTTTAAAGTTGTATTTTCAAATATCACAGTAAACAATTGATAAATAGTAAATAGTACTATCTATACAAGCAAATTTGAAAATTTTCACTTTTTTAAATCTAAATTTTATGGAGTATTTCTTTATGGTTTTCTGTTTTATGGAATAAGATGTGTGGATATAAACACATGCAAACTCTATATATTCAAAAGTGTCTCTTCAACATTCCTCTGAGTGCTTGATTGTGTGCAGGTTCAGAGTAGTGACCTGTTCTCAGAGGTTAAGAACCAGAACCAATGTCCCACTGTCTCCTTTCTCTAGTATCTTCAAAACCACAAAAAATTGAAAGTTCACTGGATGCAAATACATTCATATTTATTTTAATGACTGTTTCAAAACCCTGCAAATTATTGTCCATGGCTTTGGAAAATGATAGACTCTTCCTATATATTTTATTTGTTTGTTTGTTCTGGTCTCAGGGATTCTTCAATTCTAACTAACTAATCTTTAAGATTGTTTCAGTCATTATTGTGTATGATTCTTTTTCCCCAATGATATTAGTCAGTTTCCAAGTAGCTAATAAGCTTGTTTTCCAAATGAAGTACCTAACAAGGAGTAATGAGAATTGTTATGTGCTATAATCAGGGTATTAATGACCATCTGGGAAAGCTGATAGCCCAAGGAAATTTCCTATGGTGGCTTTTTTATTTCAATTATAGCTCATTTGTTTTATTTTAATTAGGTAAAAAAGGGAAAAGAAATCTCTTCTCCTACTGAGGCTGTCTAAAGGAATAATTGTGCTCTAGGCAACAGGTATGGCTGCTTTTTAACACATTGGCAACAGAAATAGGATTCAGTTTCTTAGAACTGATTAACCTATAAGATGCTTGCATTGTCATAAAATTGATTTATTTTCAACTTACACACAAAAAATAAACACTCTGTGTTGTTTATAAAACATATGTAAATATATATTGAATGCATTTCATGGTACTCTGAAGACTCACTGGCTGAATATGCTGGATATTTACAGAATAAAAGAATGTTCTTTCTAGCACAATACTCTGTGAGTGCTTTTGATTCTTATAACAAATGTGTCTTTCTGACAATAAACAAATACTATTTTTTCTCTGACAATGATAAATAGGTTATATGCATCAAATAGAGAATAGTAAAAAAGCACATTTCCACTTTTATTATTTGCTTGGTTCATTTAACATAAATGAATGCTACAATTCATGTGTCTCAAAATTCTTATTATTTATTGTACAATGTAATCAGAGGTGGGATATTTTAAAACATGGGACACAAAGCAAGATCCTTTGCTTCATGAAACATCAATTAGTATTGGAAATAATTCCTTGCTAATGGGAATACAGACATATCTTAACTTGTTTGTTGAAGCAGAGAGGGGACATAAGAAAGACAGCACAGGACATGAGTAGATGAAAAATAAAACCCTAATCAGTATATTCAGTACAAAAGATATGGGAGGAGAAACTATAGTGATACAAAAACAAGGCACTAACTGTTAACACAATACAATAGGAGAAAATATATAGAAAATAAGAACAAAAAATAAAATATCTATTTATAGAAAAACACCTTTATTTTATTTGAAGGGTCATAAATGTGTGTGTTATTTATTTTGCTCATTGTATGGTTTCTCCCCATCCTGGGCACTACGTCATTAATCTTGTCTTACTGTTCAGAATCTAACTACTTCTATTTTTCATTTGAAGAAATCTGTGTACTTATCTTTTCATGTAGAATTATGCTGTCCTTCAATAAATGTGAATAGAGGATGTAGATAAGACAACCTGGTTCCCATTGCTAAATATGGACTGGGTTTTAAATATAATAGTAAATTAAAAAAGAGACATTATGCTCTTTTGAAGTTTTATGTGGGTGAAATAAAATGAAAATTGGCAACAATGAGTATTTTATATGTTATTCTGCCTCTACTGCTTTGTTTTGACCCATTCCAATTGCTGTTAGAAATTTAAGGTTTAAAAACATGGGCAATACAGCAGAAGATTGTTGATGTTACAGAAAACATATTCATAGTTTTTTTTTTTATTTTGAAAAGAAAATCATTAACAATCATAGCCATTTATAAATTAGAAAGTCAGTATTTGTTAAGGAATAATAATTAATATTTGTGAAATTCCATGCATTTTTTATTTTTATAGTTAGTCATGAAAACAATTATGATTTCATGATTAGACTATATATAAGCAAATAGAATATTCTTATAGCTATTCCTAGCACTGATAATAGTTATGTATATTAGATGAATATTATTTTTAAGAGCCACTAAAAGTCATTTGATATTGAGTTCTAAAGCTTTTCACAAATTCTCCAGAGACAGAACATATTAAAGAAATATACAGAAGCCTTGGTAAATTAAACATTGATAATGGAAAACTGTGCAGATAAAATAATGATTCAGCAAGAAAAAAGTACATATGAGCATATGAGTTATTTATCAACACATTGTTTGGCCTCCAGCACTGAAATGAGTCTGACAGTTGAAGCCAATGGTCCACATAGAAGAATCTCTTTTTTGAGCTGGATGAGAAAATTCATGGGAACACATGACTTGTAGAAATCTACATATCAGAACAGAAATGAGTATGATCAAATGAAGTGGGCGGATACTAAGAAACCAGAAGGGAACTGTATTCCAGCTGAAGATTCCCAAAATGCGTAAGGCAATATGGACAAAATACACTTAGCCTATGGTCCTCTGTGGGGCAGGAGAAAAATATATTAATTTCTCCTTCATTTGATATCTTATTACACTTGAAATTTCTACTTTTATTGCATAAGAAGATTTATGAATTTTTTATGAGTGACAGGTAAGAGTATAATTGACTCTAGTGCCCTCATAAAGCCAGACACAAACAATGGCACATGTGTGTTTACAGCAGCAAGATACTGTGGTGAACCAACACACATGTACAAACACATGCACACACATGCAAATAAATAAAGATATTTTGAAATAATTAAATAAAAAACCTCAGGTGCTAGAGAGGTGGCTCAGCAGTTAAGACACTTGCCTACAAGGCCTACTGACCCAGGTTTGATGCCCCAGTACCCACATAAATCTATATGCACAAGATGGCACATGCATCTAGACATCATTTGTAGCCTATAGAGGTCTCGGCACACCTATTATCATTCTGCCTCTCTCTCTTTCTCTGTCTCTTTGTCTTTCATAAATTAAAAATATTAAAGTAAGAATATAATTGAAGAGGACATAGAGATTTAGGCGTGTTCTACTTCTTGTTCTATCTACAGATATAGTTTGCATGTTTGCAGCTTCATACATGAATGGTTTATTTTCCTTTAATAAATTACAGGATGTTTACATTCATTTTCCTAGTTACATGTTGAATCAGATATTAATTTAATCATAAAAAGTGGCCATCTTGCATGGTAGTAACTGCCCAGGTGCATTTGTCTGCTTTTGTGGGCTCCTGAGTTTTGCCCTTCTCTCTCTGCCTAGCAGCTTGGGAATGTGTGCACTGTTTAAGAATTATAACAACCAGTTGAATTGAACTACTACATTCTCTAGTCATTGGTCCCTGTAGCAGACAGCTTCAGGTTCGCTGAAATGAACTTTCAGACCAAGTACAGTTATGGAGGAAGGGATATTTATTGAAGCTTACAGGTCCAGGGGAAGTTCCATAATGGCAGAAGAAACCGGCCTGCCTTCACAGGACCAAGCAGAGAGAGAGAAGTACAAGCCAAAAAGCCAAAAGCCACACAGCACACTTAAGGAACTCCAGCTAGGCACACTTTGCTTATCTTTAGAATGAAATCTGAAACCCACCACCTCACCTTAAGAACCACTCAGTTAAACTGCCTCCAGCCAAGTGGCTGTAGAAGCAGACTACAAACAATAAAGAACTGAATATATTGGGGGCCATCTATCCTTTTCAAACCACCACAGTCTCATATCATGCTACCTGCTCACTAAGAGTGGAATGGACAATCCCTAAGGTTCCTAACTAAGTTTGAGTTAGCAAAATTAAGTTGACCACAGAATTATCATCAGAGAAATTTATCTCTGATAGCTGAAGTTACAAAGAAAACATCCACACAAGTCTACTTAGTTGAAAATGTGCTCTCAAGAGGCAACATGCAGAGCTGTGTGTGAAGAATGATTTCTTACAAAGATCATTTAGGTTCAGCAGCCTCTATGTTTGTACCATTAATCTCTTGCTCTTGGGCCATCTCAGCTTAACAGGAATCCATGTAGTAATACAAGAAGATATCCTTAAGCTTCAACAAGATTTAGCATTTAAAGGCAATTTTTCACCTTTGCTTTTGACCCACTTATTCACTGCAAATAGCTTACATGGTCATACCTATACATTTTCTTGTAATTACCTGTTGAAAAGAGAAATCTGTGTACATCAATATGAGAGGTCCTCTGAAGATTAAAAGGAAGCCTTGAGGCAGGGATGGAGAGAATGTCTTCCCATATTATGGGAAATGGCTAAAGCAACTTCAGCAGGCACACTCACTTACTAGTCTAGGAGCTACAGAGCTCTTCAAAGAGAAGAAAGTGCATTCCTAAAGCTCTGCATGGGCAAACAGAAGGTACTAGTGGCTCTTCTTGGACCAAAGGTAATCCATCTCCATCACTTGCTTGTTAAACATCTAAATTTTACATTCCAAAAACAGCATTAAAAAAAAAAAAAACCTTCCTGAATATTATTTGTTAAGTGTCTCTATGTGCTATTCAAACCACAGAGGAGCAGTTTGGAAATTGAAGCAGGTAGAAGGCTACTTATATGGCCCAAGCTCACATTCACAGACATTTAGAATAATGAATCTTTTCAAATTTGTTCTTAGATCATCATTCTACACACTTTCTGCCTTACTCCTCATGTGCCTATCTGCTCTGCTACTGGATGTTAAAACAGCAATTGATCACATTGTTGTCTAAGATATTCATGTGCCTTTCCATCTGTATGCAGTTGGAAGACCATAAAAATCCCCAAACAGAGCATTTCAGTTATTATTGAAAACTCAAAGATGTCAACAGAAATCTGGCAGGTTGATTTGTTTATAGAGATAGTACTGCCATAGCTATGGAAGTCACATACTGAGAAGCCACAGTGAAAGGAGCCTGCTTGCTCTGGCAGCCTTCATCCTTCGTTGTCCGTATTTTTCACAACCTTGCACAGATCTCCTCCTTCACAAACTCATGGTGTTTGTGGCTGCCTTTCTATATCCTTATGTTTTGAGCCTTACAGACTTGACAAGAATGGGGTCTTTAAATAATGCCTAACTAAATGGACTTTCCCTCCTGCTTTTCTGGCTGAAATCATAGTGTGTTCCATTTCCTAACCTATTGCTACATTAGTTCTAGGCTATCATCGTAACTCCCCCCTTTCTTCCTGTATCTCTCCTGAAATAAGTCTAATCTTAATTATCCAAAATGTTCATTAAAGATAATGAAAATTCCATTTTAATTCAAGTATTTTAATTGCTTAAGTTGCTATTAAGTGGGTAACAGTAACCAATGCTGATACTTGAATCAGTTTTCTTAGAATTATGATAGAGTCAAGAGGAATATAGGACATAAAAGAGAAAATGAGAAGCATTTTCCCTATTGTTCCCTTGTAGAATGAACCCCCCCAAAAAAACCCTGTCTTTTTCTCTCTCATCAGCCATGAAAATACTGCTCCTGCCTTAATTATGTTTTCCTCAGTGACCACAACTTTATCTGCCCCCATAACCACCCACTTTGCCAAGAAAACTAAAGATCTTCTGTATACTTTAGAGTCTCATTATACATTCCATTTCTCACTATCACAAACAATGATTATAAATTCCTCACTAAAACTCAGTGATTCTCTAACAATGATTTGTCAAGGGAAAAGCATAGTGCTGTGACTTCTCAAAGAATCCCACTAGAAACAGAAAATATTGAAATAAACCCCACATTCAAAATTGCTGAAAAGACATTGCTCTCATTCAGAAATTGTAGTTTCATTACTTTAAGGCTATCATTCTTTTATACAGGCTGTATTCAAATATTTTTCATGGTATAATCTTTTCTTATATTCTTTGTTATGTATATGTATTTTAGGAATGTCTCTCTCCTTCATTAATATATTCTCAGGCAGCCATGTGTTCCATTCATCCTTATTACTATACATACACACATTTATATACACAGAAAGAGAGAAAGAAAATGTACATTTGAAAAGAAAATAAATTTAAGTATATTGGTTCACAATTATTGTTGACAAAATGTCCAAGATGGAGGAACAAAAAGTTGTGGGGGAAGAAGGCATCACATAGAAAAAAAGAAAGAGAGAGAGAGAGAGAGAGAGAATGAGAAGAAACACAGCCTTAAGCCCTTTCACATTCAATGTGAATCTGAATCTACTCATGAGGGTGGATGCTCATCTACCTCTTGGTGCCTACTTCCCAACGCAGTTTTACTGAGGACTGTTTACAACACACACTTTTGAGGGAAGCTACTCAACCTATGCCTGTGACAAGGTATTTGTCATTGCTGGTGACCTTTTTTTATTCTATCATTGTTATTTAGGGTTTTTGTAACTTTGAAATAACAAACAATCTTAGTTAGAGCTTATAGTAATATCAGGAAAAATTGGTGAGAAAATATCTATAATAGCAATGTGTTTGCACTTAAGAGTATACATTTTGAGTACACAATATCTCTAATATTACTGTAGCCTGCTTGTTATTCTCTTAAAAATTTAAGACATAAGGACAGTATGCAAATGAATGTGACAGTCTGGAGTGAGTAGGCCAGACCCTGTTTCCAGATTACTTCCGCTTCCAAAGTTTGAGTTCCCTGTGTGGACATTGTGTGGGCAGTAATGGTGGTCTGGAGTAAATAGGCCAAACCCCTGTTTCCAGGCTCTTCCCACCTCCCCTTCTGGGTTTCCTGGGCAGACAGTATGTGAATGGGTATGGCAGTCTGGATTGAGTAGGCCAGATCCCTCTTCCTGGCTCATCACAGTTCATTGGTTCAAGTTCCTTGGGCCAGTCTGTGTGCTAGAGGGCTCAGCACAGAGTAAGTATGCTAGATCCTGTTGGCTGGCTCCTCTAGGTCCTCTGGTCCTGGTACACCCTATTGTGTTTTGCTTGGGGAGGCATGGTCCCTGTTTGAGCTCTGGAATCGAACCTTTTGCTTTGGTATCCTGACTGGCTACTGGGTAGCAACATCCCCTTTCAACTGAGTCAGAGCGTAGATGGTCCAAATGACAGAAACTTGCTTCCTCCTCAAAAAAATAAGGTTTCTTCATAACATGGGTAGACAGTAAGGAAAAAAAAAATAATCCATCAAAAGTCAGAAAAATGAGATCTCAACCAAGGATGCCTATTCCTTCAATGGAAGCCTCCAGTAGAATCATAAAAATGAACAGAAATTCATTCGCAAAATGAAAACACAACAACCAATGAGACCCTGTTCCAAAAAAAAAAAAAAAAATGTTGAACTGGAAGCAATCCATCAAAGAACCAACAATTGTATCAATGAAATTGAATAAAATCATTTCATAGAGTGTTCAGCTTTTGACTGAAGAAAATGTGAAACCCCTCCAGAAAGATATGAATAAATTTAAGGTAGTCAAGAAATAGAAGATCTCAACAACTGGTTGATTAAGCTTAATGAAGACATGATCAAATACAAAAATGAACTATAGGAAGCATCAGAAAAATCAGAAATTGAATTGAAATTGTATCTCCAAAAAGAGATGGACACAATACAAAATAACACAACAGAAAACAAAAATGAAATAGAAATTATAAAAACCTCTCCAGAGCCACTCACAAACAGTGAATCATGTGGAAGACAGAACCTCTTACCTGGAAGACGAGAGAGAATAAATTGATCAGGAGGTCAAAAACTATGCTAAGTTTAAAAAATCAAGTGAACAGAATATGAGGGAAATGTGGGACACCATAAAACAACCAAACATACAGACCATGGGTATACCAGAAGGGATGAAATCCTGGCCAGAGGCATAGAGAACATATTCAACAAAATTATGGAAGAAAAATTTTCCAATCTCTCACAAGTGAGGCCCTTCCAGATACAAGAAGCCCACAGAACACCAAACAGAAAGGACCAAACAGAAACTCTCTAAGACATACCATAGTTAAATATTTTAACAGTATAAAAAAAGAGATGGTGTTAAAAGCAGCAAGAGAGCAACAATTCACAATATACAAAGGCAATCACATCAGAATCACATCAGATTTCCCAATGGAAACCATGAAAGCCAGAAATTCCTGGAATGGAACACTTTAAATTCTGAAAAACTGTGGCTTCCTAGTGTCTAGTCCACAAGATGCTTGCTGAGTATGTAAGGTATCTTGGGAAGATTCAGGTTAGGTGCTGTAGATGAGTGAGACTATGTGACAATTTTTTTTTTTTTTTTTTTTTTGTGATTGGGTAAGTTCACTGAGAATGATCTGCTCCAGGTTCAACCATTTTTCCTCAAATTTCATTGTGTCATTTTTTCTTACTGCTGCATAAAATTCCATTGTGTAGATATACCACATCTTAGTTAACCTACTTAGCAGCAAATAACCTGGTGTGATGCCCACACAAGTGCAATAGTGGCACACAGCCATTGTGGGGAACCAACTGCTCTTGCTTTGGCTAACTGATTCCCTTAGTGGTATGGGACCCATAGCTGGATCTGGGAAACAAGTCAGAACCATATGCAAACATGAGCCCACTCTCTAGTATCCAGCTACCATCAATTATGGGCTACAAGAGGGTATATACCTATAAAATTTTCTATATAAAAAAAGTAAGGGTTATCTCATTTGTCCTGGTGCTAACCTACTCTCTGTTGGAGAATCTGCTTCTCTTTTTCAGATAGATGTAGAGCCTAAGGAGAGAGCTACCCTATCATCCCTCAAAAGGGCCCCAGATGAAACTAAGAAAAATTGCTGAAACAAGCAAGAGTGCTATTTTCCTGATGAACCAGATACGAACACAAGGGGGAAGGAGATCAACACAAAGAAAAATCAACTCCTACCAAATCAGAAAGCCAGGGACCCAGAGGCCCCCAAAACCTCATCACTGAAGCAGACCAAAAATGAACCCAACATGGCTCAGGGAAATTTTGCAGAAGAGGGGGCAGAAAGAATGTCAGAGCCACATGTTGGGTCATGATATGCAGAGACATTTATCTTACCCATAACTGTGGGCTAACTCCACAATGCATGACCCATATACCTCAACAAAGAAGGGCCCAGGAGAGGGGGTTGGTCATGGATGAGCCTAATAGTGGTACCAAACTGACGGTATTTACTGAATACAAAACTATTTAATAAATATATTAAATAAAACAAAGAAAAAAAAACTGTGGTTTCTAACCCAAGCTAATCTATCCAGCAAAAGCATCCCTCCTAATAGATAGGGAAATGAAAACGTTACATAAAAAAGTCAAGTCTATGATTATATGGACACAAACCCAAACAAAAAGAGAATACTTGAGGGAATACTCCACAAATAACAGTCAAACAACCAATCTCAAGAGCCATCTAGAGTAAGATCACAATAACCAAAATAGACCAGGCATCATCATGGCAGGGATTAATTCAAACCTCACAGTAATAACCTTAAATATTAATGGTTTGAACTCACTCATCAAAATACTCAGGTTAGTAGGACCAGAGATGCAACAAGGAACAAAATCTATATGCTTATGTCCCTAATGAACTTAGATGTGCAGAATGTGAACAAAATCCTTGCAAACCTAATTCAACAATACATCAAACCATTATCCACCTTGATAAAGTAGATTTCATCCCAGGGATGCAGGGATGGTTTAACATACAGAAATTGGTCGTTCTACACAACATAAATAAACTGAACCCTAAGAACCACATAATCATCTCAATTGATGCAGAGAAGACCTTTGACAAAATATAACACCACTTTATGATCAAAACACTGGAAAGAATGGGAATGGAGTGTTTATATCTCAACACAATACAGTCTATATATAAAGCTCCTAATGCCCAAATAATGTTTAATGGAGAAAAACTAAATGAGTTCCCATTGAGATTAAAACAAGACAGGGATGCCCACTCTCACCAATGCTTTTCAACATAGTAATAAAAGTGCTAGCCTAAGAAATAAGACAGGAGAAAGAAACAAAAGGGATTCAAATTGGAAAGGAAGAAGTCATGTTAGCCATATTTGCAAATGACATGATCCTATATATAAGTGACCCAAATGTTTCAATCTCAAAACTTCTAAAGGTGATAAATTCTTTCAGCACAGTTTCAGGAAACAAAATCAATGAACAAAAATCAGTAGCTTTTCTATATGCAAAGGACAAATATACAGAGAAAGAAATCAGTGGGGCTACCCATTTTCATAGCAACAAAAACAAAAAAAATTAAATACCTTAGAATAATACTAGCCAAGGATGTGAAAGACATATATAATGAAAACATAAAAAATCTCAAGAAAGAAAAAGAAGAGGACTTAAGAAGATAGAAAGTAATCCCATGTACCTGGAAAAGTAGAATTACTATTGTGAAGATGAAAATTCTACCAAAAGCAATATACAGATTTAACACAATACCAATAAAAATACTAGTATCATTCTTCACAAAGACTGAAAAAATTATCTCAAAGCTTACATGGAATTGGTAGAAGGCCTTTGATGTCCAAATATATCCTCAGCAAAATAATAGTAATAATAATAATAATAATATTAATATTAATAATAAAATAAACCCTCTGACAGTATCGCCATATGCAATCTAAAGATATATTACAAAGCCATAGTGATATAACATCATGGTACTGGAATAAAAACAGAAACAAAGACCAATGGAACATAACTGATGGCACAGACCTTAGGTCAAGTGTCTTCAGCTGCTTGATCTTTGACAAAGGTGCCGGTAACATAGACTGGAGAAAAGACAGAACCTTCAACAAATGGTGTTGGACAAATTGGTTGAACATATGTACAAAAATGAAACTAGACCCACTCATTTTGTCATAAACAAAAATCAAGTCTATATGGATTGAATACCTCAATATAAGACCTGAAATTCTTCAACTACTGCAAGAAAAAAATAGGAGGCATTCTTCATGATATAGGACTGGGAAAAGTCTTCTTGAACAAAACCCCATTAGCCCAAGAAATTAAGCCAGCACTCAACCAATGGGATCTCATGAAGCTAAAAAGCTTTTGCACAGATAAACATATCATAAGTAGAGCAATAGATTACTCACTCAATGTGAGAAACTCTTTGCCAGTTATACCTCTGACAAAAGCCTAATATATAGAACCTACAAAGGACTCAAAAACTAAACAATGAAAAATCAAACAACCCACTCCAAATATGGGGCAGAGAACTAAATAGGGAGTTTTCTGAGGAAAACTTGCAAATGGCCAACAAACATTTAAGAAAATGTTCATTATCCCTAACTATTAGGCAAATGCAAATTAAAACAACTATGGGATTTCACCTTATCCCAGGAAGGATAGCAAATATTAAAAAATCAAATAAAAACAAATGCTGGCCAAGATGTAGAGAAATATGAACACTCTTTCACTGTTGGTGGGAATGTAAACTGCTACAACCAATATGGAAATCAATAGGCAGACTCCTGAAAAAGTTAAATATAGAATTATCAGCAGACTCTTTTATTCTCTTACTGGCCACTTACCCTAAAAGCTCCACATCTCAGTTCAGGGATATTTGCTTAACCATTTTATAGCTGCTTAATTCATAACAGCTAAATTCTTAAATCAACCAAGGTGCCCACTATTGAAATAATGGATAACCAAGGTGTGGCATATGTACATGATGTAATTCTACTCAGCAGTAAGAAAATGTGACACAACAAATTTGGTAGAAAGGGCTGGAGAGATGGCTTAGCAGTTGAGCGCTTGCCTGTGAAGCCTAAGGACCCCGGTTCGAGGCTCGGTTCCCCAGGTCCCACGTTAGCCAGATGCACAAGGGGGCGCACACGTCTGGAGTTCGTTTGCAGAGGCTGGAAGCCCTGGCGCGCCCATTCTCTCTCTCTCCCTCTACCTGTCTTTCTCTCTGTGTCTGTCGCTCTCAATTAAATAAATAAAAAATGAACAAAAAAATTAAAAAAAAATTTGGTAGAAAAATGGTTGAACTTGGAACAGATGATTCTAAGTGTATTCATACAACCACAGAAAGACATATGTTACATGATCTCATTCATCTGCAGTTCCTAACCTGGATCAGCCTGAGTTGGTGACATACCTGAATAACATCTTGAGCCTTGGACAACATAGAAGATAGGTCTGGGGAAAGGGAAAGGGTTTCGGGAATATAAAACTGTAATCAAAGTGAACTGGTACCATAGAATCCTATATCCTGGAAGTCAGACTAAAAGGGGAAACCTTCAAGAGGACCTTAGAGGGAGCACCTGAACCAAAGGGCCCTGTAGAGAGTGAGACTAAACCTAATCTTAAATTTCTCCTGTTTCTCTTTCTTCTCTGTCTTTTTTTTCTTTTCACTTGGCACTGGCCCGTAACTCTCTGTACTAGGATGTGGTTTATATCCACAATGCACTATTGATAAGAGAGAGACCTACAAGATCTCCCAAAACAAACAAGACAGACTTCTGTCAGAGCACTTGATTACCCCCCAGAGGGTAATGGTAAGACTCTACTGTTGAAGACATCATACACTGTCTGCATGGACCATAGAGAGACCTGTTTGGAATCCAAAAGAGATCCAGTTCTCAGAAAATTAGCCTATCTAATGCTAAAAGGTGCTACATGAGCTACCTGGGAAAAGTAGCCAACATCTGTTGAAGTAAATCAATCTAAGTGACTCAGAAGCAAACAACCTGATGTGATGCTCACAAAAGTGCAATAGTGGCACACAGCCATGGAGGGTAACCACCTGCCCTTGGATTGGCTAAAAGATCTGCTCAGTAGAAAGGAAACCATATCTGGAACTGAGAAACAGGTCAGAATCATATCCAGAAAATGATTCTGCTTTCCATTGTCAAACTCACCGTGTGCTATAAGAGGGTCTACATCATTTAAATTCTCTTTAAATTAATAATCCCATTTAATGGTCCTGACTTCACTCTCCATTGGAGAATCTGCTTCTGTTTTCCAGATGTGAGCTGGACCTGAGAAGATAAATGCCCAGTGCACTATGCCACATCCCCAGCTGAAACCACAGAGGAATTGGGGAAATGAGCAAGAGTGCTGCTTTCTTAGTGAGCCTGATAACAGCACAAGGGTGAAGGAAATAGACACTGGCAACACTCAACACCTACCAAATGAGAGATTCAGAGGCTCCTAAGCACCCCTCACTGAAGTACACTTTAAATGCTCCCAACATGGCTCAGAGAATTTTGCAGAAGAAGGGGAAGAAAAATTGTTAGAGCCACAAGTTGGGACATTTTTCACATAGACATTGCATTTTCCTGCCATAATGTATGACCCACAATCCCCATGGGGTGGACTGGCATCCCCAATGAGGAAGGCCTCTTAGGAAAAGAGGCAGGGAAAACAGAAAGGATGGTACCAACATGTGTTGTTTACATACTAAATTTGCCCATATCTAATAACTTTTTAAAACATCAGACATACCAGCTCTGTTAGTTTTTATCGTCGTAATCAAAGTATTTATATTTAAAACTCAAGAACTTTCTCACAAGCAATAGGAAAAATTGCAAATCATGCCCCTCCCTTAATCCTTCTCATGGTATGTTAGAAAGTATGGTTTACATAGTCATCTATTTTCTGTTACCATTTGCTAGCAGTAAGAGATGTAATGTTGTTTATTTGTGAGTTTTCTTTCAGCATGGAACAGCTTTCTCACATTACAGTACAGAAGTACAGCATATAGACAGAGTTGTGCTGTGGCACTTGGCTTCAGTGAGCACCTGTTTTATTGGGCCAGCATTGACAGATGCATGGGTCTCTTCTGACTAATGGGTGAACACTAACAGAATATCATCTCATTCCATAATCCCTTCACCTTGACATGAATGGAATTTTCTCTTCCAGAATCCCATACTTTATTCTGAAAAAAAAAAAATGTTAGTTTGAGTTAAATGTTTCTATTGTCACACTATTTCCTTCTTCTTTCTGAGAGTATGGGATGTAAAGTTGTGAAGCTCACATTACTGTCAGTCATCTTTCATGTTTGTAACTTTGGACAAGATTCTTCCTCACTGAGAGCTCAACCCTTCACATGTAGAAGTTATAATGTCAATTTCTAGCTTATAACTTTATTGTAGACGCTAAAAGAAAAAAAAATATGAGAAATTTTCAAGATGCTAGCTGACTTATATGCAATTAAGTAGCAAAAAGTATTATATACATAAGGCACATATTAAATGAGACCTTCAAGAATTTATCTTAGAACACAGATAGGTCCTACAAAGATATGTAATTCCTGTAGTCATAAAATAAAAGAACATCTGAACAGTGTTTTTGTTATGTAAAGCTATACATCAATCTGGGATGGTTGGGGGAGTTGGGCATGTATTAACATGTCAATTTATATGAATCAAAATAGAAAGCTTAGTAGACTTATGAACTATTGGCTATCTATGGAAGTGATTAGAGCAAAGGCTCAAGAAAATAAATCAACCTTTGAACTGCTGGCTGAAATAATAATGGGAAAAGTTAGATTCAAAGAAGATAGGTAAGAAAGAGCTATAATTTTGCCTATGACCTAGGAAAACAAATATGAGGAAAGGAATCTAGGCTTCTGCTTTCAAATCTGGTGGTGCTGGTTTCCTACCCCAAAGATCTAGTAAAGCCTGATGATGCAACTCGTAGCAGCTCTTTCCCAGCTTCCCACAGACTATGCTTGTGCACCTGCCATCACTAGCCCTCAGCAGCAGATGGCTCTTGAATCTTGGGTCTTACTGTGTGTTCTCTGCTGCCCTGCTTCAGTAACTCCACCCCCTTCTTCAGCTGGGATTGCATGCCTAGGATGGAAGCAGCAGATGTTTTAAACAAATCCATAGGATTTCCTTAAGACACTGAGAGGGAAAAAGCAAGTGCAGGACATGGGGTGGGAAAGCCCCAGCTCATACATGTAAGCTGTTGTGAAGTTAGGCGGTAAAGGGAGAGTCTTGGATCACTTTACTGATTTCAGAACAAGAAAGTGAAATGATTTCTGTAAAATATCTTCTTCCCTCATCATTTTCTCTCTTCTAAACTGGAATTAGTTATTTAGGTAGGATAATTTTCATGTTTCTCCCTCCACCTATGCTCAGGCAGCAGCAACGCCAGAGACACTGCTGAGAGGGGCTTCACACCTTCACATCTGCATTATCTGCAATGCACTTGGGGGCTATTCTAGAAAAGGTAGCTTCCAAATGAAAAAAAAATATTATTTCCTCCTATTAAATAATATAAAAGTCGTATTTTGAATATCCATCTGACTTGTAAACATGAAAAAAGAAGTTATCTCTTTTTAAAATATTTTATTTATTTAAAAAATTAGCTTTATGCCTGGCATGTCGTGCATGCCTTTAATCCTAGCACTCAGGAGGCAGAGGTAGGAGGATCACTGTGATTTCAAAGCCATCCTGAGACTACATAGTTAATTACAGGTCAGCCTGGGCCAGAATGAGACCCTACCTTGAAAAACCAAAAAAATAAAAAAAAAGCTTTTTAGCTTCAAATATGGAGCAAAATATTAGCATGCGAATTTCTTGGGTCTTCTTGTTTTGGGGGTCCACATCTCTTACAACTACTGTGTCCATTGCTAGAGGGAAAATTTAACAACAGTGTTTTAGATAATAATGTCCAGTCACTAAACTCTTTATGGAAGCCTTAAAGTCTGATCTGTGGAGTAAGTATTAGTGGAATTAATAATAAATTACGTAATTTAGTAAGACATTTAATGGACACAAACTTCACTTAACAATTTAATCCTCACTATCAAGCTAATTTATACATAAGGTTTTAATGCAATGGTGCTCTAACCTTAATATTTATGAAGTTATCTGCACCCAATACACAAATGGTATAAACTGTCCATGTCCCATTTTTAAAGTCTCCTATGAGTGCGAGATATTTCCATTATTGTACTATATAAGTTAGGTAAATTTTCTGATAATGAAGAGCAAAGGACTGATAATCTAGGATGGATAAGGTGGTAAGCAGATGACAGAAAGTGTTTACTCTTTCCAGTGCTGTTACTCTGTTCCATTTCTACCTCTTCCTCAGGAGCTCAGCTTCCACCCAGCCCTCACTCTCAGCCATTTTATTAGGCTTAGTAAATAAAGCTGTTGGAAAAACATGTAGGTTTTTTTTTTTTTTCCATTTCTGCTCATTTCAGTCCACTCTGTCTCTTTTAAACTATGATTACATCACAAAGACATTGATACATACTTTCTAATAGTGTCTGACTATCCTCGAATAAAATATGGTGATATCTCTCTCAGGATACCATCTGCAAAATGTCAAATGATCCTATATTCATATACAGATAATACAAGCAAAGCTCACTGCTAATGCTATTTTTTTTTAAATCGAAAATCTACTGGGAATATTGTGTCTCTAGAAACACATGAGAAACTCTGCCCAACACTATTAAAACACTTTCCTAAGTCCCTCTTCTTTGATTTCTTAAAGTGCTTATTATACCTATGCTTTCTTTGTAAGTGGATTTTGTTATATTCATTGAAACAAGATTTGACTATGAACAACTAAAGTATAATTTCTATAATTTCCTGGAACATCTTGAACTGACAGCTTGACAAGCTCTATTATTTGTGCCCAAACAGAAAATTCTGCAAATATAACTCATTTTCCCAATCACTCTAATAACCCTTCAATATTTTTTAGAGGATTTTACTTCATTAACCTCTGGTTATCTTTTATTTTTATTCATTCTAATCTTTAGTTTTGTTTGCATTTATATGTCTATAGTTACTGTTATAACTTCTATGGCTTTACTCATCCCATCAAAACTCAAACATAAACCAGTGTGGTACTAAAGAATATTCTTCATGACTTTCTAACAAAACTTTAAAAATTCCACCTCAACCTTGTTCATAAAATAAGAAATCAAAAATTTTCAGTAACTAGTAATAGAGGTGATAAAACATAAGAGATATGAATTTTACAAAGTCAAAGATATATATACCTATCTTTGAATCATCAATTGAGGTCAAGACAAGAAAGAACAGACACTAAGTTCTTAAAGGCCATGGGGAAAAACAGCATCTTCATCATTGAGTGATTGTTGGTTAAAAGCACTGTGGCACTTAGTTAACATGAATACACCATTAACATCAGTGATTATAAATTATGTGCATAAAATACCTACAGAGATTTTCCTTTAAATCCCAAGACATATTTTGATAGTGTCATAACTTTATCCTCTTTCCTTTTCAGGGTATAACAAAGAATCTGGACCCATACTAGGGGAGTGAATTCACCTCAATGACCTTCAGTTTCTTTCACAGTAAAATAAGGAATTTATTGTGATATAGATAAAAATCTTTTCAGCCTTTACTAAATGAGCTTTAAATTTTTAAAGAGTTGTTTTGTTTATAGAAATATTTTCAGAACTCACAAATATCCTATATTTAGTTTCCATTACTATCACCAAATCATATTATTATGGTAGATTCATCACACTTAATGCATAGATACTGTGTTTTATGACCTATGATTTGTACTTTATTCAGATTTTTTTATTCTGCATATCTGTGTACATTCTGACATTATTCAGGATATTGTATGTATCCCAGCACCCTATCCTGAAGACTGTATTTCCTCATCCTATCCAGGATTCTACATTTCATCATCTTTTCCAGGGTACTGCATTTTGGCATACTCTCTATGATGCTGCATTGTAGTTGATTGCTATGATTCATTATTGGCTGTGACAACTTCTCAGGTTTCAGTTTTGATAACATCATTTTTCAGGAGTCCTTATAATTTATTTTGTGAAAACATCCACAACCTATTCATCTACCTTTAAGATAATAGTCTTCAGTGTTCCTTGTAAAATAGCAGTTGACATTTAGCAACTATAATATCAAAATATAAACAGAACAAATTAAAAGTCAAATAACCTATTAATTTACAGAAAGTATTATACTAATATTAACCAAAAATAATTGCTTAGTAAGAGTTTTATTTGTGTGTATGTGTGTGTGTGTGTGTGTGTGTGTGTGTGTGTGTGTGTGTGTGTGTGTTTATGAGTGCACCTGTGCCACGATGTACATATGGAGGTAAGAAGACAATCTTGAGGTGCTTCTCCTCTTCACTTTCTTTTGAGATAGTGCCTCTCTTGTTTTGCTTTTGCATTCTGAGAATTTTCATATTCTCTTGTCTTTTCCCCTATTGCTATATGTATATTGGGGTTATAGAGTCATGCTCCATTTTGTATCCATCTTTATGTGGGTGCTGAGGGATCAGACTTAGGTCAGAAGGCTTGCAAACAAGCCTGTAGATGCTAAGCCATTTTCCTGGTCCATCTGGTCTTGATTTGAAAATATTTGGTACTATGAGATTTGAGGCATACAAAAAATAAATAAGTAAAACTATTTGTCTAAATTGTCCCTTTCTAAGACAAATTGAAGAATAGAGACATAAGTTGGCCTCTGACATTAACTCCAACCCTCACAAGAATTCTCCAGCCAACCAGAAAATGTTCAGTATCAAATAGTAAAATACTATTGAAAGATAGCCCACCTTGTAGAAATGCAGATGTGCAGACATAAAAAGATATCAAACTTGTAATCAGCTTTGTAGCACTATATCAAACTACCTGTGGTAACTAATCTATAAACATATTAAGCTTCATTTAGTTAATCAGATTTTACTCTGTGTTCAGTTATCCCATTTCTTTTTGCTTGGGGCAACATAGCCTATCATGTTGGAAATGCATAGCAGTACAAAACCACTTCCTTCATCACCAAAGAAGCATGAGTCTAATGAGGGCAGGTCCCACAAGTCCCTTCCAGGGTATGTACATAAAATTATTCCATTATGCTTTATCTCTAAAAAAATTTCAATATATCTCATGACTTGCAAGAACTGGAGACCAGCAGACATTTAGGAGATACTTGTCCACAGTACCACAATGAGTAGTCCTCAGATAACTTCAATCATGCCATCTTATGTTCCTATACAACCAGTGAAAGGTATGGAAACAAGACCATAGGAATTAAAAACTGGAGGGGGGGGGGAGGGAGACCTGAGGATTCAGTACTCTAGTATTGGATTATTTTGCCAGAAGGGCCACAATGTATTGGAAATGGAGTTATGCTAAACTTAACCTTTACTCAACCTTTATTCAAGGTGATCACTCTAAATTATCTTTTCACACATAAATTTTATCATGCAATTATATCAGAAGAAAAAAGATAAATGTATAACCTTCCCAGGACAATGAAATCTTTTGAAGTAGCCTTCTTTTAAAAAAATTCAGTACAACAGATGTTAGACTAAAATGTTGCCAAATTCTCTGATAAGAAAGTGGACAATATTTATTAAGATTAATATAGTGATTAATGTGTATTTTCCTAATTCAGAAATTCAATAGTTATTTACAGAGTACATATTTGCATGATTATTACTCCAAATTGAGATTATTTAGGAAACAAAACTACATGCTTTTTTCTCACTTTTTTCAGTTTTTATAATTTACCTTAAATACTGATTAAAGAAAAAGAAAATTCCCATCTTTTCAGCTTATGTGGACAGTACACTTTAAAATAGTACATCAGCCTAATATTTGTAAGGCTCATGCAGCAGGAGAAAAATATGAATCATATTGATAAGGACTCCTTTTATTCCTTCTAGCTATGTGGCTTTCCTAATGATAAGGGAATACTGGGGTGTCTTGAGATTGTGGGAACCTTATCTTGGCTCTTGGGTGGGAAATAACTCAAGAATTAGGGAACGCGAACTGTCGCCCAACACTGTCTGTGGAGTCTGAAGCCTCCACATTCTTGTCTTATGAATTCAGTAAATGAAATCTATAGACCATGGGATAAGACTGTTAATGATTTTATTACAGCTTAGAGCTTTCCTAAGGAGAGTTTTAAGAGTAGGAGGGTTTCAGGGGAGGATAAATTCAGGAATCTTGCCCAATAAGGGGGCAAGAAGGGTGGCCCAGAAAATGAGAATCCCACCCTAAAACCTTTGGGAGTGCCTTTTCATGTGATCCCCTTAATGGGTAGCTGGTCTGGTCAGTATGCTCCTGATGCCAGGTGTCAGGGGTCAGGTCCTCGGGAGGGGACTAATCCCTTTACATTCTTTCCTGTCCAACAAAATAAGAGCTAAAAACAGCTTTTATTCATCTCCTGTAATAAGATATAAAAAAAAAAAAAACAAAAAACAGATGTTCTCTCTGACATTTCTGACCTGTAGTAAAGTGAAATAGTGAAATGTTCTAGAATTTTCCTACACACCCAGGGACAATTCCCACACTTACATGTGAGAATAACATTCATTTTGGGGGTCTGTCACCCTAAGCTGGCTAGCAGTTTGTATCTCCTGTTTTAACTAAAAAAATCATGCAGTTAACACAAATATTCACAAGAAGAAAAAAAAAAGGAAAACCTATATTAAATATTAAATGAATTCTCTTGGCTAACTCATCAATTATTAATTAATTAGAATAAAGAAAATCTACTACAAAAAACAGGAAAGGATAAAGCATAAAGATAATTTGAACTTCAAAAAGTTTATTTCTACCAGGTGTGGTAGCATACACCTTCAATCGCAGCACTTAGAAACAGTGGAAGGATGATCACTGTGAGTTTGAGCCCAGCCTATGGCTACAACAGTGAATTCCAGGTCAGCCTAGCCTAGAGCAAGATACTACCTCAAGACTCTCCCCCCAAAAAAATAATAGTTCAATTCCTATAAAATTAAACTCTTTTTATTATATGATAGGATAGAGACTGGCAATTCCATTAGAAAAACAGGTAAAGTCTCATGATCTTAAGTTTGTAAGGAAAGCTTTCTAGAGATAATGATATAAACTAAATCGATTTAAGAATGGAAATAAAAGTTTGGGAGTACAAAGATACTTTATCCCTTTTAATATGAGAGCCCAGTAGATGACAGAGTAAGTGGGAAGCCACAAAAGTCAAAGCCATCCCACAACAAAGTTCATGATTAAAGAAAATTGAAGGTTTGAAAGAAGTAAAATGGATCAGGAAAGAACAAGTAGGAATAGCAAACAAGTCAAATATAGACAGGGAGGGTGTTGAAGCCAATGGTTTGAGGTTGACTGAAATAAGGGCAGTACAGTATTCCAACCAAGATCACAACTTAGTTAAGGGTGAATGATGCAAGGAGGATTCAGAAAACGGAAAGGGCCTTGTACGAGGAACATGCATGCTGCTACTCGGCATCTCCAGTAATGGTTGCTTACCCATTCGCAGATAAAAAATTAAATCCAATTATTAAGCTGATAAATAGAACAATTAACAGAAGATAAAAGTTAACACTCTTTCACCCCTGCTTTTAACCACTGAAAAAACTACTATGCATGTGTAAAAAGCATTGTCTTTTCTAAGCCCTGTTAAGGACCCAGAAATCATGATGCTCCCAAACGATGACCGACTGAGAAAGGCCTGCAAGTCTGAGATCACTAGGTAGAAGTTCTCATGTGGTGACATTACACAGAATGTGAGAAAGAGAATCCTTAACCAAAGTCAAGGGACAGATGATGGGCAGGGAAGCGAAGACTTAATATAAGACACAGAGTTACTCATTCAGGCAACTGTCAGCTACTCAGAACTCTTCAGGAAGCACAGGAGTGTTATGGTTGGATGGTCCTAGACTGAAAGCACAAATTCTCATATGTTGAGGTATGACATGGGAGGTTATTTACTCCCAAAAGTCTCTAGTCCTTATATGAATATATGACTAATGAAAACAATTATATTCAGGCTGGAGATATGGCTTTGCAGTTAAAGAGCTTGTCTGATAAGCCTAAGGACCCATGTTCTAGTCTCAAGATTTCATGTAAGCCAGACACACAAGGTGACACAAACATGCAAAGTTGCACATATGCACAACATGGTGCACGTCTGGAATTTAATTGCAGTGGCTGGAGGTCACAGAGCACCAGTTCTCTGTTCTCTCTCTCTCTTCCCTTCATAAATACATACAAAAAAATATTTTCATAAACAAATGCTTAACAATGTTTTGTAATAAAGACAGACATGTCAACAGTCCTGCCATGCCTCAGGGAACACTGTGGAAGAGGGGCTTGAAAGACTGTAAAAGCCACAGAGTGGGTGAGAATACCCTGGGGCATGGTCCTCCCACTATCCCATTGGGACTGACTGAGGCCTTCAATAAATCCCATATCTCCACAGAGGAGGGCCCCCAAAACAGGAACAGGGGTGAGGGAATAAAAGGATATAATCTATTGAAAAATAAATAATTTATAAAAATAAATGAATCTGCTATTCTCTACATCATATATATATATATTTTTTACATATTTGAGGTATTACTTCATACCACATTTTTCTTTACTACTTAGGAAAAGATGTCCTAACAGTTTTATGTGTTTTAATTCCTGTGATGTTCTATATATTCTATTGTCTGCACCTTCATGTCAATGTGTTTTCTGTAACACACTTCTGTGGTGTCTCTTTACCAAATGTTACCAGATTTCTAGGCTTTGGTTTCTATCAATTAGCTTTACAAGATTTTTGTCAATGATCTTAAGGTTATAGTTTGCTTCAAATGATTCATACTTATTTGTACTTTTTTAAAAAATTTTATTTATTTATTTATTTATTTGAGAGTGACAGACACAGAGAGAAAGACAGATAGAGGGAGAGAGAGAATGGGCGCGCCAGGGCTTCCAGCCTCTGCAAACGAACTCCAGAGGCGTGCGCCCCCTTGTGTATCTGGCTAACGTGGGTCCTGGGGAACCGAGCCTCGAACCGGGGTCATTAGGCTTCACAGGCAAGCACTCAACCGCTAAGCCATCTCTCCAGCCCTTATTTGTACTTTTAAATTGAACCTTTCTTTTTTAGTTTCAAATAAAATGTACTCTCTAAAAATTGTGTCCTCATGCCAAAAATGTCTCTAATACTTCAATTAAGACTACCTGTCTTCCTGTAAGCAGGGTCAACAAAAACTAATAAAATTTTGTAATTGCGAAAACTTACTGACTTTTCAAAGTATCCAATAGACACCAGCTGTGGTGGCACACACCTTTAATCCCAACACTTGGGAGGCTGAGGTAAGATGATTGTGTCAGTTCACACCACCCTGAGACTACAGAGTGAATTCCAGGTTATCCTGGACTAGAGCAAGAACCTACTTAAAACAACAACAACAACAAAAGAAAACTCCAATAGTATCTGCACTATTGTGACTGGATTTTGCCTGTGAAAATGAAATAAAACATTGCTTTTTGTGCATATGTAGTTATTCATAGTTAGCATCATGATGATTCAAATAATTTCCATAGTAATTTCTAATTAAGCTCAGGCACTCATTTTCTAAAGTGAGAAAAAATGTTGACTGGCTGATATAAGTAGTAACTATGAAATAATTTTTTTTTTCTATAATCACAAATATGCTATTGAGTAAGGAATGCAATTAAAGTATTGTGGTATAATTGATTGTCATCATAGTAAAAAGTATATATTTGCTATACTCAATAAACTGAATGTGATGTTTAAATATGCTAGTAAAGCTTGTAGTAACTTTTTAATTTTTTTAATTTTTTTTAAATTTAATTTATTAGTTTTCTTTTCAGTAAATACAGGCAGTTTGGTACCATTGTTTAGGCTTATCCATGATCTACCCCCACCCATTGGACCCTCCTTGTTGAGGTAAATGGGTCGTGCATTGTGGAGTTAGCCCACAGTTAGGGTAAGATAAATGTCTCTGCATATCATGACCCAACATGTGGCTCTGACATTCTTTCCACCCCTCTTCCACAAAATTTCCTTTAGCCATGTTGGGTTCATTTTCGGTCTGCTTCAGAGATGCGGTGTTTGGTGACTCTGAGGCTCTGGCTCTCTGATTTGATAGGAGTTGATTTTTCTCTGTGTTGGTCTCCTTCCCCTTTGTGCTGGTATCCGGTTCATCAGGAAAACATCACCCTTTCTTGTTTCGCCAATTGTCCTTAGTTTCAGTTGGGCCCCTTGTGAGGTATGTTGGGACAGCTCTCTCCTTAGGATCTGCATCTGTCTGAAAAAGAGAAGCAGATTATCAAACAGAGAGTAAGTTAGCACACGGAAAATTGAGATAACAATTACTTTTTTGATAGAGAGTTTGATATGTGTAGGCCCTCTTGTAGCCCATGAATGATGGTAGCTTGATATTGGAGAGTGGGCTTATGTTTGGGTACAGTTCTGACTTGTTTCCCAGCTCCAGCTATGGATCTAGTACTACTGAGGGGATCAGTTAGCCAAATCAAGAGCAGTTGGGTCCCCACCATGGCTGTGCGCCACTATTGCACTTCTGTGGGTGTCACATCCGGTTATTTGTTGCTAATTAGGTTAAACAATGTGTTGCTTGGACAGATCTTGGTCATTTCCCCCAGTCGCCTATGTAGCGACTTCTGGCACTAGACGTGCTGACTGTATGGGGACTGACTCTCTCCTGGCTTCCAGCCATGTCATTCCATTTTATGCGTCAGCTGCATATGGAGTCTTCAGCAAAAGGGTCTTACCACTGGCCTTTGGTGGGTCATCAAGTACTCTGACAGAAGTCTGTCATTGTTTTGGGAAACCTTGTAGGTTTCTCTGATCAAAAGCTCATTGTGGATGATAGCTCCAAGCTGGAAGTGGGGGTTACAGGTCAGTGCCCACTAAGAAATTGAGGAAAAACATAACTAATATACAAGAGTTAGAGAGGAGAGAGAGAGAGGGGGGAGAGGGGGAGAGGGAGGAAGGGAAGATGTAGAAGATTTAGGTTAGTCTTGATCCTACCCTCTCCAGTGTCTTGTGGTTCAGGTGTTTCCTGTAAGGGTCTAGTGAAGGTTCAGCCATTTGGTCTGTCTTTAGGAAGTAGAATTTTATGGTACCATTGCCGTTTGGGTCCAGATTACTGTTTTCCACCCTTCGATGCCCTCGCCACCCTCCCCATCCATCCTATAGTCTAGTCCATGAGGTGCTTGCTGGGTATGTAAGGTATCTTGGGTAGATTCAGGTTATGTGTTGTAGATGAGTGAGACTATGTGTCGATATTTTTTCTGTGATTGGGTACGTTCACTGAGAATGATCTGTTCCAGGTTCAACCATTTTTCCTCAAATTTCTTTGTGTCTTTTTTTCTTACTGCTATATAGAATTCCATTGTGTAGATATACCACATCTTTGTTATCCGTTCTTCTAATGATGGACATCTGGGTTGATTCCAGCTTTTAGCTATTACGTATTGAGGCTCTACAAACATGGTTGAGCAAACATCTCTGGCCTGTGGTTTGAAGGTTTTAGGATAGATGACCAGTAAGGGTATAAATGAGTCTATTGGTATTTCTATAGTCAGCTTTTTCAGGAGTCTCCATATTGCTTTCCAAAGTGGTTGTACCATCCTGCATTCCCACCAACAGTGAATGAATGTCCCTGCTTCTCCACATCCTTGCCAGCATTTATTTTCATTTGATTTTTTGATGTCGGCTATCCTTACTGGGGTAAGGTGGAATCTCATAGTTGTTTTAATTTGCATTTCTCTGATGATTAGGGATGATGAACATTTTCTTAAGTGTGTGTTTGTCATGTGTATAACTTCGTCTGTGAATTGCCTGTTTAACTCTAAGCCCCATTTTGTGAGTGGGGTATTTGTCTTCTTATTGTTTAGACTTTTGAGTTCTTTGTAGATTCTAGATATCAAGCCTCTATCAGTTGGATAACTTGCAAATATTTTCCCCCATTCTATGGCTATGCTATTGGCTTTGCTTATTATATGCTTGTCTATAAAGAAACTCTTCAGCTTCCTATAATCCCATTGGTTGAGTGACTATTTAAGAACTTGAGTCACTGGGGTTTTGTTCAGGAAGTCTTTTTCCATTCCTATATCATGGAAAGTACCTCCTAAATTTTCTTCCAGTAGTATTCGAATTTCTGGTCTTATGTTGAGGTCTTGAAACCATTTGGATTTGAGTGTAGTGCATCGTGAAATGTGTGGATCAAGTTTTAGTTTCCTGCATGTGGTTATCCAGTTTGTCCAGCACCATTTGTTGAAGATGCTATCTTTTTTCCAGCCTATATTGTTTGGGCCTTTGTCGAATATCAAGTAGCTATAGTTGCTTGACCCAAAATCCCGGTCCTTAAGTCTATTCCATTGGTCTATACTCCTGTTTTTATGCCAGTACCATGCTGTTTTTATTACTATGGCTTTGTAGTATAGCTTTAGATCAGGTATGGTGATGTCACCAGAGGTATATCTTTTGCTGAGGATATGTTTGGATATCAGAGGCCTTCTCATTTTCCATATGAAATTTGAGATCATTTTTTCTATCTCTGTGAAGAACACTGTAGGGATTTTAATTGGAATTGCATTAAATCTATATATTGCCTTTGGTAGGATTGTCATCTTTAAAATGTTAATTCTGCCTATCCAGGAGCATGGGTGGTCTTTCCATCTTCTCAAGTCCTCATCAATTACTTTTTTGAGAGTTTTTATATTTTCGTTGTATAGATCTTTTACTTCCTTCATTAATGTTATTCCAAGGTATTTTATTTTTTTGTTGTTGCTGTTGAAAATGGGAATATGTCCTTTATTTCTTTTTCTGTATCTTTGTCATTTGCATACAGAAATGCTACTGATTTTTGTGCATTGATTTTGTATCCTGCTACCTTGCTATAGGAGTTAATCACCTTCAGGAGTTTTGGTATGGAGTCTCTCGGGTTTCTTACATATACTATCCTGTCATCAGCGAATAGAGCTAACTTAACTTCTTCCTTTTCCAAATTGTATCCCTTCTATTTCCTTCTTCTGTCTTATTGCTTGAGCTAGGACTTCCATAACTATGTTGAAAAGCAGAGGTGAGAGAGGACATCCCTGTCTTGTTCATGATCTCAATGGGAATTCCTCTAGTCTCTCTCCATTAAGTATTATTTAGGCCTTTGGAGCTTTGTATATTGCCTTTATTATGTTAAGGTGTGAACTGGCCATGCCGATTCTCTCCAATGTTTTGATAATGAAGAAATGTTGAATCTTGTCAAAGGCCTTTCCTGCATCAATTGAAATGAACATGTGGTTTTTATGTTTACGATTGTTTATGTGGTATATTACATTGACCGATTTTCGTATGTTGAACCACCCTTGTGTTCCTAGGATAAATATGACTTGGTCAAGGTGGATAATGCTTTTGATGTGTTGTTGGATTCGGTTTGCAAGTATTTTGTTGAAGATCTTTGCATCTATGTCCATTAGGGAAATAGGCCGGGAGTTTTCTTTTCTTGTGGCATCTCTGCCTGGTTTTGGGATTAGGTTGATACTAGCTTCATAGAAGGAGTTGGGTAGCTTTCCCTGTTCTTCAATTGTGTGGCACAGTTTTAGAAACATTGGTTTGAGTTCTTCCATGAAGATTTGATAAAATTCGGCTGGGAATCCATCTGGTCCTGGATTCTTCTTTTTGGGGAGGATTTTTATTACTTTTTCAATCTCCATGAGTGTGATGGGTTCATTGAGGTGATTAATCTGCTCTGAGTTTAGCTTTGGTAGATGATATGCATCCAGGAATTTATCCATCTCCTCCATATTTTCCAGTTTTGTGGAGTAGAGGTTTTTGAAATAAGTCCTGGTGATTCTGCCGATTTCACTGATGTCTGTTGTGATCTCTCCTTTTTCATTTTGAATTTTGTTAATTTGGAGTCTCTCCTTTTTTTGCTTGATCAAATTGGCCAGAGGTTTGTCAATTTTGTTTATTTTTATAAAGAACCAGCTCTTTGTTTTGTCAGTTGTCTTAATTGTTTCCTTGGTTTCCAATTCATTAATTTCTGCTCTGATTTTAATTATTTCTTTCCTTCTGGAGCTCTTTGGATTGGATTTTTCTTGTTTTTCCAATGCCTTTAGGTGGATGGTTAGGCTACTGATTTGGGATCTTTCTGTCTTTTTTATGAAGGCATTGAGTGCTATGAATTTTCACCTGAGAACTGCCTTCATTGTGTCCCATAAGTTTTGGTATGATGTGTTCTCATTGTCATTCAATTCCAGGAATTTTTCAATTTCATTTTTTATTTCATCCACTATCTATCTATCTATCTATCTATCTATCTATCTATTTATTTATTTTGGGGGGGGGTTCTAGGTAGGGTCTCACTCTGACTCGGGCTGACCTGGAATTCACTATGTAGTCTCAGGGTGGCCTCGAACTCTTGGAGATCCTCCTACCTCTGCCTCCCAAGTGCTGGGATTAAAGGCGTGCGCCACCACGCCCGGCCAGTATCCATTTATTGTTTAAGAGTGTGCTATTCAGTTTCTAGTTGCCATTGGGGTTCTTGTTGGTTTTTATTGTTGTTGTTGATTTCTAGGAATATAGCATTATGATCTGATATCATGCAGGGAATTATGTCAATTTTCATAAATATGTGGAGGCAGTCTTTGTGACCCAGTATATGGTCTATTTTAGAGAATGTTCCATGGCCTGCTGAGAATAATGTGTAGTCTGTGGATTTGGGATGGAAAGTTCTGTAGATGTCTGTTAGTTCTAAGTGCTGTATGGTTTTGTTGAGCTCTCTTACTTTCCTGTTGAGCTTCTGTTGGATGATCTGTCTATTACTGATTATGGTGTGTTAAAGTCCCCAGCTATGATGGTGTTGGTGGTTATTTCTGTTTTATTGTCAAGTAGGTTTTGTTTTATGAACTGTGGTGCCCCTGCATTTGGTGCATACAGATTTATGATTGTAATATCCTCTTGATGGATTGTTCCCTTTATAAGTAGGAAGTAGCCTTCTTTGTCTTTTTTGATTGTTTTTGGTTTGAAGTCAACTTTATCTGATATTAATATAGTTACACCTGCTTGTTTCTTATTCTCATTTGCTTGGAATATTGTTTTCCACCCTTTCATCCTAAGGAGGTTTCTGTATTTAGTGGTAAGGTGGGTTTATTGAAGGCAGCAGATTGAGGGGTCTAATTTTTTGATCCACCCTGTTAGCTTGTGTCTCTTGATGGGTGAATTAAGGCCATTAATATTTAGGGTGATGACTGTGAGTGATTTGATCCCTGCCATGTTGTGGTGGTAGAGGTGTATTGGCATTTCCATGGAATTTGAAATTTTTTCTGTCTACTCTGGGTTTGGTTGTTGTGATCTGCTTCTTTTAGGCATTTGTGTTTGGGTATTTGTTTCTTCTCTGTGGTGAATTTCCTGAAATACTTTCTGTAGGTTTGGTTTTGTGTTCATATAATTGTAAAGCTGAGTTTTGTCATGGAAAGTTTTCCTTTCACCATCTATTATAAGGGAGACTTTTGCCGGGTAAAGTAGTTTGGGTTGCAAGCCATAGTTTCTTAGAGTTTGGAGAGTATCATTCCAGGCCCTTCTAGCTTTCAGGGTTTCCATTGAGAAGTCTGAAGTAATTCTGATGGGGTTTCCTTTGAAAGTGTTGTGCTGTTTTATCCTAGCTGCTTTTGGATTTTCTCTTTGGTGTCAATGTTTAGAGTCTTAGTGATAATATGTCTTGTTTCTCCTTTGGTCTAGTCAGTTAGGAGTTTTGTTTACTTCTTGTATCTTGATGGGCCTTTCTTTTAAGACAGGGCAAGTTTTCTTCAATTATTGTGTTAAATAAGTTCTCCATGCCTTTGGTCTGAGATTCTTTTCCTTCTGGTATTCCAGTGATTCTGATATTAGGACTTTAAGTGTATCCCACAATTCCCTCATGTTCTGTTCACAGGAACTTTTGAATTAATGAAATTTTTGTACTCTCAAGCTGTTTCTTCCATCCTGTCTTCCAGATCAGAGTTTCTATCTTCTACTTCGCTGACTCTATTCTTGAGAGCCTCTAGCGAGTTTTGGACTTGTTCAATTAAGTTTGCATTTTCTACTACTTTCCTATATATCACTTCCATCACTCTTGCCAGCTCCCTTTTCACCTCATTTTCTGATTTTCTTGATGATTCTTGGAAATCATCCTTGCATTTCTTTATGTTTTCATTTAGTGTGGCCAGCTGATTTTTAAGGTCCTCTTTTTTTTTCACTCTCCCTCAACTCTCTTAGCTCTCTTTGAATTCCTTCCAGTGTCTCATCATATTGCTCTAGCTTAGTGATGGTAGCATCCACATGATTATCTGTCCTTTGTAGCTTTCCTGCAAGTTCTAGCAGTAGGTTGGTCAGTGTTGCATTGCTCATAGCTTCCACTTGATGTTCTGATTCTAAGCTCTCTTCTATGTTTTGATTAGATGTAATCCTTGTTGGACTGCGTGATCTGTCTGGATTTTCTTGCATTTTATTTTTCATGTTATTTCTTTTGCGCTATGGTCTACCCATGTCAGTGTATGGGCAGGTAGGTGGATGGAGCAGCCTGGGCTCTAGCTCAATGAGAATCCAAGGCAGCCTGGAGCAGTTGCAAGCAGCCTGGGTTTTTGCTCTCTCTTGCCAAAGCCACCTATGTAACTGCCTGACAGGGGTGCCAAAGTTGCCTGAATTCTCACCCAGTAATGCACCAAAGCTGCCTGCCTTCGAGCTTGAAAGGGCACTGAGGTAGCAAGCCCTGAAGCTGCCCAAACTCTGGCTGGGAACACTGGGACCTGCAAACAATCTGCGCTCTCCTGCCTCAGGGGAGTGGGGGATGGGTGGTAATGGACAGGTAGGGGACGGCACCTGCGCTGGCGCTAGTGACTCAGTGTGGGCTTGTGTGGCCCTTGCTATGGGACTGGGCTCGCTGCACGTGCAATTGTAGTGCAGAGGCAGCTGATGTGGGCATGGGATCAGGATACAGCAGAGGCTGGCCAGGAGGCATGTGATCGGAGCACAGCAGCGGGGGGTCTGGCAGCTGCCTAATCACAGCAGAGGTGGCTCCTGTGGGTGTGCGAACTGAGCACAGCATGGCGGGCACAACAGCAGAGGTCCCTGTGTCAGTGCAGCAGGCTTGCGGGCGCGTGATTGGAGCACAGCTGCTTGGGGCGCGGGGTGTGGCGGCTGTATGGGGGAGTAGACTACCCACCTGAGGGGGTATCCATGTTTCCCCCATTTTTCCCCATTCTGTGCCCTCCCACTAGCAAGAAGACCCTGATAACTCTTAATTTCTTGCCTTTCTTTCCCCGGTATCTGCAGCACAGCTAGGTGGTTGCCATCTTGGCCAGAAGTCTCTTGTAGTAACTTTTGATAATTGTAAAGAATTTTTGATTTAGAGTTCAATATAAAATCACATGATCACTGGTTAGGCTGCTTCCTAAAATGACATTTTTCTCACATTTTCACCTCTACGGGGAGACATCTGGTAAACTTGTTTCAAGAAATGAAATTAAAATGTTATTATATTGCACAATTCTTCAAGATTATTCTTTTTTTGAAAATGTAATTTAAGAGTTATATTAGAAGTGAACTTCATTCTGACTTTCAGTAACATATATTTGTCTAAATGTCATGCCTTCCTCTTGCATCATGAAAGAAATACAGCCCAGAATTTTATTTTTCAAAGCCTTTAGCTTTGATAAAAGATTCTGTGAAAAACAACAACAACAAAAACTATTGTCTTTAGTTCATTAGTTAAAACATTATTGTGCCTTGTTGGCCACATTGTTGATAGCATGAATTATAAACTACAACTGAAATACAAAGCCTAATGATATCTTTCCACACTCTTCTATGAAACAGTACAATGTTAACACTAAAATATGACTTAGTAGGAGAAGGAAAAAAATAGACCTCACTCTCAGGAATTAAAGTTTTTCAAAAGCTACTCATTTTAGCAATATATTACATTATCAATGATATAAGCATGAACAAATACATTCTGAAAGTGAATATTTAATACTTGGGTACAAATTTATATAATTTTGTAAGTGAAAGAACAAAAGAAGAAAATAATGGGGTCTCTTTAGAAACACGGAAAGTATAAGGTCACAAGCAATATTACTTGAGTCAGTGTTTTAAGTGGTTTGTTAATGACTATTTAAGTGCTTTATTAAAAAAAAATTAAAGCAATTAAGAAAACTATTGACACCTTTGCATATCTAAAGGCTCACTTAAATTAACTGAGTGGAACTGCTTAGTAGCTGAGGTTTCTAAGACATCCAATTAAAATCTTGGTTATAGGCTAGTTAGCTTTTATGTTTTAAGGAACAACAGAAATAGCCATAGATGGACCCAAAGAAACAAGAAAGTGATGGCTAAGACCTTCACCTGAGATTTTTTTTTCTGAGATGTTTAAAATTGAAGACTATTAGGCACATGGAGTTTGTCATAATTTTTAGATAGCAACATCTTTCAAATGAAGGGCTATGATCCACTAGTGTACAATAGAGTTATAAAGAAGGAGAGCATATAAAAGGGCCAATTGTTATTTAGTGCTATGTTTGTCTATTGCTAATTTTTTTATTAAGAGGCAATTAAAAGCAGAGTTGCCCAAATCTGGTACAATGTTTTATTCTGCAATAAAGTATCAGATCTAATAGACAGGAATTTAGGCAATTTTTCTGATGATATTTAATATTATACATCTGAGTTTGGCTTACATTAAAATATGCACTGTTTATAATAAATGATAAATAAATTAAAAGTCTATTGAACACCACAAAAGTCTCAGCCTATCTGTGCCAGCCATCAATTATTTCTTGAGAAAATAGTATTAATGAGTCCCATTTTGCTTTTCAAATGTGGAATTTAATCACTCCTTTCTTCCTAAGTCAGTATCCTTAAGTTCAGATTTACCCACTTCAAGGAAGATAAATACACACACATGCACATATGTACATGTGTGTGCTTGTGCATATGTGTAAAAGATGTGCCAAAGAAAAACAAGAAGCTCTGTAATATCCTTATAATATGCTGTTGACAGCAATAAAATTTAAATGTAATACAAGTGACCTAAAGTGTTCACTTTTAGCCTGGTACTCCTGGGCTGTTCAGACTAGAATAAATAAAAATATGGTACCCAGAATGCTTCATATACCATGAGATCATGGCAACTAAAATAGAAGCTGTTTTATGGATTACGTGGTGACTCAGTAAGTGACTGAGCTACAGTCCACAATGGAAGACTCTCACTGCAAACATAAGTCGTAATAGAAATGAAAGAGTAAATGGGTTAAGTTGTACTTTACCTGCTTCTTTTCCTCACAACTAACTAAAACCTTCTAATAGTGAGTTGTGAATACTATCTAAGATATTTGAGCCATATGTGTTTTCATTTGACAAAATAGTATGCTATAGTAGAAGTTTTCAGTGTTGCTGTCAGCTTGAAACTGGATGTTTCTTACTAGTCTTATGTTGTAGACACTCTGGATCCAGTTGTTCACACTGTGTTGTGAGTTTATAGAGTCTTTATGACATGAGCCTATCTGGCCCTCACAGACTACTAGGGGCAGGCCATTAAAGATGATATGTGTTTCAAGGTCTTTCTTCCTACTTCTGAGTTGTTTACTACGTGACAAGTTATTATGGCAAACTCCTCCTGCTATAGGCCAAGGAGCTTTGCTTGACTTGCTGCCATAATGACCCGAAACCATGAGTTCTAAGAAACCTTTTCTTTCCCAACTTGTTTCTGAGAGGTACTCTGTCATAACAACAAGTAACTATAGTAAATCAAGTACCATATAGCCATCAAGTGGCTTACCTTGTGATGGACAAAAGTAGGAAGACAGAGGGGGTTGGAGAGATGGCTTAGCAGGTAAGGTACTTGCCAACGAAGTAAAATACCCATGTTTGATTCTCCAGTGCCCACTTAAAGCCAGATGCACAAGGTGGCCAACACATTTGGAGTTCATTTACAGTGGCTAGAGGCCACTCTACCTGATTCTCTCTCTCTCTCAACACATACATACATACATGCATACATACATACATACATACATAAATGCATACAATAAAGTAAAACAGAGGGGAAGTTTCCAGGTATATGACACAATATACTCTCAAAAGCTGCATTGTCTAGGTTCTAAGAATTCAGTGCATGATCCTCTGTGGAACATTTCTTATTTAAACGAAAACTGTTAGGTTCCATTAGGTGTTTCACTGAGGCAAGGGACCTTCTGGGGCAGTTAGGTTCAGTTGTGTGTTAGGGCTATAGTCATCTGAAAGCATGGCTTGGATCAATATTCAACAAAGTTGCTTTACTCATGTGTCTGGCCCTTGGGTCAGGCTGGGTGGAGCAAGCAGGCATGGCTCTAGTGACCTCTTTTCACATGGCTTTTCCACATGGCCAGCTGGGGTTTTCTCACAATATGGTGGTCACTCAGTGCAAAATTTGTCTGAGATCATGTTTTTATGTCACCCAGAGTAAATACTGGGAATTCCTCTTGGTAACTATAGAATTCAAAAACTACTAAATTTACAAATGAAGGTTTCATTCTTTATAACCACCTATTTATAAAACATTTGACTCATTTTTATCAATAGAACTATATTTTATAGTTACTTTTTTATTGTTAGTTAGTGTGATTTTTTTATTCGTTTTGTACTAAGTGAATACAGTCAAATTGGTACCATTGTTAGCCTCCTACCTGTCCTCACTCCTCCCCCTGGTCCTTCCTTGTATAATATGGGTCATTCATTGTGGAGTTAGCCCTCAGTTATGGGTAGGAGGAAATGTTGCTGAGTATCATGGCCCAACATGTATCTCTGACATTCTTTCCGCCCTCTCTTTCACAAATTTCCCTGAGCCATCTTGGGTTCATTTTAACAAATAGTGCTGAACAAACTGGATAACCATATGCAGTAAATTGAAACTTGATCCATACATCTGGCCATGCACACCACCCAAGTCGAAATGGATCAAAGACCTCAATATAAGATAGGAAACTCGGCTACTACTGGAAGAAAATATAAGAGGAACTTTCCATGACATAGGAATGGGAAAAGACTTCTGAAACAAAACCCCAGTAGCATAGTATCTTAAACCATCACTCAACCAGTGGGATCACATGAAGCTGAAGAGTTTCTTCACAGACAAACATACAATATGCAAAGCCAATAGATTACCTACAGAATAGGAGAAAATATTTGCTGAATATCCAACACACAGAGGCCTAATCTCTAGAACTACAAAGAACTCAAAAACCTAATCAATAAAAAGTCAAACAACACACTCACAAAATGGGGCAAAGAGCTGGACAGGCAGTTCACAGAAGAAGAAATACAAATGGCAAACACACACTTAAGAAAATGTTCATTATCTCTAATCATCAGAGAAATGCAAATTAAAACAACTATAAGATTCCACTTTACCCCAGTAATGATAGAAAACATCAAAAAATCAAATGCAAATAAATGCCAGTGAGGATGTGGAGAAATAGGAACACTCATTCACTGTTGGTGAGAATGTAAGATGGTACAACCACTTTGGAAAGCAATATGGAGACTCCTGAAAAAGCTGACTATAGAGTTACCAACAGACCCAATTATTCCCTTACTGGGCATGTACCCTAAAACCTTCAAGCCTCAGTCCAGAAAGATTTGTTCAACCATGTTTTTATACTTACTTTTAAAAAATACTTTTACTAATGTATATAATTATCAAAGAGAGAGAGAGAGAGAGAGGTGGAGAGAAAGAGAATAGGTGCATCAGAACCTCCAGCCACTTCATAGAACTCCAGACACATGTGTTACCATGTGCATGTGGTTTACATGGGTTTTGGAAATCAAACATAGGTCTTTAAGTTTTGCAGGCAAGCAACTTATTAACCCCTAAGCCACCTCTCCAGTCCACAGTTACAGTTACGTCAATGAGGCAGATTAATAGGATTATGAAATTATAATACTTATACAAACACAGCCATAAACTGGGACCTAAAAGAACACCCTCATATTTTAGAGATAGATATGGTAGAGAGAGAGTAGTCATCAATGAATGGGAATATTGATAGCATTGTGTCATATATATATATATATATATATATATATATATATATATATATATGTGTGTGTGTGTGTGTGTAATATGTATATGTATATGTATATGTATATGTATATGTATATGTATATGTATATGTATATGTATATATGTGTGTGTGTATATATATATATATATATATATATATATATATATATATATATATTTGAGAGAGAGAGAGAGAATGGGCATGCCAGAGCCTCTATCCACTGCAAACAAACTCCAGATGCATGTGCCACCTTGTGCATTTGGCTTTATATGGATACTGGGGAATAGAACCTCTGTCCTTTGGCTTTGCAGACAAGTGCCTTATTTGCTAATGCATCTTGCCAACCCCACAGTTAATTTTATAAATACCTAAATATAAATTCATTTTTGTTAATGTACTAAAACTAGCTTAAGTATTTTAACAACATAACATTCTCACTATTTCTACTAGAATTCTAAAATTTTACTAGTTCTATTTTGTTCTCCCAAAGACTATGTATATTTCTGTTTCATTAGTTATCATCTTCCATCAAAGCTTATTTATTACAATATAAGAGAGAGATGCCAATATTCACCAGGGAATGAAAGGCTGGCAAAGAGCTATCAATAAGGAAAAGGAGTAGATGTACTTTACCCCCTCAAAACTTTCACATTAGAGATAAATGTCCCTAATTAAATGAACAAAAATCACAAATGTGATGCTAGCTACAAGTGAGTATTAGATGATGAGTCTATGCATATGTAAATGTTTTTATTCATTTATGTTCATATAGGAAAACACACTTTGAAGAGTTACTATTGAGCTGAGAAGCAATCATCTGTGTTTATTGCCATGTGCTTTCTGAACTAATCTCTGTTGCCACACAAAATTATCAGGTCAGTATATTCATATACACAGGAATAAACTGGGGATCATATAGGAAATGCTTTCCTGAAGATTATCATAGTTTAAGTAAATATTTTGTCAATGAATTTCTTATACTACTTTGAACATATACATAATTTCTTATTACATTGGTTGTTAATTGTTACAACAAGACTTGTAGACAGGGGAGATAGCTCAGTGGGGAAAGTTCTTGCTGCACAGTATGAGGACCTTCATGTAAAATGCTGGATGTGCTGGTGCATGCTTATCATCACCCACTCTTGCAAGTAGAGACACATGTATCCCTTGGACTTGCTGGCTTCGTACTCTGGGCATGCTGGTGAGTTCTAGGTTTAATAAGAGACAATGTCTATTAAAATAACATGAGGAAGCAATAGAGGAAAGTACCTTGCATTGAACTTTGGCCTCCCCATGCACATGTATGCACATATACTGATTCACTCATTCATTAACATACACATGACACAAATATATGCATACAAAAAATAAAAATAAAATGAGACTTGAATTAAACTGTTATTTTCAATGAGGCAGATTAATAAGATTATGAAATTATAATACTTATACAAACACAGCCATAAACTAGGACCTAAAAGAACACCCTCATATTTTAGAGACAGATATGGTAGAGAGAGAGTAGTCATCAATGAATTGGAATATTGATAGCATTGTGTTTGAAGCACATTTAATTGGTTACAAAAAGAAAATCAAATCTAGAAGTTTGAACATAAATGTTCTATTAGGTGATTTGGTTAACACTGATTATTTTGAATAGTGTAAACACTATGTGTTCATGGTGTGCTATGTTAATTATATATTTCTCATTGTTCATATGTAACTTTTATTATACAATAGTTATAATTGCTACATGACAGACATGGTTATTATTAATTTATTTTGTGTCATTGTAATAAAATGCCTGACAGAAGCAAAGTAAAGGGGGAAAGATTTATTTTGGCTCACAAATTCAGAGATTTGAATCTATCATGGTAGGTAGGACATATTTAAACAGAGCAAGTCACATCATGGAGGATCAGAAAACAGAAAACAGTGCTCTAATAACTTCCTTGGTTTCCTCCTTTCATTCTATCCAGGCATCCAACTCATTATTGATGCTACCATATTTTGAGCTTTGTCTTTCCCCTTAGTCCATCTTTTGCAAATGCTTTCACAGACGCGTCAGAAATGTACCTCACGAGGTTCTAGTTGTTTCTAAGTCTAGTAAGGATGACAATAATGACTAAACATTACAATTATCAATACGAGGTCAGTATTCCCCTAAATACTTCCTGTCTTGGACTTTACAATGAAATATTATGAAGAAATTTGACTCTATATGAACAGATATAATCAAGCTTAAATGTGACTTGGATTAGGGCAATACTGAATTCAATGACTATTCTACTGTCTTACTAGGAAGAGGAAACTATGAACACACACACACACACACACACACACACACACACACACACACACACACATTCTCAGAAGGAATAAAATAAATCATGACATGTGACAGACACAGAAATTATATGACAGCATCCAAAGGACAAAGAAATGTTTTGCAATCAGCACAAGATAGAAAAGAGGAAGAATATTTTGTTAAAACTTTTTAGAAAAGGCACGATCTTGCCAGCACATTGATTTAATATGTTTAGCCTTTAAAACTTTGAGAGAATAATTTTTAATTCTTGCTCTAAGCTATCTAGTTGATGTCATTTTGTTAGAACAGTCCTATTAAATAATGACCATAGGCCATTTATAAAGAAATTATATATTAAGAGACATTGGTATTTATATGTTGTCAACACACACACATACACTCACATCTCATTTAGGAGCAAAATATAAGATCTGTGTGACTATGACCCAAGGTAATAGATTGAGGTTACCCTAAACTCCATTTTTCATGAAGACTCATAGAAACAAAACATAAAATGACATAAATCTAGACATTTTTCAAATATATAAATAAATGGAAACATCAGGTGGCAGATTCCAGCAAAGCATAGTAATCTTTGCTACAGACTTCAGATGCTATCTCATGACATTCATAGCTTTGGGCTCTTCTTGTACATTCCAGAATTGATTGAGTAATCACAAGAAGATTTATATAATAGCCACAAGGATATTAGGTCTTATATAGAAATGAGCAATAAATGGCTATTTATGGTGCCAAGATAGCCCAATTAATTTGGCCCTAAACCTGCAACATTCTAACTCTTCAAAGCATTGAAATTTCAATCAGTTAATCAGTCTTTTGGTGTGTTTAATGTGGGTACAGCTATTTTCTGGGAACTTCAGCTAAGAATATAATCACATACAAATATATACACAATAAAAATAAACTGTAAAAATATTTCCTTACTTAGGAATAGAATTATACCCTTTATATGAGTGCATTTGCATATTGTCTTTAAAATATTTTATCTGTTGAAAACACTATAAATTTTGTTAAAATATCATCAAAATACCAACATATTTGTATATTAATTTTCCATTTTGTTTAGTGATTTGTTGTGATATTTTTAGGACATTATTTCTATTAAACATTTCTTACTGTAAATATTATTAGTTTTCTAAATCTAATTTTTTGAAAATATAGCTGTGCATAAAGTATAAATATTAAAATAAAACCTCAAAAGCAGCTTTGAATTGAAAATAATACAATGTACATAATTAAAGAAATGTTTTCCTTTGATTACTGACAATATATGTATTTTTTTCTGAAATCAAAACTCAAGAACTTGGGGCTGGAGAGATGGCTTAGTGGTTAAGCATTTGCCTGGAGCCCAAAGGACTCAGTTTGATTCACCAGGACCCATGTAAGCCAGATGTGCAAGGTGCCATATACATCCATATGGAGTTCATTTGCAATGGCTAGAAGCCCGGATGTGCCCATGCTTGCCCTCTCTCTCTCTCTCTCTCTCTCTCTCTCTCTCTCTCTCTCTCACTCAATCTCTCCCTCTTTCTGTCTCTTAAGGAAATAAATAAAAATAAAATATTGGAAAAAACTCAATAACTTAAAATGTAAGACACTTAAAATTATCTTAACCATGTAAGTTTTGGCATAAAATGATGCTTTTTATTAAATGAAAAATTTAGTAGACAGTTCATCATTTCAATTGTTTTAGTATAAATATTCATTCTTAAATGTATAGCTTAAATGAAAACTACAAAATTGCAGAAATAACCCATGAAATCTCTGCTGTATGAGCATTTGGGGAAAGCTAAAGAATAGCAGTTAACATAAAACTTCCTGATGAGATCTCATTAGAGGATTTTTCCTCTCATGTAAGGGAATTTCTTTTTATTCCAATTCTCCTTATTTGCAACTGGGGAAAACAATTCTGGAACATAGAAGAATGAAAGAGAGCACAAAGTAAGAAAAAACAAAACAGATCAAAATACTATTTAAGTTTTTGAGAATTCAGATGGGTATTGGATAGAATAATTCAACCTATGGTATATGGCAAAATAAATGGAAACAATGAGAAACTACTAAAAATCACAAGCTATCCATTTATTTCTCATGTTGTATAGTGAATTTTTATTTATGATACTTAATAAAAATTACAAAATTTTCTCCACTCATCATAAACTTATTGAAAAGTTAAAAGTATAGTACAAAAATTATACCATGCACTTACTAGTTCCTCATTTTTCTACTAACAAAATTATTCACAATAATACTATGCAAAACCAGATCATTTCCTTGATATGCTACTATCAGCTAATTATCAATTATCTCTTACAGTGTTCCCTGACCTTGAAAGGGATGATATAAATGTTCTATATGGGGCTGAGTATTCAACAGACATTTGTTTTAAGTGCTTTTACCATTGATGAGTCCCTGTACTAACTGCTGTTGGCTATGGAATAAATAATAACAATAATAATAATTAATATTAGTAATAATATACCATGACTGAAAGCTGTACAAATCTGTGGAATAAATATAAATATTTAGAAATATGACACAACACCAATTTTGTAAAACAATAGTAGATCCTCCACTAGGACTTATATATTTTCTAGTCATGAGCTTTTGATCTGGTTTACAGTAACAGTCGTGGATTCCCCCTGGTAGAGTAGGCATCATAGCCAATCACAAAGTTTTTAGTTACCCCTATAACAGCCATGCCAGTATTACTTCAGTGGTCACAACTTGTTTGGAAGTTCACTATTATAGAATGCAGAGAATACCATTGGGTGAGGTTGTTGTTGATTTTCTTTCCCCAGCAGTCTTCATACCCCCTTCTAGCACTATGAAAGCTATCTAGCAGGTATGAGGCTTCCATTTCAGTTCCCATTTGCTTTGTTAACATCCTTGAACTAATGGTTGTGGACACTTCATCAATAGTGTTTACCATTCAGTTCTGGTGGGCAACCAAGAGCTCTGGCAATAGCCTGTTGCAAGCCTCTGAGTTTGGCACTATTATTTTCACTTAATAAATAACCCTCCTGACTTCAGAAAGCAGCCAATAAAACTGATTTGAGAAATGTGTGCACAGTACTGAATTTTGTCTACAACAACTGTATTTTAGCAATATACAGTCATAGATAAAACATGAAGTTTGGGGAGGTCAAGCACCAGAGGCTTCAACAAACTCATATTATGAAAAAAGTAAAGAAACAAATCTTGGCTTCCTTGGATCTTAGCTGGAATTTGGGCTTGCAGAATCTGAATGCAATGGCATTTCAATACCAGTCTAAATGAGACAAATACTGTTATCTAAGAGAAGATATTGGAATTTTTACATTACAATCCAAGATTGATCTTTCTGTACAAATATGTATTTCTCATTCAGATAAAAGGGAGGAATTTTCTTCTTTCGTAATTTTTTGAGGTAGGGTCTCATTCTAGCACAGGATGCCCTGTAATTCACTATGTAGTCTTGGGCTGACCACAAATACACAGTGATCCTCCTACCTCAACATCTCAAGTGCTGGAATTAAAGGCATGTGCTACCATGCCAGCAATGGGAGGAATTTTCTATAATGAGTTATTCTTCAGAAAATAGGAAAGCAGTTTAATTTAGATACACATTTGCTAAAATTATCTGTATCTGAGGTCTATAACATGATGTTTTAATGTATATATACACAATAAATGGGGGTATAGCTCGTGGGTAGGGCATTTGACTAAATACATACAGTGAAATGATTAATACAGTTAAATAGAATAATATGTTCACCAGCTTCCATAGTCATCTTTATTATTTGTACTAAGAGTATCTGAAATCTTTCGCTGAAAATTTAAGTATACAACAGTATATATTTACATATTCAAAGGGAGAGTACACCCACAGTATAAGGCCACATCCACTTGTGAACCTCCATTCATAGAGAGACTGCCTATATCAATGATGGCAGGCCAGAAGTCTGAGCTCTTTTGATTCTTGTGAAGAGCATTAGTTATGGCTGTGTATGCATTATTCATTGCATCCCTAGTCTGGAGCATTTCTACTGTGGAAAGTTTAGTTTGTTTGATGTTTGTGCTCCAAGCTCAAAACATGTTGCAGATCATATCCATCAACAACATTTACCTCTCATACCTAGTATGTTCCTGGCCTCAACATGCTTTCCAAATATGTGCCTTGTATGTTACATAAAAGAGCAAGGTGTTAGTGAAAGATTGAATACACTACAAGGAGGGGCAGCAGAGCTATTGTGTGGAAAGCACTCAAGAGCTTAGATTATTCCTGGAGTCAACTACCTAAAGAATCCACAAGAAGGAGGGCTCAGTTGCTAGATACATAGGTTGGATCACTTACTATTTTGATTGAAAGAGTTGAGTTATGTAACCTTTCCAGTTGTGTGCACACACACACACACACACACACACACACACACACACATAACATATATAATATCAAGTTATATATAGGCATAAGAAAGTAAGTAAGGATGTTTCTTAAAATTTCCCTTAGTTCATAGTGCACCTTACTTTGCATGGATCCAAAACTAGTCCAGGCTCTGTGGCCCCCATATTTCAATTCTGGATCTAATAACATATTTGAATAGAAAAGGATCATAACTAATTATCACTATAGAGGGAGAAACCTATTTCATATTTTGGAATATATATAAATGAATATGTATAGGCAGTTTGATGAAGGTATAAATCACAGGTACCCAATATGTTGCTATGTGCATTCTTTTAAAAAAGGAAATATTATTATCTAAGACAAGTGTAGTTTGAGCAGCTAAACTATTCCTTATTTTGCATGTCTTAGAGACTCGTGCTAATCAAATTAGTTGCAAAAATAAGTACAACCATGCATTCTGAGATGAAAGGTAAAATAATTAATAAAGCAAATAACAAATAGATGCACTTTAGCCACAGGAGGACAAGGACACCTCTCAGGACCAAATGTACATATCTGATCTTTTCCTCCAGATTCTTAGATACGTTACAGGCTTCAGTTCCCAGTGCTTTATCAATGATTCCCTGAAGCTGTTTCTTTAACTCTGACCTCCTCCACCATGCTCTGTTTTTTCGTTTTACCTATTTATTGTATAAAATTTTAAGCTGATTTTAGCTCTCATTTAACAAGTTCTATTTCTCCTTTGTTTAAGTTTGTGTTGCTAAGACAAAAACACAGCAAATTCAGTAGAACAGAATGAAAGAAATGTAATGGCCCACAGTTCTAGAAACTGGGATGCCAAATATTACAGTGCCTGCAGCTATCAAGGATATTTTTTTCTGAGTCACAGGATGGCAAGAAGAGGAGGCAGAGGAGGAGAGAGAGAGCACTCACACAGTCAAAGACTCCCTCTTAAAATATTGCACATACTCACAAGGATAGATTCCTCCTGGTCTAATCACCTCTTAAGAATTTCATCTCTCATGACTGTTACTATGGCAATGAAATCTCATCATGAGCTTTGTAGTGGACAAGCACTCAAATCATCACATCCTTTCCCCTTTTCTCTCTCCATATTTGTACAATAATGATAACATGGTCTCAAGAAACAAAACCCTTTTACTTTTACACAAATGGGAGAATTATATTGCAAGGCACCTTAATAATTCTCCTGGTTTCTAGCTCTCTCCAACTTAATCTATCCAAAGTATTCTTCAAAGTAAAAGTTTAAACACACTTATGACCATGTAATTTCTCACATAAAATTCTTTAGAAGAAATCACATATCAATTAAAATAAGTCTACCAAGGCCAGCTATATATTACCTATACCTATTTTTAAAATTTAATATCATAACTTCTAGGAGATCTATCTAGCCACATGGGACTATAGCATTTCACTTGCTTGACTTTTCCGCAGCTAACTCTTTGCAAAGGAACATATCCTATTTAATACCTATTCTGCTTTGCCTACCATTTTCTATCAGTATGCTAATCCTGATATATCTAAAAGAGAATTTCTAAGTCCTCTGGAATGACATGAATTTTCTATTAACAGTTCTTGTGTCTTTGTATAGTTGAAATGATTTTCAAATATGTGTATAAAATTTTAATATTCTTTCATTCTTCATCAACTTGAAAGTCTCCCTCATTTGTGTGTTCTTCAGTATATACAGGAGGTGCTGATTCAAACTCCCTCAGATAATAAAGCACACAATACAATTATCAATGGTGGCATCCAATGCAAGAAGGACTATAGATATTGACTTCAGGTTTGAGAAATTTGTACCCAAAGGTTAATTAGACATTATATAAGTATGGTGAATTCTATAAAATGTTTTCTCCTGGAGCAAGCTTGATTACCAAATATATTACACTTCAAAACTGCATCATTCCACATGCTGGAGCTAAGCCAGGAAGTCTGATAAGCTGATCTTTAGTTTAAACTTGCTATGCTTTAAGAAACAGAAATTTGACAAGCTGAAATTTTCCCCAGGTCAGTCTCTTTCAGCATTGTTGATGGCCTGGAAATCGAGTGATCACAGAATAGAATATACAACAGAATTCTATTCCCAGAGAGTCTGTGCTAGGCTTTATTTTTCAAAGAGTTGAATAATATAAGTTTCTTCATTTTTCATCAAATAATGCCTTAAAAAACTTACATGACTGTTTTTCAAACCTGTTGACATATCATAAGATACTTATAATGATATTTTCATTAGATGAAATTTATGATTTTATTCATAATTGGGGATAATAATCAGAATATACTATAGCTAATGAAGGAAAGAAGAAGACGACTAGCCAACACTTGGAGATGATGTTCCGATAGCCTGTGGTGTCTGTTGGGGCTCTTACAAATTCCAAGACACTTTACCTGACTGGGTAAAGATGGCAAAAGTTGACTTTCTTAGCCCTTCTACCATTAGAAAGGGAGGAGGTAGAAATTAACTCTCTGGATATCTTATACTCCTAGTTTCTAATAGGTAGAATTTCCTTTGACAATAAAAAATAATAAAAGATGTGTCATAATATTGAATCATCCAAACAATTTGGAACAAATACAGTATTCTTTAAGCAGAGAAGTCTATACCATAGTCTCATATTTCAATAGCAGTATATAAATATTTCATTGGCAAAAACTAACAAAAAGAAATTCATTATCATAAACTTTTTAACGTATTTGTCTTGCTGTTTTACTTTAGTTTTAACTTTTGCCTTATATGAAATATGTGGGATAAAACTGAATCAAAATGAAACTATTTTCATATGTGCATTTCCATAGAAATTTAGGTAGTGATTTAATGATACTCCTCTAAGTTAATAGCATAAAATAATTTTTAAATGAATTTGAGCAGTAGGGCTGCAGAGATGGCTCAGAATTTGGGGGCTCTTGTTTGAATAGCCTGATGGCCAGGATTAAATTTCCAAGTACCAATGCAAAGCCAGATGCACAAGGTAGTGCATGCATTTATAGTTCAATTGCAGTGCCAATAGGCCCTGACATACCCTTATCTATCTATCTATCTCTATCTCTTTCTCTGTCTGCTTTCTGTTTCTGTCTTTGCTTGCAAATAAACAATGAGTAACATATTAAAATATATCAGGAAACTCATCAGTTAATTTTTTTCAGATAAATGGTACATCTAAACAAGCATATTACATGACAAGAATCTATGAAACTCAAGTGGTATTGCTTCTCTGAAGTTTTTAATGTAAGGCAAATTTAGCCACTCATTTTTGCACAGTTATTTTAAACTCTTTTGCTTTCCAATTGGGTTTTGGATTTTTTTTTTAATTTTTTTTGTTCATTATTTATTTATTTATTTGAGAGCTACAGACACAGAGAGAAAGACACATAGAGGGAGAGAGAAAGAGTGGACGTGCCAGGGCTTCCAGCCACTGCAAAGGAACTCCAGACGCGTGTGTCCCCTTGTGCATCTGGCTAACGTGGGACCTGGGGAACAGAGCCTCAAACCGGGGTCCTTAGGCTTCACAGGCAAGCGCTTAACCGCTAAGCCATCTCTCCAGCCCAAGGTTTTGGATTTTTTTTACAATGAAAGTTTTCAGGTTCAAGCAGACACAAATGGAGATTCAGATCTTATAACAGGAAACAAGCAGAAAGATGGATGTTAACTGGGACTAGATTAGAATGAACTTCAGAATCAGCCACCTCATACCAAACTTTTGTCTATCTTTGTGGAGATATAGTACTCTATGACTATCTTCCTTTTATGTAGCCATAAATTGACATCACATCACATTCATCTACACAAATTTTGGCAGTTGATTTTACATTATTCACTTAGGTTTTCACATTCATATAAATGGACATCCTAACTAGAATGTAAATTTATTAAGTGTGATTGTCATATCATGTTATATATCTTAATAGAAAATATCATCAGAGGCTACTACAATAACTATGGATTATAATAACACATTTAATACTACTTTTGTAGTCAATTTGACCCTGCCACAAAGATGGTAGACCCATCCCTTCATTCATTATTTGAATATCCACTACTATGATAACACATCTTACATAACTCTATATTCAGTCATCAAAATTTAGCCAACTAAAATAGGTATAATACTGCTTTTAACCTTTTAGGATAGAGTTATTCCAAAATGTATTATGTGTCAAATATCTGAAGAGCTAAAAGAAGATGACTAAACATAGAATTGTATAAGTTTGAGTGTGAAAATACAAAATGTAACCTAAATTTTCTTTGTCCATTCCAAAAGTATTTTCCATCTGATGACAATAGAAATATGTAGGTAGGCAAATTAAAAATGATGGGCTGGAGAGTTGGCTTAGTGGTTAAGTGCTTGCCTGTGAAGCCAAAGGACCCAGGTTCGAGGCTTGATTCCCCAGGACCCACATTAGCCAGATGCACAAGGAGGCACACTCGTCTGGAGTTCGTTTGCAGTGGTTGGAAGCCCTGGCGCACCCATTCTCTCTCTTTCTCTCTGCCTCTCTCTCTCTCTCTTTGTCGCTAAATAAATAAAATAAATAAATAAATAAAATAAATAAAAATAAACAACAAAAAAAGGCATATGCCACCAGGCCTGCCAATTTAAAAAATAAAATAAAATAAAATAAAAATAAAAATAAACTAAATATTACCTATAAGACATTATATATTAATATTAAAAAGTTATATAGCAGTTAAGGTGCTTTCCTGCAAAGCCTACGGACCCATGTTCTACTCTTCAGATCCCACATAAGCCAGATGCATAAAGGTGAGGCAAACAAAAGGTCACACATACCCACTAGGTGACACAAGCATCTGAAGTTTTATTTCAGTGGATGAGGCCCTGGCACACGAATTCTCTCTCTCTCCCTTTTTCTTTTCCTGTGCCTCACTCACTCTAAAAATATATATATATACATATATATATATATATATATATATATATATATATATATATATATAATAAAAGAGCCTTCAAAATGTATGTTTAAAAAAGTTATCACATAGAAATTTATTAATTTAGTTAGAGATGTGGGAGTCACCTGATTTCATAGCAGATAATGCAATGAAAAATAGTTGACATAAAAATTATTCTATAAATCTCATAGAAATAAAATATGGAAGCACAAATAATTTCAACAATTAAAATGAATTAAATAATTATGCACTGAATATTAACAATTTATGACTATTAAGTTATATTGCATTTGAAAAATGATGACTAAATGAACAACTATTTGGAAAATGCTAGCTATCAAATTGGTAACAAGAGAAAATTGAAATAATAAATAAGTATTTATCACCCAAACACATTTCCTCATAACTTGATCTGTGATTTATGTTATTACTGATTGCATAAATTTTCATATCATATGAACTGTTGCAGTCAACAGATAGCAAAATTTTGGTACTGGGAGAATGCAACTTAGAAACTATGTATATTTTTTTCTATAAATATTCATAAGAAATGAATTTACTTGGATAAAATTGAACATTAGTAATATAACTAAACTAAATAAAATGTACAATCATTACAGGCTAAAATAAAATGAAGTTAGGAAACGTGGTATATAAAAGAGGATTGCAACAGATCCACTGGGTAGAATTATTTTACTCTAGGTCAGGGGGTAACAATGCAGTGATGTGAAAGATTCATGTACAAAGCCTAGATCCCCAAAAGTTCCTCCATATGTATAAAGCAGAAAGAAAGAAAGAAAGAAAGAAAGAAAGAAAGAAAGAAAGAAGAGAGAGGGAGGGAGGGAGGGAGGGAGGGAGGGAGGGAGGGAGGGAGGGAGGGAGGGAGGGAGGGAGGGAGGGAGGGAGGGAGGGAGGAAGGAAGGAAGGAAGGAAGGAAGGGAGAAAGAAGGAAAAGGAAAAGAAGAAAGAAAGGCATGAAGCCCAAGGGGAGAACAGAGAAAGGCCCATGCTTGAACTGTAGCACTGAGTGAATGATGACAAAGTGTGTCATGTAAAATAGGGACGCTTAAGCCAGACTTCAAGTAGTTTTGAAGACTAAATTCAAGCTACCTGTGTTAACCAAATTTTTTATTAGAAATAACACTAAGATTCTGATGACTAATGAAAACTTTTATACCCACAGTTATCTTTTGCTAAGAAATGCATATCCTTGTTCTTAAGACTTGTAAGTCAAAATCATATAGTCCTCGGTCCTTACCTGGGAACCTGTGAGCCAACCCACTATTAAACAAATTCTTTTAGTTTTCTTTCAATCATAAATTGGGCTGGTTTACTCCTGATCTTGTTTCTCCAGAAATCCCCATAATGTGTGCCAAAAAACATTCCAAATTCTTCTGGAGCAGGTGGAGATACCATTCTTAGTGTAGGAACTACCCTATGGAAGTGGAGGGTCCTTCTTATGCTTTGTATGATAACTGCAAGCATTTACATTTAAAGCTACTGTAACATAATTACCTTTAAAAAAATCACTTAGTATTAGTGATCCAGTACTTTTTCTTTAAGAGACTGGTGCATTCAGACATATTAGAACTTTGGCTACAAATAGATCAAAATCATTCCCTCTTCCTTAGTAAATGAAATGGAAGTACCTTTGTTTTCCAGGCTATACCTCTCTTCTTACGACGCATTCCATAGCCAACAAGGCTAGAGTGAGTACAAAGGTTAGTCACTCCATTTCCACATGGCACTAATAAGGATGTGGTTCACTGAGATCCCCATACCATCAAAATAAACCAGAACCTTTGGAAGGGTATATTTAAAGTGAGCTGTTGACCTGCATCTCTAATTTTCTCATAAAATATGTCTGCAAATTGCAAGCACATTGAGTTGTTTTTCACATACTATTAATAGTACATGGACTCAGATGGTTTTATATAAATGAGAAAAAAAAATCACTGGGACAAATAAAGATAAGAACTAGGTTTTCTATGACTATCTTAACTTAATTCCTATAGTTTTTAACCATGGAATTACTTTGCTTAATAATAAAAAAATAATTTCCAGTTTAATTCCCTAGAAAAATTAAAATCAAAATGAAACAAGTGAACAAGTAGATAAATGTGAATCCAGACATGGCAATTTGCTGGTACACATTCAGTGGAATATATATGAAGTAAAATATAACTACCCCCCCATTTTCAATAATCACATTTTATTACTGGTCTTACTATTTTTTATTTGTTTAGATTTGGTGGGGGGGGGAGTGTGGTAGTGTATCCTCAAAAATAGAGCTTGAGAGTCAGTCCCTAGATAGTGAGCACGTCTAGTGACAGAAGGTGCCACATGGGCAAGTGGGGGAAAATGACCAATTTATGTACAAGCAACTCATGGTCTAACCTAATTAGGAGCAAATAACCTGACATGATGCCCACACAGTGCAATAGTGGCACACAGCCAAGGTGGGGAACCAATTACTCTTGATTTGGCTAACTGATACCCTCAGTGGTACAGCACCCATAGCTGGAGCTGGGAAACAAGTTAGAACCATATCCAAACATAAGCCTGCTCTCCTTTATCAAGCTACCACCAATAGTGGGCTACAAGAGAGCCTACACCTATCAAATTCTCTACAAAAATGTAAAGGTTATCTCATTTTTCTGGTGCTAACTTACTCTCTGTTGGAGAGTCTGCTTCTCTTTTTCAGACAGATGTAGATCCTAAGGAGAGAGCCACCCCATCATACCTCAAAGGGGCCCCGGCTGTAACTTAGAACAACTGGCAAAACAAGCAAGGGTGCTGTTTTCGTGGTGAACTGGGTACCAGCACAAGGGTGAAAGAGATCAACGCAGAGAAAAATCAACTCCTACCAAATCAGAGATCCAGAGACCCAGAGGCTCCCAACACCTTATCACTGAAGCAGACCAAAAATGAACCCAACATGGCTCAGGGAAATTTTGCAGAAAAGGGGGTGGAAAGAATGTCAGAGCCACGTGTTGGGTCATGGTATGCAGAGACATTTCGCCTACCCATAACTGTGGGCTAACTACAGAATGCATGACCCATATACCTCAACAAGGAGGGGGCAGGGGGAGGGGATAGGACATGGATGAGCCGAAAAATGGTACCAAGTTGACTGTATTTGCTGAGTACAAAACTAACTAATAAAAAAAATGCATATATATAAAAAATAGGGCTTTACCAATTGCAGGCAGATGCTCTACCACTAAACCACATTTCTTTGATGTGTAATTTCAACTAAGGCAAACCAAATTTATGCAGGTAACTATGGATACCAAATGCTTAGCATAGCAAAAATAAGTGCTCATAAAATTAATGAGAATGAGTATAATCTTGTGTCCTTGAATGCAAAACTAGTAAGTGTCTCATAGACACTGAAAATGTTCAGAATCATTATATACCCTTGATGTCCATGTTGGATTATTCATAATAATATCACCTTCTTTTCGTTGTTAATTTTGTGTTGTGGGGGATAATGGGCATGCATACGTCTATGTGTGAGTGTTCAGATGCACACATGTGGAGAGGCCAGCAGTGGTGAATCTCTGGTTTTCACCTTGGTAGGATTCAGAATGACACTGAAAACTAATCTCTGGTCATGTCTAGGAGAGTGTGTGCCTTTTTGGGTTAGATTTATGAGGTTACAGGAGTCATTCTAACTGTGGGAAGGATCATCCTATGATCTGGTTTACTGGACAATAGAAAATGGAGAGATCTAGCTGAAGATACAACTCATCACTCTACTTTCTGTGGGCTGAATTTTATGATCTCTCCTTTAGGCTCCTGATACTATGTTTTCTCTGCCCTGATGGATTATAATATGGAACTATAAGCTAAAGTAAACCCCTCCTCATTTAAACTGAGTTTTGTCAGGTAATTTGTCTCAGCAAGCAGATACGTAGCTAATACAGAAAAATGATACTCACAGGTGAGGCTGTTGCTACAATAAAAGTCACCGTGTGGTTCTTACTGTTTTGTAACAGGTATGTATAGGAATGTAGAACGATTTGGAACTTTGGACTAGTGAAGCCTTACAATATTGTAAGTAAAGTTTAACAGAGCATTCTGATAGTATGGAAGACCAGGAACAGATAAATGTGTAAGTTGCATGCTTAGCTCATGAGTCCAAAGTGGAAAAATGACTTTGTTAGGAAGTGAGTTAGAGGTAGTTTTTATTACATGATATTCTTGCAAAGAAACTGGCTACATTCTTCCAGTACCCTGAGAAATTGAATGAATTTAAAATTGAAATAATGGAGTAATGGGTTAAGTCGAGTAAATTTTAAGGCAGACAAGAGGGGTCTTCAGGAGGAGTCTATGGCATATTTTCTCTTTGAAGGCCTTGTTTAAACCTCAGTTAAAGAGAAGAAAACACAGAACTGAAAAATATAAAAGTAGACATGAAAAGAACAGCAAGCAAATTTATAGGCTCAGAGCCTACAGCCAGTTTGACGATAATTTCTAAAGAGCATACCACCATTATAGACAAATATATTTCTCTCATTATGATGATAGGAAAAATGCTTTGAAGACAAGACCCAACCTTTGTAGACTCAAGAAAGGAAAACTGTGAATTCTACTGAATGAAAAGTCCTGAAGGAAGAATGCTAAATGAGTCCTCCTGTCTTATTGTCATCACACAGTGGGTGTGGTGAGTGTGTTCAGGGTTATCATGCTTCATTCTCCTCTTTTCTCTTTTGTCTTGTTAGCACTAACCATTTGGTATTAGTTTTAGAAGAATGGTGGATACAAGATATAGTAGGTCATGGAATATTTTACTATGGCTCCAGAGAGTAACTAAGGTAAGCAATATGGGACAGGATCAGGATCTTGGCATGAAGCTATGAAGATCAAAACTATATTGCAATGGACATTTTGGAATATCGGAGATGACAGAAGCATGGTATATCACAAAAGTCTGTGAGATTGGAGAGATACATCCCATAAGAGAGGCTATAAACAGCACAAGCCTGGGGTTGATTTTATTCTTACCCCTTTTGGGGCACAAATGATTCCATCATAAGTCTATGATTCCAGACATAGAAATGCCAGATTTTGGAATGTAACCTATGAATATTTGTCCTTACTGTGGCCTGGCCATTCCTTGACATACCTCCTTCTTCACTTTTGAATTAAATGTGTTTGCTTGATACCAATGCCTATTGAGAATATAAAATTTGTTTTTAGATATTATAGGAGTTCATAGTTAAGAGATTACCTGAGTCTAAGTGAGGCTCTAAATTTAAACTTTCAGAATAGTATTTTGATTGGGATTCCATTTTGCAATATGAGATGGCCATGAGTCTATGAGATTGAAGAAAATATAAGGTTTTTTAAAAAGTAATATGTTTGAATTATATTTGAGTCCCACGTTGGAAAGGGTAGACATGACAGATCTATGGTTTGCAATTTGACAGGATTTAGTATGACCATGAAAATGAATATCTCGTCATATCTCTTTGACATTTTCTAGATTGGGGTCAATTAGGTTGGAGGATTAACCCTTACTGTAGGCAACAGAATCCCATGGGCTAGATTCCTAGACTATATTAAAGAAGAAGTATACTTCAGTATGTAGCATTAATTATTCTCTCTGCTTCTTTCCTGCTAATTGACCATATAAATGTGTTTCCTGCTTCTGCCATGCTTTTTCTTCCACATTGCACTCTCCCCTTGGAACTGTAAACTGAATTAAGATAAGGCCAGGTACTGTGTTCCAGAAATGAGTAAGTTACTGAAACATACTCCATTGCTCTTCTACCTTATTTCTTTGAAACAGAATCTCTCACTGAACCTAACACTTGCCTTTCATTTGCTGTTAGACAGGCTGATTAGCTAGCCAAGGCTATCATCTTGTTTCCAAACTCACGCATACAGATGTGTATGGACATGCTTGAATTTTTACTTAGTGGCTCGATATAGAACTTATGTTCTATACTTGCATGGTAAATTCTGTTACCCATTGCCCCAACTCCACAGGTTCTCATATCACTTTCTTTCTAAAGAAAATCAAAGTTTCTAGTGAAATAGCTGATCCCAAGCTTGAAACCAAAACTATGAAAGTTGTACATAAAGCAGAAAAGCTATCAAAGGAAGCTAGGATCATATAAAATGTACACAGAAGCCAACTCAGAGAGCTTTCTACAAAAACAAAGTGTAGAAAACATACTCACTAATGGGAATACTTAACATAATAGGCTAAAATATATTAAATTTTCACCTATCCATAAAACAATACTATTCAAAAATTAAATATTTCAGAGGGCATTTGTTCATATATCTATCTATACAAAGATCTATTTATATCTATCTCACTACTTTAAGAATAAATCTAAAGAAAATATTGCAATATGCTTATACAATAATTATGACAATAAATGAAGAATGATGTGTTCAACTAGATATTCCAAATAATCACAAGTGACTACTAACATCAAATCAAGGAGGGAGGTAAGTAGTATAAGCTTCCCAATATAAATAGAAAATAACATCATTTAAATGGATAGTCCCAAGTCTAAGAATTTAGTCATCTAGTTAACTTCATTACTTTAATCCTAAGATAAGGGTAGCAGACAGTGAAGCAAGCTATAATAGCAATACTGTGCTGGTTCCCTGAGGCCCAGTTATCACAGGAAATCATGCAGTAACTATGAAGGAAACACACTGTATTAGAAGAGAAGACTCTGGAGCTTATGTGATTGAATCTTTTATAATAGACTGTGATCACCTTCAGGTAGCCACAGAAGTAGGGGCATAGTCTTTGTAATGCTAAACTATTAATCAACACTTCTTTTGCTCCAAAGTGAGACACTATCTCTTACTTCAAAGGCTGTTTTCTATAGAAGTAACCTGTAAATGTACAGGGTAAAGTACAGTGTTTCACTCAAAAAGTAAGCATAAGACCAAGGTATCCATGAACAACTGCTTCCATTACTGTACATGTTGGAATTTTCTTATGACAAATTGCATACATTATCATCTACCTATCATTATTTCTGCCTACATATCCTCACAACTAATGTATATGAAGTTAGTTTTCTAATTTGAAAAGCAAAACTTGCCAGAATTGACATAGTAAAACCCATCAATTTGCAGTTATATTTTATAACTTCTAAGCAAGAATACATAGCAAAAAAGTTTATAAGAATAATTGGAAACTAATATAACCAGATGTATTTATTAAAAGGAAGTTGGTATTACTCTGCCATACATAAAAGAAAAACATATAAATTAATAAAGGAAAAGTTCATTTAAACAGTAAAACTATTATTAGATTTATGCTCCTAAGAGCAGTCTTAAAACAAATATTGATAGAGTTATTGTAGAAACTAATGAATTCATTGTCATAAAGATTTTTAATACATCTATATCAATTATTGAGAGATTTGACAGGGAAAAAAGTCTATAAGTATTAAAAGATTTGACTAACTAGTAAGTTAATTTAATGAATTTATAAAAGCTTACTTAGTGGAAGAAGGCAAGTATTAGAATACAAAGCTATCTCCAACAAATTTTGAAGGGTTAACTGAGATGTAAGTAGCATATTTTGGCTGTATTATTACTGTTAGAAACCAAGAGAAAAAGAAAACTTGAGAGGAGTCAAAAGACATATTAGCTTTACAATACAACTTTAAATAACTTTTAAAACTAAAAAAGGAAATCTCATATTAGAAATTTATTTAGAAATGAATGATGAAATTGCTGTACATTAAGTCTCTGGAGATATACCAAAAGCAGATATATGTACAGAATTTATTAGCCACACCAATTCTTTTAGAGATGACATAAAATGTACCTTATTTCTCAAGCCAAAAATAAAGGATTCATTTGAATTTCTTCTCCTTCCCTGAGCTTTATATCAAGAATTTCATTAGACAATACCTCAAACTCATCCCATGCTTATTAAGCATTCTCTATTGTGGTGGTTTGATTCAGGTGCTCCCCATAAACTTATGTGTTTAAATGCTAGGTCCTCAGCTAGTGGCAACTAGAAACTAGAGCATCCTGGAGGCAGTGTATGGGTGGGGGCAGGATTATGGCTGCTAATAGTTGGCTTCCTCTTGCCAGTATTTGGCACACTCTACTATTGCTGTTGTCCCCCTTATGTTGACCCTCTACTCATGCCACTGTTTCCATGCCATCATAGAGCTTCCTCTCAGGTTTGAAAGTCAAATTAAATGCTTTCCTCCCACAAGCTACTGTTTGTTGGGTGTTTTCTGCCAGCGACACTAAAATGACTACAACAGAACATTGGTAAAGAGATATGAAGTCAATGCTGATAGAAACCTGACCATGTGGCTTTTGGAACCTATTTTTGAGAAGAATGTGGAAGGATTTAAAACCTTGCGGAAAAGACACCTTGCAGTGCTGTAAGTACAGCTTTATAGACCACTCAGAGTTGAAATGCCTTAATGCAATAGAACTATGGGCTGTGTGTTTTGGCTTATGAAGGTGAGAAAGAGCTTTGTGTAGACTTTACTAGAAGCAGTTTGTGTGAGAGGCTTGCTGTCAAGCCCATGTCCTGAGACCTTGTGTTGAGTTGTATTGAATATAAATGTACTGGTGTGAGCAGAGAGATATGACATTAAAAAAAAAATGACGTCTTTGGACCTAAACTGCTGCTTGTTCAGCTGCAATTATTTGACAGATTACAACTATTGAGATTGGGCCAGCTGCCCTGAATTGGGACACTAGGAAGAATGCAGACTTTTGAAGGGGCTTAAATGTTGGAGTGTCCTGTTATTCAAAATTTGTTTTATTCCCCCCTTCCTGTATTAACAAATTGACAGTCTACCTATTACTAAGGAATATAACAAATGCAGGAAAGAGAGAGTCATTATATTTGTAACACAATTTTGTATTTTTTGGGAGATTTATTTGTTTATTTGTTTGTTTAATTTTTCAAGGTTGGGTCTTGCTCTAACCCAGCCTAACCTACAATTCATTATGTAGTCTCAGGGAGGCCTTGAACATGTGGCAATCCTCCTACCTCTGCCTTCCAAGTGCTGGAGTTAAAGGTGTACGCCACCACACTGAGCATACAGTTTTGTATTTTGGAAATGGCCATGGGCAGTGTGAAGCAGGCTTTTTGGGTTACCTATGTTTAGGCCCAATGGAGCCATATGGATGGCCTGTGGGTTACAGTAAAGGTCCATTGGAGATTCCAGGCTTATGGGATGACTTCCAAAGAGAACTACTGGCATCAGAAGTAGTTTTCCTTGACTGTGAGTAGTCTAGCTGGAGGGGTAGAATTAGAACTCTGAGACTAGTCATTGGTTACAATTATTAGACTTGGAGAGTTGTCAGTGGTTAGAGTTGTCAGATTAGTACTACAGAGTTTGAAGTTTGATGTTTTCCCTATTTGTTTTAATTCTTGTATTGATTGAATATTTCTCTGCTATACCCAGTGTCATCTTTTGCAGTGCGAATGTTTATTCTGTGCCATTATGATTTTTTGGTGGGGGAGGTACAGCTCAGTTAAAATACCTTGGACTGTGAAGTTGTTTGAATATCACCTGGACTTTTAAAGTACTGAATGCATTGCATTTTACATATTGTATCGTTATCAGTTTATTGGGGCCAGGGGCAGAATGTGCTGGTTTTATTCAGGAGGCCCACATAAATTTATGTGTTCTGAATGCTAGGTGGCAATTTAGGAATTAGATCCTCCTGGAGATGCAGTGAAATGTTGGGAACAGGCTTATGGGTGTTATAGTTGGCTTCACATTGCCCATGTTTGGCACACTCTCCTTTTGCTCTTGTCCATCTTAAGCTGACCTGGAGGTGATGTCCAGGCTCTACTCATCCCATTGTTTTCCCCTGCCATCATGGAATTCCCTTCATGTCTATAAACCAAAATAAACTCTTTCCTCACACAAGCTGATTTTGGTTGTGGTACTTATGCAGCAACTCAAAACTGACTGCAATATTTATCTTCTCAGCAGCCACCATGGCTTGGATCCCCATTTCTCTTACATTAGCATACCATGGTCAGTGGCCACCTTATGACAAACAGTGATCTTTTAATGCCTGTCATATGATATGAAATATGGCTTCTATGCTATGTAATTTCAGAATGCCCTGCTCACCATCAGGGTGGGATGTGCTGCTTCATAGTTCTGTCATCTATATGTGTTTTCTCATTTCTGTTTCTGTCCCCAGTGTTGCATGCTATCATTAAGAAAGTAAACTTCAGGTGTCTTTTTCCACATTATTGCCATGGGTAGTAAAGGTCAATTTCTTGCTGTTACAGTGTGGTACACTGAAAGCTGGCCACTCATTCCATCCATGGTTTCATCCTTCTTCAAAGGCATCAGGAGAGTTTTCCTCTGATTAGCCAAGAAAGAGTTTACTATAGCATAATGTAATCAATTGTGCAAGATCCCATCATATATAGCAGCATAATTGTGACATTTGGACTGTGTTTGAAACACCAGAAATTAGCAATCCTTGGGGAAGTTATCCTTGAATTCTCTCTTGTACATTACTTATGTTAAAATCCCTAACAAATTCTTTTTTGTTTGTTTGTTTGTTTTTGGTTTTTCGAGGTAGGGTCTCACTCTGGTCCAGGCTGACCTGGAATTAACTATGTAGTCTCAGGGTGACCTCAAACTCTTAGCAATCCTCCTACCTCTGCCTCCCGAGTGCTGGGATTAAAGGTGTGCACCACCATGCCCGGCCCTAACAAATTCTTAAAGATATATTATTGCACAGCAATGTATTTGAGAAATGTAACTTTTGACTCGATTTGCTATTATATTTTTGAGTACTGTGGTGGTTTGAATAGACTAGATGGTCCCCAATATATTCAGTTGTTTGTAGTTTGCATCTGCTGGGTGCCTGGCTGGAGGCAATGTCACTGGGTAGATCTTAAATTGTAGTGATGGGTTTCCAATTTCAATCTAAAGATATGCAAAGTGTGCCTAGCTGGAGTTCCTGAAGTGTGCTTTGGCTTTTGACCTTTAGGCTTGTGCTTCTCTCTGTCTGCTTGGGCCTGAGAAGGCAGGCCATCTTTTTCTGCCATTATGGAACATCTCCTGGATCTGTAAACTTCAATAAATCCCTTCCTCCATAACTGTTCCTGGTCTGAAAGTTCATCTCAGTGAACCTGAAGCTATGTGCTACAGGACTAATGATTATTCAAATAAATAACTTGTGTGATCTTTTCACAGCTTTTGCCCATGCTAAGACTGCAGCCTGGAACATGGCCAATATTAAGAATCTAGAAATATATAATATAATATTTAAAAAAAAAACTAAGATATTCTGGGTAGGGACAACCTATGTGTCTATATATCCTTTATAATTGATCACCAGATTGAAATATAATATAAAGAAAATTGTGTCAATATAATATGCGGCTGTCCAAAGTACTCTCTGTATTTATGTGCATACAAATATATACTGAGAAACATACTTGAATGGTGTCAAATTCAAGATCCATAATGTATTATAGTGAAAGATTTGACTTTCTAATAAATTTTTTGTAAATATGTTAGTCAAAGGCAAGAGTATGGACTCAAAGCCCCACCCCATCCAAATGGCAATACAAAGGAAGCTGCAAGTCCTTCTTGCAGTTCAGTATCCACTTACTATATAACCAAACACTCCAAGATCATCTACAGCTGTGGGGAGCACAAGAGAGAGCAGTGGCTGGAATCCCAGGTGAGGATCTTCTGCCCACCCCTTCCTCCTTCTACCTGGTAGTTTCAGTAGCTTTATTACCATAGCCATAGACCCAACTTTCCCTGTTTTGCTGTGCTCCAAAGTTGGCATGGTTACCAGCCCAAAGCTTTTGATACTCCAAGATGGTATCTTCTTTTACCTGGAGGAAAAATTCAATGCAACAATTGCATATCACAGTGACAATAAGTTAACCATTATTTCAAATGTCTTCTATAAGTATAAAGCAAAAGATAACTTACTATTATAATAAAAAAGTAACCTGGCCTTCCTTTTGGTGATTATAGGGTACCTGTAAACTAAATATGGTAGCAATAAAGATGTTTAGAAAACACCTACATGGATTTACTACCTGTGAAGTTAATGCAATGTAGTGATGAGAACAAAAAGTATAATTGTACAAATTTCCTTAAGCAAGCAGAGAAGGACATAAAGTTTCATATCAGCAAAGACTGGTTTTGCTACTTAATGGTAAACATTAGTGCATTTACTTCTCATATTTTTAGCATTATTAAATAACTTGCTTATGTTCAGAGTTTTGCAATTACTGCATATTGAAAGAAATAATAAGAATTTAAAATTCAGGTAAACATGTTGTTGGATAATTGGGTATTATATGCTCTCTTTTTCCTTTATTAAAATATAATGTGCAATAAGACACAAATAAGTGAATTATTCAAATGAAACTACAAAGTTAAAATAAAACCTTCTTTGTCCTCATCACAATGCTTGGTCTGTAATATTCTTGACATTGTACTAGAGTGCTTTAACTTTATTTTTATTAAATATGTTCATATTTTTGTTGACACTTAAAAGAACTAGAAAAAAAAAAGTCAATTAAGAACAATTTCCAGCCAGCCTGAGACTACACAGTGAATTCCAGGTTAGCCTGGGCTAGAACAAGGCCCTGTCATAAAAAAAGTAAAGCAAAAACAAACAAAGAAACAAAAAACACAAGTTTAAATAAAGTCAACTCATAGATATGGGGACCATGTAGTAGTTTCACTCACTGTTAAGGAAGCTGGTGTTAAGATCTATCAAATGAGGAAGCAATGAAAACAAATTATAGGCCATGAATAATGAAGTAAATAGACAAATAGAAACAAAACTGGATTCTTCTACTGTGGTGCTTTGATTCGGGTGTCCCCCATAAACTTAGGTGTTCTAAATGCTAGCTTCCCAGATGATGGAGATTTGGGAATTAATGCTTCCTAGAGGCAGTGCAATGTTGGGGGAGGGCTTATGGGTATTATAGCCAGTGACCCCTTGCCAGTGTTTGGCACACTCTCCTGTTCCTATTGTCCACCTTATGTGGGTCAGGTGGTGAACTGTTCATGCCAACATTTTTCCCTGTCATCACAGAGCTTCCCCTTGAGCCTGTAAGCCAAATTAAACTTCTTTTTCCCCCCACAATCTGTTCTTGGTTGGGTGATTTCTACCAGCAATGTGAACCTGATCATACCTGATGTATAAGCTTCTGAATTCTCCTGGCCACACCTGGTATTGCCTTATGCCTGTTGGACTCACAGACTCTGGCTTCAGCTTGCTTCCAGGTTTGGGATAATGGGGAGGATAGTTAGCCGGCTTGTATGCAGGTTAGTTTACCTGTGAGCCACCTACTCAACCCCATAGGTTCATTCTTGAAAAATAGATTACAAGCCTTCTTTGAGTTTCTTTATGAAGGACAGCTTAAGTTCTCTGTTATTTTGGAAATTTATGTCTAGATGTGATCAATTCTTAGCTGATTTCAGTTACAGTGCTTGGTTTCTGACTTAAGCCTGCAAAAGGCAGCTTTCACACGTTGTTGAGAATAAGGTTTATGAAATTCTTCCAGGTCTGGGTTCTGGATGATGCGTGAATCATGTAGTGCTCAAATAAACTGAAAATTTATTTTATTTGAAACATTATTTTTCTAACATTTCTTAGTTTCCTTTGTAGATTTTTATGCCCGTTTCAAACATAAAATGTATTTGAAAACATAGGGAAAATGAAGTAAATCTGATCTCATGAAAAATTTTCACTTGACTCAGGTAATTTTCCTAAACAGGAAAATTAACCTTCGTGCAAAATATCTTTCTGCTTACTTCCTAGTTCTAGTGCCTAAATATAGTCCTTGCTTAACCATTTCCCAGAATCTGCAGGAATTGCCTTCTGCTATGTTTTACTTTGAAATAATAATCCTTTGACAGCATTTCTGTCACACATCCTGATACACCCAATATCATCCATACAGGTGGAATAAAAATCTAAGAGAGTTATGGCTTTGAAGAAGCTAGGGACTTAAATGATTTTGTCCTCCCACCCCCTCACCCTTACTTCTTCCTCATGGGACAAAATAACATATAAAGTTGAGAAAAAAGTAAACAAAAGGATTTAAACTAAAAAACAAAGGAATTAGTTAATTAGTTTCATTTGCATTTCAATAGAATTTGGACCTTATTCTGAAGAGGGTGGAAAGATACTCCACCAAGTGACATTGGAAATGAACACTTTGGAGCTCTTGACAGTTAGGGAGGAAGGTAATAATTTTACTTAATATGTTTTTTAGGTTCACTCACTTAAATGAACTAACAGTGATTGCAGCTTTTATGTTCAATGCAGTGAAAATATCTGCATGTCTCCAATTGGGAGTAAGATATTGGCAGTATTTCCACATATTATTTGCTTATTCATATTACTTTTCCCTCTAACATTTTCAGTCCTGTCTTAAAAAATGTTCAAATACTTTAAGGAACACAATCATCTAAATAATTGAATAATTGCTTAAAGTCTATAGATACAAACAGATACATTAACTTCACAACCGTAGCATTAGACAGGTTACACTAAGTGTACCAATAACTGTGTCTTGTCATTAATTTCAAAAGGAGAAAATTTGCACCATGTACACATCCAAAGCTGCAAAATTCTAAGCAATGAAGTATTCAGGTAGGAACATAAGAAATTGTAAACATATTTCTATGTATCCTTTACTCTTTCCAGCTGTGCTACCTGCAGCCTCTCTCTTGGGAAGGATCTACCCTGAGATGGCAGACTTTGTGGCAGACATCCAATGCTCCTAACATCTCCAAAAACCTAGAGTTTCCATTGGACTTTACGATCCACCTCTTGAGCTTCATGTAGCAGAATCACAGGGTCTTCTTGCAGGCACTCCAACTCTTCCTCACATTGCTCAACTTTAGTGGCTCTGTGGAACCAAGGTTAAATATTCAATGACCACCTGCATCTTGCCTTTTATTCCTTTTTCCAAAACTAGTACCACATAGGTACCAAGTTCTGCTGTTGTATCATGCTGAAGCCTGGCATCCATAGAGCTCAGCTGCAGTAACTTCTCTCTTCTGGTCTTTGGGAGAAAAGATATCATCTCCTTCAGCATTCTTCCTTTAGGCATTTTTCTCTCAAAAGGATTTGTGTTCTTCCTATGTTGAACCCTCAATGGATTCTACTCAAGAGACTCTTTTCTAATATACTAGTGCTTCCCACAGTTAAGGATCTTCCCTTCTCAATTAAGCTAAGTAAGAAAATCCTTCACAGGTAATTTTAGGTTGTGTAAAGTTTGCAATCAATATTATCAATACCATCACAGCAAGAAAAGCCCAACTATTCTATTGTTCTCCTGCGCTGCGCTGTCTGATGATGTAATGTGACTAGTTTCCTCATCTACCCTGCTATGAGGGACAGTATCACCTCAAATTGTAAGCCAAGATAATCACTTCCTCCCTTAAGTCAAATAACTAATCACATCATTGAGAAAATAAAATAATACATAAAGTGGTACCAAAAGGTAGGTTAATTGTTGATAAACCTGACCATGTGGTACTGAGTCTTTTGGAACTAGTTTACATGATGAATGTGGGATTGTTTGGAATCTAGTCCTAGAGGAGTCCTAGAATACTGTAATCAGTCACTCTAGTGAGTCATTCTAGTGGCAGTATTAAAGTCCAGAATATATATTTAAAAAAAAAAAAAAGTATGGACAATGGAGGTCCAGCTTCTCTAGTCTCAGCAGCAAACAAGGTTTTTGGAAGATGAGGTGAGTTATTTGTGTTACATTGTGGGAAAGAATATGATTATATTTTGCCTGTTTCCTGAGAATTTGAATGAGGAAGCATTCAAAAGTTATGGACTAATTATTTTGACAGAGGGAACTCAAGAGAGGATAGTATTCAGATACTATGAACATATTGCACAATGCTCTTATCCAGGTCTACAGTTCTCTACAGAGAGAGAACAACGAAATAGTTACTGAGGAATTCTTCAGGTATGGACTGGAGATGTCTCAAAGGAGTGTATGTGTGCTTTAGAGAAGAAGCTAGGAGTTAGAGTTCTTCAAACTCTTTGGAATCAAAGATAATTCCATCATAGGACATCTTTGGTCTGATCATTCTTTGCTATGACCTCATTCTTCAAGTCCTTTTGGAATGGGAATATATGTTAGATAGAGACAGGAAATTGCCTGCAAGCCCAGAAGCCACCTTACCTAGCATACACAGCATTGAGCCACAAGAGACTCTCTCAAAGTGTAATTGAAGACCAGCATGTAAGACTGTCCCCTGATTTATGGTCACATGCACTGTCTTGCTTGGGGCCACATAAACATGCACATAGAAATATACACACACACACATTCAAGCAAAAATATTCTAAAGAAGCAAATATTCTTCTTAAATCCAAGTCTTGATACATCACAGGAAAGTAGCATTTGGTAACATTTTCCACATGCTGTCGTATGAAAGTTCCCTAATATTGATAATGCCTTTACCTTGGCAACATAACTGATCTGTTGTACCATCAGCTGGAGAAAGAGAAGAAACCTGAACAATACTGGAAAACTCAAGAAGATTAGCTAGACAGAGTGGATCTGCACACTCCAGCATGACCTTCAGAATCTTGATCCCAACAGAAATAATAGTCACTTTATAGGTAGATATTTCTTCACTTTCAAGACCTTACATATGTCAAAAAAACCAACAACTAATAAAAGCCAAGGTCATTATTGCTGACTGATTCCATTATTCCTACTTCATGATCAGTTGTGTCTAGACTTGTAAGTTTTTATTTTTTAGTGAAGTATTATTTATCCATAATTCATAGAGGCCAAAATATTTAAAGAATAAACCAAATGAAATATGGAAATTGCTTTAAAAGTACTCTAGAAAAATGTTCTGGAATAAGTTAAAAATAGTGACATATTACTATAATTATTAAAGTTATATAATGCAGTTAGGGCAATTATTTATACTATATATCCTTTCTTTGAAGAATAAAATAAATAAAAGAGCAAAATCATGTATAGAGAAGTCATATCAACATTGCTCACTTTGTATATGCTTCTTTTGTATAGTCTTATACTTATCTACATATTTTAATACATATATGCATGCACTTGCTATCCACCTACTTACATACACCACTACCTACTCTGAATAGACCATGGTTATGTTGATCTGTATTAGGAGGGTACATATAGACCCTATTTGTAACTATAAATTTCAAATTATTCTGTTCTGTACTTAAATTTACATACCCTCTTGTATGGTCACATATGTAAAATTAATATTGTCCCCTTTATTTGACATTTGGACACTAAATTTTCATATAATGAGTAAAGTAGTTAATAGGAACACTGAACCATGTTTCAGACACAATTTTAAGATCTGGGAAAGCTATTTTCTCAAGTAGGTAAGGAGGATTTAAGGATTTTTTTTCTTTTTTCAGCATGTGCTTCATAAATACTTGCCTGTTCTTTATAATAGCAAAGAAATGAGACCTTTAAGTGAATAACTTATCACCCACAGTGCCCTAGATCCTGAAAAACATTTTGAAGAAAGACAGCACTTCTATTCCTGAAGCTTTTCAGTTTAAGTTCAGAGTATTCCAGCAATTCACATCCAGTTTTCTGTTTTCTTCAATTAATAGAAAGGAGAACTCTGGAAATCTTTTACAACTGGAACTCTTACTTTAAAGCTATAAATTGTTTTTTAAAAAAAGACTAAGTATTTTAGAGAGAAGGTCTACTACAAAGAACCTATGGGGGAATAGAGAGAAAGAGAGGGAGAGAGAACGAGCTGTAAGTGATAAGCAAACAAAAACTAGGACAGAATGAAAGAAAATATATAGAAAAACTCTGCAGCTGTGAATTATTAGGTCAAGGTTACTAAGCTCCCAGAACTCACAGAGAAAAGGTAAAAATGGAGACTGAGGTGCAGAGGCACTGAGCCAACTCCCTTCTTCAGCCAGCTTCTGTGTTATACAGAGATGACACAGAGTTGCTAACATTATTTTTAAAGTGAATTAAAAGATGAACTTTTAAAAATAAAATTTGAGAAATATTTATGGTGTGTTTCTCAGTAGAAATGAGTCATGCTTTCAATGAAACTTGAGTTTTAAGCAAAGCATTGATTACAATTTTTATTATAATTGATTAGTATCATAGTAAGTATAACTTATGAATTGACCACATGTTGGTAAAATCACTTTTTTCCAGTCTTACAAAGAACACATAAATTTCACTGTGAGACCATTGCAGGTAGATAAAGCACTTAGCAATGGGACATATTTAAAGCAAATGGATACTTAACAGTGTCTAAAAAAATACCACATAAAATAAAAACATACAAAATTTTATTTCTTTTCCTATTTATTTCATTTTTAAAATGTTTTAGTTATTTGCACATGCATGTCTTAGAGCCTCTTGCCAATGCAAACAAATACCAGATATTTGTGCCACTGGCTTATCTGGGTAGCTTGAGAACTGAACTTGAGATGGCACTAAACACTAAGCCATTCCCCAGCTCCTAGTGTCCTTTGCTTTAACATTCACTACCAAAAATACATTTTATTTTCATAATTTTTATTTATTTTTCTTGATGGTCCTTTGTTTTCCTCCTTATTTTTTCTTTTCTTTTTTCTGACTAATTACAGACATACTTACTATGGATACATCATGTGTTGGTACCATCCTTTCCCTCCTCCCTGCCCGCATTCCACTGAGGGCCCTCCTCAGTGGGGTTGCAGCTTTTTCCTATGGGGTTGTGGGTTACATGTTGTGGGAGCAGCAGTCAGTTATTGGGGAGAGGCAGTGCCTGTGGGCATGACATCCCAACCTATGGCTCTAATTATCTTTCTGCCCATCAACACAGTTTCTTACACTGATCCAAGACATTGAAATTGATTACTTAAAAAAAAAATTAAGTATTATGTGGGCATTTGGAGCTTTGTATATTGCCTTTATTATTTTAAGATGTGAACAGGCCATGCGGATTCTTTCCAATGTTTTGAACATGAAGTGATGTTGTATCTTGTCAAAGGCCTTTTCTGCATCTATCGAAAAGATCATGTGGTTTTTATGTTTAAGCGGAAAGAATGTCAGAGTCACATGTTGGGTCATGATATGCAGAGACATTTATCGTACCAATAACTGTGGGCTAACTCCACAGTGCCTGACCCATTTACATCAACAAGGAGGGTCCATTGGGAGGGGGGTAGGTCATGGATGAGCCTAAACAATGGTACCAAACTGCCTGTATTTGCTGAAAAGAAAACTAATAAATTAAATTAAAAAAAAAAACAACAGAGTATTTAGAGATGTAAGATTTATATGTAAATGTAAAAATCACAGAAATAATATGTTGATAGGCATTTTTTAGAAATTATTATTATTTGCTCTGATTTCCTCTGAGTAGCAGAATGATTAAAATGTGTAGGCCTTGAATTTAAAAAGGCTAATGTGCAATTGATCAAAAAATAACTCAATTATAGTAATTATGTAACAAAAATGGAAACAAAGAAATTTTTAAAAGATGAAAAAGAAACTCCAAGAAGATCTCTGGCTCTATTGTATTTAGAGAAACTGGATCTACTGTTTCTAATGTACTCTAGTGATTTCTTAGTAAGATACAGCAGAAGACCAGAAATCCCTTCAGCTACCAGCCATACTTCACCTCTTACCCACCATATGAAGAACAATATCAACAAAGCAACTGAAGATAAAATATTATTTCTCTTTATTGAATTACATTTTTCCCTTGGACTAATTAAAGGTTATCCAGTTTTATTTCAATATACATATATATTATTTTTCTTTTTTAATTTTTTAATTTAGGCCCTAAAAGCCCTATCAAGCATCACCTAAGTTGCTATTGAGTATTTTTGCATTTCATTTTCTTTATGGAATGAGATTAGTGTGAGGCTCATAATATAATCATGCAACCCTAATTGGTATGGATAAATTATACATCAGCTATGCAATTGCTTAGTAACTGGAGCTCATATGACATAATTAGAATTCAATTATTTAATTGCTGATTAGAATTAAATGTTCTCAAGGTAAAATATACAAAGTATATTATAGAAATTAAAGTGATTCTTTTGGTATTGAAGGGCATAGTATATAAAAATTGTAAGTCAGGATTTTGAAGGAAAGGACAGATTTCATTGGATGCTCTGAATGATGAGCTTGCCTGTCCAAGTGTTTGATGGCCCTGTTGCAGTTACCCTTTCCTTGCTGGAACAAATATCTAACTAGAAGCAGCTTATGGGAGGAAAGGGTTATTTCAGGCTTATAGATTTCAGGGACAGTTCAATCATATCAGAAGAAGATGGCTCACCCAGCATGCACAGTAGACAGAGAAATACCAATACCAGCAAGCATGAATAGCCAGGGCTCAGACTGGCTCTCTGCATATGCAGCAGGACTGGACTGAAGATCCACTCCAATACCCCCAGCGACACACTCCCTTCAGCAGAGATCTGACAGCTGGAGACTTAAGTAGGATACTTAATTAAAAATATCCTAGTCTATGGAGAACACACGTTTGCATTCAAATCACCAAAGGCTCATTCAAATCATTTGATTGCAAGTCAATGCACATTTTTCAAGTTTAGCATCAGTCAAAACCATGTTAAGATTGACCTACCTATTTTCCCATCCAGACAAAAGAAAATCAGGTTCATTCCTTTACAGTGTGTTGCAGTTAGTTTCAAGTTGCTACACAAAGAACCCAAGTAAAAGAAGTTTATGGCAGGAAAGAGGTTGTTTTTAATTTTTTTTTTTCCTTTTTTATATTGGAGGGGAAGCTCCATGATGGCACAGGGAAATGTGGCATGAGCAGAGCGTGGACATCACTTCCCTATCAACATCAGGTGGGCAATAGCAGCAAAACAGTGTGCCAAATACTGACAAGGAGAAGCTAACTAATACCCATAAGCCTACCCCCAACAATACACTGCTTCTAGGAGGCTCCAATTCCCAAATTTTTACAAGCTGGGAACCTAGCATTCAGAATACATTAGTTTACTGGAGACACTTGAATTAACCCACCATAGAGTGATATCTTGTTTCTAACAAAAAATGCTACTAGCCAGTGTAACTAGGTACATTGTTTGCCAAAACGGTATCCTATTTTGATTTTGAAATTGATGTGATAAGAACAAAATAGTGATATTATTTATTCCTAGTCACTGAAGTCATCGTTGTCTGATTCTGTCTTCTTTGTGGATGTACCTGGACACAAGGTCGTTGTGAGAATCATTCTGTTAACTTATTGAAAGTCGCATAAGATGTTGTCAGTTTACTCTGATCAAAATGTATGATAAGAATTATTGTCGAATCTTCAACCGCCACTGCTCTCCGGTTCGTGCTTTTCACCTTCCTCCTCCGCACCCTGGAGCCGGAGCGGTAGGCCGGCTCGGAAACCTCGTGTGCTGACCCGTTCCTCTCTTACCCCGAGGCTGTTGGCCCGGCAAAGGGTCCGTTGGATCGGTGAAGCCTGGTTTTCGCCGCCGTGGGCGACGCGACGGCACCAGGTCGGGACCCAGAATGTAGGTGCCTGGAGGTTGCCATGAGCTCGGAAGCCATGAGGATCCCCAGCAAAGGACGTTTCCTGGGTGGAATTCAAGTAAAAAATGAAAAGAATAAATCATCTTTGAAAACTGATAACAGACCAGAAAAATCCAAATATAAACCACTTTGGGGAAAAATATTTTACTTTGACTTACCTTCTATCACCATATCTGAAAAACTACAAAAAGACATAAAGGATCTGGGAGGGCGAGTGGAAGAATTTCTCAGCAAAGATATCAGCTATCTTATTTCAAATAAAAAGGAAGCTAAATTTGCACAAACACTGTGTCGAATTTCTCCTGTTCCAAGTCCAGAATCTGCATATACTGCAGAAGCTACCTCACCTCATCCCAGCCATGATGGAAGTTCGTTTAAGTCTCCAGAAACAGTATGTTTAAGCCGAGGAAGATTATTAGTTGAAAAAGCTATCAAGGATCATGATCTCATTCCTGCAAATAGTATATTGTCAAATGCCTTATCATGGGGAGTAAAAATTCTTCATATTGATGGGTCTCACACTAACTGGTTGAGGCTAACCTGGAGCGGAACTCCGTCTGTAGCCAGACTGGCCACAGATTTATGGCAGTCCTTCTACCTCAGCCTCCTAGGTGCTGAGAATACAGGTGTGAACAACCACATCCTTTAAGCACCTTTTTCAGACAGGATCTGTCACTGAACCTAGAGCTCACCAATTCAGGGCAAAAAACTTGGTGTTGGAACACAAAAAGTAAGAACAGGAAGAGTCAAAAAGCATTTTGTAAAGGTTGAAGATATGAGCCAATTTTATAGGCCATTTTACCTTCAGCTGGCCAATATGCCTTTTATAAACTATTCTACCCAGAAGCCCTGCAGTCCATCCAGCATCCAAAAGCAAACTCAGACCAAACTAAGAATTCATACAGATGGTGATAAGTGTGGTGGAGGTCCTATTCATATCCAGTTAAAAGAAAAGAAAAAGAAAGGATATTGTGAATGTTGCTTACAGAAATATGAAGATCTGGACACGCAACTTCTTAGTGAACAACACCGAAAATTTGCACAGAGTAACCAGTATCAGATCGTTGATGATATTATATCTAAGTTAGTTTTTGATTTCATAGAATATGAAAGAGACACACCTAAAAAGAAAAGAATAAAATATAGTATTGGACCCCTTTCTTCTCTTTCCGGAAAAAGTGTTCTGAAAAAGAATGAATCCAAAGAAGTGCTAGATTTGCATCCTATTTCCCAGGCAGGCATCAGGGAAAACAGTGGACAGGTGATCAGACAGAATATCCTATATGAAGAAACCAAAGAGCCTGAACAGACACATGTGTTTCTTTCAGAACCTACCTACCCTTCAACGGGATTGAGAGGACTTGATGAGAAGACAATTAGTGAAGGCTCAATGTTAAATGCAGCTGAACACAACATAAAGCAGAATTTTACACAGCTACCTCCACATACCAATAAACAGGAATGTAGTCTTGATATTTCTGAACATAAATTAGTTATAAATGAAAATGGATTAGAAGAACTAAGGGTAGATGACTGTCAGAGTATGCTGCAGACATATGTAAAAGTTTCTTACTTCAATATAGATAATAATACAACACAACCAAAATTCAAGTTGAATCCTGTACAGTTCTCGACAAAAGATGTGATGGAACAGGACCTTCATTCAATATTTGGTCATGATTCTGACATGATGACAATAAAAACCTCAAAGGAACACCTAACCACAGAGGCAAATACTGCATCTTGTAGTTCTCAGGATCCCAATGAATGTGACAAGAACATGGACAAATTGCCTTCTGGTAAAATCCATAGGACAGTGAAAGTATTATTAGGACAAAATAAAACAAATGTAGAACCAAATGTTGAATTAGATAAGAAAATAACTGAATTTCTTACTGTGCAAGAAGACAGCACTTGTAGTTCACCAATACAGTCTCTACTGGACTTATTTCAGACTAGTGGAGATAAATCTGAATTTTTGGGTTTCACAAGCTATACTGAAAACAGTGGTATATGTGCTGTTTTAGATATCTGGGAAAAAGAAAGTTCAAATGATCTGTTGTCCACATTTTTCTCTTCCCCCTCAACTTCTACATTTGTTGGCTTTTAATCTCCTTTTCAAAAATGATAAGTATCATATTCTTAAGATCGTTGTAAAATGTATTGTGATTTTTCCCAATATTGTTTACAGAAGCATATGTAAGTATTAATAAACGTGACTGCAGTTTTCTATAGGACTGAATAGCTGTTACAAATTATAGAATAAACTTGTGACTCATAATGGTCATAATTATTTCATGATAATTTAATTTTATCACTAAAACTAAAATATGGGAAATTAAGGACCATAAACTTGGATATGCTAATTATACTTATGTATCAAAATAGGTTTCTATCATATAACACATTTTCTTTCAAAGCATTTCATACAGAAAGGAAAATGAAATACCAGTTGCTATGCTTCGATTCTTCAAGTTATTACAGACATGTAAGCCTGAACAAGTTGGACTCTGCTAGCATTCTAGCACTACAGAAATTAAACTGCAGTTTTCAGTGGCAGGATTGATGGCCTAGTGGTTAAGTACTTGTCTGTGAAGCCTAAGGACTCAAGTTTGAGGCTCAATTCTTCCAGACCCATGTAAGCCAGATGCACAAGGTGGCACATGCGTCTGAAGTTTGTTTGCAGTGGGTGGAGGCCCTGGTGCACCCATTCTCTCTCTTTCCCTCCCACTTTCTCTCTTGTCTGTCAAATAAGAATAATTTTTTTTTTATATATTTTTTTAACTTTTTTTTTTATTTATTTATTTGAGAGCGACAGACAGAGAGAGAAAGACAGGTAGAGGGAAAGAGAGAGAATGGGCGCGCCAGGGCTTCCAGCCTCTGCAAACGAACTCCAGACGCGTGCGCCCCCTTGTGCATCTGGCTAACATGGGACCTGGGGAACCGAGCCTCGAACCGGGGTCCTTAGGCTTCACAGGCAAGCGCTTAACCGCTAAGCCATCTCTCCAGCCCAAGAATAAATTTTTTTTAATGCAGTTAAAAAAAAAAAAGAATTATTGTCTACTCACTTGAGTTGGCTTTAGAAAGATGCTACTGAAAATATTTAGAGGCCTGGAGGGACAGCTTAGTGGCTCAGGCAGTCTCCTGGGAAGCCTGAGGACCACAGGATCAATTCTGCAGTACCTATGTAAGCCAGATGAACAAGGAGACACGTGTATCTGGAGTTTGCTTGCAGTGGCTAGAGAACCTTGTATGCCCATATTCTCTCTCTCTCCGCCTCCCCGCCCCCCCCACACACACAATAAAAATAAAATGCTTACCAGTTAAGGCACTTGCCTACAGAGCCAAAAAAAACAAAAAAAAAAAAAAAAACAACCCAGGTTTGATTCCCCAATACCCATGTGAGCCAGGTGCAGAAGGTGCCACATGTATGTGGAATTTGTTTGCACTTGCTGGAGGCCCTGGAATGCTCATTCTCTCTCTCTCTCTGTCTCTCTCTCTCTCATACCCACTCACAAATTAAAAATTAAATTAAAATGATAGCTGGGCATGGTGGTGCATGCCTTTAATCCCAGCACTCAGGAGGCAGAGGTAGGTGGATCACCGTAAGTTTTAGGCCACTCTGAGACTCCATAGCTAATTCCAGGTCAGCCTGGACCAGAGTGAGACCCTACCTTGAAAAAACAATAAATAAATAAATAAATAAGTAAATAAGTAAATAAACAAAAAATGAAATATTAAAAAATAAAATATGAGATGAGGACAGAATTTTTAATATTTTCTGAAATGGCCCTAAACATCCAAAAAATATTAAAGACACATTACATGCTGCAGTATCAAATATTTAGGGAAGATTTAATTCTTTATGCAAAAATAAGGAAGCACATCTATGGTGGTTTGAATTTGAAATGTCCCCCATAATGTTGTGTTTGTATTCCATCCTCAGGTGCAATCCCAGCTGATGAAATTTTGAGAGGTGCAACCTGGCTGGAAGAGATGCATCACTGGAGGCAGACCTGTAGGCTTATTATTCTAACCCTACTGGGTGTCCTGAGCTAGCTCACTCAGATGATTTCCTGATTGTTATGTGGCACAATGTGAAGCGCTTGCTGCCTTCTCTGTCTCACTTACCCTGCCATCATGAAATACCTTTGAAAGTATAAGTGAAATAAATTCACTGCTGTGATTAGCTTTTCAAGTTAGATGTTTTAGAAAATGCTACATTATCTACCTCACTAGTATATAAATTTGCTTTCCTCTTTAGTAAATGCTAAAATTATATGTATGCCAAATAATTGGTTTAAAATAATGCTCTTCATGATTTAATATCAACACATGTTTGATTTGTATCAATTTACATAGCTATCTATCCAAGGTCAGGAAAAAATTATTGGGCATAAAAAGGGTCATAAGTAGAAAATATTGAAGCAACCCTGCCTTGCTATATATATATCTCAAGGTTTATAAGAGCTTACTAGAGTAAATGCTATAAATTATCATGGAATTAAATTTGTGAGTTGTAGGTAGCAACTAGCTCCTTGTCTCATGTATAATACAAAATTTAACTTTGATGTTTTGTGAACAATTATTTTACATACCATAATAATACTTTAAAAATATTTTATATGTTTATTTATTTGAGAGAAAGAGGCATAGAGAGAGAGAAAGAGAGAGAGGGAGAGAGATTTGATGCTTCAGGGTATGTAGCCACTGCAAATGAACTACAGACATGTGGCTTACATGGGTCCTGGGTAATAGAACTTAGGTCTTTTGGCTTTGCAGATAAGCATCTTAACTCTCCAGCTCAGTACTTTAAGGTTGTGAAAAAAGCTGACTTATGTTCAAAGCAATAACCTGGCATCTAAATGTGATGTCTGGCTAAAATATTTTTTTCAATTTCAGATACTTATCTCAAACTAAAACATGTGATGAAAAATTAACAAGTTTAATTTTATTATAATTAGATCATCACTCACATGATGGCCAAGAGTTTTCATCTTAGTACTTTCCCTGGTGATTTAGTTTATTTAGTACCTCCATGCACCATAAGGCTTCTCTCTTTAAAATGCAAATGTGAGTTCAAGTTCTATACTTAAAACCCTCAAACATTCATTCAGACACTGCTCTAGAGCATATGGTCAGATGGTAGGATACAAGTCTCAGTGCTCCAGGGATCCAGCTTGATAAGCTAGACAGAAGTAAACTTAAGGCATTTTCATGCCTTTAACATTGTGTGAAAGGAACCAACATTTTTTCCATGTACTCAAAAAAATCCCCGAGTATTTTCTATCCATGTATTTACTAAATATTCAATCTTATCCTCTTCAGAGATGGGGTTACTTTAATGAAGCTCAAGCTTTAAGGTGTTGCATTTACCCAGTTTTTGGTAAGATCTCAGAGCAAGATATAAATATACTGTAGGAAAACTCTTAGGCAGTGAAAAAATAAACTATTTAAAAAGTGTTGATGACTCAGGGAAATTTGTGGAAGTGGGGGCAGAGAGAATGTCAGAGCCACATGTTGGGACATGGCACACAGAAACATTTCCTCATACCCGAAACTGAAGGCTAACCTCACAATACATGACCCATATACCCCAACAAAGAGAGTCTCTGTGGAGGGGGAAGGACAGGGAGGCTAACAATGGTACCAACTTGACTGTATTCACTGAGTACAGAAAAATGTTGATGATAGTGTGGTATCACAAAAATAGCTTTTCTTTCTTATTTCTTATACTGAATAAATATTTGGTTTGGGTCCGTGTTGTGGTTTGAATAGAAAATGTCCCCATTTGGTGTTTGTGATTAAATTTCATACTTAGTACTCATCCAGGAGCATTTGAGAGGTGGTGCCCGTCTGGAGGAAGTGTGTCACCAAGGGTTTACCTTGAGGCAGTCTAGCATGTCAGAGTCAGCTAGGGCTTTTTGATGCTAGCTGTTTTCTGTGCTGTTGGATGTGTCATGAAGTTAGTCAGCTTTTTCCACCATGTTGACACTTCCCTTGGAATCTGAAAGCCTGAAATAAATTAAACAAATTCCTCCATAGCTTCCTCTGTTGTTGGTTCCAGCAATGAGAAGGTAACTATAACAGTCCTACATCTTTCACATTGGTAATGTTGTATATTTGTTTCCATTAACTGAGGAGCTTATAAACCTTGATTCCACTGCTTAATCCCTCTTTCTGTAATTTGCTTTAACTTTAGTCTTGAGAATTTTAGTATGATGTCTCTTTTCTATAGGATTTTTTGTCTTTGACTTAAATTTTTATTGTAATCATAATACTGGTCCTAATTTGTGTACCTGCTATATGTTAACCTTCATTAAAATTGTAATGAGTTTTCATTGATCATAGGATAAAGGTTAAAATAATAATGTATTAGGTGTGTATGCATGCATAATTGCAGTTTTCTATTGTTTCTTTAACAAATTGTCAAACCTTAATTTTTTAGACCATAAAAAATTCACCAATTTTATATGCAAGGTCAGAATTTTCAAAATCAAAATGTCAGCATGCTCTAGGAGAGAATGCTTGCTGCCTTTTGTCAGCTGCTGGAGTTGCCTGGATCTCTCACTTACTGTGCTTTCTTTCATATCCAAAACCACTTTGTAAATCCTCCTCTCTGACTTCTGTTTCCCTCATCACATCTTCAATGACTCTGACTTCCCAGATACCATCTTCCCCTCAGAAAGTCATACAGTTGTAAAGAATCTACCTAGATAATCCAGATTATCTCCCTAACCAAGATCCTTAACTTGTATTGAGCCTCTACCACATTTTATTCAATTTTCATGGGCTCTTCAGCAAAGGATTTACTCCTTTGAGGGCTATTGCCTCATCTACCACCCATGGAATACCTAAACTTTTGACTTGCCCTTTTACAGTTTTTACCTAGATTTCTGATCATATGATACTCTTTAACACAATATGAAACTTTTAGAATAATATCAAAAACTAATATATAGTGGTTTGTTTTGTTTTGTTTTTCGAGGTAGGGTGCTGGTCTGGCCCAGGCTGACCTGGGATTCAATATGTAGTCTCAGGGTGGCCACTAACTCATGGCGATCCTCCTACCTCTGCCTCCCAAGTGCTGGGATTAAAGGCATGCACCACCATGCTGGCTCTATAATGGTTTTAATATGTTAGAATGTACTCAAACTCAGTGTTTTCAATTATGTTTTCCTGAACCCATGAAAAGTAGCTCTTCACCACTGGTAGAATAGGAACTTGAGTACAGTTGGCATATGTTGACTAATATCATGTAGACCAAGGCTGAATCCTGACTCAGGCCAACTATAGATCCATGCATGCCATGAACTGCTGACCACTATCTCATTATGTTGTTATTCTGCATTGCTCTCCTGGACATTCTCAGAAGCAGCATAATTCTCTTTTTCTCTTTACCTCTCTCTGCCTATATCCCTCACTTAAGCCTCAGCTCAATTATTTCCTCTCTGAATCCTTTCCAAATGTGCTCACTGCTTCATAATCTTCTATTCCCTCCAGTTGTACTTGTATTACACCCATCTCATCATCTTGAAGAATTGAGTTAACTCCTCATCTCCCTTGATAAGATTTCACACTCTGTAACAAAACAGGTTATGCCTTCACTGCTTTGTTGCCTAAGAATCTCCTGCTGTCACTGGAACATAAAAGGCACTTAATAAATATTGTTGAATAAATAAACCAAAGTATAAGGTATAGAGGTAGAAGTGATAAGCTTCACTTAGAAAGGTTAGGTCATAAACTAGGGTTTATTAGAAAGCCACGGGTATTTCAGCAAGCCATATACATAGCTTAAAATAGGGTGAGTGTCAGGTAGTAAGGTGGAACGATAGGCACAGACAAATTCTAGTAGAAATCCGTGGAGCTAGGAATTCAATCAGATGGTTCTGAGAATGCAATGCCAGAAATTTTAAGTATCATATGGATAATGCGTTTGTATTCCAATGACTTTAATTTTAAATAAGTCATTTTTAGATCAAACATGGTAGATTAATATTTGAGTCAATATTTCCTCAGTTATCAGTTATTCTATGTGAAAAGCCCAGTACCAGAACATCTCTTCTAACTCTATGCTTCACCAGCTTTGTAATCGAAGATCTCCAGGCCTGCCTTCTCTGATTTAGCTCACAGAGAGAGGAAATGTGAACTTCAACTTGCCTTAGCAAATTCTGTCAAAGAAATTCCCCATTTTTAAGAAACATCTTAAATTTTAAATATTTTAGAAGTGAAACAAGCTTATAAATCAAACACCATAACCTAATAAATGATGCATAACTTGCTCTGAGTAGAAAAACAGGGAGAGAATAATAGCTTGGATTATTTTAATCTGTGGTGAGTTTAAACATAGGACAAAAATTGCATCAGGTCCTATCTTATATCTCAAAATGTCTTCTAGAAATCTTTCATTATCAGAACGGAAAGTGTGAGCTAAAAAGTCTTAGTGAAAACTCAAGTAGCTATAGCTTTTCCCTTTTGGCGCATTAAAAAATAGACATCTAAATAGGTTATATCTAAGATCATAAACTTGGTAAGCAGTGTACATACATCACACCCCTGCCCTATCTGTCTTATGTTAAAAAAAAAAAAAGCCAGGCATGGTGGCACACGCCTTTAATCCCAGATCTCAGGAGGCAGAGGTAGAAGGATCTCTGTGAGTTTGAGGTGATCCTAAGACTATATAGTGAATTTCAGGTCAGCCTGGGCTAGAGTGGGACCCTACCTCTCAAAAAAAAAAACAAAACAAACAAAACAAACAACAACAACAAAAAGAAATGGCCTTTTGAAATATTTGAATCATATAGTCTCCTTCATCCAAAGGAAGCCAATAGAATATTTGCCATGTGCAAGGAGAGCCATTGAAACAGCCTGATATCTTTCCCTTGGGCTTCTGACCCACAGATCAAATTTATTATTCTAACTTTCCAACATGAGTTAGTCAGAATTTTTTAAGGTATATGTGTGTGTGTATGTGTGTGTGTACACACGTATACATACATATATGCGTATACACACACATTCCAAGAAGCTGGAAACCTTGGAACAGGTAACCGGGCAGGTTGGGGAAGGGGGTAATGATTAAACATGTCTAATGCTCAGGTGTTAGAAGTTCCCTGAATGCAGTACTGAGTCCACACAGAATGCTGGAGAAGCTAGAATCTATTCTTTATAGGTGATGACAGCAGAAATTAATGCTCAGGAAGAGCAGTACTTCACCCACATTGTGTAGCTCTCTAATTTAGTACTTTCATCCCAGCTGGAACCCTACACTATTGGATAGTATTACCCATATTCAACAAAGGTCTTTCCCTCATGGTGGCTTCCCTTAAGTCAGTCCTCTCTGGAAACACAACACCCTGAAAGGCAGGTGGGCTTTGTTTATCCCCTGTTCATCTCTCAATCAAGCCAAGTTGACAGTCAAGATGAACAATCACATACTCTTGCATGCCCTTTTGGTCTAGTTCTTCTAATGTTCCACAGAAGTATGAAACCAATGCCATTTTTTACATTATTTTATAAAAACAAACATTTGTATAAATAACATGTAAATTAGATGAGGATGAAAATGTAGAAAAACAGGGAGACATTTGATAAGGACTAATTAGCTGCAAAAAGCATGAATAATTTAACAAAGAATTACAGTAGTCTATTATGTGCTATGAGGATGTATTTCAGGTGCTTTTAACTTACTCTGGAATGGTTAGGGAAAGTTTCCAGATATGAGATGTTTAAGTTGACATGAAAAGAAGGCCTAAGAATTAATGAGATGAAAAGGAGGGTATTGCCAAATGTAAATCATTGACAGCTGGCCTCTATGTCATAAAAGATACAACTTCTAAGAATGAAACAATAAAGGGAAGGGAAAGTAATGATCAGGTATTTCGCAGGGCCTGTCTCTCACAGTTTGCTACTCAATGTCAAGAAATAAAAAGCACTGGAAGCGGTGTGGCATGGATGATATTTCATAGACACAACAGTCCATTTAACAGAGGTATAAAAGTGGAATTTTTTCTAACTAATTTCTAGGCCTCTGTCAGTGAACTTATTACTTATGGTATACACTGTCAGATAAGTTCAATCCAGCTGAGCAGCTTTGCAGCCACTTGACAAGTTTGGCCACTTTTAGAGCACTCTAGTAATACTCACAGGTGCACCTCCATGATATTTCTTCTCCTAATAAAACTCTTTTCTCTTTTTGTCTTCACTTTATACTTTTAAAATTTGTTATTTATTTACTTATTTTATTTTCCCTTGGGCCCAGGATTTCTATTTTATGTAAGTGGGATTCACAAGCAAAAGGGAAAGAGAATTGGGGACCCTGAGTAAGGAGAAGGAGGGGGTTTTGTGGGTTTGCATGGAAAGAGAAGGGACACACCACTGTGCAGGAAGGTCTTTACATGGCATGTGTGGGACATAGAGGGTGGGGGTTGTTCTGATTATCTGGACCACTTTTTGAACTCCTTGGAAGAAGTGGAGTTGGGAATACCTTCTTCACTAGGGCCATAAGTGAGGCAGTAAAGCTTGCTGATTTCCATAACAGTAGGTAGGGATTACTTAGTCCAAGGCACAGTCCTCGCTGAGGCTGGAGGAGGAGGGAGGCAGCTTTCTTTAAATCGAACAGGTGCATAGCCACTAGGGTGTCTGAGATCAATCTGCAGCACAGAATAAATCAGGCATGGCCCATGCCTATAACCCTAGTGCTGGGAAGATGTTGGCTGGAGGATCACAAGTTCCAGGCCATCTCAGCTACACTTGCAGTTCAAGAGGAGAGTGGCGGTTTAAGTCAGGTGACCCACAAAAACAGGTGTATGGAAGGCTAGGTCCCCAGCTGTTGGCAATTTGTGAATTGAACCTTGCTGGAGGATTTCTTTTCAAGAAAAGCACCAATGAGTATTGGTAAGTGGAAACTCATCTCAGAATTATGACAGCAGCAGTGATAGCCTAAGCAGCAGACTTACCCTTGGTTTAAATGATGCCAAGGATCAGTTTTCCTTCTTCCAGGCTCTACTCCAAGAAGCAGTCCATTCTTGGAAGAACAACTTCAAGAGCCAGTTTCTGTAACTCCAGATGGGCATAGTAGCATCTCTGTTCTGCACCCATATACTAGTTACTTTTGTCATCTTTATGACCAAATATCTAACAAGAAACAACTTATGAGGAGACAGATGTATTTGAGCTCACAGTTTCATGATGAGAGAGAGCAGGAGGCATGGGTTCCAGCAGCGTTGGTGTTGAAGAGATGAAGGTTCTCTGGCCAGGAATTGGTCTGCTGATAACTCATAAACCATTCACTGTTTCCTTACTTGCACAAAGCAGACCTCCACTCCTAAAGGTTCTGTAACCTATCAGAATAGCACCACTATCTGGAAAATAAATGTCTAAATCCATGATCCTATGGGAGACTTTTCACATTTAAACCATTTTGTCTATTCCCTAATTCTTTTGTACCCTTAAAACTAAAATCTAGAGTTAAAAAAAAAGTGTGTGTGTGTTTGTGCAATTGTATAATATATGGGTATGACTGTGCAAATGAGGGCATGCATGTGCTAATGTATATGTGTGGAGATCAGGGCACATCTCTCAGGTATTGGTCCTCTCCATTTTGAAGGAAGGTCTCTTTGGTGTTCAATGCTGATTCTCAAGGCTAGTTGGATTAAGAGCTTCTAATTCTCTACTCACTATCTTCCATTTCCTGATGGGCATGCTGTAATTACAGACACACAGTACTGCAGGGCTGGAGATCCAATCACTGGCCTCCATGATTGTGTGGCAAGATTTTTATCCACTGAGAAATCTTGCCAGCCCCTAAAATATAGATAGCAACTTTCCTGTGTAAAGAATGTAAGCTTGATAACATGGTTTGCTTGATCCTTACAAGCCCTTACATCTTCTTCTACGGTAATTCCCCAGGTTGAGGAGCAGAGACCCACAGAATCAACATTCACTACAAGATGCTGCTGCTATAACACAAATGAATGCTTTACATATAATAGCCATGATGGTTTTACACCCATCTTACAATAGACTTTTATTATAAGATATGCAGAAAACATAACATTTCTGTCATTTTGATCAATATATTTACATAATTTTAATTATATAAATATATATGTTATCTTACTTCCTTAAAAAAAACCACACAATGGCTAAATGACCCTCTGCAAGTTACTCTCAGATCATCCAGTTGTCCCCTGCTGTTCTCGCATCCTTGACTTCATTCACTAGATGGTTTGCATGAAGAATTCCAGACTGCCATGATCCCTTCATGCCACTGATCTATCACATCTTATATCTATAGCTTTCTGTCATCTACTCCTTCAACTGTGATTGAGACCGAGTGATTTGGCAGACCATCTCTCTATCATTCTTGGTCAGGACAAACATTTGCTTCAATATGATACACAATTAAGTTGACAGATGTCTAGGAACCACATGCATCATTTTGATCTGTCTAAAACAGTTGCTTTCAATCTATTGCTCTGTAGTTATTACTTTTACAATTAATTTACGATGTATTTGACAGTAAAGCAAAAAAAAAACAATTAGCACAAACATTACAACTTTATATTTAATGTAAACTAATGTACAGTCTATCAGTGAGAGAGACAAGTAACTGAGGAGAAAACTTCAACTCTTGTACAGTAATGTAGTTCATTTTAATATCCCACTATAAATGTCTGGTTTCACCCATTATTATAAACAGGGATCTAAATCATTTCATCCAGTTTTATGGTATAGGACAAACATTGATAGGAACAACAAAATTAGAAGCAATAACACATTTTCAAATAAGGGTATTTATTCTGAAATATTCTAAAGCCTCAAATGCAGCATAATTCTTAAAGTATATCTCATCCCAAAATTTGATTTTTATAAGAATATTACAGTAGTATTAAGTTATAAAGGCTGTTTCTACGATAAAAAGAAGGTAATTAAACTTATATTAAAATTGCTAAAGATTAAAGTTTGTCTTGGAGGCCTTATTCATTTCAAAAATAATTCAAAAGCAAGCATAATTTCAGATACTAGTTAGGTATCTACATGTATATTAAATTAGTAGAGGTATTATTAGAACTTTTAAGGTGCAATGTGTGTGCTAAAGAGAATAGTGAGATTGGAAGTATTACAAAATAAATATGTGCTGAGTAGACTGAGAAAGGCAGACATATGATAACAGATTTGAATTGTGCATGCACAAATCAAGTATTAAATAAAACATTATAATCAAATCATAAATTATTGTCATGGTGATACTGAGGAAAGAAATCATGTTTACTGTACATGACAGACTTCTTGAGTTCCAGCTCCTGATATTCAGACCATCTGTAACCCACTGTCCATGAGCAAGCACTGGATTCCAATAATGCATGAATCCTTAGATATCAGGTCAGAAAAGATATGGACTTTATCTAGATCATACACACTGTGGCTCTCTATACTTCCTTTCTTACTTTATGAAGAGCCCAAGATGGCAAAGAATTCAAGATGGCTTTTGTCAGCCACTGAGGAGCCGACATCTCAGTCCAGTAATCTACACAATGCTGAATCCTGGCAAGCAACCTCTGCCCAACCTTGGATCATGGATGTGTTATTCTTTTGATTCCCTAGGAATGGCTTATGTTATTCCAAGCCCTGCTAATACCTCAGAAAGCTACTTATGAGCAACCTAGATTTATCAGATTAGCCTAGAGACGTGGAGATGAGGAGCTGTTTTCTCAGCTATTAATGCTTGAAGTGACCTACAGGAGAGAAATACATTTCAAAAAAGATGGGTCCTAAGAGACAATTCTTGCTTTTGTCTATGAGTCCATTTCAACTCTGAGGTCAATGAACTCTGTAACTGACTTGATCTGAAGGTTATAAAGTTTAAACACAAAGTAACAAAAATTAACATTTGATCTAACATCACACAAAAAGGTAAAGCAATAAACAGCAAAAATGAAACATTTAGAAAAGGATAGAGAGAGTATCTAATAAATAAAATAAAAGGAAGGAGGAAAGAGGTTAAGACTTTGGCTTATATAGGCAATCAAGCAGAAAAGACCATGTAAGTGGCTGGCCTTTAGGTGTATTTTTTTTTTTTTTTGATTAAGCCATTGCTCAGCACTCAAGTACATCACACCTTATGATGTCCTATGGGCACAGTATGCATAAACTTGCTCTTTTCTCCTAAGAACAGTGTAGTTTAAAGGGACACACACACACACATTTCTCACATCAAATCAATGTGATGAGAATTATGGAAGACATTTATGTGGTATTTGATGGAAAGCAAGTATCATCTTATTTACATATCAGCGCTATGCTAGAGTTATCACATTCCAAGGCAGAATTAAGAGAGTATGAGTTTCAGGACTATTGTAGTTACTTTCTTGTTGCAAGGACAAAACACCTGATCAAAAGCCAATGACAAGAGCAAAGGGTTTTACTTGGCTTACAGTCTCAATAGTAAGGCTCATCATGACAGGGAAAGTATGGCATGAGCAAAGGCTGGGCATCACTTCTGCCACAGCATGTGGAAAACAGCACCAGGAGAGAGAGGTGAACTCTAGCAAGAAGGACCTGGCTACAACACCTCTAAGCCTTCCCTTAAAACACCTCTTTCAGCAAGACCTCACCTCTAAATTTCCGTCAGCTTTGTACCAAGCATTCAACACACATGACTATATGGGGGACATCTGACTCAAACCACCAAAGAGACTAACATCTTTGGAAGGAAATAGGAAAGGAAGGAAACACTTAAATAGGAAGCCTAGGCAAGCCATACCTAGATTGCTGAACACAGAGATGGAAGATAAATTTGTATGGTTTTAAGCTACTAAGTATTATAATAAGGGTTATCCATAGATAACAAATACATCAGGCAAAATGCACTAAGCCTGGCAAAACAAAAATGTTTTCCCATAGATAGGGGAATGTGTGAAAAATTGAAACTAAGTGTTTTTTTTTTTTGGAGTGGGGAGCAGTATGGAGTAGGCAGAAGCCCTAAGTAGATCAGAGTACAGACTGCTGTGAACAATGTGAACAGAGCAGCATGGTATGTGTGACTGATGGACATCTTAGTGGTAAGTACACAGAGGCAGCCTGTAGACTCTCAGCAGAAGATAATGCAGAGACAGTTTTCTGTGAACTGCATCACTCTCTTCCTCGCTCCTTGTTTTGTTGTCTTAGAATATACTCATGTTAGGAACAATATTGAAATCTTGCCATTAGAAAAGTATGGCCTATTAATCTGTCCCACCAACTTGCTTCTATAGTATTGCTCAGTCCATCTTCCTATGGCAAGATTAGACCAAGATTCCAACCTTTCTTGCCTGAAATATATGCAGTTCCTTTAATATGAGACAGAGCCTTGCTAGGTAGCTCAGGCTGTCCTTGAACTCACAATACGCTTACCTCAGCCACTGGAGTACTGGGATTGTAGTTGTCTAGTGCTATGCATGGCTTCTAATTACACTCATTCTTTTATTCTTATGGTAATCCATTTTACATAAAATACTGCAACAGAAACTTGAAAATACAATATATGTAAATATAATTAGTTTCCTACTTTAAAATCTATGTAATGCTTTACATTATATTAAAAAACTAAAATCTTTAATTTGGACATGAAATCTTGTCTATTTGACTTTGGCTTTCCATACTAGCTTCATCTTGTTACTACGTTAGTGTCTTGCAGTCACATCATATGTTTACATACTTACATTTGTATATACATATATATATATATTTTTTTTTTAAGTGTACCAAACTGAGAAACTAGTGACTTTCAAGATTTTTTAGGTCTGTTGGTATAATCTGTTTTCTTACATTATTTCTCTTTAGAAAATTTATTACCATGTAATCAAACATAAATTATTTAATAAGGTGTTTATTTCATCCTCTCTAGACAATTATTTAAATCATTAATTTCTTCTTTACTTACTGGAATTTGAGCTTTATAACAGCAAAATATCCTATATTTTCCACTTGATTTCGTAGTTCTCAGCATAGCACTGGTGTATAATGAGTGCCAGATAAGTGTTTTATGGAAGAATACATAGAACTGATTCTTACAAAATACCCCAGAAATATCGCTCTGTATTATTTACTTTACGTGCTATGACTAAATACCTGACAGGGGGGCTGGAGAGATGGCTTAGCAGTTAAGCACTTGCCTGTGAAGCCTAAGGACCCCGGTTCGAGGCTCAATTCCCCAGGACCCATTTTAGCCAGATGCACAAGGGGGCACATGAGTCTGGAGTTCGTTTGCAGTGGCTAGAAGCCCTGGCATGCCCATTCTCTCTCTTTCTCTCTACCTATCTACCTCTCTCCCTTCCTCTCTCTCTCTCTCTCTTCTCTCTCTCTCTCTCTCTCTCTCTCTCTCTCTCTCTCTCTCTCTGTCACTTTCAATAAATAAAAATGAACAACAACCACAAAAAAAAAATTTTTAAATACCTGACAGGGAAGAGCTTAAGACAGGAAAGGATAATGCTGGCTGGCTTGTAGTATCCAGGGTATGCAGGCCATCATGATGAAGGAGCATGGAAGCAGCAGGAAGTGGACAGCTGATAACACTGTACACACAATCAGGCAGCAGAGTATGAACAGGAATTAGGGCCAGGCCATAAAACCTGTGGAAGTTTGAATGGATGTCCCTGCATAGATTCAGTTTTATTAAAACCTCTCAGATTTCCATCAACCTGACTGTAAGAGGTGTCACTGTGGATGGATCTGTGTCCAGTCCTAAGGTGTCCTTGGGAGCAGATCTAGATGATATTCAGAGTTCTTGAGCTCTGCCTGGAGTTCTTGGAGTATGCTTTCTTATGGTGCAGGTGGAGCCATTTCTCTCTGCATGGACCGGTGAAATGGGGTCATCTTTATCTGCTATTATGGGAATTCCCCTGGATTTGTAAGCTTCAATTAATCCTGTTCCTCTCATAAACTGTTCCTGATTTGGAAGTTCATCCCAGCTATATGAAGCAAAACCATAACGCTAGTTCCCAGGTGACCCACTTCATCTAGCAAGACCCCACCTCCTAGAGATTCCACAACCTTCCCAAACGGTGCCCCAGCTGAGGAAAAAATGCTCAAACATTTGAACCTGTGGGAGGCATTTTATACTCAAGCCAGGACACTAGTTTATCTCTGATTCCTCTAAGTGATAACTCAAATTGCCCAAACGAGAAACCTAGGATGATATCTAAAAATCCAACAATCCCTTTACTAAAATGTCCCCATCAGGCTGATCAGGTGGTTCCCTGGCCAAGTTACCAGCCACAGACAGGTGAGCTCACCTTCTTCTCCATCACTGGCACCATTTTACATCTTGATGGGAACAGCAACTTCTTCCTAGATCTCTGTAATTCTTATCAATGTTGAAAGAAAATAAATGTAATAGTATCATTAGGAGAAAATATTTTAGAAGTATTTAGTTAAATATACTTAAAATTTCAATGTAAAGACTTTAATACAATAACACCTAGGTAGAGAATTTATAGATTTTGCTTTGCTGATTTTTTTTTGGACAAGAAAATTAAGATAAATGAATTTCCATGGGTCACATGACTGATAATTAGGTTTTACCAATAGTAGAATTAGACATAATAGTGAGTTTGAACTAATATGATAGTGGGCCCAGTGGGACTGTAACTTATGCCTTGTTTCCAAATACTATAATTTTATCCACATCCTAAAGACATTCTAAAGCATTATTTTTGCCAGTAGCCCAAACCTTTTGGAACACAGAATATTTCATCATGAATCCTAGGTGCCAGACATGGAGCTAAAGGATTTGAAATATATTTGCTGGCTTCCAAAGCTGTAATGATCTGATCTTTTCTTACTTATTCTCCCATTCCTCTATTTTGAAAAGGTGAATATTTACTGTGCAACATTATGTGTTGTGTATAGCTTGTGCTTGGATTTTATAGAACTGGAAATTAATAGAATAGCTTGACTTTCACATGAGATGTTGGACTTTTGAACAGTGTTGTGACTGACAAAGATAATGAGAACTTTTAAAGTTAGACTGAATGCATTTGGGTCATGAAATGGCCATGAATGTATGGGAAACAATGACAGAATATAGTGATTTGAATATAAAATGCCCTCCATGATTTCAAATGTTTGTGATTAAGTCTCATACTTGATCCCCAGCTGATGGAGACTTTGGGAGTTCGAGCCTTGCTAGAGAATTTGTGTTGCTGGGAAGGCCTTAGAATATATTAGTCCAGACTCACTGAGTACTTATAGCAGACTTGTTCTTGCTGCTTCGTCCCTGCTGATGTGACAGGATGTGATGCCCTGGCTGTCTGCTCTGCCTTGCTTTCCTTGCCATAATGAAACTTCCTCTTGAAATTGTAAACCAAAACAAACCTTTTATTTTATCTGGTTATACTTAGGTATTTTGTCCCAGTTAGAAGGTAACTGATATACCATCATTCACTGAATTCTCCTCTTCTTTGCATACACAGTATTATTCACATTCTAAGATACACATGAAACTATGCCACACTCCTAACTCTGTGACTGATTGTGAGTAAAATCTAAATTCCTTGGTGTGATATTCATGCATTTCCATGTTTTCCTCATTTCTTTCCATACATAGATTTTTATCTTATCACCTAGACTTACATAGTTCCCCATGAGTCATCTCACATATTTTGCCATTGCAGACATCTGTGTAATTGCTTATTGCATTTTTTTTTCTAGGCAAAAGATTTCTGAATATGGCTAAATGTTAGATCTTCAATATTTAGCTTATGTACTCCTTAATCCAATTATTTTATGTAAATTTAAATACCTTTATTCCATAATTTCATTTTTAACTTTCTCCCATATTGTTTTTGAAGATTTTTTTTTTCACTAATGTGTTGGTTTTCCTGGAGAATTATCAAAAGTTCAAGCCTGGCATAGTGGTACTTGCCTTTAATTCTAATAATGATCAAGAGGCCAGGGTTAGGAGAATTGCCATGAATTTGAGGCTATATGAGACTACATAGTGAATTCCAGGTCATCCTGGGCTATAGTGAGATCCCACCTCAAAACAAACAAACAAAAAATAAATAAATAAAATGTTCAAGAATGGAAAGAAGTTAATCTTAGTTTTGATAGTCAGTGGCAATCTTTGTGATTGGCACATGGTTGGCACTCAACAAAAATTCCTCCATGAGCAATAAGGTAATGGGTAGGAAACAGGAAGAAAATAAATCTTTATTGATTCAGACCAAACATTAAAAATAGACTTTTCTATTTTTTTATTTCATCCAGTTCTTGAAAAACAAAGTTATCACTTATGTGGTGTTTACATTTCTATTTTATGGAATAAATATCCGTTGAACTAATTAATTTTTCTTGGTTCTACTACTAAAATTTGGATGTAATTTTGACTTTACAATATAGAACATGACCCATGTGTTATAAACAACCTCTAAAAATTATATATCTTACTTTCCCAGAAAGTTTCACCTTCATAATAATAGCTATCATGAATGACATGAATAATGTGTGCAACATATTTTGCCAAACACATTCTTTAACTTATACATATTTATTCAAACATTTATTAAATCCTTATTAACATTATAACAATTTGAAATATATGACTAAATAAAAGTAAAGAGAAATTAATCTCTGACCTCCTGAATTTATCTTCAAAAGTATAGCAGAAGAGATTGAGTAAAAGAAAGGTAGGGGGAGGGCCCATCAAAATTCAAGATATTATGAATAAGACATATGAAAGCCTACGTTTTTGGATAATGGTACATTCAGAAGTCATAGATTATTACTAGAAAATTTGTAGTGCCAGGGATGGAATACCTTCCAGTGAGTTGTTGGCCAGGGAGGTCCCTGTTGTCTCTAAAACATTAAAGGCTATTGCCAAGGCTCCTGGTTTCCCACCAGAAACAGGTAGTAAAACCCTATCACTAAAGACTTCCCATGTCTGGGAAGCAAGGTCACTGAGAAATCAAGCTGGTGATAAGCTGAAAACCTTCTCCCTATAGACCATCCGACTGAAGGCTTGAAAAGCTGCATTGCATGCAGCCTTATGGGAGACAGAAGTCATCAGTGGTGAAAACAGTGAACCCTGGAAGCCTCAAGTTTGGCCAGACAGGCCAAATTACTGAACAGGTGCAACAGTGGCATGCTGCTCTGAGGGAAACCAGCTGCTTTCTAATTGGACTGGAGTCCCTCTCTGTAGGAGGGAATACATGCCTGGTACTGAAAACCTAATCAAAAGATCAAACACCTATGGCAGGGGAGGTCATGAGCCATAGGACTATAAAGCTTTCTCTTGCCTGGCTAAATACATATATTATGCTCACCAAACTGTCCTGTAAGCACTCTATTTAATGTTCATATTCATATATTAATGCTACTCTCACTTTTGGTTAGAGAAGCTTCTCTTTTCAGATGGTGGTGGCCATTAGGATGATCCAAAAGGCAACTTCATGCTGAGAAGAAGGGACAGAGTACTGTCCAGCACTGAAACATCTCTATCATACCCTCCAACTCTCAGGGTCCATTGTGGAAGATGCAGTGGAAAGAATGTAAGAGCCAAAGGAAGGGTATGATTCCTTACAATGCAACTGTCCAGACAGAAATTGGCCTCGATATTCATGACCTCACAGTACCTAGCAATCCTTTCACAAAACCCTCATGATAGGAAGAAAAGATGATGACATAAAATAAAAGATAGACTAACAGAGAGAGGGAGGGAATATAAAGAAAAATGGAATTGTGAAGGGGAAAGTGAGGGAGGGGAGGAAATTTACATGGTTCATTGTTTGTATGTATAGAAGTTGTCAACAAAAAGCTTATTAAATAAAGGGGAAAAATGAAAGGGGGCTGGAGAGATTGCTCACAGTTAAGGTGCTATTGCAAAGCATAACAACCTGAGATCAGTTCCCCAATAGCCACCTAAAGCCAGATGCAAAAAGTGGCACATGCATCTGGAGTTTGTTTGCAGTGGTTGGATGACTTGGTGCATCCATTTTTTCTGTTGGTCTTCTCTCTCTCCCTTCTTCCAAATGAATATTTTTTTTTTAAGTGAAACAGGAAGCCTGGAGAGATAGCTCAGCATGAGGGACTGAGGGACTGAGAGGGCGTGAGACTATCCTGAGATCAAATTTCTACATTCAATATAAAATGGCTGGGCATGACAACACACACCTCTATCTAACCTAGTTCCAAAGGGGACTAGAGACATGAGAATTGATGGATCCAAAAAAGTCCCAGAAACAGTAAAAAGAGAGAAATTCTGGCTTTAAACGAGCAAGTGGAGGATGGATTGTGACACTTCTGTCACTGTTAGCAAGCTACCCCTGCCATAGGCAAGCCTATTAGGTACCATAATGGTACATATAAATGCATACAGCGCATACGCACACACACACATGCACACACACACACACACACAAAGTGAAACATACAAGATAATAAAATCCCTATGTACATGAAATGTATCCTTTTTTTTCACAAATGCTCTAAACAGAATTTGTGGAAGAATATATAGGAAAAAAAGCAAATAGGGAAGACTTGCTGAAGAAAAAAATATTGAGTCCACTAGGGGATATCCCATGGTGCCTAGCACCTAACACTCTTGGAGTCTGGTAGAAATGGAGAGGCAAGAGGATATAAGTGGGAGCCAAGGTCAAAATAGGAAGGCCTGCAAGTGAAGACAGGTGTTGACTAGCTGTTTCCTCAGAATTGAAACATTCTCTTATGAAGAAGCTCATAAAATTCAGGGAGTCAATAAAATTTAAAAGGTTCCAGCTACACTGTCTTTACTTCTTATAAACTGGAAGATTAGTGAACAAAAAAATTTTCCTGCTCTAATAAGCCTTGCCAAAACCACTCTGACTGTTGTATTGAGAATGGAACACAAATAGACAAGGCCCAGACCATGGAGGCCAGGTGGAAAATTTTCCAATAGTAAGAGAGTAAGATGGCTAGATTTGGGTGGTGTGGCAGTTACCTTCTCATTATTGGAACAAAATTCCCAACCAGAAGCAGTTTATGGAGGGAAAGAGTTTATTTCAGGCTGACAATTTCACAAGGAAGCTGCATCGTGGCAGAAGAAGCAGGCTCACTTCATCATGTAGCTACAGTAGAGAAGGAGATAAAAGCAAGCATAAGCTAGCCCTCAACATCCAGTAGGTTAGATACAAGGTTTATGTGTAGTGACACACCTCCTCCACGAGGCATGCACATCCCAAAGATTCTACCAACTGGGGACTAACTGTCAAGCTTAAAAAGAAACCCTTGAGGCTATGGGGGATTTTTATCCAAGCTACTATATCTTTCCCCTGGCCTCCATAGGACCAAGACCATCTCATGATCCAAAATACACTCAGTCCCCATTATAAAAGTCCTCATAGTCATTTATAATCTCAACATAGTTCAAAAGTTTAAAGTCTCATCTGTGATCTCTGTAAATCAAAACATACTTTACATACTTCCAACACAAAATGACACTGAGTAAACATTCCCAGTGAAAAAAAACTGAGCAAGCAAGATTTTACCAAAGTAAGATCAATACTTAGCAGGGTAAACATTTATTTCTACAGTTCTGTGTCTTTTATCTAGGACCTGTCACGAAGGCCTCTTTTTCTACAAGGCACAATTTACACCCTCACTGTGTTGCTTGCTTTCCAAGCAGATCCATCTAAGACAAAGAAGCCACTTTCCTTAGTGGTCGACTCACAGCCCTGGTTCTCCAAAGTCCTCAGGTCTCCATTGCAACTCATGGTTGACCTTAACAGATTCATACAGTGGCTTAACAGGGCCTACATGCATGCATTTCAATCCTATTTAATATTCCAATCTTCAGAACTTTGTGTACTTCAAGACCTTCTTTCCTGCATTCCTGTTGCTTCTAAAACTAGTACCAGGGGCATGACAGAAAATTTGTAATTCTAGGGTAGCTTGACCTTGAGGAAGAGAATATTCCTTCATCATTCTTTCTTGAAGCCCCTTCCTTTCCAAATAGTTTGCATTCTCACTAGCTTGAGCCTTCACTGGGTCGGGGGTTTCACTCTAAGGGCATCTTTCCCCTTGTTACAATGCAAAAGAGTGGGCTCATCTTTATTGGTGGTAATCATTTTAAACCTTACAAGTTAAGTGTTGGGTTCTGAAAGGCCCAGGTGTGAGGCCTAGTGGAACTTCCTGAGCCTAGCTAGAGTTTGGAGACCTATCTCTGGCCAGCTAGGACTCAGCAAGATGCCTAATGGCTTCTGGTCTGCTACCTCTGCGTGGCAATTGTAATTACCATTTCAATAGTTAAAGTTTACTATTGGCCCTTACCTCTTCCTCCATCCTAAAATCCCCACCTTGGTCCCCAACATGATATAGGCAACTGCTCAGAATAATAAAGCAAGTTGTTTCTGCGAGTTCTTGCATTGAAAAGACTCCTGACTCAGTGTGGTTTTTCTCCAGTGGTTAGGAGAGATTTCTGGGTCATCCTGATGCTCATCATCCCCTCAAACCCTAGGGAGGAACCAGCAGGCCTGGTCTTTCCCTCAGCACTACCTGACTGGGAAGGAGCCCTGCATCTGGCGCCCAACATGGGGCTCTGGGACCCCGACAGACTAGTGCACCCTGTGACAGGCAGTCGTTGAGGAGGTAATCGGTGTGTGCAGGTGAGTGTACCCTCATGAGTTATGAGGCAGTCTTCATATTTAGTGCACTAAACTTTGCTTCTATAACCTGTACTTACTTGTCGACATTTCTTCGTTCCCTTTCTCTTCCCCTTCACCTTTGGTTCACCGGCTGCTTTTGTATTTCTAAAGGTTTGTGCTTCTCTCTCTCTCTGCTTGGGCCTGTGAAAGCAGTCCAGCTTTTTCTGCCATTATGGAACTTCCCCTGGATCTGTAAACTTCAGTAAATATTCCTTCCTCCATAACTGTACCTGGTCTGGAAGTTTATCTCAGTAAACCTAAAGCTGTCTAATGAGCTGAGATGAACCTGACCATGTGGATGTTAATCTTTTGGAACCTTTATTTTAAAGAAATAAACATAAACTTGGTGCTTACAACTAGATGTGTCTTCTGGAGTGGTAAGCCAAACTTTATGGACTATTCAGATAAAAGTTTAAAAATATTAAGTACAGACAGCATTAAACTTTGAGGCTTAGCTTATAAGCTTTCTAAGAGGAAAGAAGGACTACAGGGGACTTCATTGGAACTGGGCTACTGGCATAAGGGCTGGCTATGTCCTGATGCCCAGGCCCAAAAAGAGTTTAATCAAGGTCAAATTTGTAATAGACTGATATGCTTAGCGAGAGATATTAAATTAAAAGAAATTAAGATTTGTTTTTTCGTTTTGGTTTCTTGAGGTAGGATTTCACTCTAGCCCAGGCTGACCTGAAATTCCCTATGGAGCCCCAGCGTGGCCTAAAACTCATGGTAATACTCCTACCTCTGCCTCCCAAGTGCTAGGATTAAAGGCGTGCTCCACCATGCCTGGCTGAGACTTAAGATTTTAAGCTAAAACAACCTCAAACAAGTTAAAATTGCAGGCACTGAGACAAATTTTAGTTTATGATGGTTCAATTTACATTGTTTTAGTCTCTCCTTGCTATGCCTTATACCAGTTAAAAATGTTTACTCCGTGCCTTTATATATTAGAAGTGTTTAACTTGTTTAATTTTACAAATCTCAATATCTTAAATTGGTCAAGACTGTGGGGACCTTTAAAATTAAACTAAGTACAATTTACAATATATATTAGTTATAAATCTATTGGGAATGAGGGGCGGAATTTGATAATTTAAATAGATGGCCCCTCTCCTGGCAGCTTGTGCCCAACCCTCCCCTACTGGAAAATGGTAGGAATCCACCTTCTGGGAGACTTCCACGTGGCCCCCTTGAACTAACCCAGGTGGGGACAGGGAAGACATCCGCCATCTCATGGTGACTGGGCTCACTGACCTTTTCACACGCCTACTGGGCATTGGCACATGCCAGAAAAAAAGAAAAGAAAAGAAAATCTAAACATGACATTAGTTATATGCTTCAATGTTTCGCCACTCTTGGGCTGCCTGATCAAATTAAAACAAATAATGGCCCCTACTTTGTAAGCAAGGCCTTTGTAGATTTTCTCCAGACCTGGAAAATCTCACATTCCACAGGCATCCCATACAACCCCAAGGCCAGGCTATTATTAAAAGTTATAATCATGGGCTGGAGAGATGACTTAGCAGCTAAGCACTTGCCTGTGAAGCCTAAGGACCCTGCTTCAAGGCTCAATTCTCCAAGACCCACGTTAGCCAGATGCAGAAGGAGGTGCATGCATCTGGAGTTCGTTTGCAGTGGCTGGAAGCCCTGGCATGCCCATTCTCTCTATCTATCTACCTCTTTCTCTGTTACTCTCTAATAAATAAAAATGAACAAAAATTAAAACAAAAACAAAAGGGGGAATCCTTACCCCCACACGACCAACTAAAAAGGGCCTTATTTACCATAAATATTTTAAATTTTTCTAACAATTTATAATGTGTGATGGTTATAAACCTATTGGGCTCCAGGGGTGGAATATGATAATTTAAATAAATGGCCCCCAATATATTCAATTGTTTATCTTAAAGTGTGATGGTGGGTTTCAGATTTCAATCTAAAGATATACAAAGTGTGCCTAACAGGAGTTCCTAAAGTGTGCTGTGGCTTTTGGCTTTAGGCTTATACTTTTAATGTCTAACTATCCTTCATACTCACAGCTTTAAAGTAGTTCCTGAGAAAGTTCAAACTGTACCTCCCTTTAATATCTTGGGCTTGATCCTTACCATAGATACATACATAGATAGCTGTTAGATACTCTATATACTAGGGTTAAAAGTTAAAACTTGTTTGGAGTGTGATGTAGATTTTCAATGGATTTGTGTTACTTCTCAAAATATAATAACAGTTAACAGCATTGGGAAAATACATTTAAGAGATATTTGGCACAACGATAATATTTCCTTAGATCTAATTCAGTTACATTCAGAGATTTTGTCTTTACAAAATCATCAGCTTATTTTTGATACAGCTAAAGCTGCTGATGACTTAATATCTGCTTTTAAGTCTGCTTTGCCTGGGTGGAATTCTATTACTTCTTGGATAGGAAGCTTTGCTGCTACAGGTGTTTGTCTTTTTGTTTTCATTCTGTGTCTGCTTCCCATACTCGTTAAATGCCTTTTAAGATCCTTTATGGATATCCATGCAAAAGTACATGGGATACAGCTATGGACCGACCCTGGCTTCCTGAGACATTATCTTAAAGTCCCTGCAGAGGCTGGTAGTCAAAGACAGGTAAGATTCTCTCAAGTGAGGTCAACCTAAGACAGGGTATGAATGGTGGAATTCATGTACTGATGATAGGTAAGACCTAAATATCGTAGATAACAACCTAAGACAGACACAGTCTTTCTGCACCAAGGCCCAGAGGGGCTGGGTTCATAAAAATAATAAATAAATAAAAAAGGGGGAATTGTCGGGAGACATTTTGGCTGGACTTGCATCCATAGCTCTGGGCTTTCAGCAGCAACACTTTAGCAAAACTATAGCAAGGCTTTAGCAAAACTATAGCACCTACAGTAAGCTAGATTATGTATATTCAATGTCAAGAAGCCGTTCCAGCAGCAAGACACTAGCACCTACATGTAAGCAAGATTATGTATATTCAGTGTCAGAAGCCATTTGGCTGGCCTTAACAGTCTTTTGTACTGAGAAGTAATTCAAATACAAAAACTCTGTAACAGAAAGGAATTTTTTGATAGAAACTTGTGTGAAGCTCATAAAATTTTTGTCCATGGAAAAACTTTATAGAAAAAAAAGACCCATTTGGGTACCAGCGAGAGACCTAAAATATTTGTCCCAACAAGGGGACACAGAAAATCACTTCTAGGGAGTGTCTCACCCATGAGGACTGTTCCTAAAATGGTCCTTCACCCTGCTAAACTAAATAACTCCCTCCCTTGTGGAGGATTGCTGGCTTTGCCTCCGATCTTGGCCTCTCCGGCTAATTACAGTACAGTTGTCCATATGACCTTAAAAAACTGCTCAGCCACCTTCCCTAACCCTGTCCAGCTTTTCCGAATGTTTCCTCTGGGCATTTGGGCCCTGCCTTCCCCTAATAATTCCAGTATAGATGTGAGATACATTCATCCTTCCTTCTGTACTTTTAACACAACTGAGCCCAGTGCTCAATGCTGCCCGCCTTCTGGAATGGCTTATGTTTGTGGAGGTGAGATGGCCTATGACTTTCTGCCCACCAATTGGACAGGCCTTGTGCCCCAGCCACCTTAATCCCAGATGTAGATATCATTCCCGGAAGCTAGATTCCCTGGCTGAGGTAGTCCTACAAAACAGGAGAGGACTAGACCTACTAACAGTGGAAAAGGGAGGCATAAGTTTGTTTTTACAGGAAAAATGCCACTTTTACGCCAATAAATCAGGAATCGTCCATGAAAAGATTAAGAGGCTCCAGGAAGACTTGGAGAGGAGGCAGTGGGACCTCAAGGACAACCATCTGTGGACGGGCCTACATGACTTCTTACCCTACCTCCTCCCTCTACCTGGACCCCGCCCCCTCCTTCCCCTTCTCCTTCTCCTCACTGTCTGTCCTTGTGTAATTAACAAAATTACACAATTTTTTCACCAGCGGCTAGAGGCAATAAAACTCCATCAGTTTGAGATACATTACCACAGGCTGGCAACTCAGGAATTAAGTTCCTCAGATGACCCACTGCCACCTTCCCTGCCCTCCATGTGACCAATGACGGGTAAGATCCCCAGAGGGGGACAACCTAAGACAGGGGCCTTAGTAACTAATGCTCTTACAAAAACAAAAGGGGGAGATATTGGGCCCTAAAAGGCCCAGTTGTGAGGCCTAGTGAAACTTCCTGAGCCTAGCTAAAGTTTGGCAACCTGTCTCTGGCTAGCTAAGACTCAGCAAGATGCCTAATTGCTTCTGGCCTGCTACCTCTGCATGGCAATTGTAATTACCATTTCAATAGTTAAAGTTTACTATTGGCCCTTACCTCTTCCCTCAGCTTAAAATCCCCACCTTCGTCCCCATCATGATATAGGCAACTGCTCAGAATAATAAAGCAAGTTGTTTCTGTGAGTTCCTGCATTGAAAAGACTCCAGACTCATTGTGGTTTTTCTCCAGTGGCCAGGAGAGGTTTCTCGGTCATCTGACGCTCATCATCCTTCTCAACCCCTAGGGAGGAACCAGCAGACCTGGTCCTTCCCTTGGCACTACCTGACTGGAAAGGAGCCCGGCAGTTAAGTGACCTAAAACCAGTCTCTGTGCCAGTGACTTCAAGTTTGTTTCAATTCTCTGTATCAAACATTATATCCTTCATATCTCTTTGCTCTATATTTATGTTTTTCTAAAAAAATACATTAGTTCATAATTTCTAAATTCAACTTTGCTCAGTTTCTTAGGATATGGGTAGAACTCAGTCAGCCTTTTTACTACCAGTAGCCCAGTTAGTTTCTACAAAATCCTTTCTTCTCTCTCTGAAAACTCTTCATAGGTCAAGCAAGCCTTCACACTCCACATTTATCTGTTCATTTAGGTGTTTCAAGCTCTCAGAAGAATAACCTTTCAAGCTCTGCTTACTACATTGTTAGTCTTTCATTCTCAAAAGTACCAAATATTTTCATGCAAACAAGTTCCAAAAAGATGAAAATGTACATGGTCAGATTCATCACAGCAACACTCACACTTCAGGGACTGATGTTCTGTGGCAGTTTACTTCTAGTTTCAGAGACAAAACACTGGGGCAGAAGCACCAGTTTTGAGGGGGAGCTTAATCATGGCAGCGCAAGCCGGCTCACCTCATCACTCAACTACAGAGAAAAAGAAAGAGCAACAAGTGCAAGACAGTCCTCAACTTCCCATGATTTCTACTCAAGGTCCACCTCTCTTAGCCAGTCCACATCCCAAAAGCTCCACCACCTGGAGACTAAGTAGGAAGTTTAATCACAAACTCTTTTCACTGTGGAGGAATTTACATTCAGGGCACTGCAAGTGATGACAGACACAGTCAGGGAGCATGAATTTGAAGGAAAGTAGTTGTATGTGTGAAAGAGTCAACTATAAAACTGATTGGTCCAAATGATGCAGGATGGATGTAATACTAAGCCCAGTAACAAGTAATAAAAAGTAATGCTAATATACTATTTGTATTCATTTATAATAAAATGGTTTTGATTTTTCTACATTATTTGAAGAGAAGTTATTGAAGTTACCTTTGTATTGTTGGAACAAACACCTAACCAAAGCTGTGGATGGGAGGAAAGGGTCTACTTTAGCTTACAGTTTCTAGAGGAGGCTTCATGATGGAAGGGTAAAGCATGGCATGAGCAGAGGCTGGACATCATTTCTGTCATACTGGGAGAAAAATAGAACAAGAGAATGAGCCAAGCTCTTAAATTGAGGAGCTACCTGTAACACCCAAGTCTTCTCCCAACAATACACTTCTCCCACCAAGGCTTCACTTCCCATATTTCCACTGGCTAGTGTCAAAATATTCAGAACACATGAGTTTATAGGCATGTGATTCAACATCCCTCACAAGAAGGCTATATATGCTTCAGCTATTTAAATGGCCAGAGTTGCTCTTTCAAAGTTATTTTACAAACATGCTATTGCAAAACATTCACATTTTAATTCACTGAATAGAAGTGCTAATTGAAACTTGGGAAAATGTACTCTTAGGAAATGTGATAAGGAAGATATTTTTTCCACATTTTTAATCTGGTGCCAAAGATACAAGAAATAACAGAAAGCAATCAGAGTGCCTCTCTGATGTGGTTCTTTGGAGACTGAAGCTGCATTTAAGGCCTGTGAAAGGCAGGGCGTGTCATGTTTATTGCCTGAGAAAACCTTGAGCTCTTTTTATCCACTGTGCATATATAAAATTAGAGTTTTAACTGAGGCTGTTGAACAGTGATATAAAAATAATCAACGACACTACCATTTTGTGAGATGTAAGTGTCTCTGTGGCTGTAAAAATGATATAATAAAGCAATGCAGTGTGAAACCAGAAGAGAAAAAAGAACGCAAAGCATGCTGAATGCAGTAGTCAGAAAGTGTCACTAAGATCACTTAGGCAGAGGAAATTTTTTTTTTTTTTTCAGTTGTTGTCAACACCTGAAAAGAACTCAAATGTATCCATAGTCAGTGAGAATGCTTCCTTGGTTATGCTTATTAGGTGATTCTAGCTTCGAATCTAAGTGGAAGCATCACAAAGGAAGAAATGTCAGCAGAATATAACACTATTGATCTGACATTTACTCATAGAATTATCTTCTAACAATCTCTGCTGAGGCATCCTATTACTGTCTTTATTTTCATACAATGCACAAAAAACAAGCTTAGCTCATTTCTGACTTTAAACATATACTAAAGGAAGCTGGCAGGAACTCATTTCTGTGTTCATCTTCCTATAAGCTTTCAGGTGGGAAAGCAACATGATGATGACAATAAAGGGAATTGATTATTTACCAGGGAAGAAAAGAGTGAAAGGGTAAATACTAATAAATATGATATTTTCAGCTTGGTAGTCAACATCTGAGATATATAAAATACATTTTACATTTCATGACTGTTGCCAGTAATGAATATTCATTTTCTAAATACTGTAAAAAGAATCAGTGTTTTACTGAAGCAAGCATAATAGGGTGAAAGTAATAAGATACAAACATAGATGAAAAGTATATTAATATGAAAGGAAACCTAGTTTGTCAAATACTAATTTTCTGATAAATGTACTCTAATAGAATAGTTACAATTTTCATTTAAAATTAAATGAACTTAAAAACATATAAATGCCTTAAAGATGGTTTTTAATTTCTTTGTAGGATGGATTTTTTAAAATTATTTATTTGAGAGAGAGAGAGGCAGAGAGAGAGAGAGAGAGAGAGAGAGAGAGAGAGAGAGAATCTGGGCATGCCAGGACCTCCAGACACTGCAAACAAACTTCAGATGCATGCACCCCCTTGTTCATCTGGCTAATGTGGGTCCTGGAGAATCGAACCAGGGTCCTTTGACTTTGCAGGCCTCAATCACTAATCCATCTTTCCAGTCTCATGTTTTTAGTTTCTTAATGATGAAAGATGGTTAGGTAAGTCAATGCAAAGATTACCAAAGGCTGAGATATGGCTCAATAGTTGAGTGCTTGTCACATAAACAGTACCTCCAGCAAAGATAAACAAGTTTGACTCTCTAAGATAAAAATAATAATAATAAGCAATATATATATATATATATATATATATATATATATGTATATATATATATATATATACATACACACATACATACATATATGGAATTAGTTGGAATGAAGGCATTCTGTTGTAAGGGGATATGGATGGAAGACAAAGTAGAGTGATGGAAGGGGATTAGGATAAGGGTATGTTACGTGAAAAAAAAATCGGACATGACCACACATCCACACAAATCCGTATCCCCAGTTTGTACTGAGCAGACATGAAAAAAGTCATAGGAGCCTGCTAACCAACAGCATTTCCGTGTTGAGGGATTTATTCCATCTCAAGGAATTACAAAGAAGAGGGACAAGAAAAGGTCACCTGGCTTTTTCCTCTGGTCTTCACATACTTATGCATGGGACACACATGTGCATATCTCATATCCCATATCCATGTAAAAATAGTATCAAAACAAATGAAGCACAAAACATCCCTGTTAGAGAGAGATCATTTTAGCAAAGGCATGAAGACAAGAATAAATTTGAAAGTCCATCAAATTGGTTAGCCTGCTCATTTTGATGAAATTTCAATAAAACTTCCCATCTCTTCTGTGGTACTGCACATTACACTCTGAAGTAGTCCTATAGAATAACTAGTACCTTGAGTATCTGTCTTATCACCCAAAGTGTTTGAGTGGTGGAAAGCTCAGAGACTTCTGAAATATGTTCCATCCTGTAAGAAAAAAATAATCATCTTCCAATCTTCCCTCTCTATAGAACTATCATAGATATACAGACACCTATTTATAATTTTGAGTTGCTTTCTCACATATCTAATTGTTAACTCAACTCATCATTGAGAGATATGATCTTAATTGCATCTTGGGTTCTGTTACGAGTGTGTGAACCTTTGTTTTTTTTTTCTTCATAAACAGTGGTGTTAATAACGATGAAGATCAAGGTAATGCACATTTGGCCAGGGAACGTCTCTAACAAAGCGTTCTCTGAGGTGAGAAAAGAGGTAGTTGTTTCTACTTGGATCACAAGCCCCTCAGTGTATAAGCAGGGGTGGCCCTAGGGCTATGGCATGCTGTAATATTCTGAGTAGGTATTGATAGATTCTTAACTCTAGGTGGGAAAGCTGGCTGATTTACTTCCTTTGGAAATAGAAAAGTAGCCCTGGCAGGTGTTTTACTGCATGAAGCATATGGGCTTCAAAATGTCGATGACATCCCTACTGTTTCTGAGTTTTAAGTCAGCCTATTAATACTTCCTGACAGCTGGGTCAAAAGCATATGCTATTTAGCCTTCTTGTGACATTTTGGCTCATCAGGATACCACCAATGATTATTCAACCTTGAGAGCTGTGATCTTGTCTTTTTAAATTATGACTGCTCAGCAGAGTACAATAACCTATAAATTCTAGGTAGAAAACTTTATAAGGTTGTCTATATACTGTAACTGAATTTACCGGCCCAGGTAGTCAAATCCTTTTATGTGTGAAGAAAAATCAGCCTTCGAATAGATGAAGTGGATGCATCTGTAATGTTGTGACCTAAGGGGCCCTAGCATGGAATATTTTCCAATACAAATACCTCCAAGGAGAGTAATGCCTCTGTCCTTCTCACCTGTTCATACATAATTCACAAACTTACGTAACTGGCTTAGTTATGCACAAAAGTAGTTTACTGTGGAGGTCATACTAGAAAATGAACACAACAGAAAAATAGTGGATAAGCAGTAAGGATGACTGGCAGTAATGGTTAAATCTAATACTGGGGCTCACTGTATTCTATGCATTTGCACATTCACATATCCATTTACTCTTCACAGTGGCAGAATACTAACTATGGAATATGAAATACAGTGCACACAATTGCCAAGAATCATGGCTGGCATGAGAATCAAACACCTGGGTAACACTCACCATAGAATCAATTTTGAAATAGAAATGCTCAGAAGAAAAGACAGGGTGATGCACTCTGAGCATGAGCATGAATGTATTCCTCTGGTTATGGACTGATAACCAGGAGCTCTATCTGTAGGATTCCATAAAACCAAAATCAACCCAAAATATCACTGAAAGACAACAATGTAAAAATCCCTGTTAGGTCCTACTTGTTTATAGACTATTGGTATTCTTTCTCAATTTTCTCTAAATGAAACTGAATGATTTAACAGTGAGCTTTGAGTGGTCAAAAGTGAGGAGAGATGTGATACAGTGTCCAACTTCCCATTTCCAGCCTATGATTAAAGCTGTTGAAAAGATGCTGCCAAACATACTCTAGATGCTTGCTCCCTGACAGGGCTCTTCTGCTCCATATTATGGGAATATGAGCAATAAAACTTCAACTTTATGATGAAAGCTTGATGTGTAGGTCAGATTCCTGCCAGTGTATCTCTGGAAGCACTCTCTGAAATGAGTTTTAAGGATTACAACACCTTAGAACACCAAAATCCAGCAGTGGAAAACAAATTATCTTCTCACTCCTTCATCTCTTCTAATCTCTGCTATCCCATCTTACCCCCTCTTTCCTCCCATTCCTCCTTTTTCCTCCTCTCCTCACCACTTCTCTTTCTCTCTCTCTCCTCCCTCCTGAAGACTAAATCACACTCCACAGCAACTAGGTTGAGACTAGAGCTGTGACTATGAATCAGGGCAAAACTGTGGAAAAGACATCTTCTTTCAAAGGGATGTGTCTGTCTTATTTGTTTGGTACAGCGTTATAGATACTGACCATTTCTCAAGCAGTTCTGCTCACTTAAGGCTGAAGTTGTTCTCTGTCTCTGTGTGTATGTGAGGGAGAGGGAGTGGGAGGGGGTGTTTGTGTGGGTGTGTAGTGAATAAAGTATTTTTTGTGTTTCATTAATGACTTGGAGATCATATAAGCAAGGGTATGCATCCCCAAACCTCCACCGAGATTTGCAGCCCATCATCAGACCAGAGAAATTTGCTAACTTTCCTATTTTTTTAAATATTTTATTTATTTGCTTTTGAGAGAGAGAGAGAGAAAGAGAGAGGGAGGGAGGGATAGAATGGGAGCACCAAGGCCTTCAGCCACTGCAAGCGAATTGTAGATGCATATGGCACCTTGTGCATCTGGCTTATGTGGGTCCTGGGGAATTGAACTTTTGCTTTGCAGGCAAGTGCCTTAATTGTTAAGCCATCTATCTAACCCCATCTTTCTATTTTTTGAAAGCATGGTTATGAGGTATTATTTTGATTTTACCAGCTGATTCACACACATACATAACATATTTAACTTTTACCTGACACTTTTTACTCATAAATGTAATACTAAAAATCACAAGATATTATGAGAGAATTACTACTATATACCAAATATTTAACAAGTTTCATCATAGGTATGCATAGTAGTTGGCTTGATTTTTTGTCTTTGCTTTGGAATATTGAGTTATAATCTGACAGTGAAGAAGCTTTTCTGCAAACCAATACCATCTCTATGTAGAAGTACTGACTCACAATAAATGAATCTAGGGCAGAAATTTGCCCCATTTAATAGGTTTTGAGTATTCCATGAGAAAAGTGCATTCTTCTAAACCTGGAGCAATGGGGCTTGTGCAAAATTTGAAATATCATGCAGACATAGTAGCATGGTAATTTTTTTCTTATTCCTACGGTGATTGAAGAGAGACAGTGGCCCTGTTCCTGAACTAACAGAGCTTTATGGTATTATATTTTACTTCCCTCTATGACTTACCTTTTATAAACCTGGTTCAAATAATTTTCTAAACTGTGAAATAGTCATTAAATAGTTGAACAAAGCAGAGGATTTTAAATGATTTTAGTTACTCCTAACATTTAAAGTTGCAAATGTTTTCTTACTCTTGGTGCAAAATGATTGAAAGTTGTGTAACATTTCTTCATGTAAATGTTTAAACACAAAATGATAATGTAAAACAAACAAGTGTGTAATGAGATCACTACTTCAGTAAAGAAAGTGCACAGTGAGGAAAGGCAAGATCTGAAAGAACAATGCTTGACAGAAATATTGGTTTGAGCATCTCTGAAAAGAAACCATCATTCACAATGAAATCTGGGTATGCTCACTGCATTGCAAATTCCTCCTGATAGTTTGATAACCAAAGAAATCACTGCTGGAAGTCAGAGAGTCCTATATCATAGGATCTTTGAAGAGCTGAAGCAGGGGCTTGTAATGACAATTATCAATATGATAGCTGTCACTGTAACAGTTTTCCATGAATTTCACCTCTTAAGGGTTAAGAAACCAAGCATATGCCCTTCCTCTTAATTTTTTATGAATTTCTTGGGAACACAGGCAGTATTCAGGAATGTAATGAGACATGATGTAGATGTCCATCATTCCCTACCCTTCTCAGAGTACTGACTCTTTAAAATATTTTAATTTATTTATTTACAATAATATTTTATTTATTTTCAAGAACAGAGAAAGAGAGAATATGGGTGTGCCAAGGCCTCTAGCTAATCCAAACAATTTCCAGATGCATGGGCTACTTTGTGGATATGGCTTTATGTAGGTTCTATGGAATTGAAACCTGGTCATCAGGCTTTGCAGGCAAGCACCTTTACCACTGAGCCATCTCTCCAGCCACACATACAAAACTAATAAATAAATAATAATAATAATAATAATTAAAGTTCAGTTTTTGATATTAGTAAGTGAAAATAAATTATCTAAAAATCTAAAACTGCCGGGCTCTGCCAGTGGGCAGGTAATGCTAAAGGAAGGACCAGGCCTACTGGTTCCTCCCAAGGGGTTGAGGAGGAAGATGAATGTCAGGATGACTCAACCTCTCCTAGTCACCGGAGAAAAACCACACTGAGTTGGGAGTCTTTTCAAAGCAGGAACTCACAGGAACTCACTTTATTGCTATGAGCAGTTGCCTATATAATGTTAGGGATGAAGGTGGGGATTTTAGGATGGGTGGGGAGAGGTAAGGGCCAATAGTAAACTGTGACTGGTAATTTCAACCTCTGCACAGAAGTAGCAGGCCAGAAGCCATTAGGTATCTTGCTGAGTCCTAGCTGGCCAGAGACAGGTCACCAAACTTTAGCTAGGCTCAGGAAGTTCCACTAGGCCTCACACCTGGGCCTTTCAGGGCCCAACATCTCCCCATTTTATATAATGTATTTTGACCTGATGAAGTTTTATTACCTCTAGACACTGGTTAATAAATTGTGTAATTTTGTTAATTACACAAGGTCTGACAGTGAGGATAAGGAGAAGGAGAAGGAGGGAGAGGGGCCCAAGTAGAGGGAGAAGGTAGGGTAAGAAGTCATGTAAGCCCGTCCACAGATGGTTGTCCTTGAGGTCCCACTGCCTCCTCTCCAAGTCTTCCTGGAGCCTCTTAATCTTCTCCTGGACAATTCCCAATTTATTGGTGTAAAAGCGCTATTTTTCCTGTAAAAACAAACATACACCTCCCCTTTCGGCCATTAGTAAGTCTAGTCCTCTCCTGCTTTGTAGGACTTCCTCAGCCAGGGAATCTAGCTTCCAGGAATGATATCTACATCTGGGATTAAGGTGGCTGGGCATAAAGGCCCATGTAATTGGTGGGTAGAAAGTTATAGGCCATCCTGCCTCCACAAACGTGAACTGTTCCAGAAGGCAGCATTGAGCATTGGGCTCAGTTGTGTTAAAAGTACATAGGGAAGGATGAATGTACCCCACATCTATACTGGAATTATTAGGGGAAGGCGGGGCCTAAATGCAAGTTCCAGAGGAAACATTGGGAAAAGCTGAATGGGGATGGGGAAGGTGGCTGAGCAATTGTACTGCAAGCAGCCGGGAGGGCCCAGATATTTTAGGTCTCTCGCTGGTACCCAAATGGGTCTTTTTCTTTTTACAAAGTTTTCCCATGGACAAAAATTCCATGAGCTTTACACAAGTTTCTATCAAAAAAAAAAAAAAAATCCTATCTGTTAAGTTTTTGCACTTTAATCACTTCTCAATATAAAAGATTATCCCAAGGTTGGGAAACAAACAAACCCTTTGATCTCAGCCATATAAACATAAATATTTAGGAATGGCCAGCTCTTATCAGTAACACAGAATATGTATAATCTTGCTTACATGTAGGTGCTAAAGTCTTGCTGTCAAATGGCCCAGAGCTATGGATACAAGGCCAGCCAAAGGCTTTAGACAATTCCTTCCCCCGTTTTTATTTTTTTTTTTATGAACCGGGCAATTTTGGGCTTTGTCTTAGGTTTTCTTCTATGATATTTGGGCCGTACCCATCATCAGTACATGAATTCCATCATTCATGGCCTGTCTTAGGTTGACCTAACTCAAGAGAATCTTACCCATCTTTGACTACCAGCGTCTTCAGGGGCTTTAAGATAATTTCTCAGGAAGCAAGGGTCAGGTCCATAAAGGATCTTAAAAGGCATTTAACGAGTATGGGCAGCAGACACAGAATGAGCAAAAGACAAAAACACCTGTAGTAGCAAAGCTTCCTATCCAAGAAGTGAGAGTATTCCATCCAGGCAAGGCAGAATTAAAAGCAGATATTAAGTCATCAGCAGCTTTAGCTGCATCAAAAGTAAGATGATTAATTTGAAAAGACAAAATTTCTGAATGAACACTGTTGGCTGTTATTATATTTTTTAGAAGTAACACAAATCCATTGAAAATCTACATGACACTCCAAATGAGTTTTAATTTTCAACCCTCGTATATAGAGCGTCTAATGGGTGAAATTGTATCTAGGGTAAGGATCAAGCCCAAGATCTTAAAGGGAGGTACAGTTTGAACTTTCTCAGGAGCTACTTTAAAGCTGTGAGTATGAAGGATAGTTAGACATTAAAAGTACAAGCCTAAAGCCAAAAGCCACAGAAAACTTCAGGAACTCCTGCTAGGCACACTTTGTATATCTTTAGATTGAAATCTGAAACCCACCATAACACCTTAAGATAAACAATTGAATATATTGGAGGCCATTTATTTAAATTACCACATTTCACCCCTGGCTCCCAATAGATTTATAACTATCACACATTATAAATTGTTAGAAAAATTTAGAATATTTGGGGTAAATAATGCTTTTTTTTAGTTGGTCATGTGGGGGTAAGGATTCTCCCTTTTGTTTTTGTAATTGAGACTTGAGAGTTTGATTATATCTTTTAATGACAGCCTGGCCCCTATGGAATGCCTGTGGAATGTGAGATTTTCCAGGTCTGGAGAAAATCTATAAAGGCCTTGTTTATGAAGCAGGGGCCATTATCTGTTTTAATTTGATCAGGCAGCCCTAGAGTGGTGAAACATTGAAGCATATGACTAATGGCATGTTTAGATTTTTTCCCCCAGCATGTTTCTTGCCCAGTAGGTGCAGGAAAAGGTCAGTGAGCCTAGTCAACACAAGAGAGCAGGCTTCTTCCCTGTCCCCCCCGTGTCAGTCCAATGGAGCCACGTGGCAGTCTCCCAGGAGGTGGATTGCCCACTAATTCCCAGTAGGGGAGGGTCGGGCACAAGCTGCCAAGAGGGGGGCCATCTATTTAAATTACCAAATTCTACACCTGGCTCCCCCCAAAATTATACCTATCATATATTATACATTTTTACTCAATTCAATTTCAAAGGTCCCCACAGTCCCGACCAATTTAAGATATTAATTCCTGTAAAATTAAACAAGTTAAACACTTCTAACATATAAAGGCACAGAGTAAACATTTTTAACTGGTATAAGGCATAGCAAGGAGAGACTAAAACAATGGAAACTGAATGATCATAACCTAAAATTAGTCTCCGTGCCTGTAATTTTAACTTGCTTGAGGTTTTCTAGCTTAAAATTTTATGTCTCAGCCGGGCGTGGTGGTGCACGCCTTTAATCCTAGCACTTGGAAGGAAGTGGAGGTAGGAGGATTACCATGAGTTTTTGGCCACCCTGAGGCTCCATAGGGAATTCCAGGTCAGCCTGGGCTAGAGTGAAACCCTACCTCGAGAATCCAAAACAAACAAACAAACAAACAAAAAAAAATCTTAAAACTTTTAATGCAATATCACTAGCTGAGTATATCAGTCTATTACAAATTTAACCTTGATTAAACTCTCTGGGCCTGGGCAGCAGGATGCAGCCAGCCCTTATGCCAGTAGCTCAGTTCCAATGAAGTCACCTGTAGTCTTTCTTTCCTCTTAGAAAGCCTATAAGCCAAGCCTCAAAGTTTAATGCTATCTGTACTTATTATTTTTGGGAACTTTCATCTGAATAGTCCATCAAATTTGGCTTACCACTCCAGAAGATACCTTCAGTTGTAAGCACCAAGTCCATGCCTATTTCTCCAAAACAAAGGTTCCAAAAGATTAACATACACATGGTCAGGTTTTTCTCAGCTCATTCCTCAGTCTGTATCAGAGAGCTTTAAGTTTGCTGAGATAAACTTCCAGACCAGGTACAGTTATGGAGGAAGGATATTTATTGAAGCTTACAGATCCAGGGGAAGTTCCATAATGGCAGAAAAAGCTGGCTTGCCTTCACAGGCCCAAGCAGAGAGAGAGAGAGAAAGAAGGACAAGCCTTTACAAATACAAAAGCTACAGATGCAGCTTGCTAGGACCCCTTCAGAAATACAAAACTTGCCGGTGAACCAAAAGTGAAGGGAAAGAGAAAGGAACAAAGAGATGTTGACAAACAAGTACAGGTTACAGAAGCAAAGTTTAGCACACTAAATATGAAGACTGGCTCATAACTTATGAGGGTACACTCACCTGCACATGTACACAATTTCCTCCTCAATGAATGCCTTTCATGGGGCACTAGTCTGCCAGACTCCAAGAGCAGCATGTTAGGCACCAGATGCCGGGCTCCTCTGCAGGCAGGTAGTGCTGAAGGAAGAACCATGCCTGCTGGTTCCTCCCAAGGGGTTGAGGAAGAAGATGAGTGTTGGGATGACTCACCCTCTCCTAGTCACCGGAGAAAAACCACACTGGGTTGGGAGTCTTTGCAAAGCAGGAACTTGCTTTATAGATATGAGAATTTGCCTATATAATGTTGGGGATGAAAGTGGGGATATAAGGATGGGGCAGGGAGGTGAGGGCCAATAGTAAACTGTGACTATTGAAATGGTAATTTCAACTCCTGCACAGAAGTAGCAGGCCAGAAGCCATTAGGCATCTTGCTGAGTCCTAGCTGGCCAGAGACAGGTCACCAAACTTTAGCTAGGCTCAGGAAGTTCCACTAGGCCTCACATCTGGGCCTTTCAGAGCCTAACATAAAAAAAAATCTGATGAAAAAGAGTGGTTAATTAATTGCTATGGTCAGTTTTCCTTGTTAGATTAATTGGATTTAAAAGTTCCCAGGAGACTCACCTCCACTTATGTCTCTGAGGGTATTTTTTTATTAATTAGGTTTTTTTTAATTATTATTATTAGTTTTGTATTCAGCAAATACTGTCAGTTTGGTACCATTATTAGGATTATCTGTGACTTACCCTCTCCTACTGGCCCCTCCTTGTTGAGGTATATGGGTCATGCATTGTGGAGTTAGCCCTCAGTTATGGGTAGGATAAATGTCTCTGCATATCATGATCCAACATGTGGCTCTGACATTCTTTCTGCCCCTCTTCTGCAAAATTTCCCTGAGCCATGTTGGGTTCATCTTTGGTCTGCTTGAATGATGAGTTATTGGGGGCCTCTGGGTCTCTGGCTGTCTGATTTGGTAGGAGTTGATTTTTCTCTGTGTTGATTTCCTTCCCCCTTGTGCTAGTATCCATTTTACCCTGAAATCAACACCCTTGCTTGTTTTGCTAATTTTCCTTAGCTTCAGCCTGGGCCCTTTTGAGGTATGATGGGGTGGCTCTGTCCTTAGGATCTACATCTATCTGAAAAAGAGAAGCAGATTCTCTAATGGAGTGTAGGTTAGGACCAGAACAAATGAGATAACCCTTATTTTTTTTTATAGAGAATTTAATAGGTGTATGTCCTTTTGTAGCCCATGATTGGTGGTAGCTTGATAAAGGAGAGCAGGCTTATGTTTGGATATGGTTCTGACTTGTTTCCCAGCTCCTGCTATGGGTGCTGTACCACTGAGGGGATCAGTTAGCTGAATCAAGAGCAGTTGTTTTCCAACCATAGCTGTGTGCCACTATTGCACTTGTGTGGACATCACAACAGGTTATTTGCTGCTATGTAGGTTAAATGCTTGAACAGATATTGGTCATTTACCCCAGTCACCCATGTAGCACCTTCTGGCACTAGACAGGCTGACTGTCTGGGGACTGACTCTCTTCCAGCTTCTAGCCATGCCATTCCATTTTATGTGTTGACCACATAAGGTGTCTTCAGCAGTAGGGTCTTACTACTAACCTTTGTGGGTCATCAAGTACTTGGATAGAAATCTGTCTTTCTTTTAAGAAACCTTGTAGGTCTTTCTGATCAAAAGCTCATTGTGGATGATAGCCACATGCTGGTACTGGGAGTTACAGGTCAGTGTCCACTAAGAAAAGGAAGAAAAGATAACTAATATACAAGAATTCAAGAGAAGAGAGAGAAAGAGAAAGGGGGGAAGAGGGAGGAAGGGAAGCTGTAGAAGATTAAGGTTGGTCTTCATCATATCCTCTCCCGTGTCTTGTGGCTCAGGTGTTCCCTCTAAGGGCCTGGTGAAGGTTTAGCCATTTGGTCTTCCTTTTAGGGAGTAGAATTTCATGGTACCATTGCCATTTGGGTGTAGATTTGTATTTTGTATTCAGCAAATACATTCAGTTTGGTACCATTATTAGGCCCATCCATGACCTATCCCCTCCCATTAGCACCTCCTTGTTGAGGTATATGGTACATGAATTGTGGAGGGTTTTGACTAAGAAGGAAAATCTACTCTAAATATGGCTGGCACCATTTCATGAGCTGGACTCTTGGGCTGAAAAATGCAATACAATACAATACAATACAATACAATACAATACAATACAATACAATACAATACAATACAATACAATAAAATGATGAGCATGAGCAGGTGAAGCAGGAATCAGAGAAGGATGCAAGAGAGATAAAGGAGGAAGAAGAGGAGCAACAAACACACAAGCAAGCAAACTGAACCTGAGCATGCATCTTTCTTTGATGCTTCTTGACTATGAATGTAATGTGAGTAGTTCCCTTACTCTCTGCCACCACGGTGTTCCTGCCATGATGTGCCCTCACACTTCTATGAAAAAAAAGGCATTGAGTCACAGCAAGAGTTCCACAAAATTACCTTGGATAAGTAAACAAATGCTCTCTGTTATAGACTAACAAATAATATTTTCAAGTAAATCTACTTATTATTTATAACATTGCTTGTAGCATCCATGCCTTTATTATAAATGTATTTACATTAATATATGATCTCTCTCCTTGAAATAATTATCTAACTCAACCATCGCTTTCCCTCTAAATCTTATCCATAATAGTGTATACTTTCCACATATAAACTATCATATTATTAAAATGTTTCAAATATATATATAATTATTATCACCTAATCTTAGTTATTTTGAATAATTATAGTTTTCAAAGGAATGAAAAATAAGTACCAGCAATGGTGTAAAAAACAGAGGACCCCCAACTGGAGAGATTGCTTACTGGTTAAGGCCCTTGCCTACAAAGCCAAATGACCCAAGTTCAATTCCCCGGGACCCATGTAAACCAGGTCCATAAAGTGGTGCCTATATCTGGAGTTCATTTGCATTGGCTAGAGTCCCTGGCACACCTAATAGCTCTCTCCTCTTTGTGTGTGTGTGTGTGTGATTTTTTTGTTTGTTTTGATTTTTGGTTTTTTTTTTTTTGTTTTTGGAGGTAGGGTCTCACTCTAGCCCAGGCTGACCTGGAATTCACTATGGAGTCTCAGGGTGGCCTCGAACTTACAGCAATCCTCCTACCTCTTCCTCCTGAGTTCTGGGATTAATGTCATGCGCCACCATGCTCAGCGCTCCCTATTTCTATATTAAATAAATTAAAAAATGAAAGTATTAAATAAAACAGACAACCCTTGCTCACTTTTGATGAGAATATAAGTGAGTGTAGCAAATTAATCAGTATAGTGGTCTTAAAAAGAAATGACCATATGATCCAACAGATCTACTGGAATTTTTTTAAAATTATTTTGTTTATTTTTATTTATTTATTTGAGAGAGACAGAGAGAGAGAGAGGGAGCGCGCCAGGGCCTCCAGCCACTGCAAACGAACTCCAGACTCATGTGCCCCCTTGTGCATGTGCATCTGGCTAACGTGGGTCCGGGGGAATGGAGCCTCCAACCAGGGTCCTTAGGCTTCACAGGCAAGCACTTAACCACTAAGCCATCTCTCCAGCCCTCTACTGGAAATTTTAACAAAAGAAATGAAAACAGTTTGTCACTGAGTCACCTGTTTCAATAATTTTAGTACAGCATTATTACTCATAGCCCACAACAGAAACAACCAGAGTGCCCATAGAGTAAGGAAAAAACTGGCATGTATATACATACATACATACATACATACATATATACATACATACAGTTGGGTATGATTCATCCATAATAAAATTATTGTCATATGTGACTGTATGGTTGGAACTGAGGGTAATTATGTCATGTGAAATAAGCCAGGCACAGAAAGAGAAGTACATGACATGTGGAATGTAAAAATGTTGGTTTCTGGGCTGGAGAGATGGCTTAGCAGGCTAAGTGCTTGCCTGTGAAGCCTAAGGACCCTGGTTCAAGGCTCAGTTTCATAGGACCCAAGTTAGCACAAAGGGACACATACGTCTGGAGTTCCTGTTCAGTGGTTGGAGGACCTGACATGCCCATTTCATTTTCTCTCTCTCTCTCCCTATTTCTGTCTCTGTCTGTCACTCTAAAAAAACTAAATAAAAATAAACAAAAAAATATTTTTAAAATGTTGGTTTCCTAGAATTTGAAGGTTAAATGATGGTTACCAGACTTTGAATATACTTAAGAGGGAGAAAAATGTGTTAAGTAATGGGTGCTGAGTGCCTCACTGTCAAATTAAGGTGATGATATATCATAATCATCCACGTTATGGCTTTAAAAAATCTAGGATTTTGAATTTTTCTACCATAATAATGTGATAAATATTTGAAGATATATAAAATTAGGCAATGTATACACATCCTAAACCATCAATGTTATCTCTTAAATATTCATGATTTTATATTGTTGTCATAAATAAATTGGCAACTAAATGAATAATGAAACTATATTTTACTTTCTAATTGTGTAAGAAGTAGAGCTAAACATCTTGGGGCAGATGTCCTTGTTTGTTTTTGTTGCTTTCTCATTTTCACTTTGTAGATGACAATAGAAATGACATTTATAATGAAGACGGTGAAGACAAATACATATGTACATTAGAATAATAATAATTGTCAGCATAGGTATTGTAAGAGATTGGCATAAATATTTTTTAGTGTAGTCTCAGAAAATACTCTCAGGAAAATTTCTGTATGGAAAGATCAGTGAACAACTGGAGGCTTGGGAGCAGTATAAACCTAACAACCAGGATTGTTGTGAGTATAGGGAGAGGAAAGAAGCCAGGAGACAGAGATGTGGTGCAGCACACTGGCTGAAGAGCTAACATGGTAGTGGATATTGACTGACACCCTGAAGAATTTTTAAAGTCATTACAGGAATGGTGAGCATTTTTGGATTTTAAGTGGAAGAACCTTATCATTATACTTGCTTTTGTGTTGAGCACTGAGGATTTGTGGAGCTCAGAGGACAACTTTCAGTGTTTATTATCACCTCCCAACTTGTTTGAAGCAGTATCTATCATTCTTCACCACTGGGCTCATCAGGTTAGCCGGCCGTGAGATTGCAGAACATTTTCCTATCTCTACTCCTGGCTTGGCATAGGTGCACTGAGCTTTCCATTTTTGTGCTACACCATCCAGCCTTTATGTGGATACTGGAGATCGAAATCTGTTCCTCACACATACACAGCAAGCACTTTACTCACTGAATGCAAACCCCAGGACACAAATACCTACTTCTAGTTTTTTCTTCCAACCTGCACTGAAACTGTTTTTATCAAATCATTACTCTCTCCTATGTGTTCTTCTGAATTGCAAGTTTTCAAAGGGCAGGAAAGGATTTCTTTGTAAGCTCAGTATTTTTAAAACACCAGACCTCAATATGATGGAGAATGGAATTTCAAAGGGGAAAGTGTGGGGCGGGGGGAAATTACCATGGGATTTTTTTTATAATCATGGAAAATGCTAATAAAAATTAAAAAAAAAACACCAGACTTCTTGACACTAAATAAATATTGATATATATAAAAATAATTCATAAGTTAGGAGATAATGACCTCCACTTAATCAATGGGGAAATGATGAGGAAATTAGAGCTTTAGTATAGGGACAGTGAGTTACTGAAAACTGTGTTTTGATACTTTCATTATCATTAACAGATTGCAGTGTGTGTGTGTGCATGTGTGCACACACATACTTGTACACATGTGTAGACTTGTATGTTATTCAATAAAAAAGGCATTTTTCTTGGTTTTAAATGGCATGTACTTGCTGCTAGAAAGAGCCTGCACTTTGCTCTTCCTAGTTTAGCTCTCCTTGTTCCACAGCTGCTGTAAGCCTCTGTGTGGGGCAGAGGCTGATCATTGGCTTTTTCTTCCTTAGCAAGATTTCACATACAACTTGACTAATCAGAAACAGACACAAATCCAAATGAAGGTTTAAATGTAACAAAAATCCTACAATATTGGCTTTTCAAGCAGTTGGTCCCATTTTATAGTGTCTGTCATTTATGTGATTAAAGCTTGATGTCTAATTTTTTGGTCTTTAACCTCTAAGTGTATTTTAAAAAATGCACTGCTATCATTTTTATTGCATGCTATTTCAATTGTATATTTCCTGAAACACGTGCATGGGGTGCTACATGGGCACATGCCAGTGTATACAACACCCTTCATCACAAAATAAATTACAAGATTGTTAAATTGTTTCAGGCTCAGGCTAATTATGGGTTTATAGAAAAACATCATGTAAGCAGCAAGAACACCGGCATTACTCTCCTGGGAGATTCACAGTGCTGTGTAGGCATGGTGGCACGTAGTTGTAACACTGGCAGAGGCAGGAGGATCATGAGTTACAGAGTAGACTGACCTTCATGGAGACCTGTCTCAAAAACAATTAAAAACCCAAGGTAACAAATGGTACTGAAATGCAACAGAAAGTTGAAAAATGTTCTAAATTTAAAAGAAAAAAAAAGTTTTCTTATTGTTTAAACCAGGATTGTTCACAATTGTTGGAACATGAAACTTTTAAAAATATTTAAAATGTAGGAACATTTTGGAAAAAAAATCTCTTAAGCATCTATATATCTTAAGAAGAAGAATCCATTTACCCTGAAGGAGAAGCAGTGACAAGTAGAGTTAGAACATGACTACCCCACAGCTTTATTTATTCCTATTGCAACTTGATTTTACAGCAGACACACATTTTTTTTTCTGCAAGTAATAATTCCTGGATCATTTCCAACACTAGGATATGAATTAAGCATAAAATGCAGTGCAAATATACAGGTAAAAAAAATCAATATTGCACTTCTCATCATGTTCCAAGACTGCAAATTCAAAGTCACAAGAGGAAAAAGAAAATAAATTTTTAAGAATTTAAAAGTATAAGCCCTAAAAAGCACTTTAGTAACTGCTTTTTTATTCTTTAGCAATTTAATGTCTGCCAATTCTTCTACACCAAAAATAATAGACATAGAAAATTAGGAGGAAATGGAAATCTAGCCATGAAAGAAACTTCTCAGATGCACAGCTGTGAGTGCTTTGCACAGAGTAGCAGAAGCAGTGATTGATTCTACTGGGAGGATGGAAAAAGTGGTCCTTCTTTCCCTATCTGTTAACATTTAGAATAAACTGTTTGAAAAAGAAAAGATAGTGTGAAAACAGTGATATGGTTTGAAGAAAATCTCTTGGAACAGTGGGTTCTATTAGAGGAACTAATATCACAGTTCCACTTAATCAAGGCTTTCATTGGATGTCCATTCATGTCAGACCTGGAGCTGCTTTCTTACTATCATTAAAAAAAGTGATTTAGATGAAAATCAAATTTCAGTATGAATGGATGCACCAATTGTGGAAAACATTAGCAAGGGACTATTATTGTGCCCTGAGATGGAATGAAATACTAATACTCCCTATAGCATGGATGCACCTCTCGGATGGATGAGAAGACTATGTCTTAGGAAAATTGTTTTAAATTTCAAAGTATTATATCTATCGCAATTGCAGAGGTTACTTACAATGTCATTGGTTGGTTTTATTATTGTAAATTTATATTTTACAATACATTTTATGTGAATTATTGTTTAAAATGTTGAATAAATATATGTATGCATAAAATATATATAATATTTTAAACATTATTTATTTTAAATAGTACTTATCATATCAAATCATTATAAATATTTTCATCATATAGAAAATTTTATGAGAAATGCTTATGCATCCACCATTTGTATGGTTTGCAGGATATTGATTGATATTTTTTAAGATTTTAAAAAATGTGTCACTAAGGGCCAGCAAAGCCTAACACCCAGATTCAATTCCCCAGGACCCACGTAAGCCAGAAGCACAAGGTGGTCCATGTGTCTGGAATTCATTTGCAGTGGCTACAGGCCCTGGTGTACCCATTCTCTCTCTCTTTCTCTGCCTCTTTCTGTCTCTCTCTCTCTCAAGTGAATAAATAAATTAATTATTAAATAACTAAAATTGTTTTTAAAATACGTGTCACTGAAAACACTGCTGTATACTTATGTGTTCATCTTATTTCTATTTTCTTTTCTCTTCCATTGTTAACTGTTGTCTTTAATGAAGTGTTAGTTTTTCTCACATGATTTTATACTGTGACTTTATTAGGTATGTCTTCATAATAACACACATTGTCACATAATAACACAATAACACATTGTAATCAACCTATTAAGCTAGCCATTTAATTCATGGCATCATCAGTCATCCACACAGGACATATACATGTGTTTGTGACTTAGTGAGTGATTAATTGACTGGTGTATTTTATTGAGCTCACTACAACCTTCCTGGTATTCCATTATGATGCTATTACTTCTTCTGGCCACTCAATCTGATCTTACTGTGTACCTTATAATTTTGAAGAGCAGAAGGATTAAGGACACGACTTCTATGAGCTCCTTTCTCATCATTCTACTTTTAATTTTTTTTTATATAATCACTCATTAATACCCAAAGGCATTTTGTAGAAAAACAGTACAGAATATTGTGAGAAGGCTCCATTTAAGTAAAACAGATCCATGTAGGATATGTGGTTTGGTGAGCCTTAGTGCTTCTTTGTTATTTGAAAATTTAATATCAAACAGATTATAGAACCAGTCCTTTCAAAATTATGGTAGTATTAATAAAATTTAAATCATAGAAATAGGTAAATTAAATGTTACAATGCACTGTTCCCATTCTAATGTGAGAGATCAATACCTCTTCTGTTAGGTAACTTTAATGTAGATGCATTCGCCTCCTCATGGCTACAAATATGGACATGAGAAACTCAAGAGTGAGATGAGTGTGCTTACAGAGAGATCATGATCTAAATTTGTTCGAAAGTCATTTTGAATGACTCGGCAAGCCTTTCCCATAGAAAGAATATTTATAATCCATGTTGCTGGCCAATCTGTGGAGAATGTTAACGTATTAGACAATTGAGAACTAATAGTATTTTTTTAAACTATTTCATTCATTTATTTTCAAGGACAAAGATAGAGATAGAAAGAGAGAGAGAGAGAGAATGAATAGGCATGTTCCAGGGCCTCTAGCCACTACAAACAAACTCCAGATGCATGTGCCACTCTGTATTTCTGGCTTTATGTGGGTAATGGGAAATCAACCAAGGGTCTTTAGGCTTGGCACACAAGCATTTCACCCACAGAGCCATCTATCCAGCCCAAACTACATTGGAACTGTAAGAAAGAATATTTAGTGATTCTTGTGGAAGAAGGCAAGTTACTTGGCTTATATTTCTCTTTTGCTGACTTTGGTTTTTACTTGACCAGGCTCTGTCTGTAAAGACACCATTATTGGGCTGGAGAGATGGCTTAGTGGATAAGCGCTTGCCTGTGAAGCCTAAGGACCCCAGTTCGAGGCTCGGTTCCCCAGGTCCCACGTTACCCAGATCCACAAGGGGGCACACACGTCTGGAGTTCGTTTGCAGAGGCTGGAAGCCCTGGTGCGCCCATTCTCTCTCTCTCCCTCTATCTGTCTTTCTCTCTGTGTCTGTCACTCTCAAATAAATAAATAATTTTAAAAAAAGACACCATTATTTTGACATTAACTCCTTAGCCATCCTGCCTTTCATAAATGTGACTACATTGAGAACAGTACCTGGCTTTCCTGGATGCTGGAAGCATCCCTCCTTTCTCAGCCCCTCTTTGGACCTTTCAATGATCAAGTGAACACTATAAAATACCTTGTGGTAGTTCCTGCTCTTTGCAGTAGTAATTCTTTTAATGCTTATTCATGGTTGGCTTTCCAAGTCTGTACATGACTATGTAGGTTATCATAGTGTATGATTTTGAATGGATACTCCCAAGTAGATTCAGGAGTTCTATTAAAGCTTGCTTGGATTTCCAGCTACCTGGCTGGAGAAGGCGTCACTGAGTAGATTGTGTGGATGGATCTGGAATTCCAGTCTAAAGCTATGCAATACTTTGCTCTGCCTGGGGTTCCTGGAGTGTGCTTGCTTGTGGTGCTGTTGATGGCTTTTCTCTCTGCTTGGACCTGTGTAAGGGGGCCAGCTTCTTCTGCCATTATGGAAATTCCCCTGAATCTGTAAGCTTCAAATAAATTTCTTTCCTTCCATAACTGTGTCTGGCATGGAGGTTCATCTCAGCAATGTGAAGCTGACTATGACACATAGAATTTCAAATGTCCTACCCTCTGCAATCAGTCAGAAAGTCATATTCAGTCTGGCCAATATTAGCATTTCACATCTTTCACCACTTCCTGTGTATGTTGGAATTTTTTCTATTAGATATGGACATATTTAGTATGTAAACAACACATATTGCTATAATCCTTTCCCTGTTCCCTGACTTTTTTTCTGAAGAGGCCTTCCTCCTTGGGGATGCAGATCAACCCCGCGGGGATTGTGGGTCATATATTATTGGGAGGGAGATGAAATGTCTCAACTTGTTGCTCTAACCATCTTTCTGCCTCCTCTTTGGCAAAATTCTCTGAGCCACTCTAGAAGCATTTTAAGTTTACTTCAGTGATAGGCACTTAGGGGCCTCTGGATCTGGTTTGGTAGGTGTTGAGTGTCCACGGTGTCTATCTCCTTCACCTTTATGCAGATATCAGATTCACTAAGAAAGCAGCGCTCTTGCTCATTTCCTCTATTCCTCTATGGCTTTAACTGCGGCTGGGGTGGAAGGCACTGTGTCATTTATCTAATCAGGTCCAGCTCCAGCCTGAAAGAGAGAAGCAGAATCTCTAATGGAGAGTGAAGTCAGCACAGGTTAAATGGGATAACCATTGTTAATTTTTAGTATTTTTTTTTAATTTATTTGTATATTAGACAGAAAAGGAGTGAAGGAGGAAGAGAGAGGTAGAGAGAGAGAAGTAGAGAGAATGGCCCTGCCAGGGCCTCCAGCCACTGCAAAAGAACTCCAGATGCTGTTGATTTTCTGCTTGGATGATCTGTCTATTGATGATAGGGAACTAATGAAGTATCCATTTATGATGGTGTTAGTGCTTATTTTTCTTTTGTTGTTGAGTTGATTTTGTTTTATAAATGGTAGTGCACCTGTGTTTGGTGCCTATATATTTATGATTGTGATGTGTTCATGTTAGATCATCCCCTTGATGAGTAAGAAGTACCTTCTTTGTCCTTTTTGATTTTTTTTTTTTTTTTGGTTTGAAGTGTATTTTAACAGATATTAATATAGCAAGACCTGCTTGATTTTTATTTCCATATGCTGGGAATATTAATTTCCAACCTTTCACCCTAAGGATATGTCTGTCTTTAGTGGTGAGGCAGGTTTCTTGACGATGATAAATAGAAGGGCCCAGTTTTTTGATCCATTCTGATAGCATGTATCTTTTGATGGGTGCTTTAAGACCATTAATATTTAAGGTTATTATTGTGAGGTTTGAATTAATCCTTGCCATGATGAGGTGTTTTATGGCATTGCATGCTTTCTTGTGTCTCATACTATGTAGATCCTTGT